>NC_086155.1:156095292-156696253 GCF_035149785.1 Candoia aspera
TTCTTCCCTACCTTTTCTTAGGGTGCTATTCTGACTGGACCCCCAGGTACAGGAAAAACACTTCTAGCAAAAGCAACAGCTGGGGAAGCCAACGTTCCTTTTATTACAGTCAATGGGTCTGAATTCTTAGAGATGTTTGTTGGCGTGGGTCCTGCTAGAGTAAGTCTATGGCCTTGCTCCTTTATTGCTCTGTCATTGATTAAAAGGACATAGTTAATGTTGGAAGGCTGAAAACCTAATAATACACTATGCTTCAGTTGCTATCCAGATTACAGATTCTTTTTCAAATGACAGCTGTCAGAGTTTTTAACGGAGACCAATCAATGATATGCCACCTTCAGTTTTTAGATCTTACTTTGGAGGTACAGTTTTCTGGCTGTTTCTGGGTTGTAATCATTTTGGGTCTTTTAATTAATACTTAATTACGACAAGATTGTTGATATGTACTCTAAACAAGAAGGCTAGAGGTCCGTATGGGGTAGGTGCAGAGGGACTGATGGCTGGAGCAACAGCATTGGTTAGTTGAGATATCTAAAAAAGAGCACTTAGGGAAAATTATGGTTGTTGTTGATATTTCTTGTAGAAAAACATCTGAATGCAATTCATAAAATACACATACACAATAAAGATAAAATTAAAAATAATATAAAATCAGATACCATAAAAAAAGAGGGGTCAGAAATAACAGCAATAACAAAAACAGTTCACCTGATGTGCACAGAGGCAGCCTGGATGAAGAGAGATGTCGTCAGGTGCCTACAAGATCTAATAGTAGGTACCTCATGAATTTCAGAAGGCAGAGAATGTTCCTGTGTGTAGGGATCATCAGAGAGTGATCCTGCCTGTGATCAATCACAAAAGTATCCTCTGAGGTTCTAGCATACCCAGCACACCTCTTCAGCTTACATTTTGTAAGCAAAACCTTCATCCTGTCTCAATAGCAAATTGGCAGCTGCAGCAGTTGCTTTAATAATACTATTCAGAGTTGGATTATAAAAATCTCTGGTGTGGTAAACTGGTTTTCCAAAAGTATTCTCTCAATTAGTTGCCTAGGCACAATTTTTTGTGTGTAATTTATCTTGAAATTTCAATGATTCATTGACACCTCCAATTTGAGCAAGCTTTCATACATACAATTACTCTTACTGTTAACTGCTGATAATGCAGTATGGCAGCAACCTTAGGTAGGATATATTGTGAATGCTACCACTTGGTTGCATTTTTTAAACTGCAAATGGACAGAATTATGAATAAAATAGTTTAGATTCTAGGGGTCTGTGTGAAACAGAAAATATATTTTGTTTCAAATACCACCAAAAAAAACCCCAACAACCCAGATGTTTGTTCTGTGCTTTGGCTGAAACAAAATCTAGATGATTTTGTGGAGTAAGTAGGACAAGGCTGATATGTGGCACCCTCTCTTCCCTTATTCCTTTAGCAGCTCCCAGCACTGCATATCCCATCTGTCTTCCTCCATCTTCCCAGAATATTCTGTCCAGTGGTCTCAGTATTTGTACCTACTCAGCTGCCACCATCAACATCCTTGACTTTTTCCCTATCTCTTCCCCCCTGCCTTCTGTCTGAATGTTTCAATCCATATTCAGAACAAAACAGACCTGAAATGCCAGCTGTTCTATGCACAGAATGGTTTATGCACAAGATGTTTTGCATATTCTTATTAGATATTGTTATCTTTTTCCTTTATTATTTTATTTCTAATAAAGGGTAGGAAATAAAAAGAAAATCAGATATAAATAAAAGCATAGATTGTATGCAACTTAAATGTTATGGGTTGAGTCCAGACTTGATCATAGATAGAGGAATTTAATAGAACTTAATAGAATAGAATTTGGTTACAATCTAATACATTACAGAAGCAGTTGTGACCAATCCTCACATTTACGACCTTCGCAGGTCTGTGAGCAAAGGAAAGTTGAAGTAAGATGGTAAGCACAGTCACAGTTTCACTTAACAACTGCTTCACTTAACAATCAAGTTGCCAGTCCCAATTGTGTAATGTATTACAGAACTGAGCTTTCATTTGTTTGCTTTCATTCCAGTTCATGGTTTATGATTCAGACTCACAGTTTTATCCGTATCTGAACAGTTTACACATAATACAGTGAAATATATTCATATGCTACAGGTAGTCCTTGTTTAGTGATTGCCTCATTTAGTGACTGTTTGCAGTTACGATGGTGATGAAAAAGTAACTTTATGACCAATCCTCGCATTTACGACCTTCACAGGTCTGTAAAGCAAAGGAAAGCTGAAGTAAGGTTGTAAGCACAGTCACAGTTTCACTTAGCAACTGCTTCACTTAATGATCGAGTTGCCAGTCCCAATTGTGGTCGCTAAATGAGGATTACCTGTATATCAAACCCCCCTGCCATTCCTGCTTCATTCTTGCATTAATAGCCTTTCTTACTGTCAGTTTTTCACTGCATATCAATTTAGGCTTCTTTACATCTTTATTAATCGTGATATGAACACTCCCTCACTTTGAATCCTTTGTTCCATTAACATACAAAATTTATTCTCACTTCAAAATACTGCTATACTGGACAAGGACAAGATAAAGCACAGTCTGGTTCAAATCAAATCAAGTCCTTTATTTACAGTCCCAGGCCAATGACATACAATCTATTTAACTGTGTGAGTAAGTTATAGGCATTGTCTATATAAACATGAGTAAGGTTATAGAGTTACCATCTGAACACAGTATGTATTATCCTTTTGTAGTTTTCTTAAATAATGGAATACAGTACATACATTCTGTTTCTTGTGAAATAATCTGAATACAAGATATGTCTTGCTTCATCTACTTTGTTCATTAATGTTGGAAAGGTACTAACTGGATCATGAATGCAGAGTTGTATAATGAATAAAAAACTTTTATTAATAGTATTGGGAGAAGCAGTTGATACTAAATTTTAGAACAGATTTAGGCAGTATATATTTTTTTGCTTCAGTTTTATATAAAGTTACCTTTTATCTCATCATTGTATTCTAGCAACAGAGCATGGATTGTTTGGTTTTTCTAAGATGCCAACATAGTACTTACTATAGTTGCTGAAGTTTCATTGTGTATAGGCACTGTTACACATCCTTTCATATTATCTGGGTAAACAGGGCATGCTTGAGTTTGAGATACTGTGGCTTCTTGAAGACCATGCAATGAGGATACAGCTTTGAATAGCTAAGCTTTCTGTATGAAAACCACTAATCACGTGGATTGGAATTTCAAAGAAATATGACAGTGGCTTTCCATGGATGTTGACAAAACTAAATAATAATATATAATGCTTGTATAAGATGGTACATGAAAATTGTGATCTTTTCTTTAAAAAATGTATAGAACTTCTGCACTAAATGAAGTGATCTGGCTCTGGCAGATGGAATTTGGATCAGCATGTATTCATTCTAGATCCAGCTCTTCTGTATGTTTGGCTCTCATAAAACAACAAAATACTTTTATGTTTAATATTTTATGTTTACACTAAACATAAAATGTATGTTTAATGCATTTTAAAGCATCTTACACTTCGTACAAAATGTATTTTACATCTAGCATATTGGCTACAATACAATCTTCCTGATTTCATGACTTTACTGTAACTTTCTGTTGAATGAAAAACAAACTGTCGAGCACTAAATCATTGAAAATACTTTATGTTCTCTTGCAAAGGTTCGTGATTTATTTGTTTTGGCTCGTAAAAATGCACCTTGCATTCTCTTCATTGACGAAATAGATGCAGTGGGAAGAAAGAGAGGAAGGAGTAACTTTGGAGGGCAAAGTGAACAAGAAAACACACTCAATCAACTACTAGTAGAAATGGATGGTAACTATTTAAATTTTGTAGTAGTTCTGGTACATCTTAATACTTGGGTATTAAAATAAAACTACAGTCTTAAAGAGATGATACAGAAATAAATTCTACTGTTTCCAAGTAAGTTATTTTGAGAATTGGAAAACAGATGCAATAAAGAACTATGGTAAATGAAAGTTATTTTAAAAATTCTCTGTAACAGCTTTCTTGAGCCATGTTCGTTGAACCACAATTCCCACAATTTCAATTTAAAATAGCTTAAATGCATCTTTGCCTCTATAAAGCCTCAAAGGCTTTTCTGAAAAATCAGAGTGAAACCATAATATTTATTGATCTATTTTGGAAAATAATTAATAACTACTGAATAGTACTTTTCATTCACAGGGTTTAATACAACAACAAACGTCGTCGTTCTGGCAGGCACCAATAGACCAGATATCCTGGATCCTGCACTTCTGAGGCCAGGGCGTTTTGATAGACAGATCTTCATTGGTAAGCTGTTACCCATATTGGCCTTGTAAAGATGTTAAACAATATTATGCAGAGAGGAAATGAGGTGGAATCCTTATTTTCCTGGAGCATCTTAGAAAACTTAGAGGGTGAAATTGCTTATCTAAAAGAATCTCAAATTACTCTTTGTACGTGGAAGGCCAGTGAATTGGAGTAAGCTAGGCTACTACTAGGCTTGTAAAAAGTATACATGTTTAAATATTTTTAAAAAGTATATTTTAAAAGGGTTTTTTTAACTTTCCAAGGGCCACCAGATATAAAGGGAAGAGCATCTATTTTCAAAGTTCACCTTAGGCCTCTTAAGTTGGATGTTACCTTGAATAAAGATAATTTAGCACGGAAACTTGCATCACTTACCCCTGGATTTTCAGGTAGGTAATCCTGTGTAATAAACTAATGCACTGTTAGTACATCACATAACAAATATCATTTACTGACTTTGTACTCATATTAAGAAGGCCTTGCTTTATAGTCTCCCCAGTGTCACATGCCAAGATTATTTTGGGCAAAGGAGTTTGAAGATGATCATCAAAGGAAAAAAGTGAAGAACAAAATCAGTGAGCCATGAGCATACCTAAAATAGTTTTCTGGAGCCTGGGAATAATTTTTCTTTTAACTCTTAAGTCCTAATGTTATTCAGGTATCCTGAATGGATTCTTTATGAGTATATTAGCCATTTGTTGTGATTCTCAAAAGATAATCTTTAAATAATTGACCCAAAATTTACTTGGACTTGGACTTTTCCAGGGCTGAGTAGCATTTATTTTGGTAGGACGTTAGCTGTTAATTAGAAATACAGAATTTCAAACTATCCTCCTTGCGGTAAGTGATAAAAATTTGAAATAGCCTCAAATTATGCGTCTCTCATCCTCTCGTTTCAGGTGCTGATATAGCCAATGTATGCAATGAAGCTGCCTTAATTGCTGCAAGACATCTTGCAGATGCCATAACTCAAAAGCATTTTGAGCAAGCCATTGAACGAGTGATAGGAGGTGAGAAGCTTGCACGTTGTGGATTACATTATTGGTGCTGTTATCAATTGGTTCTTTTACTCATGTTTTAATGTTGTTTGGCAAATAATTTCATTGGTTTATGTACAGTGCTAGGCTTCATGTGACACATGGATGCCATGGGCATATGTGGAGTGCCCATAGAGTAGTTTACAGGGATAGAGGGGGGGGGATAAAAACTTAGAAGGAGTGGCAAAATCATGATGGTCACAATTTTGATTGCCAGCTGGCATTTTTGCCCCCCTGATGGCAGTAAGAGCCCCTTTTTTGCTGCTGGCCCTGATGCACCTGGTGAAGGTTACAATCCAGGGGCAGGAGTCAGGAGTTTAAAGGGATGACATGGGTACCTTAAGCATCTGTAAGGTTTAAGGCACTCATTTTGCCCATTCACACCTAAACCCCTAAATTGCAAGAAAGGGGAATCATAATGTATTTAACCCTACCCACTCAGGGTGCTTTGGTGGCTACAGAAGTGCTGGCAGTCTGTATTTTTGGCACCCCTGCTGTGAAGCAATAATGACATTTTGCTTCTTACATGAAAATAGTATGTAGGAGCCAATGTGACTTCTGCCTAAAAATATTTTTCCTTCTTCCTCCGTTGTGATAATTTCTCACTCATGCAGAGGGAAAACGAAAAAATATCTCCTAGTCTCATGTTTTCTTGTTAGCCACTCATTGGAACAGCAGCTGAGAAATAGGCTCCATAGGAATTGATCCACTGATTGATTGTTTATTTAACCAATAAAAGGCCTGGAAAAGAAAACACAAGTGTTACAACCAGAAGAGAAAAAAACCGTTGCATATCATGAGGCTGGCCATGCAGTTGCTGGGTGGTTTCTGGAACATGCTGATCCGCTTCTAAAGGTCTGTTGACTTGTAGCACTGTGGTTCTTTTGGATGATTGCTTCTCAGTTGAGATAAACTATAGATGAGCCTTATATATAGCCCCTTGGCATCTCCTTTTGCGATGCATGCTGTCAAACCAGGATGCCTTGAATTAATCATGTGTCTATTTCATATAAACTGGAAGGTTATTAAATCAACTTTTAATATCTTGGAGCACAAATGTCATGTCTTGATCCTTACATATTTCTTATTTAAATGTGTCTTTGCACAAATAGCCATTATGTGAAATCCAGACTTAGGTTATAAGCTAATACTTGCTTGTTTATATATTTGTTGGTTTATTACCAAAATGCTTTTATTTCTCTTCTGACACAAGGTATCTATTATTCCGCGTGGGAAAGGACTGGGTTATGCTCAGTATTTGCCAAAAGAGCAGTATCTGTACACCAAAGAACAGCTTCTGGACAGAATGTGTATGACTTTGGGAGGACGTGTGTCAGAACAAATCTTCTTTGGAAGAATTACAACAGGGGCCCAAGATGACCTAAAGAAAGTTACTCAGAGTGCATATGCTCAGGTTTGTATTTTTTGCTTGGTATTTTCACCAACTTTGTAGAAATCTTACCTGGCAAGAATTTTGCTTGTACATTCTGTTTCTTCTTAATATCCTCTTATAATAGTACCACAGTTCCTCTCAAAGTTTCATCTGACATCTGCTAAATGCAGGTTGAAAAAGAGTTTGTTTCCTTCCCAAAATACGGAGTTCTGTTTCTTCATGCAAAAATTAAAAATCATATTTGGTCATTTAAATTTTATCATCTTGCCTTGTCCAAAGTACTTTATAATTTTGATCAGCATCTCTCAATTAAATGGCCTTTAGACTACTGACATTAACCACAAACAGGGGAATTAGAGACGCAGAAGTGCTTGGGTCTCCTAGTAAAGCCTTGGATTGCAAGATTGGGCCTCAGTCTGTTGCCAAACAGAACTTTCCTGGATAGCTGTTAAGTGTGTGCCTCATCCCCTTTACAGGCTCTATTGGGTGAAATCCAGGAAGAGCCTCTTCTGAAGCAGCTCTCTGAGAACACAGGAATGAATGGGAACTGCTGCACAGGTGTGTGTATTGCATTCTTGAGCAGGTTCCATGCATTTCAGTGATGCTGATGCTGCATCAGCATTATACTTTCTACTGCTTGTATTATTAGCGTAACAACTAAATAGTTACGGAATCCCTAATTTTTATTGAATACTTCTGTTAAGAAATTTATGCAATTTGTTATTTTAAATATTTTATTTTGATATACATTTACAAGTTACTGTTCTGATTATTAAATTACAATGATTTAATATTAATATTTCAGTGGAATTAATGGTTACCATATTTAAAAAAACGGTGTTCCTTTGGAACATAAGGAAAGCCACTACAGATCAGGTGAAGTTTATCTAATCCAGCATTCTGTGTCGCACAGTGGCTAATAGAGTGCATTCCAGAAGCAAAGACTTTGTAAGGGTAATATCTCTCCCACTGTTATTCCCTAACAACTAATATTTAAAGTATGCTGCCTATTGATTTAGCAGGTACAATAGAATTACCAGGACTAGTGACTGTTGATAGTACTGTAATCCATGAATTTGTCTAGTACCTTTTCAGTCTGTATAAATTGGTGGCTGTTGTACCATCGAATGGCAGCAAATTCATTAATTCACTTATGCTTTTTGCAAAGAGTATTTTTAATTGATCCTGAATCTTCTGATATTTAGTGCCAGTGGATGTTCATGAGTACTAATATTGTGGAATAGAGAGAAAAAAATCCTCTCCACATTTTATACAACACTCATAATTTTATATGCTGCTTAGGCTTTTTACCATCTAGTGAAGGATACGTCCTCAGCCTTAGCTCTGCCTTCAGCAGAAAAAGAAGGGCTTTTTTCCCTCTGGGCTTCATCTTAGGCTGAAGATAAGAAAAGAAGGAAAAAAATAAAAGGAACAAAAGGCAGGGCAATGTTGCAGGCCAAGAATGTTGCTTTGTGCCAGAACTGAGGAGCTTTAATTAGCACAAGGCGCCCCAGCCATATGCAACTGCCAGTGGGCCAGTGGAGTCAACTGCAGTTATCAGTTCTGGGTGGGGATAAGGAACATCAGCCTTGGAAGCCTGCCTTTTTCTGTGAAATGACAAACAGTGGCCTTTATTCTTTTTTCTTCCTCCTCTGTGGAGCCAGGAAGATACCATGGCTCAACAGATGGTCCATGAGCTGTTCTGAAAGGCCATGTCATGGTCCATCTA
This sequence comes from Candoia aspera, assembly GCF_035149785.1. Classification (NCBI taxonomy): domain Eukaryota; kingdom Metazoa; phylum Chordata; class Lepidosauria; order Squamata; family Candoiidae; genus Candoia; species Candoia aspera. The sequence continues at coordinate 156,103,774 of NC_086155.1, forward strand.
TACTTGGAGTTTGCAGTTGCTACAGCAGAAGAAACATGAGCAGGGTAAAGCATTGGATAGCCTGGGAGAGATGCATTTGGCAGAAGGTGCCATACAAGTGCAAATGGATTATCCGGATCTTTTGCAGGGTTTCAGACCTGGGCCCATGACCAAAACAGCATTGATTGCACTTGTGGATGTTCTTTGGGGGAAGCAGGATGGAGATGGTGTGTGCATCCTGGCTCTTCTTGATCTCTGAGCAGCTTTCAGTACCATCAATTGTATTCTTCTGAACCAGCTCTGGAGATTTGGAGTGGGAGGCACTATTTTGCACTGTTTCTCCTCCTTTCTCTGGACCTGATTCCAGTCGGTGTGATGGGGGGAGAGATCTAGTCCACAGTCCCTTCTCTGGAGTTACACAGGATTCAGTGTTCACCCCACTCCCAGTTAACATCTACATGAAACTGCTGGGTGAGGTCATCTGACAGCACAGGGTGTGGTATCAGTATCATCTCGGCCTCAGGATGACCAAATGGTGCCATGGAAGTTCTGTCTCAGTGTTTGGAAGCTAGGGGGGTCTCCATGGGGAAGAACAGGCTTCAGCTCAACCCTGGCAACCCTGAGGGTCTGTGGATTTTAGGGCCACCTGGCTCCGTTGTTTTTGCTTATTTGGTTCTGGATGGGGTTGCAGTACCCCAAACAGAACCAGTGTGCAATTTGGGGGTCCTTCTGGGCTCATAACTCTTGTTCAAAGAACAGGTGGTAACCGTGGCCAGGAGAGCTTTCACACAACTTCCTTGTGCCCTTTCCTAGATTGGGAGGCACTTCTTGTGGTCACTCATGCCTTAGTCACCTCCCAAGTAAATTAATGCAATGCATTGTACATGGGACTGTCCTTGGAGACTGTCTGGCAGCTGCACTACATTTGTTACACCTACATTCCATGAGCTGCAGTGTGCTTCTAGGTGGAATTAAGGTGCTGGTTGTCACCTATAAAGCCTTTCATGGCATGGGGCTGGGCTATTTGCGGGACCACCTTTCCTCAGTTGTTTCTGTCAGTCCCACTAGGTCCAACAGGAGGAGTTTGCTTTGGGTCACCTCAATTAAAGAATGTCATTTAATGGGACTTAGGAAGTAGGCCTTTTCCATTGCAGCAGCTCCCCTCTGGAACACACACCCCCCCCATTAGATTAGCTCTGACCTTACTGGCCTTTCATAAAGCATTGAAGATCAGGATGTGGGGGGCCTGGGGGTTGGGAGGTTAGATGGCCTACTGAGAGGTTTTTGTTGATTATTCTGCTTGGGTTTACCCTTGGTGACCACTGTACATTTTCACTCTTTGTTAATAATGTTTTTTTTTAATTGCTTTTATTTGCTGTTAGCTGCCAGAGTCACATTTGTGAGATGAGTGATCATATAAATCTATTGGGGTGGAAGGGAATATATCACTTTCGTATTGTAGCCACACATTGGTTAACCTTTTCACTGAGGTATCATGCCCCAAAGTTCCTTTCCTGGTCAGTAAAATTAAGCTCCCACAGAAAGCATTTATGGATAGAGGAATTTTTTAAAAGGGCAAGGGCAAATTTTAACTTCATATTAACATGTCAATAGTTAGGTTACTAATATTTCATTCTTGATGGAGTATTGTAGTAATTGCCTATCTACTCTGCTGTTCAATCTGCAGATTGTTCAGTTTGGAATGAATGAAAAAGTTGGGCAGATTTCATTTGATCTTCCACGACAAGGAGACATGGTGTTAGAAAAGCCCTACAGTGAAGCAACTGCAAGATTGATAGATGAAGAAGTGCGAATACTTATTAATGCAGCTTATGAAAGGACACTTTCTCTGCTTACTGAAAAGAAGGCTGAGGTAGAAAAGGTATGCACTCATGTCTTACCATTATCAGGATGGGCATAAGATTCTTACATAAGTAGGTTAAAAGCGTGTTGTTGAATTGGATCCAAACCGGATTCCCTGAGACATAAGGCTCCTTCCAGTTGATCAAAGGAATGGGGATAATCATTTCTTACAATTCCTTTTTCCTTCCAGATTCCAGCATTACCTGGCTCCCAAGAATTATTATTTCAGGGTGTAGCTGCAAGGACAGAAAATTGCCTACTTCCAATATGGCTAGTTTTACTAGCCTCTGTGTATCAGAAAGATCTGCTTCTATTGAATACATCATGTTATTTTTTTCTAAAGTAGGGCTGTACAAAAATAACCATAATCACTGTCCAAAAGCTTTGACAGCAGCAGAAATGCATTTCTGGACATCTCAATATAAATGATGGAGTTTTAGTCAGAACAGAACAAAAGTTATGTGTTTTGTTTTTGGAAAGCTTGAAAGTAGGATACAGGGATGCAGAGTTTGTCCTGCATAATCTCAGCTGGAAGGCCTTGTAGTAATGGTGCTCAGAATGTGTTCAGCAGAGGTTAACATTATAAAAAATCTGGAATTTCTTACATGTATGAACAATATATTAAGATTGTAGAGTGAAAAATCAGAGACCAGGCTTCCTTGTAACATATATGTGCCTATTGTTTCAGGTGGCTTTAAGGCTCTTAGAGAAGGAGGTGTTGGATAAGAGTGATATGGTTGAAATGCTTGGCCCCCGACCATTTGCTGAAAAATCTACGTATGAAGAATTTGTTGAGGGCACAGGCAGCTTAGATGAAGATACTTCACTTCCAGAAGGCCTTAAAGACTGGAACAAAGATCGTGAGGAGAAAGAAGAGGCAACAGATGAGGGGACTGCCAGGCAAATCACAGGACATGTGCCTTTTTAGTGTTGCAGTATGATGGTGTTGTACATAAAAGTGACACAGTGTTTATATTGTGCACTGAAAAGTAAAGGGGAAACAGTTCAAAAATCTGGTCTCCAAGTATCCTCTGCTTTATGGAAGAAGCCTGCCACAGTTGATGAGCCAGGAGGAGGGTGGGTTTTTCCCTCTACAGAGTATTCAGAATCCATGGAAAGCTGTTTCCCCAAATTCCTGATAAAAAGTATCTTAGAACTAATCGGTTTACACTGAACCTCTTCTGGAGTCCCAACTCTTCAGACCCATATCACAGTTATGTAACCTGGTATGTGTAAGCTGCCCTAGAATGTAAAACCTCCCAGAACACCCCAAAAAAACCTTCTTTGTCTGATCACCTCTACCAAATGTGAGCTGTCAATATTCTGAAATTGTTGCTTTTGGTCATAGCAGAGTATTTATTGGGAGCCCACATCACTTACGACACTTCTGTTTTGTGGAAGCACATAGTTTTCAACCACCAATTTAAATTTATTTACCTTGTCGCCATTAAAAAAAACCCTGCAGGTATCAGTGATCAAACTGGAAACCTGCTAAAGAGCTTATTCATTAGAGTTATGGATCTGTGGCTAAAATGAAGAGTAAAATCTAAATTATATTGCAATTTTAATAAAGCTTGGATTTTTTTCTACATGAGATTGTAAAATACTGAACATGCGAATGTATTTTGTAAATAGAGTTTAGAAACATCAAATAAAATCAGCACACTGGACTGTGCAAACAGGCAGATTCTCTTGGATCCTTGGGCTGGCTATGGGACTATACAACCAGTTGTTAGATTTCTAATGACTACAAAAATGTAGGCATAAAGGATACAGGGTAACTTTTTGAAGGAGGCTAGTGGTCCCACAGGCATGCTGATAAAGTGAGGCACTGAGATGAGAAAAATCAATTCAGCATGTACCATTTAAGTAAACTAAGATGGAAAATAACATCAAGTTATCTGCTCTGTACTGTTAGCATCATCACATGAGCTCATACACACACACACATGATACCAATCTTCCAGTTCAGAACCAGAGGTAGATTGCACAAGCAAGAAAGGATGGATGGACTATTCATTATCCTGTCATTATTAGCAAAGGGCATGCAAGAGCAAGGGATAGGAAGGAGCTGGAATTCCTGTTACAGATTAGTAATTGGATAAGAACAGAATGCAAATAAACAGCTCAAAATGAAAAGAAAAAAGGGGATCTCTGGAAAGAAAGGTCCTTTCCCTATTTGCTCATAATGACCTGGTAGTAAGCGTGAAGAAAGTATGGCTGCTGCTTCTGCAAAAGTATCTAGGGCAGTGAAAAGAGAAGGGGATAGAGAAGAGTTTTCAAAGCATTGAAATGAAAATGGGCATTAAAACAACAAATGGTAATAGAAGCAACTATCAAAGGAGGTATATTGGGGGAAAATCTAGCTTCATGGTATGTTATGAACTTCTTGTGACAAAACTAGGATAGTAAGATTGGGGGAAATAGATCCATGAAAAGTCCAATCTATTTTGTGGCTGTATAAAAGGAAGTCCCATGCTGGAGATCTTCCAAGGAAGAAATTAAAAATGCAACTGCTAATGGTACATTATCTGGATTGTGATGAGAGCTAACACAACATCAAGGATTAGAATAGCTAGGCAGCTGTTTATAAGAGGCTTGGGAGGACCCATTCACCCTATGAATCATTTTGGCTGCTATAGTAGCTATTTATTTCACAAGCACACACTTGGACATACTTCTTTGTAGACTGGGAGTTCAGCTGGAAAGCGCTTTGTTTCACTTGATGCTGGTTAACTGTCATACTATCATCCAAAAAGTCCAAAGTCAGCATAGGTCAGGCATAGCATTTAGGAAAATCTGATGTGGCAGATGGTTGAAGTAGACTGGAATTCCTGTGGAATGTGCTGACATCTACTCAGACAACATGTCTGGCCCATCCACGTGATGGGGATTACCCAAGTGAATGACTGGGGCCATGCTTGCTGGCACTAAACTCCAAAAAGGTAGGTTGAGCTAAAGGCAAAGTCGCTGGAGCCAGAAAGAGAACTGCATGTGAATTAATTTACATTTCAGTGTAATAAAATTACATTTACAGTAGTTAAACCCTATGCAGTGTATTTAATGCGTTCTTTCTATCACATATAAAGTGGAAAATTGGTAACTGTTTGGGACAATTCTGGAGCTTCATAGGGTATATGTGGCCCTAAAGCCTCAGAATATGCCTCATTTGTATTGTAAGATTTAAGGCTTCAGCTTCTAAAAGAATCATTCACTTCCTCAGAGGTTACTTCTTTAAAGTTTTCAAAACACCAGCGTTGAAGCATTAATTTATAAACATGGAATATACAGAAGACAAAATTACATTTTTAAATTATTTTTTAATTAATGGAGTTTCTTCCCAACAACTCTGCTGAATGCTTGGTACAAAAGAACAAAGACTCAGTAACACTGCAATTCTGAAAACACATTTGCTTGGATATAAATCCCATTCAGAATCAAACATTTACTTTCAAGTAACCGTGCATAGGATTGCAGTGTAAATTAATTGTTTAGATTCGCAGTTGCGGGTGGGGGAAACAATACGATACAACCCTTTCTTAAAAGAAAAATCTCCATTCCTTTCGAGGAGCTGGATACAATTATTTATTTCAGTACATCCTTTATCTTATTTATGTGCTAAGCCAAAAGTGGTACACTCATAAGCCTATTAAGTCTAGTGCCTACATTATATAACTGGGGGACCTAAGTAATTTAGACACGACTTAATATGCTTATGACCCCACTTTTAAATGGGCAAGAGTCTAACATCACTGTTTCAAAACAGGTTCAGCCAACCCAGTGAATATGAGGGGAATAATGCTCAGTCTGTTGAATTTGAGCCTGATTTTTTGCGTTAAAGTCTTGTCCTTGCAGCACCATTGAGCAAGAAAATAAATCAGGAGAAATGTTAGCTTCATATTTCGTACAAAGCACTCGTGATCCACTCTAAACAAAACCGCAGCCAGATTTACCTAGTCTCTGAAAATTAAACTCTATGATACTATTATGGAAAAGAATAGCACTACAGCAAGCACTTCAGACTTAAGTATTATATTAACTTTATTCATTAATTTCTTCCTCGTCGTCTTCAAATGCTTCCTCTCCATCATTTGCTGTTGCTTCTTGGTACTGTTGGTACTCGGAGACAAGATCATTCATGTTGCTTTCTGCTTCTGTAAATTCCATCTCATCCATTCCTTCACCAGTAAACCAGTGAAGAAAAGCCTTTCTCCTAAACATGGCAGAGAACTGCTCTGAAATTCTTTTGAAGAGCTCTTGAATGGCAGTGCTGTTTCCAATAAAGGTAGAGGCCATCTTGAGGCCACGGGGTGCTATATCACAAACTGCCACTTTGACGTTATTTGGGATCCATTCCACAAAGTAGCTACTGTTTTTGTTCTGGATGGCCAGCATCTGTTCATCAACTTCTTTCATGGACATGGGACCTCGGAAGACTGTGGCCACTGTCAGATATCGTCCATGTCTTGGGTCGCAGGCTGCCATCATGTTTTTTGCATCAAACATCTGCTGAGTGAGCTCTGGGACTGTGAGAGCTCGGTATTGCTGGCTTCCTCGAGCAGTCAAGGGAGCAAATCCAGGCATAAAGAAGTGTAAGCGTGGGAATGGAACCATATTTACTGCCAACTTGCGCAAATCTGCATTTAGTTGGCCAGGAAAACGCAGTGATGTCGTGACCCCACTCATTGTAGCGGACACCAAATGGTTCAGATCTCCGTATGTTGGAGTGGTAAGCTTCAAAGTACGGAAGCAAATATCATACAGTGCTTCATTATCAATACAGTAGGTTTCATCTGTATTTTCAACCAGCTGATGGACTGAGAGTGTGGCATTATATGGTTCTACCACAGTGTCAGACACTTTGGGAGATGGCATGACACTAAAGGTATTCATTATCCTATCAGGATATTCCTCTCGAATTTTACTGATGAGAAGCGTACCCATCCCAGAACCTGTTCCTCCTCCAAGAGAATGAGTGAGCTGAAATCCTTGCAAACAATCACAGTGTTCACATTCTTTTCTCACAATATCGAGCACTGAATCTACAAGTTCTGCTCCTTCGGTATAATGTCCTTTGGCCCAGTTATTTCCGGCACCTGTTTGTCCTGAAATGATAGAAAAAAGGTAAGATTTATTAAATGGTAGACTCAAAACATCTGTAGTGGTGCATGTTCACCATTCCAAAACTCTATAAATTTAAATGTATTCAAGAGAACTTTTAAGTATTATCATATACTGGGAACTCTAGCTGCCAAGTAATAGCCAAAGTATTTTTAGAAATGCTTCATATAATTTTACACTCAAGTACATTGTGGTATACTGACACTATCCAAGTAACACAAGAATTTCATTCACACCCATTTGTGCTGAGATGGGTGGGCTTGCCAGTTGCTTTTTGTCTTTTACTAAAAATTCAAGATTCACCAGCCAGTGCTGCAGAAAAATGCACTGGCTACCCATATGAAGTTTTGTTAATGTGAAAAAAGAGGTACCCACCAAAACTATAAATGTGCAAGGGTATATAAGCATTGTCTACTGCATGCATTTCAGTGCATTTTCTTTGGCAAGCTTTGTTTTTGTAAAAGAATATTGTCAACATACCAAAGATAAAATTATCAGGTCGAAAGAGTTGTCCAAAAGGGCCAGATCGCACACTATCCATGGTTCCAGGTTCCAGGTCCACCAAAATTGCTCTAGGTACATATGTTTGGGCTAAAAAATTAATGAAATATACATTAAATAAAAAATGACTACCCATGTATCACATGAAGTTCTGAATATTTATCTACATCGCCTAATTTTTATTTGATCTCAAAAAGAGGGACGAATTCCTTATTGTTCTTTGGAGAAATGTCTCATTGTCTTTTACAACTACTGAAGTCTTTACTTAGGCTTTTGATGAAGTTCAGTCAATATACATATACCACCCCAACTTTAAAATCCCCTAAAGCTCACTCCCACATCCACCCTTTAGGTGTCATATCAAAATCTTAGTGAGCACATGTGGATATAAATGTGCAAGCTGATGCCATTTTAAAAACAAAACAATACATCCAAAACCCACAGTTGAGAGGAAGAAGCAAAGATGCATAACAAATTAGGTTAAAATAATACCATAGAATTTCAGTCCCTAAACACTTTTATAACCCCCATTATACAGAGTCTTGGTTTCAGCTCATCTAGAAGGTTTCTTGTGTATTCATAGAGCCTGTCTCTTCAGCGACATTAATAGTTCAACACAGAAAGAAAAAGGGTGGCTTGCTATTCTTAATTTCTTCAGATATCCACACAAAGGCACTGTTCGAATAGTTTTCTGTTCACAGGCAAACAATGTACTTTGCTATCATATATTGTAATGACAGCCTCCTACTGGATCATTTAAAAGGGTATTAAACAGCATTGGAAGTGATGTGGCTCTTCATACCAATTTCTGGAGAAAGAACAAATGCATTATGTTGGCCTCACAGGATAAATCAGATAGGAATCACAACCAATGAGCTAATTCTACTTTATTGTACAGCTACATTGACAGAATCTTGCAAGTCTGAAAGTACAGCCCTCCCCCTTGTCTCCTTTACTGTCCGAGAAACTAGGGAGGGTCTCTTCTGAGCTTCTTACCCAGCCCACTATCCAGTTGTGGGCCAAGCTGGTTGCAGGCTATGCTATCTCTTACCTGACCTTTCCCTTGGCAGCATCTCTTTGCCCAGTCTCCCAAAGTCTTTCCCACATACCATTACAATTATTGCATTCATCTTTTGGCCTCCCAAAGGCATCTCCTTGGCCATTTTTGGATCAGAATGATGGTTCTGTTAGCCTTGGGTTAGTATGTCATGCTAGCACAGCCATTATCATCTCTTACAAACACGGCCCCACAGTGATTAGAATCTCTTTTGTCCACCTATCATGCCATCAGCTGAAACAAGAATAAGCAAATGGGGCTTGTGTGCTTCATTAATAGGAAAGGAAGTTAGTGGGAGGTTTCATTCAGCCAGAAATGTCAGGAGCCATGGAGGCAGGGGCAAGGTGGGGGGGGGGGGGGAGGAGAGAATGGACTACTAGCTCATCTGGAATTCATCCAGGACAGAGCTTAACATGCTCACACCCATAAAGAATGGCAGGATTTCATGCTTTTGGACTGGGACAATAGCTCATAACATTTAGGGCTTGATCACTGCTAGTTACTGAGGTTTTGCAAACTTTACACTTGTGAATTTTCTCCAATCGAGAAAGTGCTTGTGGGCAACTCTTCTCTGCCCCAAGTGCTGTGGGAGGCAAAAGATGGTATGTCAGAAGCCAGATGCACATACTGTACTCATCAATATGCACAGACCTCTGCACAAAAACTCACAAATGCTCTCTCACTTACTGGAAGAGGAGCTTTAATTTCCCTTTCCTGTGAACTGACAGCTCAGTAAGAGATTTCCCCATTTAAGTCGGGGAAAGGTGATTGGCATAACCTGTGGCAACCAGCCACGGCATGCTTCTTCTTCATCAGGCTCATGCTCAACATTTGCATTCAGCAACAGTTGAGGAGTGGCCTAAAGGTGGCAGCAACAGAAGAAAATCTTGAGGCAGCACCACTTGCCCCACTGTGTGGCCACAAAGAATGACTCTCAGGGTCATATATTAAACTGGGGGTACCACATGTGCAGTACAAGGATTGGTAAAAGTAAATAAGAAAGAAACAGGATTTCCACTAGAAACGAGAAACATCCTCAAGAGTAAGAATGACTAAACAGTGTAACGGAGCATCTCAGTTGGTGGATGTGCTTTCTGCAGTGGGAATCATGGAGAAATCTGACATCTCTGACAGACACTAGTTTTGTCTTATTGGGAACCAAAGCAAAGCACATATAATTAAAATCATAATGTATTTTTCCTGTGTTTCATTTCTCTCTCTCCCCAGCAACCCTATTTCAGCAGCATATGTATTTTTAAAAGTATTTATACATGTATGTTTGTTACACGTATGGATTAAAAGACCTAAAACATACGGGCAACAGAAAAAAATGAAAGAAATTAAAAGAAAAAAAAATCAGTTGTACGACTGATTTTAAAGGATGTGCAGTCTCGCCTTCTATTCTGGAGTGGTATGACTGTAAAACCACAGTTCACCTATGACTATGCCATACTTAAAGTGGAACTTAAATTTAAAAAATCCAAAAAATCTAAAAAAATAAATGCTGTTTCATGTTTCTATTGTAGATATTATGCTAATAAGACAGCTTTCTTTGCCTGATGTTAAATAAATAAATAAATAAAACAGCTTGGTAATAACTTTATGCTACTTAAGTTCATAGAACAGCTTCTAAAACCTGAAGGCATGTTGGGACATTTCCAGAATTTCCCACCAAGCAAGCCATAGGTTGGGAATTCTGGGAATGGGCATCCTAGGGCCACGGGGGGGGGGGGGCGGCTGCTGTTGTGTGCCAGATTGGGGAGTATTTTTACACAGGAAACGCGTGAGTAACCTCGTTGCTTCCTTCCCATTTTCTCCTCCCCGAAAGAGATCGCGGGGCGGCTTGCAACTCTACACTTACAGGATGATTCATTGTAGTAGACGCTGATCCTCTCCAGCTGCAAGGCTGAGTCACCAGCGTAGCCTCCGGCTGGGTCAATCCCGTGCTCGTCGCTGATCACTTCCCAAAACTACGAGGAGAAAGGACGGGGAGAATTAGGGCGGCGCTGTTCTCACCAGCCTGAGGGAGACGTGCGCGGCTGCCTGCCTGTCTCCCGCCCAGCCATCCATCGCCGGCAGGGACAGAGGCGGCCTCAGAGGCAGGCGTCGGATCAGCAGCTGCCGGATGCCTGGCATGTTTGAGAGCGGCTCTTCCGAGCCCCTCCCGCTCCTGCCTGGAACAGCCCAGCAGGGAAAAAGGGGGGGGGGGGCGGCAGACGAACCGAGAAGTTCCAAAGGAAAAGAAACTGGTTTAAGAGTCTCAGTCCGTTTCCTGGTAGAAGTTTTCCTCCCCGTCTCCTTTTTTAATCTCCTTATCCCACTCCCCCCCCCGCCTCAGCATTTTTTTTTCCTGGTTTCGGTTTTTCCGAAGCCTTTTATGGTCAACACGAAAGAAGCTGTGATCTAGTTCCCGTTTTGGTGGCTTCCAGCCCTCTGGCCCAGCAGCGCGCGCCCGCAGTTTAAAGGAACTTTCCCCCCAGCGAAGTGATCATTTTGTCCTCTTGACATTAAACAGTGAGACAACAATGAAACGGGCGGCTTCTCCCCGCGGATTTCAAAGACGTCTAGTGCACCTGGAGGGGTGAGACGAGAAGGCGCGATCGCCTTCAGGGGAGAGCAGCTCATCTCCCACTCACGCTCAACCCTCGCGACCGGCTGCCAGATAGATTTCATCCGTGACTATAATTAGCCGATGGGTTTTATCATGCAAGGTGAGGACCGTTTTCCCATACCTTGGTTCCAATTTGGTTTCCACACTGACCAGCCTGGATGTGCACGATCTCCCTCATGGTGCTCGTTCTGCGCGCCCGACGCGTCTGCTCCGCCGCTTCCCCTCTTCCTGCCCGTATTTCACCCACTTCGGCGGATGAGTGCAGAGCTGCTGCCTCAATGAACGTTTTTATTGGCTCCCGGGTCATGATTCAGCCTCCCCGCTTTGCTCACTCGGCAACTTCACAGAAGGACGGGGGGGGGGGGGGGGGAGCAGCAGCAGCAACTGGCGCTGCCCCTGCCCAGCCTTTGCTCGGACCGGGCCTGTGTGTGCCAGTGTGACTCGCCTCACGCTTGGGAAGAGCTGTTTTCACACATTGGGGGCAGGCTCGCAACTAGGGTCTGTGTCACCCGGGGCAAACATGGATTCAGTGCCCATTTTGGTACCCCGCAGCGTGACGCCCGGGGCACATGCCCCGCTTGCCCCCCCCCCCCGTTGCGGCCCTGACTGGGGGCCAGAGGCTGCCATACGTTAGACTTCCTAGCGCTTGCCCAGCCCTTTTTCAGCCCGTGCCAAAGTATAGTAAGTGGCCACGTGCCCTCCTCCGTAAACAATGGAATGATATAATTTAGCCCTAGAGAGCCAATCTGGTGTAGTGGTCAAAGGCACTGGGGAGACCCAGGTTCTAGTCCTCCCTTTAGCATGAAAGCCAGTTGGGTGACTATGGGCCAATCACTTTCTCTTAGCCCTAGACTTTGTTGTTTATTCATTTAGTCGCTTCCGACTCTTTGTGACTTCACGGACCAGCCCATGCCAGAGCTTCCTGTCGGTCGTCAACACCTCCAGCTCCCCCAGGGATGAGTCCGTCACCTCTAGAATATCATCCATCCACCTTGCCCTTGGTCGGCCCCTCTTCCTTTTGCCCTCCACTCTCCCTAGCATCAGCATCTTCTCCAGGGTGTCCTGTCTTCTCATTATGTGGCCAAAGTGTTTCAGTTTTGCCTTTAATATCATTCCCTCAAGTGAGCAGTCTGGCTTTATTTCCTGGAGGATGGACTGGTTTGATCTTCTTGCAGTCCAAGGCACTCTCAGAATTTTCCTCCAACACCACAGTTCAAAAGCATCGATCTTCCTTCGCTCAGCCTTCCTTATGGTCCAGCTCTCACAGCCATATGTTACTAGGGGGAACACCATTGGTTTAACTATGCGGACTTTGTTGTCAGTGTGATGTCTCTGCTCTTAACTATTTTATCGAGATTGGCCATTGCTCTTCTCCCAAGGATTAAGCATCTTCTGATTTCCTGACTGCAGTCAGCATCTGCAGTAATCTTCGCACCTAGAAATACAAAGTCTTTCACTGCTTCTACGTTTTCTCCCTCTATTTGCCAGTTATCAATCAAGCTGGTTGCCATAATCTTGGTTTTTTTCAGGTTAAGCTGCAAGCCAACTTTGGCACTTTCTTCCTTCACCTTCATCATAAGGCTCCGCAGTTCCTCTTCGCTTTCAGCCATCAAAGTGGTATCATCTGCATATCTGAGATTGTTAATGTTTCTTCCAGCAATTTTAACTCCAGCCTTGGATTCCTCAAGCCCAGCTTGTCACATGATGTGTTCTGCGTACAAGTTGGATAGGTAGGGTGAGAGGATACAGCCCTGCCATACTCCTTTTCCAATCTTAAACCAGTCCGTTGTTCCATGGTCTGTTCTTACTGTTAATACTTGGTCGTTATACAGATTCTTCAGGAGGCATAGAAGATGACTTGGTATCCCCATACCACTAAGAACTTGCCACAATTTGTTATGGTCCACACAGTCAAAGGCTTTAGAATAGTCAATAAAACAGAAATAGATGTTTTTCTGAAACTCCCTGGCTTTTTCCATTATCCAGCAGATATTGGCAATTTGGTCCCTAGTTCCTCTGCCTTTTCTAAACCCAGCTTGTACATCTGGCAATTCTCGCTCCATTAACTGCTGAAGTCTGCCTTGCAGGATCTTGAGCATTACCTTACTGGCATGTGAAATGATAGTTTGAGCATTCTTTAGTGTTCCCCTTTTTTGGTATGGGGATATAAGTTGATTTTTTCCAATCTGACGGCCGTTCTTGTGTTTTTGAAATTTGCTGGCATATAGCATGCATTACCTTGACAGCCTCATCTCGCAAGATTTTGAACAGTTCAGCTGGGATGTGTTACCAAGAAAAGTGCACAGACTTGTCTACGCAATCACCAGGAATCAAGATTGACGAAAGGGCCTCTATAACATAATTCAGCTCTAGGGTTAGTGCAAATCCAAACAAAAGAGGGACAGAGCAGAGTGTGTAATATGCGCTATAATACATGCATCCCATCTCCCCCTTTTTTTGGTTTTAAGCTTTTAACAAATTTTTAGAAAGATATAAAGAAAGAACTACTGATAAAACATGAATAAAAAACATTATAGAAGTACTTTTTAGGGATGTTTTCTCCCATTTGTTTCCATGACTGCTGTACTTAACATTAAACTTTGAAGGCTATTGCTCATTTCTGTTTAGGTTGTTTAATTCATTAGTTCTCATAATTCTTTTCCTAGAAACCATATTCCAAATGTCTAAGTTTGCCTTGCTGTGTCATGTGCAGTATGTTCCTGCTTAAATATGGTTAGATTCTGTAACAGAGATAAATTGTCAGTTTCCCAGTCTTGTATCATTGGCAAAGTTTCTCTTTTCCAATGTTGTGACATTGTAGCTGCCAGCATGTATCTTAATAAATTGTGATTTTTTTTTTCATTTACATTTTCTGGAATTATACCAAATAGAAATAGTTATGGTTTCAGTTCAAATTTTATTTTTAGAATTTTCTGAATATTTTGTTGTATTTTTTTTCAGTATTTTTGAGTTGTTGTTTTTTTTTACATGACCACCAAATATGATAAAATGTTCCTTCTTTGTTGTGGCATTTCCAATATATATTGTTATATGATTTGTCTATATTGGTAATTATTGATGGAGTTATATACCATCTGTACCATTTTGTACCAATTTTCCCTTAAATTGTAGCTTGGGGTAAATTTTATTGATTCTTTTTCCATATTTCTTCCCATTGTTGTACTGTGATTACTTCTTTGTTGTTTTGCATCCACTTTATCATACAGTTTTTTACTTGTTCCATCTCTATGTCATATTTCAATAACTATATATATATATATATATATCCAAGTAGGTGTCTTGGTTTTGTATAAGTGTTTCAAATTCTGACATCTTTCTCAGGGTTCTTCCTCCTTTCTTGAGATCACTTCTTATTCTTCCAGCAATTTGTAAATACATCAGCCATGGAAAATTCCTACCTTCATGGAGCAATTCTTGTTGTGCCTTTAATCTGTTTTCTGAGTCTGGACAGTGCTGGATGAAGGGTATATGGTGCCCTGAGGCCACATTAACTGATGGCACCTCCTGCCAATGTGAAGATTTGAATTTTTAGAATGATTCAAAAGGAGGGGCAGCTTTGCCCCCCGTCCCCAGCTTTGGCATTTTAGGTCAGTGCCTATTTGGCCTTAGCTTAAAGCTGCATGTGAGTCTAGATGTACCATATTGGCATATGTAATTAATTCTTTCTTGCTGTAGTTATCCCTGAAATAAGAGGCATTTGATGGTGAAGCTAATAATGAGATCACTGGGCTTTTCCTGGTTTTTAGAAGATTCCGTATTTTTAACAAACTTCGTCTTATAATATGTTGTTTCAAAGTCTTCTTTTGTTTCCTTATACCATAAATAGCTATTAATTCCATTGGCTAGACTGGCTCCTCCTATGATTGATATTATGCTGTTCAGGGATTTTATCCATTCTGTTATCTGTGATAGGCAGTTTGTGCAATAATATAATTTAACATCAGGAAATGCAAGTCTGCCTCTTTCTTTTGAGTCTTGCAAATTTTTGAATCTTACTCTGTTTTCTGGCTCCGTACATCTGTTAATTTTTCTCTGCCAATCCTCCAAGCATTTGTCTGGAACCCATCCCTTCTTGCATTCCTTCAGAAATAAGATTTTATTAAAGTCAGGAAGATACGTTCCTAAGCAAAGGCACACAGAAGTATAATCTTAAGTTACAAGTGGGATGATACATTACAACTCCAGAATCTCTGGCACAGCAAAATGCACATGGTCTGTTGAGGATATGAGTTCTGATGGAATTTACTTTGGCCTTTGATTGGATAAGCAGCCTGTCTTCTTGTCCAGGCAAAACAAGAAAAATTCTGGCAGCAATCCTGATTTGTGTGTGCAAGAGCCCCACCACTACCAAAAAATATGCAACCTCCTTCAGATTTGCTCATAACATTCCCTGCACCCAAATTAAGCCATGATCTGGTTGGTTGGTTTGGCTTAGTAAGTTATGGAAACACATCTTCTAGATTACATGTAAAAATAATTTGTCGCTAAAAGTGTTCTAGCTACACTGGCATTACATGTAAGGTTCTTTTAGTTGAGATCTTTTTGGTCTAATAAATGTAGTGACATACAAAGGTACATTAATACTTTTATTAATGGAAAGCACAGTATTAAAATTAAATTTAAATATTAAAAACAAAAATACTTTACATAATAATGTAAAGTAGTCCAAACAGGAAGTGACCAAGGCATTAATGACTGTAAGCAGGGCCTCCCAGTCCAGGACAGGGTGCAATTGGTACATTTAAAAATTTTAAATTACATCTTTTTAAAAAAACACTAAGATCTTGAATAGAAACAAAATGACATAATAATACTGTGACTGCATATTTATATTTCTTGTGTTAATAATCCACTGAGTGGATCGAATGGCCACAAATCAAAGTTCCCTGTTTCATTGGGGAAGATTTAAGCATCTGTTTTAAAAGTACGTTTAAATCAGTAAAGTGCTTCACTTGATTCAGATCATTCCCAGTTAAAAGAACATAATTAAATTTTTTGAACTATTCTTTTTACTCTAAAGAATGATTTTTATACTAATATTGTGCCCTAATAAGCTCACCCAACAAACTGAAATAATTCTCTGTTTGAACGGTGTTTAGCCTACCTTTTTATTGTGAACGGGCATTTAATTTAAAATAATTTTAATAATTTTAATTTATTTTAAATTAAGACATTTTAAAAAGTCTTAATTTAAAATAAATACCTGAACATTGATTTCCTCCCAGATCCCCCTTCTTTGGCTGGCATTTCCTCCAAGCCAAAGTTGGAATTTTCCAAGCCAAAGTTTGGTTTTCATCTAGCTGAGCCAAAAACTACATGAGTGGTAAATGACAAGGCAAATTAGGAACTGGAGCTGAATTGAATCAGGCAAGCAGCTTCCTGCTTTGTCCAGCAGCCAACAAGGTGCCTCCAACCCCCCACCCCACCCAATGATTGCTCTTTCTTACTGTTGCTTCTGGTGGATTGAGAAATAGAGAAGGTGCCCAAGAGGGTCAGGAAGATGGAAAGTACAGGCTCGGTTTGGGCCAGTGCTGATTTGCTACTGGAGTCTTGTTGCCATACATGACTCTCAGGCTTATTTTGAAGGCACTTTGCAAGTGATCCCTTATCTTCTTTGAAAGGAAAAAGCTAACCCTTTTGGGGCAGCCTGCTACAAAGCAGAAGGAAAGGAAGGAAGGGAGTGCCAGAAAAATAGGGTCCATGTCCGCTTTGGGCTCTGACCACATCCACCCCTGGAATCATTGCTTCTTCCACCATAACTATGCAGTGTCGCCTCTAGCAGATTACTCCTGCAGGAATGTGGTCTTCAGCAGAAAAAAGTTGCCCACCCTTGGTTTGCCTTTGTAAATTGGTCATCGAATTATGATGCAGCCATGCAAAAAGGCCCTTCCTTTACTGTGGCTTGGTCTTAAGTGCAGTTAACACTAAGGGACAATTGGCTATTCCAAGCATCTGGAATCTCAGTCATGGCCACCTGCTAGGGTGGAGTTTTCCAGCACAGAATTGGGAGAAGAGCCAGAAGGAACAATTTTGTATTTGCCTGGCAGAGATGTGACTCAGAGCCGGAAGGAACAGGTGGAATAATGTTGCTTTGGGAACAGCAAAGTGATGAGTATGCTCATGCTTCCATCCCTGCAGAGTGAGCTGAAAAGAAACCAATGATCACTACATTCGCAACTGAGCCAAAGCCAAACATTTCCAAATCCCAGTTATTTTGGAGCAAGAGTGCAAGCAGGGGCATTGTTCTCTTATTGGGAGGAACTGCAGCATTAGGCTATATGGGCTACTCCTCCCTGCTTATGATAAGTGCAGGGCTGCAGCCCTCAACTTCCATGCCTTTAATCATTGCGAGAAAGGATCTGTGTGCCTAGAGCTACTTTTTCCACACTGGTCATGTACATGGACCGCAGGGATGGGTTTCCTGCAATCAGGAGATGTGTGGGGCCATGTCTGTGTAATCCAGGGCTTCTCAACCTCGGAAACTGCCAGATGTGTGGACTTCAACTCCCAGAATTTCCCAGCCTGCCATGCTGGTGTAATCCCTTCCCCTCATTCTTTCAACAGATATTGGGAGGGAGGGGCTATTTGAGTCTCCTTCAGGCTAAGGAATGGGAGACCATAGAAAAATTCACATAATCCTGAGACACACACATAGTCCTGAAGAACATGCACTGCAGCTGTATTTGAAATATTACTGAGTACAGCTAATGAGGGAAAAGAATTGGAAATTATGACTGATTGCTACATAGCAGTAAATTAGTATACTACAAAAGACACAGCCACCTTACTTGAAACCATTTGTATGTGCTGCCTAAATAAGAATTAAGCAAAGAAACCATAGAAATATTGTTTAAAGTCCTAGAAAATTGATGGAGTGGCTCTTGCATATTCAATCTGTTTTGTAGAACCTTTCCCCTGCTTTCAGGGAATTTTTTCATATTTCATATTTTTCATCTTTTCAGCATTCAGGCTTACCAGTTGCCTTTATCAAGACTACTAAAGAAAGGCTACAACCAACTTTTGAAACAGTTGTTTATCTGCAATGCCTGACATCAACATAGCTGATACTGGTATTGCAACTGAAATAAACTTACTTCTGTTCCTCTTTTTGATTGCTACATTGCCAAGAAAAAAGAAAGCAGTGGAGACCATAGGTTCCCTCGCATCAAGGAAGGCAATATGGAGTTTGCCTACCAACCTTCTTAAACAAAAAATCAACTCTACTGTTTACAATCTATCATCATTTTTTAACAGGAGGATGGAATCAAAGGGTTACATGACAAAACAAACATTAATTTTGAAAGGGACAGATCCTCTCACTGTAAGATAAAAAGAGAGGAGCCAAGGAAATTAAAACAAGAATTTGATACTAAATGAAATATGCTTTTCATTGCTCTGCCTTTTTTAAGTTAGATATTATGCATTCAGAGGGTGGCAAAGTTGCCATAAAGTAGTGCACTGAAAAGTACTGTGCAACTGTCAAATAGTTTGCAAAGGAAAATAATCTATCTGCAGGCAAAGTGGTTTGTCACTGCTTTCTTTCAGAATATTTTTTTCAATTTCACATTCTAGCCTACAACCTTGGGAGTTCTGGGTGGCCTCCTTTCCAAATACTTTTCATTTGAAACACTGCTTAGCTTTTTGTTGTTGTTGTTGAGATCAACCAAAGGCACTTAGTTTCTGCTGTCTGTTGTGATGTAAAAAGTCAAGGTTGATTTGAGGGACTTTATTTTAAATTATATACCTATAACCAGAAAGAGAGAGAAAGAATGAGCCCACATATTGCTTGATTTTTTTTTCATTTGGCTTCCAGTCAGGCATGTTTATTAATAATAAAATTGTTTCTCATGATCATTTTCTTCCTCTGTTGCAACACCTTTGCTACTTTCTTTAATTTAGGAAAAGTTCCACTGGTATGTTACAAGATGTCAAGTTCCATAATTCCAGCAAGAGTTTTGTCATAATTTCAACTGCACCAAGTTGGGGAGGGATAATCTTTAACTATTTGCACCACTTGCCCTTAAGTTTTTTGGCTATTCAATCAAATTATATCTGCAGGTGGGGCAATATAATTCCTTACAGTTCCAGTTATGTGGCCATATAAAAACAAGTGGCAATCACACCCTAATCACAGTATCTCCTGGCTCAAACAAGACTGCTCCATTTTGACCACGGATATAAAGCTGTGTCTTTCAGCAGCAAACTGAAAGAGCCTGTTAAAAAGTCCCAGAGAATGAATTGTCACATTCTTGCATCTGTTTTATTCAAAAATGAATTTTTCAGAGATGAAACTAGTTGTTAATGCACAGATGAAAACTGTGTGCTGTAGTGCCATACACCCCATGATTTAAAGGCATATGAATGCTGAGAATGTAAAACGGTCAAAACAGCCTTTCTTTATCCCACCCCTACAGCCTGCCCACAAATAAAAAAATCTGTGTCAAGGTCCATTTGTTAAGCAGTGTGCCCAGAATTTGGGATTACATTATATGTCAGTTGCACCACAGAATTAAGAGCATTGAGAAAAGAGAGCAAAGGCACAGTTGTAGTCACTATGCTGAGGACATGTTTTGCAAAAGTATTACCATGTCCTTTAAAATAAATTAATTCTCCTTTATGCCAGTTGTTCTTGTACAGATTTAAACAAGGGGAAAGATAAAATGCATTTTGATAATTTTGATACTGGAGGAGGGAAAAAAGAAGCCTAGGATTTGTTTGTGTGTAATTGTTTGCCACACACATCACTTGCTGTTCATAAGTTTGTATCTGGACTTAAGACTACCTCTCTATACAGAAATGGGAATCTTCCTGGAGGCAGGCTGCACATTCTTAAAGCCGACATCAGCACTGGTTATTTCCCATTTCTTCTGGGGATGTACAGTACATGTTTTGATGGTGCAAGAATTTGCTTGGAATTCATGCTGTTGTCAGGATCATGTCATCTTGAGTCAACCAATTAATCCATCTAATTTGGTATTATTGAGATTGACAAATGCTAAGTGAAAACAAAAGAAACTGCACAGTAAGTTAATTAATGTGTGAACCCTATTAAAGTATGGCTCTTTTAGCTCTGATTTAGTATGATGGTGAAGCTAGTCACTGTGATTTATAACCATGCTTTGTGACTTATCATGATGTGTGATGCTGTCCACTGTGACTCCTTCAATAACATACGGTTAAAATAAGCCATGCCTTAGTGCAATGTGTGAACCCAGCCATTGACTGCCAGTAGCTCTCTGGGTTTCAGATGAATGTTCTTCCAGCTCCCCCTCAAGATTCTAGACCCTGAACACTGGAACTTCTAATCTACCTTTAGTTATGACTTCCCCCATGTTCAAGCGCACACAGCAATTATTAAGAACCCAAATAGTCTATTAAATTTCTAGATCTTGAAGCATCCATTGTAGGATGCATGAGTGGATGCTTAGATACAAGTCAAATGGCAAGTGACTAGGTTTTAATTTATTTGATTATACCCCATATTTTAACTCAAGGTTGTAATAGGAGAGGCAATCCTTTAAATCTCAGGCAATAAACTATTAGGGGCTTTATGGGTAAATACCAACAGCTTAAAATCTGCCTGGTATGCTATTGGCAACCAGCACAGCTCTTTCAATACAGACATCCTATGATCCTGTGTCTTGTCTCCATGTCAGTGGGCCTTCAGCAATAGCTAAATTGTATTTGTGTCCCACCTGATAGAGGGCTGATTTATAGTTACTGTTATTTTATGTTATTTTGATTTATTTCTACTGCTGAGGTTCTTCAAGATTCTGTTATTCCATTCCTGCTGTGCCTGCTTCTTGACTTCGGCTGTCTTGAAGGGCTGACATCAGTCTTGAAAGCCTGTCCAAGTTTTTCTCTGTCCCATCTATACTAAACAAAATCAATGTGGGGTAGTTTTAGTTTCTTTCTCATACTTTCCCCTTTCTCAGGAGCATGAGAACTTTTCTGTAAACTCTCCCTTAACTGCTCATTCCTTCCTTCTGCATGCCCAAGGCCAACCCTGTATTCCTTTAAACAAATATACAGTATCTGCAAGCAATAGGTTATCTTTGTCAAAATAATATTTTGTATGAGGTCTTATGTCTTGCTTCCCTTCAACAATATGATGTTTGGAGAATTGTGCCAGGAATAGTGTATTCAGAAATATATTTCAAAGCATGCAAAATGATTGGCATGCTTTGTATAAAGGACAGCGTTGCAATATGCACTAAACATATAAAATGAAGAGAAGAGAAAATTAGATAATTGCTTGAAGCAGCTAAATGGGGAGATGTAATATACACAATAATTAAGATTCTAGCACATACTTGAAATCCCTTCTACTATCTATAGGTAAAGGTAAAGGTTTCCCTTGACATTAAGTCCAGTCGAGTCCGACTCTAGGGGGCGGTGCTCATCTCCGTTTCTAAGCCTTGGAGCCAGCGTTGTCCGTAAGGACCCGTCCATGGTCATGTGGCCGGCATGACGACACGGAACGCTGTTACCTTCCCGCCGAAGCGGTACCTATTAATCTACTCACATTTGCATGTTTTCGAACTGCTAGGTGTGCAGGAGCTGGGACTAGCAACAGAAGCTCACCCCGCTGCGTGGATTCGAACCGCCGACCTTTCGATCGGCAAGTTCAGCAGCTCAGCGGTTTAACCCGCAGCGCCACCGCGTCCCTACTATCTACTATCTATAGGAACCAGTTAATTATGCACAGTTAACCTTCACTTCTTCAGCAAAAGATCATTACCTTGTTGTGGTGCTGGAGCTTGAGCACCTCAATGATGCCATGAGCTAAACCGTGAAGGGCCACCCAAGACGGGAAGGTCATGACAGAGAGGTCAGACTAAATGCGATCCCTGGGGAAGGTAATGGCAACCCATCCCAGTATTCTTGCCGTGAAAACTAAATGGATCAGTACAACCAGACATATGTCGGTATACCATCGGAAGATGAGACTCCCAGGTCGGAAGATGGTCAAAATGCTACTGGGGAGGAACAGAGGATGAGTTCAACTAGCCCCAGACGTGATGACGCAGCTAGCTCAAAGCCGAAAGGACGGCTAGCAGCCGATGGTGCTGGTGGTGAACGGCAAATCCGATGTTCTAAGGATCAACACACCATTGGAACCTGGAATGTAAGATCTATGAGCCAGGGCAAATTGGATGTGGTTATTGGTGAGATGTCAAGATTAAAGATAGACATTCTGGGCGTCAGTGAACTGAAATGGACTGGAATGGGCCACTTCACATCAAATGACCACCAGATCTACTACTGTGGACAAGAGGACCACAGAAGAAATGGAGTAGCCTTCATAATTAATAGTAAAGTGGCTAAAGCAGTGCTTGGATACAATCCAAAAAACGACAGAATGATCTCAATTCGAATTCAGGGCAAGCCATCTAACATCACAGTCATCCAAATATACGCCCCAACCACAGATGCTGAAGAAGCTGAAGTAGAGCAGTTCTATGAGGATCTGCAGCACGTACTGGACAACACGCCTAAAAGAGATGTTATTTTCATCACGGGAGACTGGAATGCTAAGGTGGGCAGTCAAATGACACCTGGAATTACAGGTAAGCATGGCCTGGGAGAACAAAACAAAGCAGGACATAGGCTGATAGAATTTTGCCAAGACAATTCACTCTGCATAACAAACACTCTCTTCCAGCAACCTAAGAGACGGCTTTATACATGGACTTCACCAGATGGACAACACTGAAATCAGATTGACTACATCCTTTGCAGCCAAAGGTGGCGGACATCTGTACAGTCGGTAAAAACAAGGCCTGGAGCTGACTGTAGTTCCGATCACGAACTTCTTCTTGCACAATTTAGGATCAGACAAAAGAGATTAGGGAAGACCCACAGATCAGCTAGATATGAGCTCACTAATATTCCTAAGGAATATGCAGTGGAGGTGAAGAACAGATTAAAGGGACTGGACTTAGTAGATAGGGTCCCAGAAGAACTATGGACAGAAGTTCTCAACATTGTTCAAGAGGTGGCAACAAAATACATCCCAAAGAAAGAGAAAACCAAGAGGGCAAAATGGCTGTCTGCTGAGACACTAGAAGTAGCCCAAGAAAGAAGGAAAGCAAAAGGCAACAGTGATAGGGGGAGATATGCCCAATTAAATGCAAAATTCGAGGTTAGCCAGAAGAGATAAGGAATTATTTTTAAACAAGCAATGCGCGGAAGTGGAAGAAGACAATAGAATAGGAAGGACAAGAGACCTCTTCCAGAAAATTAGAAACATCGGAGGTAAATTCCAGGCAAAAATGGGTATGATCAAAAACAAAGATGGCAAGGACCTAACAGAAGAAGAAGAGATCAAGAAAAGGTGGCAAGAATATACGGAAGACCTGTATAGGAAGGATAACAATATCGGGGATAGCTTTGACGGTGTGGTCAGTGAGCTAGAGCCAGACATCCTGAAGAGTGAGGTTGAATGGGCCTTAAGAAGCATTGCTAATAACAAGGCAGCAGGAGACGATGGCATCCCAGCTGAACTGTTCAAAATCTTGCAAGATGAGGCTGTCAAGGTAATGCATGCTATATGCCAGCAAATTTGGAAAACACAAGAATGGCCATCCGATTGGAAAAAATCAACTTATATCCCCATACCAAAAAAGGGAAACACTAAAGAATGTTCAAACTATCGAACAGTGGCCCTCATTTCACATGCCAGTAAGGTAATGCTCAAGATCCTGCAAGGTAGACTTCAGCAGTTCATGGAGCGAGAATTGCCAGATGTACAAGCTGGGTTTAGAAAAGGCAGAGGAACTAGGGACCAAATTGCCAATATCCGCTGGATAATAGAAAAAGCCAGGGAGTTTCAGAAAAACATCTATTTCTGTTTTATTGACTATTCTAAAGCCTTTGACTGTGTGGACCATAACAAATTGTGGCAAGTTCTTAGTGGTATGGGGATACCAAGTCATCTTGTATGCCTCCTGAAGAATCTGTATAACGACCAAGTAGCAACAGTAAGAACAGACCACGGAACAACGGACTGGTTTAAGATTGGGAAAGGAATACGGCAGGGCTGTATACTCTCACCCTACCTATTCAACTTGTATGCAGAACACATCATGCGACATGCTGGGCTTGACGAATCCAAGGCTGGAGTTAAAATCGCTGGAAGAAACATTAACAATCTCAGATATGCAGATGATACCACTTTGATGGCTGAAAGCAAAGAGGAACTGAGGAGCCTTATGACAAAGGTGAAAGAAGAAAGTGCAAAAGCTGGCTTGCAGCTAGACCTCAAAAAAACCAAGATTATGGCAACCAGCTTGATTGATAACTGGCAAATAGAGGGAGAACATGTAGAAGCAGTGAAAGACTTTGTATTTCTAGGTGCGAAGATTACTGCAGATGCTGACTGCAGTCAGGAAATCAGAAGACGCTTAATCCTTGGGAGAAGAGCAATGGCCAATCTCAATAAAATAGTTAAGAGCAGAGTCATCACACTGACAACAAAGGTCCGCATAGTTAAAGCAATGGTGTTCCCCGTAGTAACATATGGCTGCGAGAGCTGGACCATAAGGAAGGCTGAGAGAAGGAAGATCGATGCTTTGGAACTGTGGTGTTGGAGGAAAATTCTGAGAGTGCCTTGGACTGCAAGAAGGTCAAACCAGTCCATCCCCCAGGAAATAAAGCCAGACTGCTCACTTGAGGGAATATTAAAGGCAAAACTGAAATACTTTGGCCACATAATGAGAAGACAGGACACCCTGGAGAAGATGCTGATGCTAGGGAGAGTGGAGGGCAAAAGGAAGAGGGGCTGACCAAGGGCAAGGTGGATGGATGATATTCTAGAGGTGACAGACTCGTCCCTGGGGGAGCTGGGGGTGTTGACGACCGACAGGAAGCTCTGGCGTGGGCTGGTCCATGAAGTCACGAAGAGTTGGAAGTGACTAAATGAATAAACAACAACAAAACCTTCACTTACACACCATCTTTAAAATAACTTTATAAAGATTTGCCAGACCTACCATAAAGATTAGCAGTTCCTGGAAAAACTAAAACTGATACTAATGGTTTTAACTAACCAATGGAATCATTCTCAGAAAGACAGGCAACCTAGTTAGGTCTGCACTACTTCACAGTACAGGTGAGGCTCTTTATATCTATCTGTCTGTCTGTCTGTCTGTCTGTCTGTCTTTCTGTCAAATTTGTCACCGCCCATCTCCTCCCACCAGAGGGACTCTGGACAGTTTACAACAAAATAATCAATTAAAACAATAGACATACAATATAAATACAGTATATAAAAATACAATTACAAGTAGACAATAAATATAAAGATAAAATCCAAGTGGCAGATGATCTAACTCAGTCCATGTGTGTGATGAGCATTCTAGGGCAGTAGCCATCCCCAAACATGATGATTCCCCTCCCTACCCCAAGCCAGGAAGCAGAGCCAAGTCTTCAGATTCCTCCGGAAGGCCAGGAGCAATGGGGCTAACCTCACCTCTGGGGGTAGGATTTATGCAGAAGATTCTCTTCATATAGAAAAGTAGATTTCACAGACATGATTATCACTTTTCTTGACATATTATTTTTCAGATTAGCTACAGTAGTGTCATGAGTACTGATGGCGAGCAGGAGGGGGCCTCTATCCAGGGGGGAAAACGCATGCGCAGTACTGAGGAATTAAGCAGCCATTCAAAGAGACACAGATCAGACCCGCCTTAACTCTTGGGGTTTATCTGTCTGGGTTTTCCCACGCTTCTTCAGTTTGTTAGGATTCTGTCTTATGTAGCAGTAATAAACACTAGAGACCTACTCCTCGTCTCAGCGTGATTCCTGACTGTTAGGACAAGTAGACTAGCATATACCAGGGCTTCATTCTACAGTGTGCTATCCTCAATGCACTCAACTTCTGCCTAACATTAGGGTGAGCCATGATGAATAGGATATATTTGTTCTTAGTACCATCTTACATTTGCAACCTTAAGCACACAGTTAAAAAGAGGTAGCATGTTACAAGAAAGAACAGTCAGACTAGGGGAAATAAATTTTTCCAAGGTCTAGAAAAATTGAAGGCAATGAAAAACAGGCAAATAGAAGACAATGTGGCTGATACATGACACAACCATAAGCTTAGAAGAACTCAAAGTAGTAGTTATTAACAGTCAATCATATTGTTGGGAGAAGGCAGTCCCACAGATATCAAGTACCATGAATGTCTGTAAAGCTGACAACCAGCACCTTGAATTCCATTCAGAAGCCAACTGGGAATCAGTGCAGCTCTCTGGATGGAGGTGTTACATGGGTGTCTCAAGGTGCACCCATAAATATTCAAGCCACATTCTGGACCAGCTGTAGCTTCTGAACATTCTTCAGGGGCAGCTGCATATTTAAGGTGACTGAATGACTGAACAACTGACTAGGGGCGGAGGATGACACCATTTTTTGCAGGGTAAATAAACATTTGGTTTGAACCATGATGTCAACATGTCATGCATGTTGGCCAGGCATGATTTTGAGAAGTATAGGGTTTTCCTGCATTACCTACTCTATATTAGGGTTTATGCTAGTTTCCTGCCCCCAAATGTCAAGAAACTGCATCACTCATATTCAGTGACTGCAGTCACAGAGGGTTTCAGAGGCTACAAAAAGAGGGTTTGAGGGCTATAGTGTTGGATCTCAGATTGCCCAGCTGAGGGATGCAGTTTATCCTTGGTGTGCCAGAAACTATGTATTGTGCAGGATTGTTAATGCCTTAATACAACGAAATATTTGTGTTGTAACTACAGAACACATCTTCAGTTGGGGGGGGGGTGTTGTGGAATGAGGTAAATCCTGTTGAAGTTGTCTGCTACTTTGCTACTTTGTTTTATGGAGCAGAAGAACTACTGAAGAATTGCTGTAATTATATGTATGTGCCCGTTTGTTATCTAAAGCTATTTGTGTAGTTTTAGATAAATGCACATTGTCAAGCACAGATGAAGACAATGCAGAGATTGAATATTCTCCTTGAAATTGTTTCAATTTAATCTCACATGCTTTTTTTTTACTGGATGATTAGGAAACTGTGCAGAAGACTGCAAGTAAACATGAAAGGGGCACAGACTGCTGATAAAATTCAGTTGTTTCAGCTTACTTCTATTTTCCATTAGCTGTCAGTAGTAAGACATTTACACAGATTTTAATTTGCATTGTTTTTTCAAATAAATACATTTCGCAAAGAAATAGTAAAGATAGTATCTGCTGAAAGCCTCAGTACACCCAAACTACCATTTTAGATGAGGAAGGAAAACTGTTTTGAAAATGTCTGTTCAATTGAGTTATGTTGGGAAGGGTTCAAGTCACAGCAAGATGAAGAACTGAACCATTATTAAACTTGATTCATTTAAGCTAAGCCATAGTTTGTTCAAGCCAATTCTGATTTGCAAAATGCATCAAGTGTTAACTGTGATTTGGAAACCACATGTTGCACAAAGCCCAAAATAAGCAGACCACACCAACTGGAATCACACAATGTACTACGCCACTGAAGCCTTCTGATTTAGGTTTGATGTGTTGTGTGGACCCAGTCATCTATGTCTGTTAAGCAAAGCATAGTCTAGATCAGCCTTTAACTTTTTTACCCTGGATGAACCCTTGAAATAATTGCATAAAATTATATCTACAACTAGCATTGTATAGTGCATTAAAATGGCCCTCATATACATGAACTGAATTAGAACTTTCATTGCCATCTGGATTTTATATTTATATTTTGTATTTATATTTATATTTAATGTATTATTTATGGCTTTATTGTATTTTAAATCTTTTACCTTTATTGTAAACTGCCCAGAGTCCCTCCTCTGGGGGGAGATGGGTGGTGGCAAAATTTGATGAATACACACACACACACACACACACACACACACACAAATAGTGCATGCTGTTCCAAAACCTTTTTCTTTCCAGTCATGATCTCTCATGGAACCCCACTTGAGCAAGGCTGGCCTAGACAGTATGAACACTCAATCTATGTCTCACAGCAGCCACAAAGCTTTTACTTTCCTTTGCCAGAACTAAGGGACCTTCTTCCTTTTGTTACATTATCAGATGATGACAAGCCACCACTGTGTGCTTTTTTAGTTTCTGGATGTCACTGCTATTGTAATTCAACCCTGTTCTTGGAGATCTGCAATAACTCTGGATATGCAGGTTTGAGATCAGTCCTAGAGGTCCGATGTGCCCCACCATTAAGTACCTAGGTTTTTCTATACAGATCATTACATCCAAGTCTCTGCTGAAGGGGGATTCCTAAGAGTCAAACTTTAGATTGTTGTGCTCCTAACAGAAGCATAGCCATAAAGAGACTGTAGGAGCTCTAGCCTCAGGTTTCCCTAGCTATTTCTTAAAAAAAATTAAAAACTTTGCTTCCTGGAAAACCTCCAGGTCCTGTACAGCCGTTCAGCTAACTTCCTATCAATTGAAGTTATTATTTTCCACAGATATTCTAAGCTTCCCAGACCTCTTGCATCAGGATAGTTACTGTACCTTTGCTTAAGTAAGGAACAGTAGGTTGGAAGTGAAATGTTCTCACTCTGTGCTCCACCATGCAACTCAGGGAGGAGGAGAAAGTGTTTGGTATTTTCTGTCAAGTGAAATGTTATCAGTCCTTTGCAAGTCTAATAGTTTTGAGGCCAAGGCTTGTCCTGATGCTGATAAGTGCCTGGGAGACTGCATGAGGAGGAAAGATGGGGCTATGTCTTAATATAAATGTTAGACTAAGCAGCTTGGCTTTAACCATTAAGTTAAATCCATTTAGGCAATATTTATTTTTGTTGGCAAAATCATCCTTCTTTTAACAACTATAAGCAGTGTTTGAACAACTAAGATAATGGTAGAGGTGATTTCTGAAAAATAAGGGAGAACATTTTTAATACTGAGATGTGTTTATTTATAGATTAGCAACAACGAGAGAGTTTTAAATACAGCTGAGGTTAATGCTGAGTTTCTGCAAAAAAAAAAAAAGTCAGAGACTTCAGAGTTTGCAATATGACTGTTCACACGTGAATTAAATAAAGTTCTCAGTCAGTATGAGTCATGTGTTGCTATGTGAAGAACTTCATAGTGGAAGTTTATGGCACAAGAATTCCTCAACTTAAATACATTTCTCTTCGTTACATTAAAAAGATTCCGACCATATTTACAGTTATGACATCATTACCTTAAATAAAAGCCTAAACATTAAAGTATATTTGTGTACCAAGTTAAACTTGAGATACTTAATATATTAAGGTGTAACTCAATCTCTCCTTCCCAAAACCGGCTTATAGTGTTAGGTGGACAAACAAGCAGTTAAAAAGGCTCTTATGTTCACTTTAGTGTTTGGCACCCGTAACCAGACCATCTTCATAATCACCCATTAATTGTAGCATGTATGTTCCGGTGTGGAGAAGAAGTTGCCCTGTTACTTGGGCAACCTGTGATAGAAAACGAAGCATCCTCCTGTGAAGAAGATAACACTTGGCTTAGTCCACTTGGCCAATTGGATGGTTACCAGACCATTACAGCAATGTGTTATCTGACAAAGATGGTTCAGTTTGTCCAAAGCAGCGCTGTTATAAGTAGCATTTTTTAAACTGTCATTCTTTTCAATTCTAGCCAATTTCAAAATGCTATTGCCCTCAATTGCTGGAGATATTGGGAGAAGTTCATAATGAAAGCACCTCCTTTTCTAATACAGACTGCATTCTAAGGTCATCTGCAGCTGACTTTAGATGTCTATGTCAATGACACAAGACTGTCTTTTCTGTTGTGGCTTCAGCTATGGGACATCCTAAGGAGATCTGCCTGAAACAAAATTCCTTTCAACAAAAGCTTAACGCTGCATTTTCAGTTTTGCTAATAATTTTTCTGCTGATTTGCTGTAAATTGAGTGTAGCACTGTGGTTTTATACATATACACTGTTCTATAATTTAGATATTAAGGGCAATTAATATATTGATATTGGGTGAATCTCAAAACCTGGTTTTTGCCTGTTTTGGGTTAATGTATTGTACAAACTTAATAATCAATAGTGGCTTATAACAAACCATGGTTAAACTTGATTAGTGTAATGTACAAAATAGTCATAAGATCAGTTGCTTCTTTAAAAGAAGTTTCTACCACATTTGAATATCTAATTTATTCAACAAAGGATTTTTCTGGCGATCAAGTTATTATGGCTGCTGATAGAAACTTATTAAAATAAATTATTACTTCAAGATTAGGTTGCCCCATAAAAGTCACTGTCTTAATTTCATCATAGAAAAATGTCAGTGCGAGATGCACAGTAATATTTTTTAGATTTAAAAATATTAATGCGTAAGTTCCAACTTCCATTTCATTCTGGGAAATGTATTCCCATTCCCATTCCACAACAGTTACATATTAAGTTCTCACATGAGAAGCTATAGGCACTACCATCATCTAGTGCCTCAATATCCAAGACTTCAAACATTTTCAGTTGCTAGTTCTTTAATTCAGCTCAGCCCAATTATTTTAAAATGTCATGTTATCATATCTATCTATTGCTGAATATTAAATTCCCATTGTAAACTACATCAAGGTAGCAGAATTACTGACTTCTAGTATTTTCTCAGTTTAAGAAGTATTTTATAAGACTGCTTGACTGTAGTTGTTTCTTACATGTCATTCTAAACATGAAGGTTTAATTCTTTCAGGACTTTAGACAATGACATTTAGCTTCTACAGCCTTAACTATCTGCACAGCATTTGTATAGAAAGAGTTAAAGTAGAAAATGGCTGCAGCAATTGTTTGATATTATACTGAGTCGGGCAGCGTACAAGTTTAATAAATTATGTTTTCAACACTTTTACTTTAAATGAAGCAAGCATGGAGTTAGCATTCAATAAGCTGAGGCTTATCAAAATTATTTATGTCAACAAAGAATTTTTGTTTTTCCTATTGCACCATTGGATGTTAATACTAAGCATCCAATATTGCTCAGCTAAACTATGGAAATAAATAAGCTAGTGATTCCGCCTGAGGTAGTTGTTTCTTATTCTTACATTCCATGCTTCCTCTAAAAAGCCTAATGCACCATATCTAGATTCACCCATCACTGTCACCTCATAACCACCCTTGAAGTAGGTTAGCCTGAGAGATAAGTCGCAGAATGCCTCCATGGTTTATGGGGGGGGGGTGGTATCTACCTTGATCCCTCCAGTTCAGTCAGATGTGCTCATATTTGATTTGTGGCCTTTTCATAGGCACCTATACCTGATAGACTTCTAGTCCAGGAGGGCTTCTCTTATGACCTTTGGCCTGCTTAAGATAATAAAGACATAAGACTACAATTTGCCCTAGTTTAGCCTGTAAGAATCTAAAGCCTTCCATAAGCTCTTGTTGCAGCCAAAGGTGGAATTTGCTATTTTTCTGATTACATAAGCTATTAGTAATGTTTCATTAGAACATCTGTAATAATTTTGCTTCCATGTTCAACACTAGAAATGTACACTTACCTTAGAACAGTTTTTGCTCCCATACACTTGATGTCATAGGACACAGAATAGATTTCATAGAAGGTAGCTTTTACATTCAGACAACCAATGAAGTCCTTAGGATTCAGTTTGTACAAATCCAAAGTAATATTTGCTACTCCCATTTTCTTTGGTTGCTGTATTGTTGCAGTACCATAATTTGGTCCCTATATCAAAATGCAGAAAAACATGCATGAAACATTAGATTTTATTTGCCCAAACATTTGCAATGCCTGTTATATTGTACTGAAAGTTTGGGACAAGTTTAAGTGTTTCTTTCTCTTCTTTTAACTTGGAGATATGGATTTGGATACCACCCTTCCTTCAAAAACAGAAGACCGACACATAATTATTTCTCCCATAACTACAACAACCCAATTAATTAAGTTATAGTATTACATAATGGCAGACCCAGTGTCACCACCATCATAAAAACAAGGCTTAAGTTTACATGGCTGACTAGTACATTTTTTTCAGCTAAAAACAAGACTGAATTTCATACATTAGTTTCCATTTGTGTAATAATATGCTGTTACGTTTGGAACAGAAGCATTTGTCAAGGTATGCTTTAATATGTTAAAATCTCTGATAGCAACATACTAAACTATGGCAAATACATACAAACATTTACAAGTGTAAATTCAGGCAACTCAATAAGGGAAATACTGGGAAAATATGTTATGGTTTAGAGTCAATATTCAGTAGGCAAAGTAGAACCAGAAGCTGAAACAACTAAACAGTGAGACAAGTTAAGGAAGCTGAATAACTCCTGTTCCTATTTAGTTCGTGAAAGATAACTCTTAATAGTAGTAATAGTAGTGACATCTTAACTAATTGCACAGAATTGCAGAATTCAGAAATACAGCCAGCCAGGTAAGAAAAACAGTAATGCATATAAGAAAATTAATGCTTTCCTTCAAAAATAGAGCTAGCTAGACTTACATGGCACAAATCAAATGACAGAGTGAGGTAAGGAAGGATGAGGACTAAGAAAAATGATAGAGAAGCAGCTCATAAAAGTTTTTGGAAAGAGACTGATTGTGGGTCACTTCTGTAAACCAGAGGAAAAATATTACAAGAAGAGAAACATTGTTCTGGGCACACTTGAATAGACCTTGAGGCCATTATTTATTTATATAATTTTTTCTCTGCCCTCTGAGCTGACACAACACAACACACAAGGCTTTGATTCTCCCCAATTCTCTTCACTCAATGACACTTGCGGTACTGCTTCTGAGACAAATGCAGAAGAAAGTCATACCAAGCTTGTTGTTGGCTGTAGTGCACTACTTTAGAGGGGAACACTTACTGGCTTCCATTTCTGTCCCTTATCCAAAAGCATGAGTTGTGTATTATCCCCTAGTGACTGGAAGAAGTCTTCAGTATCCACCACTGTTCCATCTTCTTCTAGAACCAGTGTTATTAATCCAGCAGTTATCATCAACGCATCCAAGGTCTACAGATGAAGAAGTTCAAGAAAGCTTAGTTTTAAATGCCCCTTTATTAAAGCTATCCCATAAGGCAGGTAGAAAGCATTTCTGATTTACTGCAAATAACCCAGAGATCTTTTGCAGTAGTTCTGTTGTGTGTGTAAAGTAGAAGATGCATTTTAACATCTACTGTGCAATCAAAATACAGATCTTAATTCTTCCTGACACTATATTCAGGATTATGTAGTAAAGGTACTGTAAGCTATCTAGAGAATCTAAGCAGAAACTATCCCAGGCATTTGGAGCACAACAGAAACTTTTAACGGTTCTGGAACAAGAACGTTTAAGGCATGATTAGCAGGCTTATGTTTTTTCAGAGAGTCAAACCTTGTTGATAAGCTCCTGTAAACTGCTTGCCACAACTCCTTTCCGGCTGCTTCTGTCATGGTTACAAATACGGAAAGGCCGAGCTGCAGATGGAAGAGGAGCAAGCAGGGCTTGTCTTGTTACTGATCCTACTGATGTTCCCACTGATACTAGAGATCTGAAACAGAAATACAGTACTTCTTTACCATAGTTCAGTGTCCCTACTAACTGTGGAAGTTTCAGTTAAGAAGTTTCAATTAGCAGCCTTTACCACTCTGGAGCCACTGATATATTATAGTCCCTACAGCTGAAATTCTTAGCCAGCATGAACTGGCCTTGCTGATTTGGAATTTGGGGAGTTGTATTCCAGAAATATCTAAGAAAAGCAGGCTGTAGTTTTCCCAAAATCTATTGCTAAATCTATTGCTAAACATATGGCTGCTTCCTCAAACTGCTTGCTGAATTACAAGTCCAGAAGGATCTGGCATGAGCTTTTTGTTTTTCAATGACATACTTCAAATTTAGTTTTTATTTTAGGCCCACCCATTCTAGGAGCCACCTGTGACATGCACACAAAAGCCAAACACAGCCTTTGTCTGAACCCCCCCCAACCTGGATCCATATTCCTTTTTGTAGAGGGAATGAAGGCAACTCTTAACTTGACATAGCTGGCAAGTTTACTAATTTTATTCTTACGGAAAATAACAGCTTTTCTATTGTATCCAGTTTGTAGAATGTCTCCTATGTTCATTTTTGGCCAATTTCAGTAAACTGAATATGGCTATCTGGGTACAGACCATTAATGGTTTGCAAACCCACCTAAAGATAAATCTCATTTGGGAGAGTTTCCATATTAGCATTATATCTTTAGAATACTAATAACTGGAGGCCTTGCCAGCTTAACTATGATGACCCACCAGCTGAAAAAGCAAACAAAGATTTGAGACCATACTAGATTTCTCCAACCTAGCTTTAATGTCCAGTTAAAGGGTCTAATGGCTTGTAACTATATTTAATACTAGCACATTCTTCTTCCTCTTTCGTATCCAGATCAAACCTTAAGCTGCCAATATAACGCCACCTTCTTGGCTTTGTCATTGGCCAAAAACAAGTCATTTTCAGTCCATACTAGCACATTATGGGACTTTTATTCTGGGCATAAGATTTCAGCAGGCTCTCTCCTACAAAATATATTTGAACTATATAAGATTAGAAAGTTCACCAGCTTTTTATTAGCAACCAGTTAAACAGTTTAATGGATGAAGCTAATATTAGGTACCACCAACAATGGTTTTATTGCCATTAATGCAGGGGCAGGGAATTGACAGACCAATTGTACACCTTGAACCCTTTTGTGGATCTTAAGGGCATAGCAAGAATCATGACTTTAAATCCAGCTGCAGATTGCCAAAACCTGGTAGCATGTTTTTTCAGGAGCTTTTACCAGGACACTTAAGGAAAAATGATTTGCTAAGTCAAGTTTAGTGCACCTAAAAAAGGGAACAAAATGAAAGTTCAGAGATTTTAAAAGGAACCCCAAAAGAACATTCCCCCCATTTTCAGGAAACTACCACCCGCCCATGCAAAAGGTTTGTCAACCCCTGCTTTAAAGGAACGTCAAAGGAGAGTCGAGCTATTATATGTAGAAAGTTGGACAACTGGTTACATTAGCTAATATAATTCCTACTGTAAGATATAATTTACAGCTTAATTTATCCATTGAGCTCTTACTTCTGGTTAATTTATAAGAATTTAGTGCAATATATTTGGAAGGTGTTTGGTTAGAGAAGGCTGGTTTTAGCTTTCGCTTGATTGCCAGGGGGACCTATCCAAAATCTCACTAGGTACAGGCATTTCTTCAGGTACACCTGATGCCAATTACAGCAGTAAGATTCATGTCAGAGGAATACATAATTTGATAGACCACTTGTGACTCTGTCAACAATGCAATACAGATTTAAACATTCTTCCTTATATTGCCCCATATTTCT
Source organism: Candoia aspera (assembly GCF_035149785.1). NCBI lineage: Eukaryota > Metazoa > Chordata > Lepidosauria > Squamata > Candoiidae > Candoia > Candoia aspera. The sequence continues at coordinate 156,139,208 of NC_086155.1, forward strand.
TAAGCCTTTTAATAAAACTATTTGTTAGTCCAAGGCAAATTTGCAACAAATATGGGGCCTAAGAAGCAAGCTGCTGCATATGTCTAGAATTGCAGCCTTGTAAAGCAGGATTTACAACCTTTTTACCCTAATGTCCTTTGATGTTCCAGCTGCTGTTGCCCTTAACATTTCTGTACTGGAATAAAAAAATATCTCACCACCAGTTCACATAATACCATAGGCTCAAAACTCAGCCACAGTTTATTAGAGCAAAATGGCATCAAATTGCATTACGAGCTTACAAAATAGGTTTGCGCAAACTTTCAATATGGCTGCAAGTGCATAGGCTGTCTACTTCAGATCATCTTGGGTTGTGTGACATTTGTTTCCAAAAAGGCTTTATGTCCCTGAAGGCCTTATGGAAAAAGCAGTGCAATTAATGAGTCAGACTAACTGCAGCAAAGGTTTTCAATGGAAAAAAAATGCTAAATAGGTATTCAATCACACTGTGATTAAAGCTCACATGACATCCAATCCTTAACTGAATGGGTCAGCTTTAAGTAAAGCTTTTTCAAGGGTTTGAAACATCAATACTAGTGATGCTTACTTGATAATGCTTGATCTCAGCAAAAGTCTAGCTCAATGTATGCTTGTCCAGCTTAATTTTTAGTGTTCATCACACCAGTCTACAGGTAGTTCTCATTTAGTGACCACAATTGGGACCAGCAACTTGGTCATTATTCAAAGCAGTCACTAAGTAAAACTGCAACTGTGCTTATGATTTTATTTCAGCTTTGCAGACCAGCAAAGGTTGTAAATGTGAGATTGGTCATAAACCTACTTTTTATCACCATCAGAACTGTGAATGGTTGCTAAATGAGATAGTCACTAAACAAGGATTATCTGTAATTTATTTTTATTACACTTCTACCCCACCTTTTCTCCATGAGCTTAGGCTGCATATATCTGTATTTGTCATAGCGTGCTGAATTAACAAAAGTGCCTGGGTTGGTACAACATTCTGAACTGTACCCTAACTATGCCCCTGCTTTGGTTTAATGGCTTAAGAGGTAAAAAACTCACATTTTGTTCAGAGTCCCTTTCCAAAAAAAAGGCTTCATGTATTTAACATGCTTTCTAGCTTATGCCAAGGACTGGACAGTTACATCTGGAATACGAATTTTACGATGAGCTGTGTCAGCCAGGCAGTCACCCCAACAGGCCATTTTAATTTAGCAATACTTTAAGCCACTACAAAGCAGCGGAGCTCGTCTTTTCTCGCAGTGTAAAAAGCACCCCGACGAATACACACGAAGGGAGCGAGCCAAGTAGCTTCCTTTCCTCTCGGCAACCGAGGTCAAGGCGACACCCGGAGGCTCCCCAGTTCACTAGCTGACGATGTGGCGGAGAGGCAACAAGGCGTGGGTACCGGAAAACACCTCGCTGGAGGATCGCCAGTCGATAGCCAACGCCAAGCCCGGGTTGAGGACAGACGTTGCAGCCATGGATGGGTCTGGCGGGGGAAGATGAGGCGCCGAGCAGCGCGAGACAAAGGCGCTTCCCGGGCTAGAAAATGCAACGCCGTCGGAAAGGGAGAGGCTAGGCGACTTCAGCTGCGCCAGCAAACACCCCGACAGGTTGCCTTGGTAACCAGAACACGCGCGCGCGCGCACCCCACGGGGTATATGGGATAGTTGCCGGCTTAAGTTGCAGCATACTTACCGCAGCAAAACCACCGCGTAATCGCGAGCGCTTTCCACAGCCATCGCCACCTACTCTCCCCTCTCGCCTACGACCGCCTCCGCTACTCCTTATGAGCAAGAGCGCTCCGCCCTCCTTGTCTTTTACGCAGCAGGACCGCCTATTGATCGGAGGCGAAAGAGGAGACAGAAACCCAGTGCGCGGATGGGAAGTGATTTCAGAGTGTGCGAATCTTCGTTTGGGTGGCGCCTGACGCTTTTATTTGCACAAGGCTGATTGGATCTTTTTGCAGTCCAGAGGGTATTTTTAGTAATGGTCTACAAATTTATAATCTGAAGCCATCTCCCCTCTTTCGTTTCTGCTCACCTTTTACTGCTGAACTGTTTAGTGCTACAAGGAAAACCATGGCTTTATTCTGAGCCATGTCCTTCATAATTTTGTCTGAAATTGCCTTCCTCTCTGAGATTAATTCTATTTACTTCTCCAGTGCAGGCATTGTATCTGTTCTTGATTCTAGAAAACAAAACTTTTGACCTCCATGCACGATATTTTAGATCAGGGTTTCTCAACCAAGGTTCTGAAAGAGGTAACTAGGAGTTTCCTGGGAGATCATGATTTATTTTAAAAAATTATTTCAAATTTGGGCAACTTCACATTAAAGAGGTACATTTCATTATTTTTAGTTTAAGAACACTGTTAATGCATATTTACAGGCCTACACTTGAAAGGAATATAATAATTTTGTAATTTCTGGCCTATATTTGAGCCTGAATGTGCAGGAGTTCCCTGAGGCCTGAAAAATAATTTTGAGGGTTCCTCCAGGGTCAAAAGGTTGAGAAAGGCTGTTTTAGATACTGTACTTAAAGACTGCCATCATCCTCCCCTTTCCAAAGTTTTATTTGGTGTTTCCAACTCCTTTATGTTTCAAAGATCTTGGTTTGTTCTGTCACTAGCCACTCCAAGGACCATAGAAATCTGCCTTATACAGACAGCTGATCCACATAGAGCATTATTGTTGACACACATTGGCAGCAGTTCTCCAAAAGTTGGGGAAAAGTTATTCTAGATCTGCCTGGAGATGCCAAGCTCAGAGTGCACACACTTCAGCATATTGGTAAGTTTCTTGGACTATGATACACAGAACAGGACACAGTGTTCATATGTGACCTGAGTACATTTAGAACTTTTCTCATGCTCCTGATACCATACTATTGCTTCTGCTATATAAGAGTGCATGAACTGTTTTGCAGTAGCATTGTGCTGCAAACTCATATCAGCTAGTGATGAACTAAAAGTCTAGAGGACACTCTACTTCCTGTGAGACTTCTCTCCACATTGACCCAGAGCTCTTAATGGCTATGTTGTTCAACCAATGTGGATCCTTCAAAGAACAGGATCATCTAGTATACATTTACTCTTGTCAACAGAATTTTGAGACTGTCAAATGCTTTGCTGAAAATAATATATACTATATTCATAAATCCTCACTGTTCAAGTATTCTTGATTAATGCATGAGAATAAAAATGTGTAGAAGATAGCTGTGCACATTTACACCATCCTTGCATCCTTTTGCTTTTTCCACTGTGCCTATTTTATTTCCCAGCCTCTGTGAGAAGGTCTGGAGAGGGGAGATGCTCACCTTTGCTTGCATATCAGTACAGTTTTCCATGCAGTTTAGGGATGGTACTATATCAAGGTCCCAGACTGAATAGAGTGCAGGACTCATATTAAGGCAAATTTTAGTAAAGCTTCTGTTCGGGCTACCTGGTTTAATACAAGTTTGTGAAGAGCAAAGTCGGGAAGTGAGGCATGACGAGCAAGGTCAGAGCATCATTAAACCTCACACATTAAGAATGTCTGAATCAGACCAGTGGTCATGAACAAAGTCATGAGCCAATTTACCTTCTTTGCTTGGCCTTAAGATCATTAATCTTTATCTAAAGCATGAAAATGCCTTTGTTAATTGTGCTTGACAGAGATGATTTTGACCTTTGCAACCATGAGTATTATTTGCTCTCACTAAGTTTCAGATGCTGAGTATTAATCTGTCATTATTAATTGTAAATATTTAACATAAATATTGTCTTTGCTTGTTACATTTAGTAAGGGTGGATTTTTTTTTGTTAGATGTTTTTGGCAAAAATATTTCTATCCTTGCCAAGAATATGTTTAGTTATATTACCTTTTCCCCAGATGTATGAATGAATAAAACTTAGCATTTTTCCTTGACATAGTTAATACATTTTGCAGGGGGTGAACATATTATAGTTATGACATTTTGGGCATTATTTCTAACTATGCTTATATCATATATTGTGCTTTTTATTATAAAGTTTTATTTATACTTTCATTGTACAAACATTACTCTTGTACTTATATTTTAGAAAACATGAGAATAGAGATATTTCAAATAGATGACTTGAGAGAATTAACTGTTTTGGCATTCTAAGCCAGTCCTAATTAAGTTGTCCAGAACAACCTTTTGTTCATACTTAAAACAGTCTGAGAGTAAAATTATCTGTATTAATGGATTTTCTGAACAAGTGGAGGCACGAAATCAATCAGAGCTAGGGGAAGGTGAAGGAATGCTATTTCCTGAACGCATTATGATTCACCGAACTAAAACCATAGAAGTTGATTTGGCAAGACTTATTCTTGATAAATCCATGTGGTTCTTATTTATCAATGCTTTTCATTTTCAAAATCTTCCCAGTTTATAACACATCATATGTTGTATGAGAATTCTGATATTGCAGAAGTCAGCCTTGAAATAGTATCTACAAGTTACCTGAGCATTCATGTACCTTTCTCAAATTGAACTCAAGTAAACTAAGGGTTATCTAACTTTCTCCTAATTTATCTTAGGTTGGTTATAATCCTCCCCTCTCTCTCTGTCTATCATTTCAATTTCCATGGCTGCCCACTTGCATGTGACTCTGGGCAGTTTACACAGTTAAAAAGAAACAATACTGTATAAGCAATTGAGATTGTGGTAGTAAATATAATGGTAAAAAACAATCCTGCCAGGGGAAAAATACCCACAATTAAACATCAGATAATCCCAGACTTGCTTGTGAAATATTTAATATATTTCTCTTATTATTTCTATTTTTTCCTGGTTGCATGCAATGTGCACTGTGGGAGAAAACCATAGTACTATAGAAGCTGCATAGTTCCACTTGTGTTGTAGAATATAAGTTTGCTTCAACCTAGGCCAGTGTTTTCCAAAGATGGCAACTTCCAAGTACGTGAATTTCAACTTCCACAATTCCCCAGCCAGAATGACCATTGCTGAGAATTCTGGGACTCGAAATGCACACATCTGGACATTGCCAGGGTTGGGAAGACTAGGTTGTTCTGGTGCTGGGCCTTTCCTGGCCACCAAACAGGGAATGAAAAGATTAACACTGCCACTCTTCATTTCAGCTTCACTTGGAAGGCTAGCTCAGGTGCCTGGGAATAGGATGTGGCAGAAAAGGAGGGGTGTTTATAGCATTAGAAAGGAAGAGTTAGGAGCACTGGAAATTAGGCCAATGAATTTTCAGGCAGGATGGGAACCAAGAGATTGAAATGTAGGGTGTTAGTAACATCTAGTATGTGCAGAGGTGATTTCTAAAAATGGACAAAATGGAGGTGGACCAGTCTCTCAGTGGGTTCTCTTTACTTTTTCAGAACCGGACAAAAACTAGACTTGCTTTTTATTTTACTCTTTATGAAGAGGTTTAGCTTCTTAATAAGGGTTAAAATGTTTCTGTAAGTTCCACAATTTTCTAAAATACAAATATATAGAATTATTGTATCATGTATCTGCAGTTTGATAAATCAGTTTTAAAACTGATTTATTAAATTTGATCAGAGAGGACAGGCTAATATAACATTCTCAGTGGCTTAAGTACAGTATTTTAGTATCTTTATTGCTTTTGCTGTGTATGACACTTTACTTGTTGGATAAGGTTTTTTTTTAAGTATTTGATATCTTAAACCTAAAACCAGTGTTTATCATCTATCTACCTACCTACCTACCTACCAGCCATCTTAAATGAAAAGCAATCCTAAGAAGCAATCTGTGGTTTAAGCAGAGGAACAGAAGAAAAGAAAGCGAATTCCATACCCTCTACCCATTTTCTTCACAAAATTGTTCCTGCTTTCTCTCTATAAACAGAGGCCCTTAATATTCAGTATTAAGATAATTAATTATCTAGTTCTTCTAAGACACTAAGTTGTATCAAGGGAAGGTAGATCTAAGGATAAATTAGAATTAGGCCATCTGCAACCAGCAAAAAAATAGTAACTTCAGTGACAGTGACTAAAATTGACATTAATAAAATGGAATATCTTCCTCTCTTCTGTATAAAAAAGCAATTTCCCCTTAAATATTTAAATAAAGTTAACGTATCAAATAAAATGTTTAATAGAAATTTTATGAATAACAGATTCACAGAAATTGTAGTGGAAAGACTGTAGATTCACTGTAGGCCTACCAATTTATTGGGCCAAAACTTGATGTACAGGTAGTCCCTGGAGTTAAGAATGGAGCCTACTGTAGCAAAATTTCAGTTAAATCATTATAGAGGTCCACTGATTAAATTCACTATATTAAAATTGGTTGGCCCTGAGTCTTATTTTCAGTACTTATTCTCTTTACTAATACTATATGTATTACTTCTTAAGTAATAGAAATAGAAAAAAAAGTCTATTTTCACTAAGGAATCAAATGGCCTTTTCCTACAGAGAGATGAGTACTTATGACACTACTGTCCTTCATCTCCCAAGGAATAAATTGTGACATTATTTATTAGAATACTTTGAACAACCAACTATTTTTAGTTTAAAATATGTCTCCTTTTTAACACCGTGGGAAAGAAAACAAATGTGCACATAAAACCAGGATTCATTGACACTTTGTTAGGGCTTAAGCCCAGCGATCTTTCCATGGTTTCTCAAGTATATTGAGATAACTACTTGTTTTTATCCCCATTGTGCCCTGGTTTGTTAAACAGGGGGTTTCTGTGTATTTTGCTCTTTCAAAATATTGTATGAGCAGAGAAGAGGTAGATAAAGCCCCCACCTCACCCCAGGCTTAATAAATAATTATTGGTACTTCAGCATAGATATTACAGGTTGACACTGTGGTCTTGCTATTCAGTTACCAAACCACAGAACATTCTAACTCCCAGTTACAGTAATGGTCATCTGGATTTCTGCAGCCCGGTTTATTCTTGTTTGTACTTGGGAAGCAAAGATCTGTAGAAAACACCTTGTGAAGCAACAGTCAAAACACTGCTTGCAAAAAACAAGAGCAGATCTATGCATTTAAGGCACCTTAGTTGCTTCAGATAGTGTAGTCACTTTCAAAAAATTAAGCTGAGATGTCAGATTCTGTTATATATTTTCACTTTATACTGTGTAGTGCCTCTGTAAATTAAGTACGCAGGGCCTAAAATAGCAATTCCTAAACTTCTGTCAGTCCTGGCTAAGCTGCACAATAATATACATCTTACAGCTGTCTTTCTTCTTTAGAAAGAAGTACACATTGGCCCTATCCTGATTAGAATTTCTAATGCTCCTTCTACCCTACCCCTTTCTTTAGAAAAATTAACATACCCGGAGCTGTTGAGTTTAAAAGAAAACTTTTTTTAAACACACACACACATTTGTGTGAGGCAGGATTATTCTAAACAAAGGGACTGAGGGGAAGGGGGAAACCCCCCCACACAGTGGCACCAACCTTGATCAGGCCACTATACACTTACTCTTAAGTTAAACAACAACAGCAGAAGAAGAGCTGCATAATACACATTTGCCTCTCAGTTTTATTGGAAAATGAAGCTATTTTGACCCACATACATTAATAAGAATTCTAGATATCAAGATGTAGTTCTTTATCCATTGGAAACAACTTTTATTCTACTGAATAATAAACACATTATTCCTCATAGCCCCCTATGAGGTAGAAACGTCTGGATTAATAGCAGACAGCCATTGATACAGAGTTTGTAAACTGAACAAGTACATAACACCAAATGGTTCATAATGTATATTTATAAACACTGTAAACCAGTAAGTTTTAGAGTTCTTGCAATAAAGATGCATAAAAAGTCATGACCATACAGCTCTTGAACACTTTATACATGCAAGATACTTAATAGGTCACCCTGCCAACTTGATGGCCAAGTAATTTCTGCTATATGTATTTTTCCACTGAAAAGCTTTCTTGTAAAGCACAGGTAGGCACACCTTTTTTCTTTCAAAGATCATACATTCTCTCAGGGATAAACAGTAGGGGGCTGTGACAAGAACCCAAAGTGGGTGAGAACATCCACTCTTTCGTACATACCCTTTTTTTGGCTGACATCCCCTTCTGCCTCAGGAGATAGCTCTTTCCAGAGATGGGACCTCATCCATTGCACAAAAGATTGAAATTAGCCCGTGAGCCATAGGTTATCTGCCCTGTTCTAAAGCATATACAAGAAAATAGTGGCTAAGATACTAAACTTCCAAGTTACTATTGTTTTGGAGAATGAAAGATGGGAAGATTAAAAATAACAGTAAATGTGAAGCCCTTGTTTGATGCTTTCACATATCATTAATAATTCTTACTTAACAAAAAACACCCTGCGACTTTGGTACACAGGGATGAGTTAATACATTTCCACCCAGATACCATGCTTCTGACAAATCACTCCTCCAGATTGTTATGGACTTTAATATTAGCTTCTGTATAGAACAATTCACAGCCAGGTATGTTCTTTTGGATCTACAGAATGGGAATAAAAGATTATTCTCTGCTCCCTAGTTTCCATGGTTTCTATTCAGATTACTACCCACAAGATCACTTTTTTTTAAAGAGATGAAAGGGACAATTCATATGCATAATAATCTAAATCTGATGTCTATATTCTACCAATGCATAAAATTCTGTGAATTAGTCTCAATCATTACTGGACAATAAAAGCATGTATCTTCTTTCATACAACATTTTAAATAATGTATTTTCCTCATCACATTTGTAACTAACTAAAGAAAAAAAAAGGGTATGTAGCTTCAGGTCATATTTTACATCTCTGCTTACATTCTTACCCCAAGTAATGTGTGCAAGAATGCAGTTATTCTTGCACACATTACCCCTATGCTACTAAGAACAAATTCTGTTTGAATCTTGCATCTGTATTAATTTACTCATTAGATTAAAATTAGGCAGGTTATACTCTAACCCTCAACTCTCTTCTTTTTTGTAATATAAGTGGAATATTGGAGGAGTATCTTGGAGGAATACTGTAAGGTTTGCAAATGATACTGAGAAAGTGCTTTTGAACATTCTGAAGTGCTATAGAAATGCTGTTATAAAGTCACCAGTGCATAAAGGTGCACACACTATCATTTTTAAATATTTGTGCAATGACAGTTTGTCATATTTTATGATTCTGTCCTAATCCCTTATTAACGTATTACTTCTTATGTTTCAGTGCATTTAATGTTCCAGCTACCAAGTTTGTCAGATTCTTAGCTGTACCTTGATGACTGCAGACAGGGAAGAAATTAAATAGCAGCAGGAATTTTCCAGTCATAGAGAGATGATGGGAAATGCTCATGTTTTCTTCACTATTATGTAGTTGGTAAGTGAAGAGAGGTATCTGTCACCAAAGGAGTTGGCAGAAAGTTACTGAAGTAGAACTAATGATCTCTAATGGCTTTTGTTTTTAGCAGCTTTTCACCTTCATTCTTAGGCCTTTCTGGTTTAACTGCACAATACATGCTTTCTTACTATACACATTATCTTCAAAATTTCATTTTTTTAGATATGCCACATTTCCTAAGCATTCAAACCACAATACTTTTTAATATGGGAAAATGAGATAATTCATACAGATAGCACATTTGTAGCATAGAACAGAAGAAATGATTCATTGGCAACCGCTACTGCAACACAATTAACAATAAGTAACAAAGCTGCCATCATACAGCTAAATTTTTTATGAATTATTTACACACACAAAGATTGATTCTGGGGAGGCATATCTTCAGTGCTAGAGTTGAATAGTGGAAGAGCCTCTTGTTCAGTGGTCCCTTTAATAATTATCACCAAATTCTACAGCAGCAAGGCTAGCCTACTACAACAAAATCTAATCAGCTGCAAATCCTTCATTTAGAACAGGTACTTATTATGATTAACTGAGGTCCCATTGATTTCAATAGGTCTATTCTTAGTAGGATTAAATCTGGATCCAACCCACTATGCACATTGCTTTTTTAACTGGAGCATCTACCCAATTTTTAAAACCTCTTAAGAAAATAGATCTTTACTTATTAAGAGAATAGGCCAAATTCGTAGCCTCATATATATATAGAGGAACAACTGGCTCTGCCTTAAATTCCATTTATAAAATGATACTTATTTAGAAGTATCATTAATGCCATTTATCTCCACCGAATGTAGAACTGAAGGATGTTATTGAGAGACAAGGTACACTATGGCCAACATAACGTTCCAGCATTTGGACAGAACACAGATCATCAGTACCAGCAGTTCATCCATACAGTCACTGCCAGTAACTCAGGTTAACATCAGTCTAAAGCCTAAATCTGATAACTGGTGAGATAGTTAAGTACTCCTGGATTGTACCAGCTGAAATGCCAAGAGTGGGCTCGTAAGAGTTTATCGCAACAATTCATAAGACTCAAACATATAAAACACTAGGTCAGTGAAAAGATTAGGTTAGGGTCCCTTCCACTGACATTCTAATTCTTGTTACTTAGGTATTTATTTGGGATTATCGTGCAGCATTTAATTATGTAAGACAGAGTTCTAAGGGTTTGCCACCTTATGTGCTGTTTATGAAAACTCAACCCAAGTCATGCCCATTTCCACTCAAGAAAACTCTAGTTCTTGTAACACATTCAGCCACTATTTTTATATAATAGTGAGAACATTCCACAGGATAAACTACAAAGCACTATTCAAGCAATACTAACACTCAGCATTGCAGGAATCTCTCTGCTAGTTTTAAATTTGCTGTGATAGATTCCTTTTCTCCAGAGTAATCATTCAAGGATACACAATGGCCATCTCATCACATAGTAGCACCTGCCTGGGCTTGAAAGCTAAGCAGGGGTGGGCCTAATTAATATTGCAGAGAAAACCACCAGGAAATCCCAGGGCTTTAGGCTAGACTGAGAAGTAAAAAAACAAACACAACACAACACTATCCTGGAAGAAGGCAATAGAAAATCACTTCTGTATTGTTACCAAGAAAATTACATGGATATATCTGTGAAGTCGCCAAGAGATGTAACTTGGAGATTTGACTTCTAGCAGTGACCAGAATATGTACTGTTCCATTCAGATGAATGCCACTGATTATAGACTAGGTATTAGACTACCTATGTGCTTAGTAAGAAACTTTTGTGAACAGTAGCATCCTAGTGAATCTTCCATGTTATTTTTTAAAAACATGCTGTTACCGTCTAGGGCTAGAATCAAGCTAAAGAATTTTGAATGTTTGGAATGTTTCATTCTTTAATCAGCTCTTTTAGTACCTATTTACTTATTCAAGGATAACACATAATTCTAAGAATATGTACCAATATGTACCATTATCATGCTTGTTTGTGCACCATATAAATAAATGTAACTATCTCGGGAGCTATTCAGTGGGTCTGTTTTAAATTCAGAAAAAAAAATAGTAATTTCACTCAAGTATTGTTGGATGAGGGCACTTGAGGCACTACTTGTTCCTTGCCATGGAACAAAAGAAATTACCTGAGATACAAGTTTGTTATAACAGTTTGTTTCTCATTCTATGTCAAACCAAAAACATCCCCCCTTCTATTTCAGCCTCAAAGAGCTTGTAACATTAAAAAAGCATAACTGAAAAATAGTCTTATTAAAAAGGGAAAGGTCATATATACAGTGTGTGTGTGTGTGTGTGTAAGTGTAATATACCCTTCACCTTCCTAAAATGCAAATAAAATGTTTTTATAATTTGTTTGATTTACAAACTGTACAAGAAACCAATAATAGTTTCTAAAAGTGGTTCATCTTAAAGGAAAGGAAGTGAAATATTTCCAAAAGGTCAGATTTCATATTGCTTTTAGGTTGATGTCTGGTCAGTTCTCATCATCACGTCCATAGTGAATAGTCTGTATTTCCTGAGCGATGAATGAGGCCATCTCCTGGGTACCTGCTGCTATTACTCGGCACGACATCAGGTCTAGAGGTCCACCTAGGAGAAGAATTTGATTGAAAAGTAGCTTAGATGTTTCTTTTGTGACACAGATACAAATTATTTCTTGTATAGTCCATTATGTGCATTTAGCTGGGACATATATAGGAAGAACATTACTAAGCTTTATTGCGATCTGTAAAGTTTCTTGTCAACAGTTCCCTCTTTTTGATCCCATTCCTGCTCCTCCTCACTTTAGTATTGTCATGTTCACTGTTCCGGTGTTGCTACATCGTAATGGTTCGCTTGCCATGGTGCTGATACGTGTACTGGTTGGGAGGGTGCTGCTGGGAACCTTGTACAGGAGACGTGCTGGATTGTGCCAGGGAGGAATGTGTTTTGGCTGTCTCTTAAATGTCAAGGTCTTTTAGCCCGTTGATCAGCAGAGCTCGTTAGGAGCACCTGGGAATGTGGGGAGGGCTGTCTGTGAGGGAGGGGGTGGGGTGATGTTGGCAAAGACGCTACTTAGTTTGAGTTTAGGCGCGCTTTTCTCATTCTCAGCTTTTTACCTGTTTGCACTCTTTTCTAAATAAACCAAGAACCTGAATCAAGATTCTGAGTCTGAGAGTTTTATTTGGATTAAGGCAATCATCACAAGTATCTGCTCCACCTACACTCCCTAGCAATGCTTGGAAATACCAAATTTCTCTTCTGAATGCTGAGTAGTCTTTTTTTCCTCCCTACAGAAGAAGGTGGGGAACTAGTGTGAGTAGAAGAGGGGTTGGCTCAAAGACCAGGCAGCGGATTTCCTGTCCTAAAGTCCATCTTGATATCACCCAAAACACTTAACAGGATACGTGTGGGAAGTCTTGCTTTGAACCAAGTTGGGTTTCCCATCATAACAATACAGTAAGCCATTAGGGACTGCGACTGGTTGTACAATAAGAAGCACAGTATTTGCAAACTTTTAAAATTGTCTATTAAAGCCCTAGAATACAAGATAGCCGTTCATACAATAAGTTAGTTTCCTTCCTTCCCCATTTCCAAGGCCACCCACTCCCCAACTACTCTAAAGTAGCCTCATACTCTTCTGAAAATGCTTTCCTGAAGGTTGGACTTCCAGGAAGGTCTAGAATGAGATTGTGGCAAAAGGAATATTCCTCTTTTGAATTAGAAGGAATGTACAACTCATACTTTCTTCTCCATAAAATATATTTGCTTACCTGATGTATCTATCACAACTCCCCCTGCCTCTCTGATAATAACAGTAGCTGCTGCCAAATCCCAACAGTGCAAGCCAAACTGGTAATAGGCATCTGCAGCCCCAGATGCTAAATGACAGAGTGCCAAGGTAGCACTTCCAATAACACGAACCCTGAAATAAATGTTAAAAAATAGCAAATAACATTAGAGACAACCCATTAATTTAGCTCATAATGAAATGACTGTGCAATTTGTTCATTACAAATTGTTAACTACTTCAAAATAATGACATACATTTCCAAATATTTGACCCAACAGTTTTTATTGGTTTACAGATTTTATCCTTGATGTCCAGGATGAACATGACACCCTACACAAAAAACTTTCCAGACCTCCCTTAAAAAGCCAATCACAATAGGGATGAAGAGGAAACCATGGAGTTGTACATGCATTAATTACATTTTACAGACTAGCATTATGCACAAACACAGCTTACTCGTGTCCAATTCATGAATTCAGTGCAAAAAAGAAGACAGAATTCTGTGATGGTATTATTGCAGATATACACCAAGGGAAGAATTCACTTGATATACAAGGGTCTCTACTAATGGCACAGTCCATATATGCATTTGAATACCTATGAAACTGTTGATGTGGTTGATTGGATTTATGACTATAGTACTTAACTGAATTATTAAATCATATTGACAGTTTTCTTGTTACAAAGTTTATTGATTTTGTAAGAAACAGAATTACCCGTGAGCCTGTGCTTTTAGCAGTTGTTCCATGTTACTAAGAAAGACTTTCAGAGTGTCAGGGTCTCGCTTTGGACCAATCTCAGTTAAAATCAGGGCTTTTGTGATATCTGCAAGAAAAATGATTGACGTGTATTAATGCAACAGCTTATTTCAATTTCAATTTATCTTGAAGTTCTACATCTTTTGTTTTTAAGTAGTCTTTTTAGGGGCAAAGTCCACAGTTGACCTTTGAATGCCATGCCAGAGGCCACATACCAAAAAATGGAGCATGGACACTAAACCTGATTTCATTTATGTTAACATTTAAAGTAAATAAATTTAAAACCATACTAGCAGTACAATTTCATGGGAGCTGAACTAAATACCTGCTGACTAAATGGACATGTCCACATTGTTTTCTTGGTTGCAATTTAGACGTGGTTTTCCATTGTCTTCTTTTGGCATGATGGTTTTTTTTTACTTCACAGTCTAATCTATAGCCTGGGATTTCATAGTGGTCTCCTATCCAAGTACTATGAAAAGCAATTTAAGTCCTGGAGGCCTAAGATTATGCAGCATAATTTAATAGGTGCTTCATGAGATCTTATTTATTCCTAATAAATTCTGCATTAGCAAAATGCCATTATCTTGAAACTAAATAAAATAAATCTGCTAACATTACAGGTAGTCCTCGTTTAGTGACTGTCTGCAGTTACAGTGGTGATGAAAAGGTAACTTTAAGACCATTCCTCGCATTTACGACATTCACAGGTCTGTAAAGCAAAGGAAAGCTGAAGAAAATCGTAAGCACAGTTGCCGTTTCACTTAGCAACTGTTTCACTTAATTACCAAGTTGCCAGTCCCAATTGTGGTTGCTAAACAAGGATTGCCTGTACTTTCATTGCCATTCTAGAATTGATAGAGAAATAAGTCTTTATCACATTAAATCACAAAGAATTCATAGTATGAATCCAAAAATTTCATCTGACCGTTTTAAGTCTAACCCTAAGTCTGTACTTGGATTTGATGACCCCTTCAGTTCTGAGATTCAAAGGCCATGTGAACTAAATTTTAGATCTTGCAGAAAAGATAATTGTCTTATTATTTATTGTAAAACAGAATGGGAATGCCACATGCAAATGATATATTCTTGAGAAAGAAAGATAAGACAACACAACAACTTAACCTTTTGTAGAGCATCCAGTGCTACATATTTTAGAAATAGGTGCAAAGCTGTAATACTTTAGGGTGACTCATTGTATTGAAAATTTTGTAATATTTCCAATTAGCATGCATATACTATTTACATTATTATATTTTATTGTACTCAATAACTGGAGGTCTCTAGACAGATTGCAAAGTAATTTAAGCAATTCAAACCAAAGAATAAAACAGTTTGTATGTTTGTACACACACACAGATATACATTGTATTCCAGTAAAATGCAAAATGTGGAACAAATAACTGTAAAAATGCCTGGGCGAAGAGGAATGTCTTCTAATCCACCCTTACAAGACCACTATAAACTAGTATTTATGCTCTTAAAGCTCTACACTAGTAATCCAACAGAGGTCATGAACATTAAAGAAATTGTCTGAATTCTATGCACTGCCAGGGCAAACTGTTAAGAGGTGGTTTTATAACTCCAGAACAATGCAGCCTGCTTTATATAGTGTTCTTGCAGCAACCATAGCATCTGATAGGAGGGTTTCAAATCAGTTTGATCCAACTGTGTAGAGACCCATTCAGCTCTGTCATATTTGAACTACTTTAAGTCAACTTTAGCTTACTCGTTTGCCACTGAAGATATGCCCAGCCACAGGTATCCACAGCAAACTGAGATTACAACATATACATAGTGACATCAATATGAGAATCCTCCTTATCTACTTGTGTCCCAGTGTCTGATGCAAGAGCATAAGTTGCAGTTTCTGTATCATGAGGTCACAACACATGCTTTGCCACTTGCCCCCCGTCTCCCACTCTGGGTGCCCAGATACCTAACAATAGGATTAAGCAGAGCTCAATTTTAATGGAGCTGAATTTACAGTGATTTAGCAAAACGTCATTAAACTGAATTACTAACAAAAAGTAGGAATTACACAGAAGATACATTAATTTTATCTAGAATTACTGACAACTCTATAATTATATATATATACATATACATATACATTATTATTGTTGTAAACTGCCTAGAGTCCCTTTGGTGGGAGGAGATGGGTGGTGACAAATTTGATAAACAAACAAACAAATTTTATAGTGCTTACAAAATCTAAACTAACCTGTCACTTTTGACACCTGAAGCCTTTTGCCATTACAATATGACCCTTGACCTCTTCTACCAGTGTATAATCGTTCTTCAATGCAGTGATAAATTACACCAAATTCAAGCTTTAGGTTTTAAAAAAAGAAAAGGAACATGAATGCAATTTGCATTATATCAGTATAAACAGATCTCTTTTATTTTAACTGCATATAATTGCAGTTTATACTAGGTATTTTGATTACCCCAAGTATTCCTTGTTATAAAACTATAGCAAATTAAAATAGGAAATTAATTATTCCATCTCCTTATATAAACTTAGAACTAATTCTTACATTATAATCACTAAAGGAAAGACACAAGAAACATCTTCTGCAGAGTGCTGGCTGCAAGCATAGTCACTTATCAGATGCGTTCCATCATCTTTGTTTGGAATTCCCCATTGTGTATTGCCTACTATCTAGAAATATTATATGTAATTTACCCCCAAACAATTATCAGTATACAGAAATAACATGAAGGGTAATCATGCTTCCACAGCTTGCTTGTCCCAACA
The DNA here is from genome assembly GCF_035149785.1 of Candoia aspera. Lineage (NCBI taxonomy): Eukaryota > Metazoa > Chordata > Lepidosauria > Squamata > Candoiidae > Candoia > Candoia aspera. Next base: position 156,155,814 of record NC_086155.1, read on the forward strand.
TTTTTGCTACTGCAACATTTTTGTAGCTTCCATCATTGTCTAGCAGTAAGGATGGATCTCAGCCAAGTCAAAGTTGGCAAATTGAGGTAGGGAGAAAGAACATTGGTTATTTTTGTAGGGAAACCCAGTTCAGTGGGTCACCTGTTCTAAGGGAATGGCATAAAAGCCATATATTAGCTACCAACATTGTTTCCAGAAATCCAGACAAATACCTCATATTCTGCAGCAACATGAGTAGACAGAGAACAATATAGAGAAATGTTAATTCGCTGATTTAATTGATAGGCAGCACTGTTGGTGTAGCCATCTTAAAAGGCTTTCAAAGAATAAGGCTTGGTTTAGGTCATTTGCTTAACTACTATACTACTCCTAAATGCATATACTTAGTAAATTAATCTCACTGATTGCAATTTAGTTTAAGAAAAGCAGTTTAGGTTAAGGAGTACTTCTGTAACAACTGTTTCTCCACAACACTGTTCTGCATGGCTAGAAACATAATATATTTTTACTGTCCAAAACACTTCTAGTAAAGAGAAGAATCCAATTCAAGGATGATTTGAGAGTATTGTAAGTAGGTTTATGCATTCAAACCTAGATTTCCATAAATACCACAGGATAAATTGGAAGGACGTTAGGTAAGAATTATTCAGTTAATTTGTATTTGTTAAATCTGTTTCTTTTTCTTTTCAATTGTTAATAGCTGCTGCTGAAGCCTATCCAACTTACAGAACATTATCTTATACCTCTTGGTTGACAGCAAATCCAATGCTAACGGCTACAGTTGGAAACCTGTGTAAATAAATACATTATATTTGTTAATAAACTTTCTGAACAATGACTTTCAGCATATCAACAATGTGATGATATTTGTTCATAGGTAAGAAATGCTATATTTTTTGTACATTAAGAGATTAAATTTTTAATTTTCATATAATTTTAACTGTCAGAAAACTGAGTTGCATCCTGATCCTAAAGGCCAGTTTTGTGACTTTTCCATTGAAGCATAAAGCATGATTAATTGTCTGATTCTCAGAAAGTTCTCCATTCTTTAAATCTTAAGAACCTACTGAAGCAGTTAGCTGTTGTTCATATTCCCTGCTGCCTTTGTAGGATGATATTATGCCAGGAATAGGTTAAAAGAGAGTGGCAACTGCTTTTCCAAAATAAATGTTAAGAGTTCAGAAGTCATTTCCTAAAAACTGCTGCCACCTTTTAACTTGAGAATATAAATATTATTTTTTCCTCCCATAACTTTCAGCCCAATTCCCCATATTATTTCAGCATACATTGGGTAAAAAGTAGGCCTTCTATGTTAAATGATTAATAACTGATACTTTAGTTCGTAAAATACTTCATAATGGAATGTAAGATTGAAAACTGATGAAAATTCCCTCCAAAGGGAAATATGGTTCAAGGTGATCAAGATCATGTCAATTTAATGCTCACAGACTAATTTGTTAAAAGAACAGCAACTAAAATTACTCAAATGAGTTAAACAGATCATTTGATTTTTTTTGTTTGATAGTAATGTAAATATTAAAGCTATGCTATTAAAATTTTCTTAATATATGCATAGATTTTAAAAATAATTTTGCTATAATCTTGTGCACAGATTTACTTGGCACAAAACATGCATAGGATGGGTTGCAAGCTCTATGAAAGTAGATGGGATTCAAGATACACAGAAATTCCATTGATACTTCAGGCATTTAAAGATGCTTGACACTCTGGCTTGTGTCATTTGATGCAAGGTTTTCACTGTCTCTTTACCTATGTATGAAATTGCAGGTGCCATCAACAGGATCAATAATCCAGGTTGGACTGTCATTGAGTATGCACTTTGAACCAGCAGCAGTAGCTTCTTCCGCAATAAACCTAACATTGGTATACACAAGACTCAAATAAAAAAACTATGAATTAAAGCTGCATTTGAGGCAGTTGCAGGTGTACTGTTAAGTAAAATAGGTTCCATCCAGAAGAGCATTTTAGGAATTGGCATAAAAGCTTTCCCTATTACATATGTATTTAAATGAAGGAAATTTAAAACATTGTGATCAAAGGATCTCAGGAAGGCTTAAGGGACTTAAAGAACCTCTGTACACATGCCAAGACCTTAATGAATGAGAAAACTACACCTCTTGTGTGAAAATGCAGTGACTGCTTCTTCATCTTACTCTGCAGCAATCCTCCTTTGGATGACAGCTGGAAGAACATTTACAGGGTGTGTAAATCACAGGCCTGTTCTTTGGACTATGTACAATTTATTTACTTTTACGAATTAAAGCAAAATTAGCTCCTACTTCCTCTTGTAGAATATGCTGGTGGGGGGCTTTAGGGTTGGGAACTTAAGACTATTTCCTGCAGCTCTTCAGAAAGCTGGGAGACTGATTTGTATTCCCAGCCCACCCCTGTTGTACAGAATAATTAAAAAACAAAAATAAAACATGAACATTTGCCAAAAAAGCCTAGACTGTAACCTTCTACAAGTGTAACCTTAAAGGTAAACTTAACTGGATTTAAGACAACAAAGACAAGATAATTAAAAACAACACAATATAAACATAAATTGGCATACATCCATTTTAGATTAGTCTGAAATCTTCTCTGTGCCCCTAGCTCAAAGTAAAATCAGTGTATACTCTTACAAAGAGTATGCTTTTACTGTACTCTGCAAATGTATGCAAAGCACTACAATCCTTGTTACACTTTGGAAAATAGTATTCTTGTCACTATTTCCGCTAAATGTTCTCAGAAGGGGTTGCAAGGTTAATCATATTACTATTACTACTACATTTATAATTTAAGTGTAATACAAGGGCAAGGATCAAAGAAATACAGCATCAAGTCCTCACTTATCTACCAAGCTCATGGAGTGGAAAATTTGGACCATGAGACTTTAAAATGATGTCATGTGTATATATTGAGCACATATTTAGAAAGTTAGTTACTGTAATCAAAGATCAGTGTTTTTCAAACTTGACAACTTTAAGGTGTGTGGAATTCTAACCCTGTGATTAACTCTTCCAATTTTGAAACATAAAGTCAAGAAGCAAGAATGAAACTGTTGAAAAATGTGGCTCATCCAACTACTGTATCTCCACTGCTCCTGGCTCTGCTTTTATCTGAGCATGCTGGCTGGGGAATTCTGGAAGTTGAAGTTCACACCTCTTAAAGTTGCCCAGTTTGGAAAACATTGTCATAGATGGAAGATTTATCCAAGAATATGGCAGAAGATAAAAAACACACCAAGCAATGGTTTTCCAGTTACCATTCTTGCCTACTTGGCTTTTTCTGTTACACACATCCCTGAGCATGCCAATGGGCTCAGAAATTTGTAGAGGCCAAATCAATTGTCCCATGGACTGCATCGGATGAAAGCAGAGCCAGGAGCAATGGAGATACAGCAGTTGGACGAGCCACATTTTTAACAGTTTCATTCTTGCTTCTTGACTTTATGTTTCAAAATTGGAAGAGTTAATCACAGGGTTAGAATCATGGCTAAAATGAACAAAGTTGCTATTAGGCCACTAAAAATGTACAAATGAAGCAGCTTAAAAGCACTAAAATAAGTTGAAATAAAACAAAATAAACCATCCATGCAAACCACCTTAACCATAATTTAACTTATGATCCAGGTTCAGACAGCACATGAAACCTAACTCCATCATCGTTCAGTATGTTGTGAGAACCAGGTCATTTTGTTGGCAATGCATCACATCCAGGGCTACATTTGATAGTGGCTACTGCCAATCTGTACTCTCCAGCAAATGTAACTGCATGTAAAGCATGCTCGTTTCATTCAAGCATATTATGTGTGAAGCATATCTATTCACATAATTATGATTTTCACTCACTCAAAACACCACCATAGAATAATGCCATGGCCAGACATACCTGTGAGAGGGAAACTTTTCTTTCAGTGCAGAAACAATTAAATTTTCCACTAAGTGATCAGTTTCAGTCACAAGATCTGCTGCAGAGGTTTTGGTTGATACTTGCTTTTCCTCAGTGAGAGCTTTTCTAATAATCTAGAAAGAAAATATCATATATTGCTTTACAAATTGTTCCCATTATCTCTGAAAAACTGCAGCATGTAAATTCTCAATGGAAATAAACGATACATATATTTTAGTTGTGCACATAGGTAACTTCTAAAATGATATCATGTATACTGATATAATAGGACACTAGTACTTTATTCCAGGAAGATTCTGGTGCTGATTAACAGAATTATCTTATTTTTTCTGTTGAATTTTCTTCATACATGACTGCTATTTAGAAGCCACATTTTTGTCTCAAGATTGTGATGCTAATATTTTGTCATTGTTTACATGTATATTATTAATTCAGTAAATGCTACCTTAACATCTTAATTGTGCTTCATTTTTAACAAGGAAAGGAGAACCTATTAGAAGAAAATATTTTTGCACACTATTGCAACTACATAAAATGGACTGCTTTTGACTTGGAGTTAAATTGAGTTAAATTAAACTGGTTAAATTAGGATTGAACTAGTATCAGAACCTGGCCCTTTAATGGTAAGTCAGTGTGTATAGTGACTTCCTGTAATTTTACACAGTCTGTATAGTGGAAGTTATTGTTACTGAAATATAACTTGACTTCTGTAAAACTTCCATGTAGCCAATTTTCTAGAGACCTAGAAAGATGGGCCAAATAAGATATACATGATAAAAAAACATAAAAACTATCATTTCTTCAGTTTTTGCTCCTCCTTATGCTGCCAAATAGTATCTTCTAATCCTTTGCATTTTCTTTCAGAATAACTATTAATTCAGGCAAAAATGACCATTGCACAGTATCCAGAAATGACTTGCAATATGAATTCCTTTCTAAAAGCACATAGGTAGAAATATTTTAAAAGTAAACTCAGGGGGAAAGGAATGTCTTTTTATAGGGCAAAGAGAAGTTAACCATGAATGAAAGCATCTGTTATTCCACTGTATCAGGATTGTAAAATAAGCACTTGGGTGGTATAAAATCCCTATTTAAAAAATCCTATGAATTTAGGAATATTTACTTGACACAGGGTTATTCCCATGAATTTCAAACAAGGCATATTTATTTATAACACTTTTATACTGTGGATTCATGACTGTTTATAAAGCTATATTAAACCATAAAACTGATCTCAACAATCAGTAAAAATAAACCCACTCCCAATTTGACATTCAGAGAACTGTGGAATAGCATAGCTTTAACTGCCCTCCAAAAGGCTGTCAGGGAGTTGATTTTTGGGAACTCCCGAGCTAACGCTAGGGCATACCCAGAGAAGCATCATACTCCTGCTAACCAGTTCCCCCTTGAACTCACAAGGTGGGGGAGGGGTGGAACAGCATTCCCCATCAGGTTGAATAAGAACAGTCAGTTCTACCTGAAGCAGGTGATCCTGCAGCTGCCTAGACACCATGCAATAAAGGGTTTTACAGGTTAAAATCAGCATCTTGAATTGTACTTAGAAGGCTACTAGAAGCTTACTAGAAGCTCTCACCCACCTGCAGACAGGCTTTTGCATTCTGCATCAACTACAGTTTTGGGGTAGGTTTCCAAGATGGCCACCAGTAAAACCCATTGCAGTGATCAGAGAGGTGATGGAAACATACTGTAGATGATCATTGCCAGGACATCATGCTCCAGGAAAGCCCACAATTAATATATCAGCCAAAGCTGGGAACCCCCTCCCCCAACTATGGCTTCTACTTGCCTATAGCTGTAGCTGTGAGTGTAGGAGGACCCCAGGTCACTGAATTGCTCCTTTAGAGTAAGTGCCTCCCCATCTTGAGTCATCACTGGGGTAGACAAATTGTGGATGGTTTCTGGGCAAGTAGGATCTTTGTCTTACAGGGATTCAGTCTTAGCTTGTTTTTTCCATCCAAACTCTAACAGCCTCCAAATAATGAGTCAGGACTTGCATTCCCAGCCCAAACAATGTTGTGTGTATAATTGGATATAATCAGCACACTGGTGATACTGCACCCTGAACCAATGGATTACTTTTTCTAGCAGATTCATGTACAGTAGAATCTTGGTTAACCGGCACCCATGGGGACTGGTAGATGCCAGATAAATGTAGTTTCCGGTTGCTTGAGGGTGGTTACTATTAAAAATAGGTGTGCCAAGTTTGGATTTGCCTTTCTGCCAGAGAGGGATCGGCTGATCCCCTTTCGGCAGAGGGGTGGGTTTCGGCTTGGCGTCCCACACCATGCCGATCCGATCCCTTTCTAGTGGAGGGGTGGGTTTGGACTTACCTTTAAAAAGATGGGTTTGGACTTGCCTTTCTGCTGGGGTGGGGTTGGTGTGGTGCGAACGCCAGGTTTGGATTTGGCTTTCTGCTGGGGGGGGGGGTGTTGGCGTGCTGTGCCAGGCTTGGGCTTGTGTTTCTGCTGGAGGGGGATCAGATCGGAGCGCCAAGTTTAAACTTATCTTTCTGCTAAAAATTGATTTTATTTAAATTTTTATTTGATGTATTATTTCTTCATTTTTTTGCAGGTTGCTTGAGAGTGCCAGTTGCTTGAGTTCTGGTTAACCGAGATTCTACTGTAGATGTTAAATCTATAGAAGGGCAAAGAGACAAAACTTGTGGCACCCCACAAATAAGCAGCCACCTGGACCACTTCTTTTCTTCCATTACCACCAGCTAGGACCACCTACTCAGGAAGGAGCAGAACCATTATAAAACAGTGCCTCCATCTCCCAACTCTCTTAGGTGGTCCAGAAGAATACCATGGTTGATGGTACTGAAGGCTGTCAAGTGGTCTGAAAGAACTTGGAGGCGTACACTCATTTCCAGATCCTGATGTAATTCATCCCTTGGACTAGTATGGTATCTGTCCCATGCCCAGATTTGAATCTGGACTAATTAGAGTCCAGATAATCCTCTTCCTCTAGGGTTTTCTACACATTAAGTTCTACCACTCTCTCTACAGCATGATAAGAGACACTGAAGACTGGGCAATGGTTGTCAAGATTGGCTGGATCTAGGGAGGGCCTCTTCAGGAAAGTGCACCACTGTCAGGATGTAGGACATAATCTCCATGCTCAGTAAGGCATTGACTACTGAGCTCCATTCACCCTTCCATGCTTCTCAAAGAGCCAGATGGAACATGTATTAGGTTACACGTGGTAAAGCATATTCCACAGATCACCCTATCCACTTCTTCAAAACTGACAAGCTGAAATGAATCCTAGTTACCCACACAAGATGCTAATCCAGTCACGACCCCACCTGTGCAGAGACCAGGCCAGAGGGAATTCAAGCAATTTTATATATGAAATTCTGCCCTAGGATCTCACGTGGCTTTCAGAGAGAGCTTTCTGCTTCCTGCCCCTCAAAGGGATGCAGATAACCCTAAAAAGGGCTGCAGAGGCACAATCTATGATCACAATAAGAAACATATTTTGCCATCCTTATTCATACAGTGTAGTCTCAAATATGAGCAGTTACTTGTGTCTAGTCCAATCTGCTCTTGGTTTTCTTCCACTAGTACTCCAAGTGTCTCTTCTGCTACCTCATCTCTCAGAACTGGCAAACAGGAATAGCCCAGGATGGGCTTGCAAGGAGGGCAATCTCATCAACTGCTCTGGTTACCTCAATATTCCAGAAATTGACTAGACTCTCAAAAGACTCACTTACCAGGTTGCTGGGAATATCCCCAAGTGCTCTCTAGAATCCATTCAGATTCATTAGGCACTGGACCAGACCATCCAAATACTGTAGGTCCTTCCATCCTGGAGAGCCTCTTGGCAGTGATGAGTCTCATAGCAAACAGGGAGCAATCTGACCACAGCAAAGGATTTAATCTTTATTCTCCAATATCAAATGGTATATCAACTGCTTGTAGATAAACACCATATCTAATGTATGACACCTGTGTTCATTGGATCCAAGATTGCCTAGAGCTGCCATTAACTCCTGAAGTCCTGAAGCCTCATGGAGTCTTCCCTCAGGACATGGAGGCTGAAGTCCCGCAAATAAAAAGCAATCAGCGCTCTACACCTCCTGCTCTGCAATGAGTTCCAAGAGATCATGAAAAGACCCTGGTATGCAGTACACAAGCAGAGTTCCTAGTGTGTCCTGTGGTCCAAAATCACAAATAGGGATTCACAGCTTGTCACTTCCAGACCAGGTCCCCTGGTCATTACTAAACTATTCCAAGCAATCATTGTTACTCAATTCGCCTACTATGGGATCACAGCTAATGCAGGACCTGGAACATGGCAGAGCAGATTTCCCAGGTGGCAGCATCACAACTCACTCTCAACCCCAGGTCCCAGTAAATACATGCCAGGTGTGCATACCAGGTATGCATGCTCATCCACACCCAAATTGTGGAGAAATATGATCTTACTCTGTACAGATTTGGCATTACCAGCAAAAAAAGTTCCTGGGCTGAGAAAGCTGGCCTCTTTTAAGTGTACACAATATTAAACTCAATGGGACATATAAGAACACACGCATAATAGGATATTCAAATTACCCAACTGCTATTTGGAGGGCCACAAGTAAAATTCAGTTCATGGACAGTTTTCAGTTAACCCATCACAATTTTGAAAAACATTTTTATTGCTATCGTGTTTCAAGAGGTAAAAGAACTTGTCAGAAATATACAGGATGTGCAACCCACATTTCCTTTCCTCCCTACAATTGCTAAAGAAAGGTAGCAGCTTAATTTGAGTTTCAGCCTCAGGCAACCACTCTAAGCATATGCTATTAATAGCAAGTAAACTCTGCCCTATAAAACAACAAAAAAGGAGTTGCAGTAGTTGCCAACTCACCACTTTGAGGAACAAAAACAAATGATATTGACCAGACTCTTTGGCTCATGAAGTGTGCCATCTGACAGGCACAAGGATCAAAGACATGACAAAACAAGTTTTATCAAATCCTCTGATAACTATCCCTTCCTGCTAATACATCTGGGGACAAACAATTCTGCAAAAACCAGCTATAACTATATCACACCAGACTTTGAAAATTTGGGAAAGCTCAAGATCCTAAGGGTTCAGTGATATTCTCATCCATCTTTCTAGTTCATGGAAAAGGACTGTAAGGGGAAAGAAGAATATTGTAAATCAGTGAACGGCTATACAAATGGTGTCAGTGGGAGGTATTTGATTTCTGGGACCTTTGTCTGAATTATCTAGATAACAGATTGTTGGCACAAGATGGTCACACTTCACTAGGACTAATATAATTGTATTTGGCCAAAGGATGATGGATGGAAACAAAAATGCTGAAGGGCCTCATATAAAGTCTTGGGCATTGTAAGAAGAATGAGTGTTGCTGAAATGGGGCCTTTTAAACCTTTTGAAGAAAAACCAGAATGAAGAATAAAGTTTTTCATCATTATTGTTTATACATTAATGCTAAGAGTATGGGAAATAAACAAGACAAGCTTGGGCCCTCAGTATAGAAAGTCAAATATGACGTGATATGTATAATAGAGACCTGGTAGGATGACTATCACTGTAAAGTCAAATATGATTTAATAAATATAATAGAGACCTGGTGGGATGACTCTGTCACTGGAACTGAGCAGTTGAAGGACACAATTTGTTTGAAAGGAACAAAAGCAATAGAAAGGGAGGAGTGCACTTTAGGTTAGAAAAACATTCTTGTTCAAAAATCAACAAATAAAAGCAACACTGTGTTGGTGTTGGCTATTTCCCACCCAACCAAAACTAAACAGCTATCTACCTGCAATGTTTTAATCTGGATTTATACACAAAGTAGGGGGTTGGATGCAAGGGCATAAATGGTTCCTTCCAACTCTATGATATTGTACTCCATCATAATAGGCCCCCTGCCCAATAAGGTTATTCCCTTTTGCAACAGACACTATCACTATGTAATAAGCAAAAAGATTGGTTGATTTTACCTCCCCTTAGATGTTACTGTTTACTGGACAGTTTAAACTGAAGAAAAATTAAACTAAGAAATGTTGTGATCCATTTGAACACATCCTTGCGATAGAAAATTATTCAGGAAGTTCAATAGCTTTACTTGGAAGAATAGAAACATTATGTAATAATAAACAGGACAAGCCCTCTCAATTTCTTCTCAAACTTAGTGTGCCAGTGTAAAAAAATTGATGTAGGAAGAAAACACAGTATAAACACATACAGTACAGTACAGAGTTTATTATCCAAATGACTATTATTTATTTGTGGCAGAGAGCTTCTCAGTGACTCTCTTATCTTTCCTGTTATTTCTTTTTAATGCATAATTTCACACTGAGTGTGAAGAGTTCAGTTTTAAAAGTAATTAAAACCTGAAGTACCAAGATTCAAGTTCACCTTCAACCATGGAAACTCATTGGATGATACTGAACTGAGACATAGTCTATTTCACAGAGTTGCTGTGGGGAAAACCTGTGAAATTCACCATCACCACCATCCTCATGGAAGAAAGGTTGGATATAGATCAGGGTTCCCAAAGGGGTCAGTATCGACACCCAAGGGTCGATGGGACTACCCATTATGGTTATTATTATTATAATTAATTGTAGTACTATTAGTTAAAGTAGTATTTATTAAATTATTTTCATATAATTAATGTTTGGGGGTCAATGAACAATCTGAAACTTCATGAAGGGGTCAATGACCTGAAGAGTTTGGAGACCCTGGATACCGATCTAGAGAGAGAAAACATCAGCTATGTTAACCTTTCAAATAATACTGTGAACATGTGAATGTAAATATGCTGGGTCCATTTTCTCTTATTTACTTTGTGTAGCTGCATTTAAGTTTCAAACATCTAGTTCAAAAATGATACTATAAGCATCTGTACCTAACCATGATGAAACATATGCCTATGTCCAAGTTACAGAGAAAAAGTGCTTCTTTCGTCATGTATGTGATCACCAGATGTTTTTACATCTTCTCCTAAAGGAACATGTAGAGGGCAAGTTTCTGTACTTATTCAGGAGTAACTGAAATCCAATGAATTTAATTGGTTTGCACCCAAATCAACATATTTGAATGACCAGACACTAAGTGCCAAAGATGCACTTCTTCCCCAACCTGATCCCCTCCAGATACAAACGTCTGAAAACGAGCTCCGTGCACCTGGAGGGATCCATATTGGTGAAGGCTGGCTTGTGCCTTGCCATGGCCAAAGATCTGCACGCAGCCGCAGCTCTAGTTAGCAAGTATACTGAACAGAAATCTCAACATAAATCTTACAGGAGGCAGAAGGAACAACGTGCACCGGGGAGCCTCCTTTAGCTTATTGACGTTGGGAGAGAGGGCAAAGAAAGTTTTCCGCCTCGGATTTGCTCCCCACAAGACTCCACGTGTGGACTGAGCCCAAACCGCTCCGGGGACCGGCCCACCCAGCCGAAGCGCTCCTGCTCACCTGTCCCGCCTGGAGAGCGAGCTGCACTGCCACCTCCAGGCACTCTTCCCAGGGGTCGCCTCCGCCAGCGGCCGCTTTGCCTGCTCCCCGCCGCCCGCTGGGGTTCATGATTTCCGCCGCTCCTTCCCCGCGCCCAGGAGCCTTGCCTCCTTCCGCGTTTGCGGGGATCTCCGAGACCGCCGCGGAGAGAAACAGGAAGGGGGTCGGTGGCAGCAAGTCCTTGAACTTTCTCTGGCGCTCAGGGGGCCTCCCTCGCTGAGGCTAAGGAGGGGGTTCAGCTTCAGCCCCGCGGGGTGTCTCCCCCACACTGCGAAGCCTCCCCCGCCGCTCTTCCTGCGCCGCCGCCACTATCCCTCGCTGCCCTCTCGCCTTGCCTGAGCCACCTCGGTCCCCGGTACGGAGGAAGGCGGGAGAGACTCGACTGACACAGAGCCCGCCTTCCTCAGCGGACTGGCCATGCTTTCCGCTCGTCTAGAGGAGAAACCGCCTCTCTCCGCGCACAGCCCTCTTGCTGTCACCTAATTTTAGGACATTGCGCTCAGGCTGGTTCCTCACGTAGCTAGCGAATCAGGGGCGCGGGTGGGCGTTTCTAGAGCAATAGGATATGATTCACAGGAAGTTCCTCGCTTCTTTTTTCACACTCCCCCCACCCAGCCCCCCCTTTAAAATGGGAGCCCGGTCTTTCTTTCGCTGTCTTACCCTCTCGGAAGCAATGTTTGTGCAGTTTTGCAGGTCAGTTTTTGCAAAACATCTTCAGATGCTGGCAGTAGTTCTTAAAAGTATCCCTTCGCATTTTTCCCGATTGTGAAGTCAGTCTGGAGTTCTTGTCAAAGGCAATTAGTTTCATTTATTTATGATTGCAGAAATTAATATCCACCTTTTAAAATAAAAATTCCCCTCCTCGGGAAAGTGCGTAAGACCAACTGACAGCCAAAGTGAGCTCAGGTCTTCCAAATCCAGTCCTTCGAAGGCTTTTTGCTAAAATGATTAAATTATGATTGAATTGAATTATTACTGAGGGGCAAGATAATATTTATTTTAATGAAACCATTAACCTTACTTTGTATCAGAATGTTCTTCCTAAAAAAGAACTAAGGAAGTTAAGACTGCTTTCCCGCCGTTCTGTGATTGGTCAGATCCTTCAGGCAAAATCTGTTTATAGGACATTTATCCAGCCCCTGCGCAGATAGAAAAGGTTTGAGTTGAGCAAGCACATGGCAAGCGAGTCTTTTATTATCTTAAATTAATGTTAAATTAATTTCAGTTAATTAAGAAACGATAAACAAGTAAATTGCAACATTAATGTTGCTTGGAATGTTGATTTACTTATTTTTCATATTTTAAATTTATTACAAATAATGTTGCTTATCTCATTACAAGATAAGCATCCAACACAGAAGTGTGAAGTTGGAGGAAGTAAATCTGCCATTCCTCTATTTATAAAGAGAGAACAAATCTCTAGGAATGGTCCTGTTTGATAATCTAGTAGATTAGTCTGTCTGCCACAGCTCTGTGCCAACCAGAATTGTTTAACTGCTTGTAGTATAAGCAGAAACTGTTTCCTAGTTTTCATTGCATTCGTTTGAGCATCTGTTGGGTTCACAGTGCTCTCTTAGCTTGGTTGTTTTCTTGCAGAGGTTTCTTTACCAGGCTGGGTAACATCATCAGTGTTACCTAGCCTGCTAACAGTGTTCAGCCCTTCAACCCTGGGCTACATATATTCTCTTCTATTGGAACATGTGAGCATTTGTTAAATTTAGACCAGTGTTTCAGACAAGTTCTAGGGGTTGGAAGGTGACAGCTGCTATAATATAATGGGGAAAAAAATTAAATATGCCAATTTCAGGCTGGTATGATTAAAAGCACTAGGGGAAACAAATAGAAGGGAAGGGGAGAAAGCATCACTAAAAAGTATTTTTTTAACTCATGCTTTATCATTAGTTGTTTTTTCTTATTCTTGTTTTGTATCTCTTACAAGTTTAAATAAAAATTTCCAATCTGGGGTCTCTTGGGATAACAAGAAAATTGGTATCCAACAGAACTAAAGCAGCTTCTGAACTAGATATGCTCTTCCAATATTTCTATGAAAGTTTTACTAGTACTTTGCTTACATCTATGGGCCTTTCTGGGACCCTCCACACTGGGTTACTCTGCATGGGCTAGCAGTATTTTCAGATAATCTGCAAATCTGTAGTAGACTGATCTCCCTGAAAGAATTTGGATTTTTAGAATATAAAACTTAAAATATGTTTGAATTAACATAGGACTATGCAGGCTTTTTCTGTTTTATCACAGATGCTACATTTGGCCTCCCCTGGCACCTTTTGGACATTACATCTGAAGTATTTCACAGTCTGACAAATTAGAATTTAAATATAAATATTTAAATATGCTGACAATTTGCTTCAAAGCACCTCAGAAGAGAGTGAGTTATGAAACTGAAAGGCGGCCAGCTTGCCTTTGTTCTTACAGCTAGTCCACTCTTAAGGTTCTGTGCTTGACTGAGCTGATTCATTATTGAAAAGGATGCCTAATATGCCACCATGAATATAAATATTGACAATAAATGAGAGCCAGAAGAATGGAAGCAACATTCAAAGCATTTTTAAAAGTAAGAATAATATAGATTAGGGCTGTGCAGCTCTTAGATTTGAAGACAAAAGGATGCTTCAGAAAGTCCAGAGATGCACATGTTGTTTTTTTTTACCTGTCTTCAACTACTTAAACTGAATGCATATTTTTCTGGGATTGTACTACAGCTGTGGAGGATAGCCACATGATCCCACGAAGAGATGCAGCTGCTTCAAGGAATTATTTATTTATTTATTTATTTATTCAAAATTTGCTACTGCCCATCTCCCCCAAAAGGGGGACTCTGGGCGGTTTACAATAAAATTAAGACTATAATAATAACAATTAAAATCTATAAAAAAAATTACAAATATAGAATGCAATATAAATAAGTATACAATCCAAGAGGTTAAAAATTCTGATTAGGTGGGAGGAGCTCTAAGGTGCGAGCCAACCCCATGGATAGTTGTCCACCTGCCTGCCCCATGTAAGATGGCAAAACCAGGTTTTCAGCGCAGTAAAGGTGTTTTATGTGCCGATCTAGGGGCACCAAAAATAATCCACGCGGCTGCATTCTGGACCAGCTGAAGCTTCCGGATACTGGTCAAGGGTAGCCCCATGTAGAGTGCATTGCAGTAGTCAATAGGGAGATGACGAGGGCATGAGTGACTGTTTGGAGGGCCTCTCGCTCCAGGAACGGGCATAACAGACGCACAACCCGAAGGTGAGCAAAGGTCTTCCTGGCCACGACTGCCACCTGCTCTGTGAGCAGGAGTCGTGAGTCCAGAAGAACCCCCAGATTACGCACTGGGTCTGTCTGGGGCAGTGCCACCCCATCCAGAACTAAAGATGACAATTTCCCGGAAACCGAGGAGCCGTCAACCCACAGCCACTCCGTCTTACCAGGGTTCAGCTGAAGCCTGTTGTTACCCATCCAGGCCCCTACAGCCCCTAGGCACTGAGACAGGGCAGTCACCGCATCACTTACCTCACCTGGGATGGAGATATACAGTTGAGTATCATCAGCATACTGATGATACCTCATCCCATGGTAACGGATGATCTCACCCAGTGGTTTCATGTAGATGTTAAATAAGAGAGGGGAGAGAACTGAACCCTGTGGCACCCCGCAATCACCACCGATTGGGAACGGCCCTGGAGGAAGGAGGTGAACGAGCGCAAAAACATGCCGCCCACCCCCAACTCCCTGAGCCATCCCAAAAGGATACCATGGTCGATGGTATCGAAAGCCACTGAGAGGTCAAGAAGAGCCAGGGTGGATGCACTATGTCCATCCTGATCCCGCCAGAGATCATCCATAAGTGCGACCAATGCAGTTTCTGTCCCATATCCTGGCCTGAAACCTGACTGAAAGGGGTCCAGATAATCTGTTTCATCCAGAATCCTCTGGAGTTGCGACGCCACCACCTCCTCAATCACCTTCCCTAAAAAGGGGAGGTGGGAGACTGGAGGAAAATTGTCCAGTACAGTTGGGTCCAGCGATGGCTTCTTGAGGAGGGGGTGCACCAGCGCCTTCTTAAAGGCAGCCGGAAACACCCCCTCTCCCAAAGATGTATTAACCATTGCATGGACCCAACCACATGTCACCTCCCAGGCTGCCTTCACCGGCCAGGAGGGGCATGGATCTAAATGACGTGGTGGCAATCACAATCCGGAGGATTCTGTCCACTTCCTCGGGTCCAACAGGATCAAACTGTTCCCAGATAACTGGGCAAGAACATTCCGTTGGCATCTCCACAGACCCTGCTTCACGCTTGGAGTCCAACTTCGAGCGAATCCGGGCGATTTTATCGTTGCAGACAGGTGCTGCATTTGCTGTCCCTTGTGCTCCAAAGCATCTTTTTGTCTTTATTGCTGCACAGTCCTGATATAGATATGGTTTAAAAAAAGTAACTCGGAATTCTAAATTTCAAAACATCATATGGAATTTATAGTTTAGTTATCCATGAAATTAGCATTCCTACAATATCAAAAGGTTTTGATATTGAATATATTCAAAATATATTATTTTGAATATATTCAATATCAAAACCTTTCTGCTCCTCTGGCGATTAATATATTTTTCTATTCCAATTTTTCTTGTTGGAACATGCTCTATGGAAATTCTGTGCAGAGACAGAATTATGCATGCATTACAACATCTTACTCATTGGAGCATGAAGGCTGTGTTTGTAGGAAATGGCTTCTATTTTCTTCACAGTTCCAAAGTTGTAAGATAAGCTTCTGAATAATAATAGAAATATTGGTTCATGATGCTGTTTAATCAGACAGCTTGAGAACTTTTCGAACTACTATGAGAATGTATATCCAAAAATAACATAGTTGTTGCTATGACAATCTTTTAAAATTAAAACATTCCTGTAAAGAGGTATTCTTTCATTAATCATTAATAATGTAAATGTCCGTGAGAGAGAACTATGGAATTAACACTCATTTAGGTATGGAAATAACATACCATCTAAAAGTGTACCACAAAATGGTAAAACTGGAGAAGAAACAGAAAAATTATCAATGGCTTGTAGCCATTTACCTTCTGAAAAGGTTACAATGTCAAGGGAGCATATATATGAATACACAGAGAAAGTGAGAGAAAGAAAAAAACAGGACAAAGGTAAAGGTCTTTGAGTTGATCTCAACTCGTGATGTCAACATAGACACATCAATATTGGTTTGTGGACAACACTGTAGATGTGCTCAGTCAGCCACTGCTTGCTTCAGGGATTTTTTAAAAAACCTGTCTAGCCTGCAGCTCTGGGATTTCATTGTGGTCCTCATCCAAGTACTAACCAAGCCTAATCCAGTTTAGCTTTCTTGAACAAAGCCAAGATGCTGCTACCAGCTCTGAGAAGGACACTGAATAAAGCTACGGTTTAGAAAAAATAGTTAACCAATTGTTTTCTTGTGGAGTCCTTGGTGCTCTCTGAGCCTTGTTGTTTTTTTGCAGACGTTTCATTGCCAGACTAGGCAACATCTTCAGTGCGAAAAGGGAGTGGGGTTTGTTCTCTGTTTATATACCGTGGTTTGTCCTACTTGTGTTGGTGGGGGTGTTGTTCTCTCCTTGGAAGTTCCTTGATTGGGCTGTTGTTTGCTGCTTGGTTGATTGACTGTTCCTTGATTAAGGTATAATGTACTGTTTGATTGTTCATCTGGTGTTAATCCCAGTGTTAATCTTTGCATTTCTGGGTATTGATTGCTGGCAAGCAGGTGTTCTGGTCTTTTGGCTTTTCTATTGTCTCTTTTGAATGGTATGTAAATGCTGTTTACCTCTATGTGAACAATCAAATGGTACATTAAACCTTAATCAAGGAACTATTAACTCAGGCAATCAACCAAGCAGCAAACAACAGCCCAATCAAAGAACTCCCAAGGAGAGAACAACACCCCTACCAACACAAGCTGGACAAACTACAGTATATAAACTGAGAGCAAGGTCCACTTCCTCTTTGCACTGAAGATGTTACCTAGTCTGGCAATGAAACATCTGCAAGAAAACAACAAGGCTCAGAGAGCACCAAGGACTCCACAGTTCAACCCTGAGCCACAAATATTTGCTTCAGTTTTCTTTTTAAGAATAGTACTGCCTGCACTCATCCAATAAAGCTGGAAGAAGGAAATTTAGAACAGGTAAGAGAAAGCAATTCTTCATATAACTCATAATTAAACTATGGAAATCAGTACCACAAACTAGAGTGATGCCAACCTCCGTGGCTAGTTCTGAAAAGGTCTACTCATTTTTTCCAATATCATAAGCATTATGTGTCTGCATTTCAGGCAGGAAGGCATTGTTATATAGATGTCCCCGCTTGTGTATCTATCCCCAGGGACTTGATTGGACATTGTAGGAGCAAACTAAATAGGGTTTTGGAATGATTCAGCAGGGCTCTTAATGTTCCAAACATCTGGTTACTCCTAGCAATCATAATGCTATTTCTAGAATCTTACTTGTTGGCGGGGAAATGGCACTGGTTGTGGACTATCCATAACAACCTATTGGGCCACTTGGAAATAGATGTTGTCATTTAGTTTTTACCTAGGTCCAAGAGGTTTCTTCTTATACTTTTATCTTGTTATGCCAATCAGTTTCCAAAATAAAAATCTATACAAAGATAGTTAATGGTTCCTTCCTCCATACACAGAATCCAGATTTCAACTATGCCTTTTTCAAGTGTGTACCAAATTGAACAGTGTGTGTGGTAATGTTGATCATACTAAAATGACAAATACTCACTTGAATCTAGGCAACTGTGTTATAGGGCAAAAGCTACAGGCAGGCTACAGCTTCTCTTCTGAGCTCCCTATTCTTGTTCTAGTATACAAATGTTTTCCTTCCTAGATGCATGGAAGGGTGTACTTGGGAAAGAGGATGTCCTTTTAATAGAAGTTGTGGAAGTGCACTAGCACTAACTTTTTGATGTATTTGTAAGCTTCGTTCTTACAGTGATTAGTTCTGAAGATTTTTTCTTTTTTCTTTTCTTTTAGAGGGGCATGGAGTATGATGATGGTCTTGAAATGTTGGAAAGTTACACTGAGAAACACAAGGTTTTTACCAAAGATTCTTGTAAGTGTTAAGTACAGTATTTAAAACAGATTCTAATTTAAAAAAAAAAGAATATGAATGATAACAGAGCTATATGTTTATTCCACCTTTTGCTGTACTTTTAATTCAGTGTGAACTTTAGCTGTTTTTTCAAATGCTGGGCAGAGCCTTTTATAACTTCTTATGGCTCCACTGTCAAGCTTAACTCCTGGTGGCTACATGGACACATCTCTGTAGTTTTTTTGGTAACAGTATGGAAGTGGTTTGTGCCTGATTTCTTCCAATGTGTTTTTTGTCTTACCAGTCCAGCCTATAGTTCTGGAATTTCCTGGTCATCTCTAATCCAAATACTTCCCTGGTCTGACCCTAATTAGTTTTTTCCAAATATGCCAAGGTCAGCTAAATGCTGCCACTTGCTCATAACTTCTTGTTTCATAAGTATAGAGTTCAGTAATTTGGTTTCTCAATGCTGTGTACACATGCCTTATTTAAACAACCTTAGCTGGGTAGTTCCAAGTAGGGCTTTTATCATGCAATCATTCTGTCTCAGTTCCAGAATTTTACAGAGCCCCAGGCAGTACTGCTGCCAAGTGTAACCCTCTTTTAAGTTTTCCCACTGCAGAAAATCTACACAATGAATATACATTTCTGTGACAAAGTATTCAACCTTCTAGATTTTTTCAATTATTGCATACCTTTGCTACTGAAGGTTATCAGAGCTTCATTTGCATTCTACTGATTTTTAAACTGATTCTATTCTGAGTTAACACTAAACTTTCTAGAGACAGATTGTGCCTGATGCAAAAGAAACTTCTTGAAATCTTCTAAACAGGCTCCTGGATGCAATTCAAGGTGCTGGTTATCATCTATAAAGTCCTATGTGGCATAGGACCAGGTTATCTGCAGGGCTGTTTGCTCCTGGGGGTATCTGCCTATCCCATATGTTCCAGCAAGGAGGGCACACTCTGGGTGCCTTTACTGAAAGAATGCCATTATTATGGAACCCAGGAAGTGTGCCTTCTATGTGATAGTACCTGCCCCTTGGAACAATCTCCTTTCCTCCAACCCTACAGGCCTTTAGGAAGGCGGTTGAAACCTGGTTCTTCCCCCAGCTTTGGGGTCAGGTTGAGCTGAGCTCCCAATGGGCGAGTTGTAGAAGTTTTCACTTCTATTGGCCACTTTATTGTTTAGTATGTTTTAATGAGTTATTTATTTAGTGTTAATTACAATTTTGGGTGTTTTTTTTTTGTATACTTCCCAGAGTTACACAGTTTGAGTTAGGCAGCCATAAAAACGCATCAATCAATAAATAGATGCTTGTGAGTTTGGAAAAATTACAAAGCTGTTTCTAAAGCTCTGGAGCTCCACCAATCCATTTTTAGTGACATGAGACATGAAATGAAGAAGATGGGACAACAGTAAATCTTCTCAAGAGTGGCTGTCCTGACAAAATCATTCCAAGAGCTAAGTATAATGTAAGAATTGCAAAACTACATCCAGAAATCTGCAGGCCCCTCTTGTCTTGGCAAAAGTGTTCATAACTCCATCATCAGAAAAGCACTGGGTAAAAATAAGATTCACGGGAGAATAGCAAAGTAGAAGCCATTTCTCATTAAGAATGGAGATGCTCATTTCAAGGTAGCCATTAATCTTCAAGCAGCTCATGCTAGAAAACTCAGTTACTGAATTGAAGCAGATCACCATGGAGGAATGTGTGAAATTACAGGAAGCTGTTGGTTGCAGTTACTGTAATTAAAGGTAATGCAACCAGCTACTGAATCTAAGGGGCAATTATTCTTTCATACTGTCACATTGCACATTGTATGACTTTGCTTATTAAATAAATGAAACAAGTATCAAATTGGGGTGTTATTTGGCCACTCAAACTCCCTTTGTATATTGGTAGGACTCAAAAAGCTGGTTTAAAGTGGATGCAGCATATACAGCTGCATTGGACCCCAGAAAAGTAGCTCCCCCACTAAACAGATCAATAGGCTGAAGTCAGCTGTTGACAAACAAGGGTATGGAGCACTGGAGGCTCCACAGAGCAAAGAGGCTATAATTGCCTGCCTCCATTGCTCCATCCTTGAGAACATCTTGTGTTTAGGATTTTCAGTTGGGCAGGGCCATCCATAAACTGACATAGCTCCATGTTAGCTAATGGTGGATCAAGCCAACAAGGTTTCTGAGTGAACCAGTCTACCCATTAGCTAATATAGCTCCAGGTAACCAGTGGGTAGGGACGCGGTAGTGCTGCGGGTTAAATCGCTGAGCTGCTGAGCTTGCTGATCGGAAGGTCATCGGTTCGAATCTGCGTGACGGGATGACTCCCGTTGCTAGTCCCAGCTCCTGCCAACCTAGCCGTTCGAAAACATGCAAATGTGAGTAGATTAATAGGTACCGCTTTGGCGGGCAGGTAATGGCGTTCTGTTTAGTCGTGCTGGCCACATGACCATGGAAGTGTCTACAGACAAACGCCGGCTCTTCAGCTTTGAAATGGAGATGAGCACCGCCCCCTAGAGTCGGACACGACTGGACTTAATGTCAGGGGAAACCTTTACCTTTACCTTTTTAACCAGTGGGTAAGTTGGGCTGAGGGGATTTTCAAGGGGGTCATGTTCATCCATAGGCTAACATCTTGGGTTAATATTTGGGTTAATACATCATTCTCCTAAGTTGGGTTTTACTATGTGCGAACATTAGTATCCAGTGTGTTTCTTCTTTATATATCTAGAGGTTCTATGGGCATTCGATCTGATTACCTTGTTAACATTTTTGTAACATTTCAATTGCAGAAATCCATCTGCAGTCTTAATCTAGAATTGTATGTAGTCACAAGGTGCAACATCACATAACTGTGCTGCTTAGCGATGGAAATTCCAGCACTTCGAGTTGCCATCATTAAGCGAATCACTGCAAGTCATTAAGTGAGGATGTCACGTGGTCACCATTTGTGACCTCCTGCTGGCTTCCCCATTGACTTGTTTGTTGGAAGCTGGGAAAGAAGGTTGTAACTAGTGATCACATGACTGCGGGGACACCCTGATCGATGTAAATGCAAGGACCGGTTGTAAGTAGCGCTCATTCAGTGCTATCGTAAGTTCGAACAGTCACTGAATGCGTTAAACAAGGACCATCTGTAGACACAGAGTTAGTTAATTCCGGGAGGGAAGATATGGAATAAGGATATGTTGCTCATGGCCCTTTCAATACTACTGTAATTCTTTTCATTATCAGGCATGTCAAGGTATAGACCAGTCGTTTCTAACCGGATGCCTCCAGATACATTTGGGCTATACTGGTGACCACACTGTCTGAGAAGTTTTGGAATTTTAGTTCTAATACACTTGAAAGGCACCAGATTGTTAAGACTGTTGGTCCATTTAAAAGCTGTATTCCATTCATATCTTTGTAGTTCCTATTTTATGGAAAATGAACGAACAATATTTTGTTTTATTTTAATTTATAGAGTAATATTATGAAAGGAAACTGCTGTGTTTTCAAGGACTGAAACAATATTTGACAGGCAGCCACATTTTAACTTGACATTCATACCTATTTCCTGTGTTGTGTTTAATCTGTGAACCAAAAAAATGTATTTTCTGGGCCATCTGGAGTATATTACAGTCAATTTAGCTATCCAATAATAATAAAAAAAATCTCTGGGTCATAAAAACACATCTATAAGCTGAAATTAACCTGGCACTGTTCTGGCAATGATGTGCAATTCGCATCTTTCACAGTAATTACACTATACAAAATGTGCCCTTTTTTCTGCTGAAGTCTCCTGAATAGAGATTGGAGCTTCAGTCCTAGGGACTGACAGTTTTCTTGGGAACAGTACTGAAATTGTTTGCCATTGCTTCTTCCAGGATGTTTTTTGACTTTCCAATCTAGCCTAGAACTGCAACATTCCTGGGATATCTCTGAGCCACGAACTAATTAGACCCAAGCCAACTCTGCTTAACTTCTGATAAAACAGAAGGTCAGTGAGTTGCTGCTACATGCTGACGTTTTTATCCTCTGTAACTAAATCCTTCAACATAATCTCTCTAATTAGCAATCTATCCAAAGCAAATGTATAAAATACACCATGGTGTATTAACTAATCCTAAAGGTGACTTAACAGAAAACTTATATTTATTTATAAAAATGAGAGAAGGAAACAATTAGTAAAAGTCTACGATGAAAAAAGATGCTCTTTCAGAGAAGTTGCATGAGTTGAATAGGAATTATTTCTGAAAAGACAGGATTACAGTCAGTTCTGTCTGTAACTCAGTGCCAAGTCAATGCCAAATCAATAAATAGTTCAACAAGGTCAGATTAGCATCCAGAAGTATACTACAAGAAAGAAAAAAACCAAGAGAATATTTTGTTATCAGTTCCATGTTAAAACTACTCAAGCATATAATCAATGATCCATAGCCTACCCTTAATTATGATACAGGCTTTGAACATTAAGTCTGTAAATGTTTTAGACAGTTGCCCAAAGTCTACTTATCTACAATAAAAGATCATCCAGTAACACAGGGCACAAGCATGGAGTGTTGGGGCAGATCCATATGCCAATTCTGCTTACATAGTTACTCTGGCAACACTACTCCAGGACAAATAATGTTTTATGTCATCAGGAGATGATATACTTGCTCATCTTCCAATGTGATGTATGTGATTGTTTGCCACTAATGATCTTTACTGTATGCAGGAGAAGCAGGCCAATTTTCACAAAAGTGGTATTAGAAACAAATATGATAAGAGGAATGGCAATGCAGTATGTAAAAAAAGGAGGAATCTCTTCTCCCCTAGAACATCGAGTTACTAACTTCAAGACAGCCATCTGAGCAAAAGAATTGTCAAGACCACTGTCACAAGACAGCTGAACCACAGGTTTTCTCTGTGAGCAACCACTGAATAAACAGAGATAAAAGATTTTTATTACTCTACATAAGTTAATTTCCAATAAAGTTTATGTAATACTCAAAATCTAGTTTGGGAATGACCATGATAAATAATGTACTAACCCCAGGCTATACTTTCTGTGTTTCTTTGCTCTCTGACCTCTTTAATATTCTCCTACTGTATGTATATGGTGCATACATTCACACTTTCTCTCAAAGGAAAGAAGGCAGACTGCAGGCCATGAAAGTTTATGCCATAATCCATTTAATAATCTTTATGGTACCATAATGTTTTTGTTGTTGTTGTTGCAACAGACTAAGATATCTTTCCTTCTGGATATTTTAGGATTTTGATAATTAAATTGCAAATTGGGAGAATAGGAGAATTCATCTAGTGACCTGCTAAAAAAAAAAAAGGCAGCTGGAGAATAAGGAGTATTCCACAGATCAGGTGCTCTGACAAAACCAGTTCCCCTCTCTGATAACTATCCTTTTGACAAAAGGGATACATCTGAATGTAAGCCAAAACTGGCAATCTTAATATATAAGCAGATTCCAGTTACAGCAGGCAATCTTTAGTTTCTTCGTCAGAGCATTAGCAGTAAAAATCAGTGTTTTGTATTTTGTCTGGAGGAAAAAAAATCGGAAGGCAGTAAGTTTATGGGTTCATATTAAAGCATGTACTAGCTTCTCTGTAATCTTTACAACTGGTGTTTAAATTAAGAATAACTTGGCATGCAAACTATTTCAGCACTCCTGCCAAAGTATTCCAAAGTCAGAGCATTTAACAAATGCTAAATTACAAAAGCAGAATAGAAGTATGAAGCCAGATTTGCTGCTACTCTTTTACTGTGAGGAAAAAAACCCAATACAAACAATGGGAGGGATACATTTAGATAGTTCTTGTGCTGATATAAATGTTGATGCAAAGGACTGAAGGCCCTGAATCCAATGTACTAAGCCTGTCCTACTCCAGTCCACAATATCTCTTTTTAAGCTTTATGAATTTGGGAATTCCCAAGAACCCAGCTATCAAATCTGGGCTGCCAAAAACATGAGACCACTAAATAGTAACAAAGATTTAAAAATAAAAAACTCTGTTTGCTACCATCTAGTGATCATCTGAGACAACCTGAGACAGACTAGATCCAGATCAGGTAAGAAATACAATGTCAGTTTGTGCTTTCTCTTCTAGAAATCTCAGCATTGCTCTCCTTTATTTATTTATTTATCATATTTTATCACTGCCCATCTCTCCCCCAATGGAGGGACTCTGGGCGGTTTACAATAAAAACAGAGTTAAAATTCAAGATAATTATAAATAAATATATGAGCTCACTAATATTCCTAAGGAATATGCAGTGGAGGTGAAGAATAGATTTAAGGGACTGGACTTAGTAGATAGGGTCCCGGAAGAACTCTGGACAGAAGTTGGCAGCATTGTTCAGGAGGCGGCAACAAAATACATCCCAAAGAAAGAGAAAACCAAGGAGGCAAAATGGCTGTCTGCTGAGACACTAGAAGTAGCCCAAGAAAGAAGGAAAGCAAAAGGCAACAGTGATAGGGGGAGATATGCCCAATTAAATGCAAAATTCCAGAGGTTAGCCAGAAGAGATAAGGAATTATTTTTAAACAAGCAATGCGTGGAAGTGGAAGAAGACAATAGAATAGGAAGGACAAGAGACCTCTTCCAGAAAATTAGAAACATTGGAGGTAAATTCCAGGCAAAAATGGGTATGATCAAAAACAAAGATGGCAAGGACCTAACAGAAGAAGAAGAGATCAAGAAAAGGTGGCAAGAATATACAGAAAACCTGTATAGGAAGGATAACAATATCGGGGATAGCTTTGACGGTGTGGTCGGTGAGCTAGAGCCAGACATCCTGAAGAGTGAGGTTGAGTGGGCCTTAAGAAGCATTGCTAATAACAAGGCAGCAGGAGACGACGGCATCCCAGCTGAACTGTTCAAAATCTTGCAAGATGATGCTGTCAAGGTAATGCATGCTATATGCCAGCAAATTTGGAAAACACAAGAATGGCCATCAGACTGGAAAAAATCAACTTATATCCCCATACCAAAAAAGGGAAACACTAAAGAATGTTCAAACTATCGAACAGTGGCACTCATTTCACATGCCAGTAAGGTAATGCTCAAGATCCTGCAAGGTAGACTTCAGCAGTTCATGGAGCGAGAATTGCCAGATGTACAAGCTGGGTTTAGAAAAGGCAGAGGAACTAGAGACCAAATTGCCAATATCCGCTGGATAATGGAAAAAGCCAGGGAGTTTCAGAAAAACATCTATTTCTGTTTTATTGACTATTCTAAAGCCTTTGACTGTGTGGACCATAACAAATTGTGGCAAGTTCTTAGTGGTATGGGGATACCAAGTCATCTTGTCTGCCTCCTGAAGAATCTGTATAACGACCAAGTAGCAACAGTAAGAACAGACCACGGAACAACGGACTGGTTTAAGATTGGGAAAGGAGTATGGCAGGGCTGTATACTCTCACCCTACCTATTCAACTTGTACGCAGAACACATCATGTGACAAGCTGGGCTTGAGGAATCCAAGGCTGGAGTTAAAATCGCTGGAAGAAACATTAACAATCTCAGATATGCAGATGATACCACTTTGATGGCTGAAAGCGAAGAGGAACTGAGGAGCCTTATGATGAAGGTGAAAGAAGAAAGTGCAAAAGCTGGTTTGCAGCTAAATCTCAAAAAAACCAAGATTATGGCAACCAGCTTGACTGATAACTGGCAAATAGAGGGAGAAAATGTAGAAGCAGTGAAAGACTTTGTATTCCTAGGTGCAAAGATTACTGCAGATGCTGACTGCAGTCAGGAAATCAGAAGACGCTTAATCCTTGGAAGAAGAGCAATGACAAATCTCGATAAAATAGTTAAGAGCAGAGACATCACACTGACAACAAAGGCCCGCATAGTTAAAGCAATGGTGTTCCCCGTAGTAACATATGGCTGCGAGAGCTGGACCATAAGGAAGGCTGAGCGAAGGAAGATCGATGCTTTTGAACTGTGGTGTTGGAGGAAAATTCTGAGAGTGCCTTGGACTGCAAGAAAATCAAACCAGTCCATCCTCCAGGAAATAAAGCCAGACTGCTCACTTGAGGGAATGATATTAAAGGCCAAACTGAAATACTTTGGCCACATCATGAGAAGACAGGACACCCTGGAGAAGATGCTGATGCTAGGGAGAGTGGAAGGCAAAAGGAAGAGGGGCCGACCAAGGGCAAGATGGATGGATGATATTCTAGAGGTGACGGACTCGTCCCTGGGGGAGCTGGGGGTGTTGACGACTGACAGGAAGCTCTGGCGTGGGCTGGTCCATGAAGTCACGAAGAGTCGGAAGCGACTAAACGAATAAACAACAATAAATATAATAAGAATAAAAATGAGATAGAATCTAGATGGCTGAGAGTTCTCTATCAGTCTGTGAATATAACGGGCCCTTTAAAAAGCATTCTAGGGCGCTAGCCATCCCCAGGATGTACTTAAATATACTTAAATATATAAATAAGGATATACTTAAAGTCTATAGATAAATTTCAAGATTCACTAGGTTTTGTAATTCGACTGGTATGAGATTGGTTTTTTTCCTATTTTGAGCTAGAACAAGTCAAGATTCTACCCATATACTTTTAAAAAAACATTCTTTGTATTCCTCTCCAGCGTTATTCCAGCCCCAGAATGGAAGCAAACAAAAATTGCCTATTAGCTAGCATGATTTTGAAGCTTCATTAGTGTCATGAGTAAGGATGGCGAGCAGGGGGCTCTCACCCAGACTGTCAAGCGCATGCGTAGCACTGAGGAACTGTTCAGCCATTCAAAGAGACACAGATCGGGACCGCCTTAACCTTTGGGGTTTATATGGCTGGGTTTTCCCACGCTTTCTCAGTTTGTTAGGATTCTTGTTAAGTACTACTAATAAATATTAGAGACCAAGTCCTCGCCTCAGTGTGTTTCCTGGTAATCAGGACAATTAGCAACTTTGACTAGCAAATGTACTTATTCAGAATATTTACAATTTTTTTTCATAAAAATGCTTAAAATGATGAACAAGGCTTTGGCATTTGAAGTCTATTTAGGGTGAGGGGCATAATACACATAAACGATCTCCACCACTAGCCAGCAATCTTCAGAAGAATTTCTGGGAATATGAAGTTTCCGCTCTCTTCCTTGCAAACCAATTTAAAATAATTGATTTCCTCTTGCTGATAGTAATACAACAATCCTAAGCAGATTCCTTTTCAGCAATCTAATTTCATTGTTTCATTAGTTTCCTGCTGCTAACATCTTCACCCAGGTGTTCCTAAAACAGTGGGGTAACATTGCTGCCCCTCAGTGTGCCATATACGCCAGCTGCAAATACGCTTTCTTGAAATTGTTTTAACAGAGGCAAACTTTCATGAGTTACAGTTCTGCTATCAGTGCAGAAATTTGGGCAGAAAGACAAGATATAAATAAAATCAGTCTAGGACCCAACTCAATAGAATGTGTAGGAGGGCTCCATATCTGTAATAACTGACTAAAGAGCTTCTCCAATAACCCTCTCCTCCAATAACATCCTAGTGGCTCTTCTACCTAGCTACTGTTTCACCATCAAATGGGGGAAAAAAATCATGCCTTATTGGGACTGTTTTCATTGCAAATGGCCAAGGAATCTCATGAATTAAGTAGTTCTTCCTTCAGCTGACCAATGGGGGAGCACAAAAAACAGTGTTTCAGCCAGCACCCTACTGTGGTATCTCTTTTGTTTTGATGAAAGGGGGAAAAAATCCTGCCCCTAATTCAGGTGATTGGCAAAATTCACCCTCAGATCCACCAGAGATGACTAGTGAATGGTAGGAAAGTGTCATGGTACTTTGAACTGAAGAGAGAGCAGGGGGAATTCAATGAGCTAGGACAGGGTGATTCTACAGTGCCAAAGAAAATGCGTCAGTGCTATATTTGCAGTGTTTTTTCTGGAACAGCCGCTGAACTGGAATTTAATTAGCTCAACTACAGAAGATTCCCAAGATTAACTGTGTTGTAAATTGAGCACAGCGCCAGTCCAGATCAGCCGTCTCTGTGTGGAAGGGGTTTAATTAAAGGACTAAAATTATTGTACTGCATCTTCCAAGTGAGCTCTACTGTCCTTAAACAAAGGAACAGATAACAGTCTTTGCTGCCATCTAGTGATCATCTGGTTTTTGGCAGCCCAGACTGGGAGTTCTATTGTATCTTGAAGAATAGCTTCTCTCTGGAACTATCTGACGCTCATTACATTCAGAAATGGATCAAATAATATTCAACACACTGGAGTAGGACTTCTGCTGATAGGTGACAGTTGGAATCCCTCCAACAAGGACAGCCAGCTTTTGGAGGTACCAGCAGACAAAATCAGAACTTTGAGAGCATGCGATGAGAACACTCACAGAATGCCCCGCCCATGGCTTTGTGCAATCACATAATGTCTGCCATGATGAATGTTGCCAGTTCCAAAACTGAAATAATAATATATGATAAAGATACAAGAATTACACTAAGCTAGAAACCAGGAGACTGTGAGTTCTAGTCCCACTTTAGGCATGAAAGCCAACTGGGTGATCTTGGGCTGGTCCCAATCTCTCAGCCCAACTCACCTCACAAGGTTGTTGTTGTGGGGAAAATAGGAAGAGGAAGGAGTATTAGGTATGTTCCCTGCCTTGAGTTATTTATAAGAATAAGAAGGCAGGATAAAAAAAATCTAATAAATAAAAATAAAATCGTACCTTAGATAAGTTGATAAGAGCATACAGTATAATTATTCAGGGATGTGATTATTTAGCTTCCTAGTAGTAGGGAATTGGCTTTCCTTTTCCCAAAAATCAGTGTTAGGCGAACGTTATATACCAGGTGTTTACATTTCTCTAGACAAGCTTATACTTAAATTTGCAGTCCAGCGTTATAACATGAAAATGTTACACGAAATTAACATACAAATTCCATAAAGGTTATGACTGTGTTTATTATCACACGACTTTAACGATATTTGAATAGAAAAATAATGTAATTCCGAATCGGCCTCTTGTTTGTTACGTCACCCATCTACCCAGAGAGCAGGAGACACAACCAATTCAAGGTCCCGTCACCATGAGAACCATGGAGCGGAAGTTCTGGAAAGGGACCTAATCCTACAGTCGCGTTATTATGGCGTCACTAAGTTCTTTCCGTAAACAAACGTCGATTTACTCCCCCCCGGAAAGCGCATGAGCCGCCTGCGAGGAAGAGAGCTACCGTATTTGGAAACACTAAAGCCAGTTTAATCCGTGTGGTGAATCTTCCCAGCTATCATTTATCGTTCCTTTCTCAGCTTGAAGAAGAAACACTTAAACTAGTGAATTCAGGACAGGCGGGGTAGTGGACGCCACGCCTGCGGGGGCTTTTTGTCCGTTGCCTGGGCATCTTATTGGACCGCTTGGAAACCCCGCGGCCGGGCCCCAGCTGATTCTGCGGGCTCCTCTTTGCTGGGCGTGTCGCTTTCTGGAGGGGGCGCGGGCAGCCCTTGAACCTGCTCCCGCATGTTTGGCCTCTACTCGGTGTGGGAGGCCGTGGAAGGGAAACGGATGGCGCTGCCCTCAGTTCATAGATGCCTCCAAGTGAGTGGCGAAGAGTAACTTACTGGGGCAGCTTGAAGCAGCCGGGTCTCCCTCCAGCTGCGCCACCCGTTCTCCAATTCTCCAATCCAAAGCCCTGTTGGTTGGGGATGGCGGGAGCTGTAGGGCAGGGTTTCCCAAACTTGGCCACTCTAAGACATGCGGAGTTCAACTCCCAGAATTCCCCAGCCAGCATGCTTGTAGGGCATCACTCGGGGCGGGCTGCGCTGGAGACCTGCTTCGGGGAGAGGGGGGGCTGGCTTTGGCTACTGGGGGCTTCCCGGTGTCTCAGAAATTCCCATGCAGTTACCTTGCAGTTCTGTGAGCCGGTCTTTACAGCCCACGTAAGGCGCGCTCAGTTTTAGCGCTAAACCTACGGCATTGCTGTTCAAAGAGCCAAGTCCTTTCCCCTCCGAGGCAATTAAAAGATTTTTTTCCTCTTGAAGGACACTGTATTTTTAATTTTTCTGATGATAAATCGTGCTGGGAACGTCCTGTTGAATCTGGAGTATATACTTCACCAAAGCAGTATAGCTTTCTTTTTTCCGTATCAGGAGAGCTTGTGTCTTTGAATAGCTGCGTGATCAGTAGGAAGGTAGCTTTGGTCTCCTCCTCCAGCAGCCTTCCAAAAAAAATGGTGAATGTTAATAGCTGTTTAAAAAGCATCTCTCTTTCTCTCTCTCTTTTTAAAGACATTTTTGGGAGGCAAATCATGGTATAACCATTTTTGCATTTCAGGGCTAGGCAGTATAGGGCCTGTAGACATCAGTGTGGCCCCAAACATACCTCTTTGTTACTCACAGGCTACCAATCCCATCTGATTTATTTTAAATATCCAAAAAATACATGGAAAGCCAGCATACTGCAGAGCAAAGCATCAACAGCAACATCATATTTGCAAGGATGCCTTTGAGTCACACCAAAGTCCAATTGGGATGAGAAAAGGGGAGTGCATCTTGGGTGCTTAATTCATCTAGATAATGGGTGTTTCGTATTTGGCCATGCCCACTGTGGTAGATACCTTGTAAATAGGCAAAACTCCTTGGTGGTTATTGTGTGAGAAATCCTGCCACATGCTCTCAGTTCAAAAAGGTTGCGCCCCCTTGGTATAGTAACCCCTCCCCCGAACCTGACAGAATTCTGATTCTTAGTAAAATTACTTATGATGCAAATCAGTCTAGAAAATGTTGTAAAATGACATTCGTCTTGAAGTTCCCTGCAGTAGTAAAATAGAGATTTTGAGGGACCTAGATCTCCCATAATTCATGCATGCCCAAATTAAATGGCTGCACAGCTGATCCCATAAAAGTTTCTCTCTGAAGGATAGTGCAAGTCCTGGACACATGTATTATTTAGGATACAGGAATATTTCTAAATGAGAAACCAATACAAAAAGAGGCACGATGTGTATAAGATGCAGGCGGATGTGTGTAGTAGAAGGTTAGATAGGCTGGAAGGGGATGCATGCTTTTTTCACCCCTAGTCTGAGAAAAGCTAATTAAACGTAATAGCATTCAAGCTCCAGGGAGCTCAGAATGCTCATATAAACTAGGGCTCACAGAAGTTTACATTTTATCATATGAGAAAAGAATAGAGAATGAAAGTGGAATAAATTTAAAATTAACAAAGATTAGGTAAATAAGTGAATTTCAAGAGCTGTCATAGTGCATGGCTATTTTAGCTTGAAAATTAAAGGAGGTTTTAAACAATGATGAAGTAATGTGATCAAAAGAGAAGTACAATTAACGAAGTGGGTGGCAGATGATGTGCTGATTGAAAAGTGGGAATAAAGTGAGAAACAAAACGGATTTTTCTGTGATATGTGGCAGATATATGCAGATGACTTGCAACATGCTTCTCACTTTAGTAATCAGATTAATATATATATTAATAGTTGTCAGAATTAGTAATAAAGGATACCTGTTGGGGGGAAAACATTCAATTGTAGGCTACAGTGTTTTAAATAATATTCACTTTTTTAAAAATAGGGACATTTGGTTTTTTTGAGTTTTGAAAGGTATGCGTAGGTCAATTCTTTAACATATTTCATCGAAACAAGGGCAGCCTTAAAAATGAACATGGGATATTTCATACTATGAAAGTTGCTACATTGCATTAGATAACTAACCGGCATTTGTTTCTAAATGTAGGAAAAATTATCTCACTTTTCCAGCTCAATCAAGAAAATCAGCTGCTCCTTAAAAAGCTGAGGCATGTACGCCTAAAAAACAAACAGTTGGAGTATAATGTAACACAGTTGCAGGAGAAACTACAGGAGCAAAAGAGGTGCTTGCCTGCCTGCATCACAAAGAAAGAGTAAGACTGGCTATATTCTATTTGTGTATGTGCTTCTTAAGAATCTGAGATTTCAATTAGTGGTCTAATGTGTGTAAAGATTTAGCTTCTCATCTGTTAGTTTCATGATTAAAGCAATATTGGATTCAAATTTACATCGAATCATTGATGAATGAGTTTAAATTGAAGGCCAATCCACACATTTTTATATTTTCTTTCCTCAAGTTTATTGCTTTTTAAGAATTTACATAGCAATATAATGATTAAAGTTAATTAAATATTTATTAAGATAAGTATCTTAATTAAGATAAATATTATCTGTATAATTCTCCAACACAATATTTTAATATAACTTATTAACTTTTGATAGATCAGTTAATCATTAATCATTAATATTTATACAGGTTGTAGCCCCAAAAGTTTTGGCCTGTTTTAATCAGGACATAGTATAGTATTTGCAAGACTGGTTTAATACATTCTTTATTTTAATGAAAGGATCTATATGGATTCTTGGTCTACTTTAGGGTAATGCATATAGGCAAATGAAAGTAGGTTCTCTGGCTGACTTGGTGGGAAATCCTTTATTTATTACTCAAATTTAGCCACCGCCCATCTCCCCCAGAAGAGGGACTCTGGGCAGTTTATTTATATCCTATAAATAGATCTTACTGGATTTAATAAAGTTTACTCCCAGAAAGATGAACTTGGGTTTGCAGAGTTAAATGGGCATCTTAAGTATGAGATTTGAAGTTACTGTATTGTTTGTGGTTAGTTTGAATAATTGTCAGAGGCTTCTTAACCAATGTATAAAATATTTAAATTCAAGAATATAGAGAGTTTTAAACTAGCCTTCCCAAATGGGTGTCTGCCAGATGTCTTGCTTTACAACTCCCATCACCTTAATGCAGAATAGGCATAGGGATAGGATGCCTAGGCATGATGAAATTGTAGTCTCACACAACTGGAGTTTATTAACTTAGAGGCTCTACTCTACCTTGCAATTTATGATCACATGGTAACTGTCCATGTCTTCTTTCTCTGAATATGTGTTTTTTCCTATGGATGGTATTTACACTATCTTCTTTGGGATTAAAAAATACAATTTTTGTATTCTTTCTCAACTTCGTTGGATTTTTTAGGAGGGTTAGACAAAATATCATTTGTTGTTGTTTATTCGTTTAGTCGCTTCCGACTCTTTGTGACTTCATGGACCAGCCCACGCCAGAGCTTCCTGTCGGTTGTCAACACCCCCAGCTCCCCCAGGGACGAGTCCGTCACCTCTAGAATATCATCCATCCATCTTGCCCTTGGTCGGCCCCTCTTCCTTTTGCCTTCCACTCTCCCTAGCATCAGCATCTTCTCCAGGGTGTCCTGTCTTCTCATTATGTGGCCAAAGTATTTCAGTTTTGCCTTTAATATCATTCCCTCAAGTGAGCAGTCTGGCTTTATTTCCTGGAGGATGGACTGGTTGGATCTTCTTGCAGTCCAAGGCACTCTCAGAATTTTCCTCCAACACCACAGTTCAAAAGCATCGATCTTCCTTCTCTCAGCCTTCCTTATGGTCCAGCTCTCGCAGCCATATTGTCATGTTCACATTCTAATGTCTGGTTAACATTGTAACGTTTCACATGTCATTCTCTGTTCCGTATCCCTTCACCCGGGGTTTTTCCATTCTGTTGCCCTCCCTTGTTTTGAGGGCTTGGAATGCATGTTTGGGTTTGCGCTTCTGTTCAAGGTTACTTTCCCAGGCGCATCTAACGGCATTCAGCACCTGGGAGGGGGAGCGTCCTGACGGGCGACCGGGCGGGACCTGCCCACAAGCAAGGCTTTTAAGTTTGTATTTGGCGCGCTTTTGCTCATTCTCAGCTTTCTCTGTATTTGCATACTATTCCTTTAATAAATCAGTTATCTTCAAGCCCGAGCTTGTGAGACTGAGTATTTGGGTTTAGGCAATCATTACATAAAGCTGAGAATCATTTTTTCCATTTTCCGCTGGCCCCATCCAATCCTTGGATAAGAGGGAACGCTAGCGATGACAGAACCTCAACTTCGCGTAAGTGAGGGAGGCGAAGAAGAGCGGGAGGTGGTCAAAAGCCGGCCAGCGCTAACCTCGAGAGCGCAAAGAGCAGCACGTCGGGAGTTGCGAGATACCCAATTGGACGAGCTGTTGACATCCATACAGGAGAGTCTCAGGAGTGAACAGAGATCTGTTATGGAAAGAACCACGGGGAGGGGGTCTCCCCAATTGGCCTGGGAGCACGAAGTCCCTCTGTCACCGAAGGTGGTGATAACCAACCAACCCCCGGAGGAGCCGGTCACTCCGGCCCGTATGAGGGCATTGGAAGATAAAATGGATTTAATAGTAACGATCCTCAAGGATCTACCCAGAGAGGATCAGCCCAGAGAGGCAGAGCCCACCCCGGAGGATTGGGAGGAAGAGCCGTCACAGTACCCCAGGCACAGCACCCTGTCGACCCGGGGGAGAAGTAAGACTCGATCAGCCCATCAAAGGGGAGAGCGAGAGGCAAGACCTCCTAGGGATCGACCACTTGTGGGGGCTCGGCGTACGCTGTCATTCGCGGCACCGCCACAGCCAGCTGAGCCGGCAAGAACCTTCCCACCATTTGGAGTGAAGTTTGATGGGGATCCCGCAACGCTCTCCTTCTTTATTACGAATGCCAAGCATTATATGGAAGATTGGGGTCGGAACTTTCGGTCTGAACACGGCAAGGTCAATTTCATTGCCAACAAGCTGAGAGGAAGGGCAGCGGATTGGTATGTGCAACTATGCCAAGCTGAGGCAACTGAGTTAGAGGACTTCGATGAATTTTTGTGGGCACTTAAAGAGCATTTCGAAGACCCCCTAGCTCAAGAAACGGCTAAAAATGACCTGCGGAAACTTTACCAAGGGTCCCTCTCAGTTGCCAAATATGCGTTGGAGTTTAAAGCCTTGGCAGGAAAAGTGGAAGACTGGTCTGAGCCAACAATCATCGAATTGTTCAAGCAGGGGCTTGAACCCGAAATCCTTCGATGGGCTCTGGGCAGAGATGATCCCAAAACGCTATATGGGTGGATTCAGTTGGCGGGAAGCGCAGAAAATGCCCTACGAACCTATGCCCATACCAAAGAGCTTAGACAAACACGTCTCGCTAGAGGAGCGCGCGCATCGGGACTTGCCAGCCGCCCCAAACCGAAAACCTGGGAAGAAGAGAGGGAGCAACGGTTCTCCAAGGGTCAGTGCCTCCGATGTGGAAAAGAAGGGCATCGAGCCACGTCGTGCCCGAGACGCCGTCCAGAGGAACGACAGACGAAACCCGCGATAAAGACGCCTGCTCCTGCTCCACCGCGAAAACTGAAGGCAGCCCTCGCGGAACTGGACCCCCCCGACCTACCCTTCGGAGAAGAGGAGGAAGAGTTGCAATTCGAGCAGCCGGCGGGAAAAGCCTACCACCTGCCCTGAAGGGCGCCCTAGGGCAGGTGGAAGAAACCGGGCGTAACCATGATTCGGTGAGTGGAAACTTTCCCACACTGACTGTTAAACTTAAGCTGGGCTCACAAACCAAAACGGTGGAAGTGTGGGCCATGCTAGACTCGGGTTGCTCCCGTTCTCTAATGCACCCTGATGTCGTAGCGGCTCTAGAACTGCCCACGTTCCCTTTGCCAAGACCCATGATTTTCACCCAGTTGGATGGAACTATGGCGGGAGGGAAAGCAGTTAATCTTTCCACGGGACTGGTCGCCTTGCAGATGGGCTCCCATCAGGAAAAGCTGCCATTTGTGGTAGCTCCAGTGGGGGGCCCTCTGGTAATTTTGGGGATGCCTTGGTTTGTGCAACAAAACCCTTTCATCAACTGGCTGCATAGAACTGTGACGTTTGCGGATGGATTTTACAAAGTACCCGAAAAGGACCTATTGGAGGACATGGAGGGTGGAGGGGTAGCGTATACCACTGTACAAACGCTTCAACCTCTTGAGGGGCTACCCAATCAGTACCAAGATTTTGCTGAAGTATTTGGGGAAAAGGAAGCAGATCGCTTGCCACCCCACCGAAAAACGGACTGTGCCATTGAGTTTTTACCAAATGTAAAATTGCCTCACCCAAAAATATACCCCATGTCTCCCAAAGAGCTTACCACGCTAAGGGAGTTCATTGACAAAAATCTGGCTAGGGGTTTCATTGAGCCTGCTAATTCCCCGGTAGGAGCTCCTGTCCTATTCAGGCCAAAAAAGGATGGGTCATTAAGGCTTTGTACCGATTTCCGCGGGCTCAATGCGGTCTCAATATTAAATAAATATCCTTTGCCCCTGATCAAAGATATGTTATCACATCTGGCCAGAGGTAAAATTTTCTCAAAACTGGATTTGAGAGAAGCTTACTTTCGCATTCGCATAAGAGAGGGGGATGAGTGGAAAACAGCGTTCAACTGTCCTCTTGGGGCTTTCCAATATAAAGTTTTACCATTCGGTTTATCTGGGGCACCCGGGGTTTTTATGCAGTTAATCAATGAGGTCTTGCATGACCACCTATTTAAGGGGGTACTAGTATATTTGGATGATGTATTGATTTATACTGAAACCATGTCAGAACATATCCACTTGGTGCGTCAGGTACTGGCTAAATTGGAAAAAGCAGAGTTGTACGCAAAACTGTCAAAATGTGCGTTTCATCAATCGCAAATTGATTACCTAGGCTACCGAATTTCAGCTCAGGGCATTGAAATGGACCCTGCAAAAGTAGAAGCTATTGTAGCATGGGAGCCTCCCCGTACCAGGAGACAATTACAAAGTTTCCTTGGATTCTCTAATTTCTATCGGGCATTCGCCCAAAATTTTGCAGAAATCGCCCTCCCCCTTACTGAACTGTTAAAAACCAAAGGACAGGGGGATACGCGACGTTCGAAGAACCCAGGCGCGCTCCTTAAATGGACTCCAGCCTGTCAGCAAGCGTTCCAAACGCTCAAACAACTTTTTACCACCGAACCAATTTTACAGCATCCAAACCCCTCTCAACCCTTCGTTGTACAAGTCGATGCTTCGGATTTTTCCATAGGCGCAATTTTGTTACAATCTGACCAATCTGGCGCTTTAAAACCCTGTGCCTACCTCTCTCGCAAATTCACTGAAACAGAGAGACGTTGGCACGTTTGGGAAAAGGAGGCTTTTGCTGTGAAAACGGCTTTAGAGACGTGGCGACACCTATTGGAAGGTACTTCCAACCCTTTTGAAGTCTGGACTGACCATAAAAACCTAGAAGCTCTAAGCACCAGCCGAAAACTCAGTCCCAAACAGCTGCGCTGGGCTGAGTTCTTCAGCCGCTTTGACTTCACTCTTAAATTTATACCAGGCAAGAAAAACTTTTTGGCTGATGCACTCTCGCGCAGACCCCAAGATGATGGCCCAGGGCCAACGGTCCAAGGCACCGTCTGGACCGACAAACAATTAAGTCTGGCAGCAGTGACTCGCAGCCAGACTCGAGCACAATCGACTCCGCCTCCAGCCGCTCCGCCTTCCAGCAGCTCACCTCCCTTGTCAATTCCCTCCGATTTGCAACAACAGTTGCTCTCCCACCTTAAAACGGATACTTGGTTGCAAGCCAACCGACACATGTTAACTTTCACCGATGATCTTGCCTGGCGCAACGATCGTCTCTATGTACCCGCAGCTATGCGGAAAACCATACTCCAACGCTGCCACGATGACAAGCTAGCTGGGCATTTCGGCTACGTGAAAACTTTGCACCTCGTTCGCCGGCAATTCTGGTGGCCAACTTTACTCAAAGACTTAAAAGAATATGTCACTGCGTGCCCTGTATGTGCGGCGATAAAGCGCAAACCGGGCAAACCCCAGGGTCTCCTTCAACCCGTAGCCACTCCGTCGGTCCCTTGGCAGGATATCTCCATGGATTTTATCGTTGATCTACCCCCTAGTCAACGCAAAACTGTCATTTGGGTCGTCAAAGACTTTTTCTCCAAACAAGCCCACTTTATCCCCTGCGCTTCTATCCCTACCGCGCAACAGCTGGCACGCCTCTTCCTCATCCACGTGTACCGTCTCCACGGTATCCCCGCCCGTTTGGTGAGTGACAGGGGCACACAATTTACGTCACAATTTTGGCGCGCATTTTTGAAACTTCTGGGTACGAAACAATCACTTTCTACTGCTTGGCATCCAGAAACGGACGGATCTACAGAGGCTGTTAATTCTACCTTAGAGCAATACCTCAGAGCTTTTGTTAACTACCAGCAAGACAACTGGGTCGATCTACTCCCGTTTGCTGAGGTCGCTTACAACAATTCCATTCATCAAACCACTGGTCAAGTTCCCTTTAAAACAGTTTTTGGACGCGAATTTGTTCCCATTCCTGAACTTCCTCATCCTCAACCGCTCCCAGCCACCCTCGCTGGCTGGGCGGACTCTCTCAAGGACTCATGGTCTAATATTCTACTTGCCCTCCAACATGCCCAAGCTGCCTATAAACGCCATGCTGATGCAAAGCGTTCCCCAGAACCATCCTTTGCAGTCGGGGATAAAGTCTACTTATCAACTAAGTTTATCAAGTCCCCACAACCCTCTAAGAAACTTGGTCCTAAATTTGTCGGTCCTTTTTCAATTGTTGCTCAGCTCAACCCTGTTACGTTTAAACTCGATTTACCTCACAACCTTAAACGTTTACATCCTGTTTTCCATTGCAGCTTACTCAAACCCTGCCTGTCATCGGACCGTTGGCATCCACAACCCACTCCTCCACCTCCCCTCATGATCGACAACCAGCAACACTTCGAGGTGGCATCTATTCTCGATTCCAGACGCCAGCGCTCTACTCTACAATACCTCGTCCGCTGGAAACATTTCCCTCATCCTGAATGGGTTGCTGCTCCAGACGTGCATTCTCCTCGTCTCGTAGCCCAATTTCACTCTGCCTATCCTGACAAACCGGCTCCCTAATTTCTTTTGGGGGGGCAATATGTCATGTTCACATTCTAATGTCTGGTTAACATTGTAACGTTTCACATGTCATTCTCTGTTCCGTATCCCTTCACCCGGGGTTTTTCCATTCTGTTGCCCTCCCTTGTTTTGAGGGCTTGGAATGCATGTTTGGGTTTGCGCTTCTGTTCAAGGTTACTTTCCCAGGCGCATCTAACGGCATTCAGCACCTGGGAGGGGGAGCGTCCTGACGGGCGACCGGGCGGGACCTGCCCACAAGCAAGGCTTTTAAGTTTGTATTTGGCGCGCTTTTGCTCATTCTCAGCTTTCTCTGTATTTGCATACTATTCCTTTAATAAATCAGTTATCTTCAAGCCCGAGCTTGTGAGACTGAGTATTTGGGTTTAGGCAATCATTACATAAAGCTGAGAATCATTTTTTCCATTTTCCGCTGGCCCCATCCAATCCTTGGATAAGAGGGAACGCTAGCGATGACAGAACCTCAACTTCGCGTAAGTGAGGGAGGCGAAGAAGAGCGGGAGGTGGTCAAAAGCCGGCCAGCGCTAACCTCGAGAGCGCAAAGAGCAGCACGTCGGGAGTTGCGAGATACCCAATTGGACGAGCTGTTGACATCCATACAGGAGAGTCTCAGGAGTGAACAGAGATCTGTTATGGAAAGAACCACGGGGAGGGGGTCTCCCCAATTGGCCTGGGAGCACGAAGTCCCTCTGTCACCGAAGGTGGTGATAACCAACCAACCCCCGGAGGAGCCGGTCACTCCGGCCCGTATGAGGGCATTGGAAGATAAAATGGATTTAATAGTAACGATCCTCAAGGATCTACCCAGAGAGGATCAGCCCAGAGAGGCAGAGCCCACCCCGGAGGATTGGGAGGAAGAGCCGTCACAGTACCCCAGGCACAGCACCCTGTCGACCCGGGGGAGAAGTAAGACTCGATCAGCCCATCAAAGGGGAGAGCGAGAGGCAAGACCTCCTAGGGATCGACCACTTGTGGGGGCTCGGCGTACGCTGTCATTCGCGGCACCGCCACAGCCAGCTGAGCCGGCAAGAACCTTCCCACCATTTGGAGTGAAGTTTGATGGGGATCCCGCAACGCTCTCCTTCTTTATTACGAATGCCAAGCATTATATGGAAGATTGGGGTCGGAACTTTCGGTCTGAACACGGCAAGGTCAATTTCATTGCCAACAAGCTGAGAGGAAGGGCAGCGGATTGGTATGTGCAACTATGCCAAGCTGAGGCAACTGAGTTAGAGGACTTCGATGAATTTTTGTGGGCACTTAAAGAGCATTTCGAAGACCCCCTAGCTCAAGAAACGGCTAAAAATGACCTGCGGAAACTTTACCAAGGGTCCCTCTCAGTTGCCAAATATGCGTTGGAGTTTAAAGCCTTGGCAGGAAAAGTGGAAGACTGGTCTGAGCCAACAATCATCGAATTGTTCAAGCAGGGGCTTGAACCCGAAATCCTTCGATGGGCTCTGGGCAGAGATGATCCCAAAACGCTATATGGGTGGATTCAGTTGGCGGGAAGCGCAGAAAATGCCCTACGAACCTATGCCCATACCAAAGAGCTTAGACAAACACGTCTCGCTAGAGGAGCGCGCGCATCGGGACTTGCCAGCCGCCCCAAACCGAAAACCTGGGAAGAAGAGAGGGAGCAACGGTTCTCCAAGGGTCAGTGCCTCCGATGTGGAAAAGAAGGGCATCGAGCCACGTCGTGCCCGAGACGCCGTCCAGAGGAACGACAGACGAAACCCGCGATAAAGACGCCTGCTCCTGCTCCACCGCGAAAACTGAAGGCAGCCCTCGCGGAACTGGACCCCCCCGACCTACCCTTCGGAGAAGAGGAGGAAGAGTTGCAATTCGAGCAGCCGGCGGGAAAAGCCTACCACCTGCCCTGAAGGGCGCCCTAGGGCAGGTGGAAGAAACCGGGCGTAACCATGATTCGGTGAGTGGAAACTTTCCCACACTGACTGTTAAACTTAAGCTGGGCTCACAAACCAAAACGGTGGAAGTGTGGGCCATGCTAGACTCGGGTTGCTCCCGTTCTCTAATGCACCCTGATGTCGTAGCGGCTCTAGAACTGCCCATGTTCCCTTTGCCAAGACCCATGATTTTCACCCAGTTGGATGGAACTATGGCGGGAGGGAAAGCAGTTAATCTTTCCACGGGACTGGTCGCCTTGCAGATGGGCTCCCATCAGGAAAAGCTGCCATTTGTGGTAGCTCCAGTGGGGGGCCCTCTGGTAATTTTGGGGATGCCTTGGTTTGTGCAACAAAACCCTTTCATCAACTGGCTGCATAGAACTGTGACGTTTGCGGATGGATTTTACAAAGTACCCGAAAAGGACCTATTGGAGGACATGGAGGGTGGAGGGGTAGCGTATACCACTGTACAAACGCTTCAACCTCTTGAGGGGCTACCCAATCAGTACCAAGATTTTGCTGAAGTATTTGGGGAAAA
The DNA here is from genome assembly GCF_035149785.1 of Candoia aspera. Lineage (NCBI taxonomy): Eukaryota > Metazoa > Chordata > Lepidosauria > Squamata > Candoiidae > Candoia > Candoia aspera. The sequence goes on from NC_086155.1 coordinate 156,197,551, forward strand.
GGAAGCAGATCGCTTGCCACCCCACCGAAAAACGGACTGTGCCATTGAGTTTTTACCAAATGTAAAATTGCCTCACCCAAAAATATACCCCATGTCTCCCAAAGAGCTTACCACGCTAAGGGAGTTCATTGACAAAAATCTGGCTAGGGGTTTCATTGAGCCTGCTAATTCCCCGGTAGGAGCTCCTGTCCTATTCAGGCCAAAAAAGGATGGGTCATTAAGGCTTTGTACCGATTTCCGCGGGCTCAATGCGGTCTCAATATTAAATAAATATCCTTTGCCCCTGATCAAAGATATGTTATCACATCTGGCCAGAGGTAAAATTTTCTCAAAACTGGATTTGAGAGAAGCTTACTTTCGCATTCGCATAAGAGAGGGGGATGAGTGGAAAACAGCGTTCAACTGTCCTCTTGGGGCTTTCCAATATAAAGTTTTACCATTCGGTTTATCTGGGGCACCCGGGGTTTTTATGCAGTTAATCAATGAGGTCTTGCATGACCACCTATTTAAGGGGGTACTAGTATATTTGGATGATGTATTGATTTATACTGAAACCATGTCAGAACATATCCACTTGGTGCGTCAGGTACTGGCTAAATTGGAAAAAGCAGAGTTGTACGCAAAACTGTCAAAATGTGCGTTTCATCAATCGCAAATTGATTACCTAGGCTACCGAATTTCAGCTCAGGGCATTGAAATGGACCCTGCAAAAGTAGAAGCTATTGTAGCATGGGAGCCTCCCCGTACCAGGAGACAATTACAAAGTTTCCTTGGATTCTCTAATTTCTATCGGGCATTCGCCCAAAATTTTGCAGAAATCGCCCTCCCCCTTACTGAACTGTTAAAAACCAAAGGACAGGGGGATACGCGACGTTCGAAGAACCCAGGCGCGCTCCTTAAATGGACTCCAGCCTGTCAGCAAGCGTTCCAAACGCTCAAACAACTTTTTACCACCGAACCAATTTTACAGCATCCAAACCCCTCTCAACCCTTCGTTGTACAAGTCGATGCTTCGGATTTTTCCATAGGCGCAATTTTGTTACAATCTGACCAATCTGGCGCTTTAAAACCCTGTGCCTACCTCTCTCGCAAATTCACTGAAACAGAGAGACGTTGGCACGTTTGGGAAAAGGAGGCTTTTGCTGTGAAAACGGCTTTAGAGACGTGGCGACACCTATTGGAAGGTACTTCCAACCCTTTTGAAGTCTGGACTGACCATAAAAACCTAGAAGCTCTAAGCACCAGCCGAAAACTCAGTCCCAAACAGCTGCGCTGGGCTGAGTTCTTCAGCCGCTTTGACTTCACTCTTAAATTTATACCAGGCAAGAAAAACTTTTTGGCTGATGCACTCTCGCGCAGACCCCAAGATGATGGCCCAGGGCCAACGGTCCAAGGCACCGTCTGGACCGACAAACAATTAAGTCTGGCAGCAGTGACTCGCAGCCAGACTCGAGCACAATCGACTCCGCCTCCAGCCGCTCCGCCTTCCAGCAGCTCACCTCCCTTGTCAATTCCCTCCGATTTGCAACAACAGTTGCTCTCCCACCTTAAAACGGATACTTGGTTGCAAGCCAACCGACACATGTTAACTTTCACCGATGATCTTGCCTGGCGCAACGATCGTCTCTATGTACCCGCAGCTATGCGGAAAACCATACTCCAACGCTGCCACGATGACAAGCTAGCTGGGCATTTCGGCTACGTGAAAACTTTGCACCTCGTTCGCCGGCAATTCTGGTGGCCAACTTTACTCAAAGACTTAAAAGAATATGTCACTGCGTGCCCTGTATGTGCGGCGATAAAGCGCAAACCGGGCAAACCCCAGGGTCTCCTTCAACCCGTAGCCACTCCGTCGGTCCCTTGGCAGGATATCTCCATGGATTTTATCGTTGATCTACCCCCTAGTCAACGCAAAACTGTCATTTGGGTCGTCAAAGACTTTTTCTCCAAACAAGCCCACTTTATCCCCTGCGCTTCTATCCCTACCGCGCAACAGCTGGCACGCCTCTTCCTCATCCACGTGTACCGTCTCCACGGTATCCCCGCCCGTTTGGTGAGTGACAGGGGCACACAATTTACGTCACAATTTTGGCGCGCATTTTTGAAACTTCTGGGTACGAAACAATCACTTTCTACTGCTTGGCATCCAGAAACGGACGGATCTACAGAGGCTGTTAATTCTACCTTAGAGCAATACCTCAGAGCTTTTGTTAACTACCAGCAAGACAACTGGGTCGATCTACTCCCGTTTGCTGAGGTCGCTTACAACAATTCCATTCATCAAACCACTGGTCAAGTTCCCTTTAAAACAGTTTTTGGACGCGAATTTGTTCCCATTCCTGAACTTCCTCATCCTCAACCGCTCCCAGCCACCCTCGCTGGCTGGGCGGACTCTCTCAAGGACTCATGGTCTAATATTCTACTTGCCCTCCAACATGCCCAAGCTGCCTATAAACGCCATGCTGATGCAAAGCGTTCCCCAGAACCATCCTTTGCAGTCGGGGATAAAGTCTACTTATCAACTAAGTTTATCAAGTCCCCACAACCCTCTAAGAAACTTGGTCCTAAATTTGTCGGTCCTTTTTCAATTGTTGCTCAGCTCAACCCTGTTACGTTTAAACTCGATTTACCTCACAACCTTAAACGTTTACATCCTGTTTTCCATTGCAGCTTACTCAAACCCTGCCTGTCATCGGACCGTTGGCATCCACAACCCACTCCTCCACCTCCCCTCATGATCGACAACCAGCAACACTTCGAGGTGGCATCTATTCTCGATTCCAGACGCCAGCGCTCTACTCTACAATACCTCGTCCGCTGGAAACATTTCCCTCATCCTGAATGGGTTGCTGCTCCAGACGTGCATTCTCCTCGTCTCGTAGCCCAATTTCACTCTGCCTATCCTGACAAACCGGCTCCCTAATTTCTTTTGGGGGGGCAATATGTCATGTTCACATTCTAATGTCTGGTTAACATTGTAACGTTTCACATGTCATTCTCTGTTCCGTATCCCTTCACCCGGGGTTTTTCCATTCTGTTGCCCTCCCTTGTTTTGAGGGCTTGGAATGCATGTTTGGGTTTGCGCTTCTGTTCAAGGTTACTTTCCCAGGCGCATCTAACGGCATTCAGCACCTGGGAGGGGGAGCGTCCTGACGGGCGACCGGGCGGGACCTGCCCACAAGCAAGGCTTTTAAGTTTGTATTTGGCGCGCTTTTGCTCATTCTCAGCTTTCTCTGTATTTGCATACTATTCCTTTAATAAATCAGTTATCTTCAAGCCCGAGCTTGTGAGACTGAGTATTTGGGTTTAGGCAATCATTACACATATGTTACTACAGGGAACACCATTGCTTTAACTATGCGGGCCTTTGTTGTCAGTGTGATGTCTCTGCTCTTAACTATTTTATCGAGATTTGTCATTGCTCTTCTTCCAAGGATTAAGCGTCTTCTGATTTCCTGACTGCAGTCAGCATCTGCAGTAATCTTTGCACCTAGGAATACAAAGTCTTTCACTGCTTCTACATTTTCTCCCTCTATTTGCCAGTTATCAATCAAGCTGGTTGCCATAATCTTGGTTTTTTTGAGGTTTAGCTGCAAACCAGCTTTTGCACTTTCTTCTTTCACCTTCATCATAAGGCTCCTCAGTTCCTCTTCACTTTCAGCCATCAAAGTGGTATCATCTGCATATCTGAGATTGTTAATGTTTCTTCCAGAGATTTTAACTCCAGCCTTGGATTCCTCAAGGCCAGCTTGTCGCATGATGTGTTCTGCATACAAGTTGAATAGGTAGGGTGAGAGTATACAGCCCTGCCGTACTCCTTTCCCAATCTTAAACCAGTCTGTTGTTCCGTGGTCTGTTCTTACTGTTGCTACTTGGTCGTTATACAGATTCTTCAGGAGGCATACAAGATGACTTGGTATCCCCATACCACTAAGAACTTGCCACAATTTGTTCTGGTCCACACAGTCAAAGGCTTTAGAATAGTCAATAAAACAGAAATAGATGTTTTTCTGAAACTCCCTGGCTTTTTCCATTATCCAGCGGATATTGGCAATTTGGTCTCTAGTTCCTCTGCCTTTTCTAAACCCAGCTTGTACATCTGGCAATTCTCGCTCCATGAACTGCTGAAGTCTACCTTGCAGGATCTTGAGCATTACCTTACTGGCATGTGAAATGAGTGCCACTGTTCGATAGTTTGAACATTCTTTAGTGTTTCCCTTTTTTGGTATGGGGATATAAGTTGATTTTTTCCAGTCTGATGGCCATTCTTGTGTTTTCCAAATTTGCTGGCATATAGCATGCATTACCTTGACAGCATCATCTTGCAAGATTTTGAACAGTTCAGCTGGGATGCCGTCGTCTCCTGCTGCCTTGTTATTAGCAATGCTTCTTAAGGCCCACTCAACCTCACTCTTCAGGATGTCTGGCTCTAGCTCACCGACCACACCGTCAAAGCTATCCCCGATATTGTTATCCTTCCTATACAGGTTTTCTGTATATTCTTGCCACCTTTTCTTGATCTCTTCTTCTTCTGTTAGGTCCTTGCCATCTTTGTTTTTGATCATACCCATTTTTGCCTGGAATTTACCTCCAATGTTTCTAATTTTCTGGAAGAGGTCTCTTGTCCTTCCTATTCTATTGTCTTCTTCCACTTCCGCGCATTGCTTGTTTAAAAATAATTCCTTATCTCTTCTGGCTAACCTCTGGAATTTTGCATTTAATTGGGCATATCTCCCCCTATCACTGTTGCCTTTTGCTTTCCTTCTTTCTTGGGCTACTTCTAGTGTCTCAGCAGACAGCCATTTTGCCTTCTTGGTTTTCTCTTTCTTTGGGATGTATTTTGTTGCCGCCTCCTGAACAATGCTGCCAACTTCTGTCCAGAGTTCTTCCGGGACCCTATCTACTAAGTCCAGTCCCTTAAATCGATTCTTCACCTCCACTGCATATTCCTTAGGAATATTAGTGAGCTCATATCTAGCTGATCTGTGGGTCTTCCCTAATCTCTTTAGTCTGATCCTAAATTGTGCAAGAAGAAGTTCGTGATCTGAACTACAGTCAGCTCCAGGCCTTGTTTTTACCGACTGTACAGATGTCCGCCACCTTTGGCTGCAAAGGATGTAGTCAATCCGATTTCGGTGTTGTCCATCTGGTGAAGTCCATGTATAAAGCCGTCTCTTAGGTTGTTGGAAGAGAGTGTTTGTTATGCAGAGTGAATTGTCTTGGCAAAATTCTATCAGCCTGTGTCCTGCTTCGTTTTGTTCTCCCAGGCCATACTTACCTGTAATTCGAGGTGTCATTTGACTGCCCACCTTAGCATTCCAGTCTCCTGTGATGAAAATAACATCTCTTTTAGGTGTGTTGTCCAGTAGGTGCTGCAGATCCTCATAGAACTGCTCTACTTCAGCTTCTTCAGCATTTGTGGTTGGGGCGTATATTTGGATCACTGTGATGTTAGATGGCTTGCCCTGAATTCGAATTGAGATCATTCTGTCGTTTTTTGGGTTGTATCCAAGCACTGCTTTAGCCACTTTACTATTAATTATGAAGGCTACTCCATTTCCTCTGTGGTCCTCTTGTCCGCAGTAGTAGATCTGATGGTCATTTGATGTGAAGTGGCCCATTCCAGTCCATTTCAGTTCACTGACGCCCAGAATGTCTATCTTTAATCTTGACATCTCACCAATAACCACATCCAATTTGCCCTGGCTCATAGATCTTACATTCCAGGCTCCGATGGTGTGTTGATCCTTAGAACATCGGATTCACCGTTCACCACCAGCACCGTCGGCCGCTAGCCGTCCTTTCGGCTTTGAGCTAGCTGCGTCATCACGTCTGGGGCTAGTTGAGCTCATCCTCTGTTCCTCCCCAGTAGCATTTTGACCATCTTCCGACCTGGGGGTCTCATCTTCCGATGGTATACCGACATATCTCTGGTTGTACTGATCCATTTAGTTTTCACGGCAAGAATACTGAGGTGGGTTGCCATTACCTTCCCCAGGGATCACATTTAGTCTGACCTCTCTGTCATGACCTTCCCGTCTTGGGTGGCCCTTCACGGTTTAGCTCATGGCATCATTGAGGTGCTCAAGCTCCAGCACCACGACAAGGTAACGATCCTTTGCTGAAGAAAATATCATTAACTTAGTAATATTTAATCTGAAGAAAGAGCTTTTAATTAATTGGCTGTTTAATTTAGTGTGCAAGTTCAAACAGAAGTTCAGTTATACCATAGAGGTGACGGGGTTCATCACAAGGAACATGAAGTAGTAAAGGAACATGCCAGGTGAGTTTTATAACATTAGTCAAACAAATACCTTGGCAAATAATTTGGGGTCTTGGCCAACAACACAACACTGTCTGCAAACAGAAGTACCTGTTCCCGACCAGTAAGCCTTTAATGACACACAACCATTATCCATAAATGTATGGATCCATCTTTGTATTACTTTCTGCTCAGTGTTGAACCGTTTGCTAAGGTCCACTATTCTTTTTTTTTACCTGTAAAAAAATGTTCTGCTAGTTCCCCCTTCTACTACAGATGACAGAAAGAAAGTTACATCTGAGGGGTATTTTTCTTTTAACCAGACATGACAGATAGAAAGCTTCTAAAGGGGAGTCAACCACACAGTTAAAAAAATAATGTTTTACTGGTAGACTGGTAAAATGCTCACTTTTAAAGAAACCCCCCTTGATATTTCATTGCTCCATTGCTGGACCGGTGGACCGCAGCAGATGCATGATTTTTTATTTTTCCTGATGGGACACCAGTAGGCCAATGAAATGCTCATTGTATCCCCACTCCATGCAGTGAGCATGAGAGGAAAAGAAAATAATGGACATGTAGCCATCCACTGAAGGAAAAGGTGCTGAAGGATATAGCACGAGATGTCAAGCACGAGAGAGTCCACAATGGGGGATCCTACACAGGCCCTCTGCTAATTGGAAACAGCCAAGGTGTGGTCACTTGTCCAGTAGAAATTACTGATATTGGAGGAGGATGATACCAAGTCTTCAAAGACCCACTCATATATAGGAAAGTGATTGGGCTTTCAGTTATTGCATGGGTGGGAGAGGCACTGAAGCAGGAACATCTACCAGTTGGAGGCTGTGATGAGCAGAGTCTGGGCAGAACACCAGGCCATCACTGTGACTAAAACAGAGTAAGGGGCTGAAATCTGGGAATTTCCTGCTGGTTTACACTGCACAGAAGATAAGCAGCTTAAAGTTGTAGTATGGAAAAGCTCTCAATCATCCACCACATTACACTTCATATTCACATACAGTATTGTAATTCTAAAATAAAAACAAAATCCCGTTCTTTACAAAACTATATGGAATCCACTGAGCTTGTTTTTCCAAAACTTGGCCATTTTCAGGTGTGTGGACTTCAGATCCTGGAATTCCACAACCAGCATGGCTACTGATGAGAATTCTTGGACCTGAAGTCCACATACCTGGAAATGGCCAAGGTTGGGAAACACTGCACTAAGCACTGCTGTTAGATAACTTCCATTCTTTTCAGTTTGAACACGTTTTTGTATAGGTATTCATATTTGGAAGACTAATGATTCTTTTACATTTACTTTTCCAGAGTACTTCAGATGTATAATGAACTGAAGAAAAGGTATAATAAAGAAGTCAAAACAAACCAAAGACAAAATGAAACAGTTGCAATGCTATCTGTAAGCTTTAATCATTTGACCATTTTGACATAAACTAAAAAAAATGAAATGTGTTTGGGATCTACTAGAATATAAGTAGTACTGTATTTCTTTAATGTTTCATAAGCACATTGCAAGATACATTTGCTGGTCTGTCATTCAGTTGCTGTTTTATTATAATAAGAAATTGTTAAATCTCTCTCTCTCCATCACTGCTATTAAAGTTAAATGACAGTGTCATAGGGTGTTTATGTACAGACAATCCATGTTTATGGCATTCAAGGAATTATTTCTCAATTCTTTCATATACTGCCAGAAGAGGGATAAACTTTTCTTTTTTAAAGTTAACACAATAGATTGGATTGAACAGATGTAGGATAATTTAATTTGGCCTTTTGTTTTTATGATGTGTGTCTTATTGTTAAGTGTTGTCATCTGCTTCAAGCTGCTAGGAAGTAAGGAAGTCAGGCAGTTAAGATAGAGAAACCAGGTTTTGCAAGCAGATCTTTTGAATATATTTGAAAGGCCTTTCCCCCTTGAACCTAACTGCAGGACAAATATGCTTTTCACATCTTTTTTCTGCCTTATTGTCATGCCTTAATCTCATACCCAGCCCTTGAGTGAGGCAGCCTTAAGTCATCCTTAGCTATATTGTACTGTAAAGTAGTATTTTCTCATTTATTCTAATACTGTTCAAGGACAGCTTCAGGGAGTCTGGTATGCTTTGTTGCTAATTGTGGAAAAAAGTCATGTGATGGCAATCACTTGAAACAGAAGTAATAGGCAGGATAGATTCCTACAATGGGGATGGCAGTTTCATGAAGGTGTAGTTTCCTGGTGACTAAAGGATGGGTAGATAGTATGTCAACTCAGTAGTGAGGAAAGGCCCTAGGTCTTCCACCAGTAGAAGCTGATTTAGAGATCTTTTGAAGTCAGGCAGTGGGTCTTACACTACTGGAAGACCTGAAAGATCACGTGAGGACAGATAGTCATGAAGAAAATCCCTCTTTGTGGTAGCTAAGAGTCAACACCAACTTGATGGCACATAATCAAAAGTGGATCTTAAGCTAATCATAACCAAACCTAACTGACTTCAGTAGATAGGCTTAAAAATTGATTTGTCAGTCTATCTGCCTATTGATCTGCATCAACTCCCTATACTTTGGCATATAAGGCTGTTTCTTCATTTGTTAGATTGGTGTTATATGTGTTCCTGCCATATAGATGGTTGATGTAACCTATGATAGCATTTGCCATTTATTCTAAATTTGTACGAGATGGCCACAGTTATATTATTCATAAAGTGTAGTATTTGTTGAGGCGTTCCTTGCATAATTTCAAATCGCTTCCATGAAATAACTTTTTGATAGATGAATATTTTATAATACATGGCATTTTGCAAAAATATGTTAGTGGCGTTTACCATGCTGTCTTTAGACGGGACAATGACGCTTTCAATCATATTTTTATTGCTAATCTCTGATACAGATTTTTAAAAAGTAATTCTGAATTGGTGCCCCAATTGCCCTTTCCAAGTATGTTTAAGAAAGTGTTAATTTTCTTGTTCTTTAAAATTGTTCAACTATTTATCACAGGTTAAAATTAATGATCTGGAACACCAACTTCAATTAGCAGATCAAAAGATAAAAGCCTTGGAATATAAAAAAAGGGACAAATCTGTTTCAATTCAGAGAAAAATGTCATCTGACAAATGTTTGTGCAAAAAGAAGGGAAGCTGTTCCTGCAAATATTTAGGTAAAATTCTTTGTTGTCATACATTTGCTTCATTGGCTCTTGATCTCATGTGTTATGGTTTGACATATCCTCATCTGTGACTGAATGGAGATTAGAAGTTTCTAAATGTTTGCAACACAGTGTAGTTTTCTCTCTTATCTGAATATGGAAACTTTGGTTTATGAAAAATATTGTTTATTTATAAATATGATCTTCAAAATAGGATGAATCGGTCATTTGATTATAATGGGCACAATCCTAGAGTCCTAGAAACAGACTCCTGCTTTGATTTTGCCCCACCCCATTCTGATGCTTTCTCAGGTCAGATTATTGGGGCTGAGTGAGCAGAAATTGATTCCACGAACTCTTCCCAATTCTCTTCTGTGCTGCTAAGCTGGGGGAAATTTATACCAGCTCACAGTGAGAAGGAAGAAACAACCAAAAGATGACACAACATTCTAATTTTGCTGTGCCAGGCTGTAGAGAGATTTTTAAGTATGGTTTCCTCAAAAGAAAATTTCCTTTATTCAAATGAAAAATAGGAAATGGAAAATTTCCAGTCTTGTCCATGAGCTGATAAAGGTACTATGTGATCCTGAGGTTCATACCTAATTATTTTCATTTCAAACCCAGACTTGTTATGTCTAATTCAAACTACCATGTTCTGAAATGGCTGCTAAAGAGGGCCAGGACTCTTAAAAGGTTTAAAAAGCAGGAGAACAAAAAATATTAAATTAAGGAATACTTTATTAATAATACCTTTAATTAAATTGTTTCACTATTAAATTTTAGTATATAGGCACACTTCAAGTGATCAATTTCACACACATTTCACCCATACATTTACACACACACTGTACAGAGGGAGAGATAATGTATTCTCTTAGAAAGGAAGTGGCAAGGCAGCAGAATCCAGAGGACCTAAGGGGTTGCACCTGATTCCTTGGTGGTCCATGTGTAGCCCCTTAGCCAAAAGTAATACATTTGTGTCTTAATTGAAATTGTAGTCTCAATACTGGATCTCTCTTGCATTTGAAGTGCACATAATTAACCTCCCACTCCAAAAAGACTTAGCAATTAAAAGCACTTTGTATTAAGACACAAACATGGCTTAATGAAGCAGTACCATAATTATGTTTTGCATATTCTCCTTTATTTAGAAAATCACACTTACAGTGATTGAAAGCTTGCTGTTGTTAAGGAGAGTTGATGATGTGTACTGTTTAGTTTCAGACCAGGACCAGGAAACAGAGACCTTCACTTGCCATAAAGCTCACTGGCTTTGTTTCTGGCCCCCAATCTAACCTATCTTATAGAATCCAAGTGAGGGTAAAATAGAGGAGAGGATATGTTATTCTACCTCCTTGTAGGAAGTGCTGTCATTATGTGGCAATAATGAATAGTTTTTTAAATTATAGTCTGCTCCATATCCTCTGTGCTAATTTGAGTAGATTGTAAGTGCTATCGCTTAGTGACATCATTTTCTTCTTTCAAACTGATCCTTCGGCTTGTGCAAATAATTTTTTTTACCATATTTTTTCTGTACTACTTCTCTGGCCCTTGCATAATATAAACTGGTTTTAGCTGCTATAGGTAGTTCCTTGCCCTGTGCACCAAAGACTTTTTCTGAGCTTGGACCAGAAGTCCATAGAACAGAGAGGGGGACTGTCCCAGGGTCACCCAGCTGGCTTTGGGCCTAAAGCAGGACTAGAACTTACAGTCTCCTGGTTTCTAGCCTGGTGGCTTAACCACTACTAGACACCATAACACAGTGTTTCTCAACCTTAGCAACTTTAAGATGTGTGGACTTCAACTCCTAGAATTCCCCAGCTAGCACGGGAAACATTTTCTTCTTTCCCCAAGACTGAATTCTTACATCCAAACTGCTTTGTGACAGTGTTTGCAGATCTCAGGCTTCCAGAGCCTTGAGAAGTTCTCTTTTCTCAGCTGCATTTCCTTTGACTGTCACATTATACTTAATTCTCTGTGAGATACTTTGACTCTTCAGCAAATAGAATCAGAACGTAAGAAGACAAGCTGAAATTGAAATACAGTATTCTCAGGACTTAAAACTGACATTTTTTAATGTGAAAACCCGATTTTACCAAAGTGAAAACAATTCTAAAGTACAGTTAAAAAAGAATAGGAACATAATTTTTATCTTTTAGTGACTTTAAAGAGATTATTTACTGTACTATAGACCAGCTGCTTTTTGAGACACAGCGACTGAAGATGGAAAATGAAACGCTGTCCAGAGAAAGAAGAATGTTAAAAAATGAGCTTGCTGCATTAGATAAGGTAGTTACTTTTTTTTATGTTAAGGTAATGTAGAGAAAGCTCCCAATTGCAAGTGGAAAAAGTTTGCTGTGGGAGATAAAGTTTTATGTATTGTTACATTGTGGTAGCATGCCAGAAGCTTTGGCTCTGCTGATCAGTGGATACAGATGGATTAAGTTATGCTCCCCCTTCCAAGCAGGGGCTTATTTCAGAATGTATAATGCTGTCTGCCTGTCTGTGTGTGTATCTTTGGGTTGGAGATACAGTCTTCAGTTGAATTTATTGTTCTGCGGATTTAAGACAATTCTTTGAAAACTTGTAGGTACAGGTTGTGATACAGGATGAAATCAAGCTGTAGATTATAATATGAGGATGGGTAATAAAGAAGTCCCATATATATTAATCCCCCCATGTACAATCAATTACTATTTTCAAATAATTTCTCTTCCTTGTTATTTTGAGATTGTAATATATCTGTTGAGAGCTAATATATAGTATTTGATTTGGACAATATCTTTATCTGTAGAAAGGAAATTTGTTTTATCTCAATTATCTTTATTTTTTGGATTAAATTTGGAACCTTAGAAATATGGGCTGTTGAATTCATTATTTTAACTGATTTTATTCAGCATATGTACAATTTATAAAAATAACAAAACATTGAATTCTATAATTAAGGATTTGGTGCTATGACAGGAATCTTCTTGATTCATTATTACAGATGTAGGATTTGATAACATTTTTTTCCCTGATGTTTATTAGCAAAATATGTATCAGAATTGACAAAATAACCCTGGGTCTGTTAGAACCTAAGATGGAAACTAATGGAAATCAGTTATAATTTATTCTTCTTCTATTTGCAAATCTTGTGATTATTTTTAAGCATGGGGGGAGGAGTTTGTTTTTTGTAGCAAGGAACAAAGTTTGAGATACAGTATCTAATTGGGAAGTACAATTTAAGTAAAATGTTTTGTGATATAACTTTTCAGGATTTTTTTGATGAAATAGAAGATTTAAAATATGCTCTACAAGAAGCCATAAAGCTGAATACTCACTATGAAAAATGTTTGAAACAGTTAAGTTCCACTTATGGAGTCACTTTTACATCACCGTTGACAGCTGGAAATCATCGTGCAACTTTATGGAAGTAACATGCTCAATCAAGATTCTTATTAAAGTATACTGAGTGTACTCAGAAAAATCAACTCTCAACAGAGTAACTTCTTAATTTGTGCAATAAAATCATGACTTTGACCTATTTTTAATTTTGCATAATTTGTATACAGTGTTTATTCTTCCTTTATTTTAAATTATTTCAAGGTAATTTCATTACTTCTTACATTGTATGGAACCTGTTCTGAAAGTGAGTGTGTGTTATGTCCAGAGAGTCAGTGTTAAAACAATAACTTTGGGCTATATTCTCAGCCCATCTTCCCTTACAGAGTTATTGTGAGAAAAAAATTAGGGAAAACAGCTATATAACATGTCTTAAACTATTAAAGTGGCTTACCTCCTGCTGGGAAAAGATGAGCATGATGATTTATCTGTAGGCCACCATGATATATTTGCTAAATATTTTGCCTATAAAATTGCTCATATTTGTTCAGGTTTGGACTCCACGGGGGCAGATCTCAGTGAGGTGACTGGGGCAACATCTGATAATGTTATCCAGGATTTGTTTGAGCTTGTGGACTCCAAGGAGATGGATAAACTTCTCCAAAGCATGAGCTCTGCCATCTGTGGGCTGGGTCCATGCCCTACCTACCCTCCCCAGGCAGCTGGTGTATGTGTCTGGTTAGAATTCAGAGGTAGTAAATACCTCTTTTGGAGAGAGGAGGATACCAGCCACCTTGAAGGTGGTGGTGCACCTACCTATGAGGAGGACATCTTTCATTTGAACTACATTACACAATTTCTACCAGTATACCCTTTTTAGCAGAGACTAGAGAATGTCCAGTAGTTTTTAACAGGATTTTTAATAGTTCTTCCATTTCATTTGCAAACTATTCTAGATGAAGTGTATCATGTTATATTAAAATTCATATTAAAATCATATTAAAATGACAGTTTGGTTGCAACTGCTGGAGGTCCTCTATGGACTGCACCTAAAAATTGAAGAGTGCGTGACCTTTAATAAACAAGATTTTCGTCAGAAAACAATATTGATCTCTGGTTTTCTCCTACTCTGAATAAGGCTATCGTCCACATCTTCCGGTACCACAGGGTAATTTTAAACTAACATTCCTGTGCGTGAATTGCTCAGTAGTGCCTGATTTTGGAACGATTCTTTAGACCAACGCGACGATTTGCTGTATCGATTGTATCTGAATGTCATTATCGTCCAGCTGCAAACCACGATCACCATGGAAACAATCTGGTACTAGCAACCTGCAGAGAAGCACCTTAGCACAACTCGGATGGGAACAGCCTGCAATAATTACTCACCCGAACATCCCGCGGCAACTTCCCGCGAGGCCAGAGCGATCCAGGTGTGAGGCAGGTAGCGGCGCCCACTCGGACGGCGATCGACTCAAAGAGGGCGAACGAGAGGCGCGGAAAGTAGCGAATTCCTTCGATTCAGCCCCTAGCCAGTGTTGTACAACTTCCGCAAAACGAGGGCACTTTTCGGCTTCTCTGCAGATGCGGCGGGCGACCTTGTCTTCATTAATCGCCGCGTCCCTTTTCTTCCGGGGGTTTCGTGGCGCGGTTCCTCCCTGCGGCCTTAGAAGGTCTTCCGCCTGGCGTGGTTCGTTTATTTGGGCGGGAGGTCCCCGCCCACCACACCGTCCTCGGTGAGTTGCAGCGGCGCTGAAAGGGCGCCTTATTTGGGGTTTGTTGGAAGAAATAGATTTACCTTTCGATTTCGGCTGGTTTCTCTTCCCAGAGATTTCTGTTCTGCGGAAGATTGTCGGCCCAGCCTTCCGGGCTGCGAGAGCTTAAGGAACTGCTGTTGCTGTTGCTACTCCAAGCGTGCAGCGAGAAATGGAGCAGGTCCGTGCATTGCGCCGAGCCATGATTTGCCGTGGGTCGGTGTCTTGCATTTTGCAATGCAGAGCCATTGCCACAGTTCATTACATCGGAATTAACAAATCACCTTTTGGCTTCCGTTGTTCGGAGGCGTGTAGAAGATGGGTGTTTGTAATATTTTATTTGGGCCATCTGAAATGTCACAAAGTAACGAGAAAGCTTTTGAGTTTAGCAAAACGCTTTAGATTGGATGTTTCATCCACCAAAAATGGGGTGGAGGAAAGTGCGAAGGTGTTAATGGATCTAAATACTACAATTGGATGACAGTAGAATGGGAAATTGTGCCCCGCGATAGCTTTGTGCTCCCTTGGTCTTCCTTTGTAGGTGAAGACAACTATGCTTAACCCAAAAGTGTGCTCTCTACTTCGTGACTGTTCAGCTGGTCCTAATGAAAATTACAGTATGCTACTGCTGAATTAGGTTGACCCAGAGGATGTCAGAATGTGTGATTTATCAGTGACCTGATAAAATGACACCCCCTCCCCCATCCCACTAAAACAATTGATTTCATGGTGTTTTAGTTGGGAAATAAATATGCCACTTACTTTTAATAATTACATCTTAATCTGTATATAACATAATGGTACAACTTTATAAAACAAAACACTTTCATTGAAAATAAACAAAAGCTCCCAGTAAAATTAAAACATTATATCTTTATGGATTTGCTGATTTTTGCTTAATTCCCTGAAATCTCAGGGTTTTATTTATTTATTTATTTATTTGAAGATGGACATTCTCATTCACCAAGGTCATGAAAAAGATGTTTGCTTTGAATCAGCATTTCTCTTAAACTGCTGCAGCTTGCAAAACACTGGCAGGATGTAAGTTGCTTTTGGAGCTTTCCCAGGTAGCTGCACTGAGGTGACAGTCACAGCCAATTTCCTGCCAGTCTGGCTTGGTGCTTGTCAATCCCTTCCGCCTCTGTTGCAATTCCCTCTGCAGAGCAGGCAATAGGTCAGAGCTTTGCATAGAAGCCTTGGGCCTCCAGGCTTAATGCTGCTGTTTGAAAAGGGAAAGCACTGTGTTAAAACCACAAAAAAGAATGTTGAGGGCTTTATACAGGACTGGAACCATCCTGTTGCTTTGCAATAGGCATAGTTTTGCATCAAGCAGGTGAGCGTGCTCAGAATGGAAGAAGGCATTCTCTGTTGGCCCATCGTAAATAATCTTGGTTAAGTGTTATGGGGCAAGAATGTCCATAGAAAATAAGGTGAGCTTTTTGATGGTCTCTAGAAATAACCAGAGCTGAAAATAACTATCAACATGGCTGGGCTTCATTGAAATTCTTGCAACCTGCATAAAAAGCACAAAATGAACTTTGAAAGGAAATGTGCCAAAGGAATAGTAATGAATAGAAATAAAATGGTTATTGTTGCCCTTTATGTTGTATTATTTTAAATATTAAATGATTTGCAACTGCTCTTTGATAGACATAGAAATAGTTAATATTACTGTTTTAGTTCTGTCACTAAGTGAGTAGGTTGAAAAGCCCTTCAGGGTTTCAGTGAAAATCTGAAAACAAAGGTGTGACATGAATGATGGCCTTTTTAGTTAGAATGACAGGCACAGAGCTAGAGGAAGAACACGTAGGACTGAAATTTACAGCCAGAACCAGAAAAAGTCTGGTGTATAAAACATAGTTTGTTATTGTTTATTCGTTTAGTCGCTTCCGACTCTTCGTGACTTCATGGACCAGCCCACGCCAGAGCTTCCTGTCGGTCGTCAACACACCCAGCTCCCCCAGGGACAAGTCCGTCACCTCTAGAATATCATCCATCCATCTTGCCCTTGGTCGGCCCCTCTTCCTTTTGCCTTCCACTCTCCCTAGCATCAGCATCTTCTCCAGGGTGTCCTGTCTTCTCATGATGTGGCCAAAGTATTTCAGTTTTGCCTTTAATATCATTCCCTCAAGTGAGCAGTCTGGCTTTATTTCCTGGAGGATGGACTGGTTTGATCTTCTTGCAGTCCAAGGCACTCTCAGAATTTTCCTCCAACACCACAGTTCAAAAGCATCGATCTTCCTTTGCTCAGCCTTCCTTACGGTCCAGCTCTCGCAGCCATATGTTACTACAGGGAACACCATTGCTTTAACTATGCGGGCCTTTGTTGTCAGTGTGATGTCTCTGCTCTTAACTATTTTATCGAGATTTGTCATTGCTCTTCTCCCAAGGATTAAGCGTCTTCTGATTTCCTGACTGCAGTCAGCATCTGCAGTAATCTTTGCACCTAGGAATACAAAGTCTTTCACTGCTTCTACATTTTCTCCCTCTATTTGCCAGTTATCAATCAAGCTGGTTGCCATAATCTTGGTTTTTTTGAGGTTTAGCTGCAAGCCAGCTTTTGCACTTTCTTCTTTCACCTTGATCATAAGGCTCCTCAGTTCCTCTTCGCTTTCAGCCATCAAAGTGGTATCATCTGCATATCTGAGATTGTTAATGTTTCTTCCAGCAATTTTAACTCCAGCCTAAGGCCAGCTTGTCGCATGATGTGTTCTGCATACAAGTTGAATAGGTAGGGTGAGAGTATACAGCCCTGCCGTACTCCTTTCCCAATCTTAAACCAGTCCGTTGTTCCGTGGTCTGTTCTTACTGTTGCTACTTGGTCGTTATACAGATTCTTCAGGAGGCATACAAGATGACTTGGTATCCCCATACCACTAAGAACTTGCCACAATTTGTTCTGGTCCACACAGTCAAAGGCTTTAGAATAGTCAATAAAACAGAAATAGATGTTTTTCTGAAACTCCCTGGCTTTTTCCATTATCCAGCGGATATTGGCAATTTGGTCTCTAGTTCCTCTGCCTTTTCTAAACCCAGCTTGTACATCTGGCAATTCTCGCTCCATGAACTGCTGAAGTCTGCCTTGCAGGATCTTGAGCATTAACTTACTGGCATGCGAAATGAGTGCCACTGTTCGATAGTTTGAACATTTCGTGTTTCCCTTTTTTGGTATGGGGATATAAGTTGATTTTTTCCAATCTGATGGCCATTCTTGTGTTTTCCAAATTTGCTGGCATATAGCATGCATTACCTTGACAGCATCATCTTGCAAGATTTTGAACAGTTCAGCTGGGATGCCGTCGTCTCCTGCTGCCTTGTTATTAGCAATGCTTCTTAAGGCCCACTCAACCTCACTCTTCAGGATGTCTGGCTCTAGCTCACTGACCACACCGTCAAAGCTATCCCCGATATTGTTATCCTTCCTATACAGGTCTTCTGTATATTCTTGCCACCTTTTCTTGATCTCTTCTTCTTCTGTTAGGTCCTTGCCATCTTTGTTTTTGATCATGCCCATTTTTGCCTGGAATTTACCTCCAATGTTTTTAATTTTCTGGAAGAGGTCTCTTGTCCTTCCTATTCTATTGTCTTCTTCCACTTCCGCGCATTGCTTGTTTAAAAATAATTCCTTATCTCTTCTGGCTAACCTCTGGAATTTTGCATTTAATTGGGCATATCTCCCCCTATCACTGTTGCCTTTTGCTTTCCTTCTTTCTTGGGCTACTTCTAGTGTCTCAGCAGACAGCCATTTTGCCTTCTTGGTTTTCTCTTTCTTTGGGATGTATTTTGTTGCCGCCTCCTGAACAATGCTGCCAACTTCTGTCCAGAGTTCTTCCGGGACCCTATCTACTAAGTCCAGTCCCTTAAATCTATTCTTCACCTCCACTGCATATTCCTTAGGAATATTAGTGAGCTCATATCTAGCTGATCTGTGGGTCTTCCCTAATCTCTTGAGTCTGATCCTAAATTGTGCAAGAAGAAGTTCGTGATCGGAACTACAGTCAGCTCCAGGCCTTGTTTTTACCGACTGTACAGATGTCCACCACCTTTGGCTGCAAAGGATGTAATCAATCTGATTTCGGTGTTGTCCATCTGGTGAAGTCCATGTATAAAGCCATCTCTTAGGTTGTTGGAAGAGAGTGTTTGTTATGCAGAGTGAATTGTCTTGGCAAAATTCTATCAGCCTATGTCCTGCTTCATTTTGTTCTCCCAGGCCATACTTACCTGTAATTCGAGGTGTCATTTGACTGCCCACCTTAGCATTCCAGTCTCCTGTGATGAAAATAACATCTCTTTTAGGCGTGTTGTCCAGTAGGTGCTGCAGATCCTCATAGAACTGCTCTACTTCAGCTTCTTCAGCATTTGTGGTTGGGGCATATATTTGGATCACTGTGATGTTAGATGGCTTGCCCTGAATTCGAATTGAGATCATTCTGTCGTTTTTTGGGTTGTATCCAAGCACTGCTTTAGCCACTTTACTATTAATTATGAAGGCTACTCCATTTCTTCTGTGGTCCTCTTGTCCACAGTAGTAGATCTGGTGGTCATTTGATGTGAAGTGGCCCATTCCAGTCCATTTCAGTTCACTGACGCCCAGAATGTCTATCTTTAATCTTGACATCTCACCAATAACCACATCCAATTTGCCCTGGCTCA
Source organism: Candoia aspera (assembly GCF_035149785.1). NCBI lineage: Eukaryota > Metazoa > Chordata > Lepidosauria > Squamata > Candoiidae > Candoia > Candoia aspera. The sequence goes on from NC_086155.1 coordinate 156,216,686, forward strand.
TAGATCTTACATTCCAGGTTCCAATGGTGTGTTGATCCTTAGAACATCGGATTCGCCGTTCACCACCAGCACCGTCGGCCGCTAGCTGTCCTTTCGGCTTTGAGCTAGCTGCGTCATCACGTCTGGGGCTAGTTGAGCTCATCCTCTGTTCCTCCCCAGTAGCATTTTGACCATCTTCCAACCTGGGGGTCTCATCTTCCAATGGTATACCGACATATCTCTGGTTGTACTGATCCATTTAGTTTTCACGGCAAGAATACTGGGGAGGGTTGCCATTACCTTCCCCAGGGATCACATTTAGTCTGACCTCTCTGTCATGACCTTCCCGTCTTGGGTGGCCCTTCACGGTTTAGCTCATGGCATCATTGAGGTGCTCAAGCTCCAGCACCACGACAAGGTAACGATCCTTTGCTGAAGATAAAACATAGTAAGCTCACAAATTTAGAAGTCAGGATGGCCTGATTTGACATGGATCTCCTTCCGATCCATTCAGAATAGCTCATTTTGAAGCCAAAAATTTCAGCTTCAAAATGTTTTGCACATCTGCCAAAAAAACCAAACAAACGCAAACACCACAACACAATGAAATATTACCGTTTCTCATGCAGTATTTTACAAACTTTTTACATATCACGTTGGAGATAGACTTGTCTTTTATTATAATCCAGATATTTTATTTGGTGAATTTTTAAAATCTGGTACTATAAAACATTTATAGAGCAATGCCATGCACTTTGCTTAGAAGAATGAAGCTATACTGAGTTCAGTGGGGCTTAAAATAAATTATTTTTAAGCAACTTCTATACATTCTTGTTATATTCATTGTGTTGTTGAACTGGGGTATATAACTGAACCAGGCTGATAATGTAAAATTTGTATTCAGTACAAGTCCTATAAGATTTCTTTCTGTGTCTCTTACAGGTCTTTTGGCTGATGAGAAGAACCATTTGAAATATAATATACATTTAGTTCAGGGCATGAAAAATGGGACATTGGTGATATTTCTGCGGAGAAAGTGCTGCAATAGGCTGAGATGGCAATTCTAGGCTTAAGCTCTATAAACTATTACACTTTGAGGAAAAGAGGCACTTTTATGCTGAAACTTGTATGTTTTACTCTGACAGTATTCATTTTCTGTGAATTTTTAATTTATTATGTAGTTATAATTCAGTGTCATTGGCCAGAATTGAAAAATCAGACTCCAGGGACTAACAAACAGAATTCACATTCTGTCTTGAAAACCATATTTTTATCAGATCCTCATTTGCTTGGTAAAATCAATGGACATTGGTTGGACAAGCTAAGGAGGTAGGAATCAAAGTATCAATAACTTGTTGCTATTGATTTGTGCAAACATTTATAGTTGCTCTGTTGCATGCTGAAGAATTAAGGTTACAAACCTAAGTTTATAAACTGAGCATCTACTTTCTAATTTATTGAATGTTGATTCTGTTTAACATTGCTAAAATCTCAGTGTAGTTGCCTTTCATTAGAAGGGATCAATAAATCATTACAATTCATTGAGCAGAATTTGCTACTCATTATTTGAAAGAACAATCATTTTTAATATTTTGTTATTTTTTCTATGGTGCTTTTACACATTAAAACCAAAATAGTGTTCAAGAGTCCACGTATTTTGAAATGCTTTGAATCAGCTTAATATTGTGACCGAAAATTTTTATTTATTTATTTATTTGATTGATTGATTTATATAGCTGCCCATACATGACTCTGAGCGGCTCACAACATTAGAACAAATAAAAATATATACACAGGCAAAATAAACAAGAAATGAAACATATAGCAGCCGGAGAGTCATAAAAAAACGCTCAGCACAGCCAAGAAAATGTTTAACATACATGTGTTGTATGATAAAATACTGTTATTTATCTTAATTGTTACAGTAGTTTATATATACAGATTTTTTCCCCATTTATAAAAGTTGAGAGATTAGAGGGAAATAGGCAGGAGATGGAGGGCAGCCGTTCTTGGGGAAGACAGCCTTGATGTTTAGTATTGATGTTGCCTTCCAACCCCTTGTGCTCAGCCTCATGATCAGCCCAGAGAGACTGGTTCCCAGTAGGCTCTTGGTGCAATTCAAGATGATGGTCATCACCTATAAAGCCTTTCCTGGCATAGGGCCAGGCTACTTGTAGGACCACCTTTCTCCTATTGTTTCTGCTCGCCCCACCAGATCTAGTAGACAGGGCATGCTCCAGGTCCCTTCTACAAACAGTGTCATTGTGTTGGATCTCAGAGTCATGCTTTCTCAGTGGCAACACCTGCCCTGTGGAACAGCATCTCCCTGGAGATTTGGATGGCCCCAACAGGATTAGTCTTTTGCAAGGCATTGAAGACCTGGCTGTTTCCCCAGGCATTTGGGTCTGGTGAGTAGATAAACTGTTACTATTGATGGTGAGTGGGGTCACCGTTTATCCTTGGACGCTGAGGGGTTACGTCTGGTGGGTTTGTGTGTTTTAATCCTGTAACCTACCCAGAGTCACTTGTGTGAGATGGGCAGCTATATAAATCATATAAATAAATAAAGAATGGGAAATCTCCCAATAAGAAAAATAATGCATTCTATTAATACTCCTAATGATTAAAATTGGCCCATACCAAAACTGTTTATCTTGATTTACTTCAGTGTCGATGAAGATATGTAGAAAAAAGCCACTGGCTTTTTGGCCTTTTTCATCTGAATTTGTTGATATATAGCTTAAAACTCCATTTTGTTTCTACAGGGGGCAAAGTTGAATTATTTATGTGGTCCCAACTGCTGTCGTAACCTGAGGATTACCTGTATTCTTTTGTTTTGTCTCGATATACATCCAAGATGTTCTAGGGTTTCACTCAGCTTTGGTAGTAACGCACCGATTGCTTGGACTCCCAGTGTAATTTCTTCTGATTCTTGTCTAGCACTACTATTGTTCCATTCTGATGCCTAACAACCTTTTCTTAAGCCATGTTTTGATTTATATGGCCATCTCAAATAAATGACTCTGGGCAGCTAACAGTATTAAATGTACATAAAAACAAATGCATATAGAAACAAATTGAAAAACCCAGCAGCCGGGAAAAGCACCCACAAACAGCCATTAACACAGCCAGGAGATGGGCTCCTTCATACACCAAGGCCCCTGGCTTGAGCATAGAGCCATGTCTTTAAGGCCTTATGAAAGGCCAGCAGGGTTGGGGCCAATCTGATCTCCACAGGAATGATGTTCCAGAACGTGGGCCATGCCAGCCAACCCTCTTTAGGTGACGGTACCTGCAGGATGCCCCTCCTGCTGGATTGGGTAGGACAGGTAGAAACAACCAGGGAGAGACAGTCCTGCAAGTAACCATCCCCAAGCCATGAAGGCTTCAAAGGTGACTACCAGCATGTTGTCCTTCATGTTTTTGTAGATTTGCCCAAAGAACAAATCTTATCCTGTCACCAAGATATATATATATATTTTGTCTAGCTGTCCTTCCCAATCTCTTCATTACACTGTTTGTTATTTTCTGTGGTGTCTTCAAGGTCCAAAAGGTTGTTTCCATTTCACATCCTAAGATTCTCCCTAATAAACCTTTCTTCAGTCATCCCATTCTTGCTGGAAGTCGAGTCCAGTTGGGTGGTTTGCTTTTTCTGGACAATGCCATTTCCCAGAATTCACAAGTGATTTGAGACTTTTTGGTCCCTTCTGAATTTGTGTTGTAATAGTGGAAATTTTATGTAAGTTTCAATCACAATATTTTTTCCACGCTCTGGATAATCGATACTTCTTTTTACTCTGGAATTATAATCACTTAAGCTATACTTACTTTTCTTCTCTAAAATATGTATGTTCCATGCTTATAGCATAGCAATTTAACCATCCTTTGGGCGTAACATGCTACTTCTTCCATTTCTTATTTGGCAAATGCTATTTCTCCCAACTTTCTTTCTCTGTTAGGATGTTCAAAACAGAATACCAGCGAGTGGCCTTTTTCACATGGTTGTTCTCCCTCAATGTAAGCAACATTTCTGCTGTTGTCAAGGATGGCAATTGTCCTCATTTTCTCCTCTTTCGACAACCAGGTCTTCTTCTTGATGGCCAATGGGGAGCAGTAAAAATGGCAATGAATTGGTGCCTTGCCCACTTCCTTGTTCTTCTTTTGCTGAAGTTTCTTTTCAGAGCAAGGAAAATAAATACTCGATGGTCCTTTGGGAGAGGGCATGGTCAAGCCAGCTTAGTGCAACTGTGGATGATGGATAGATGGTGGCAAACAGCCTTGAGGCTGCTGCTGAACAGCAAGTGTTTGCTGTTTTATTTTGCCCTCCTGATATCTTAATGATAATGTGGGGTATAGATAGACGCACACCAGGATATCCTTCCTTGTTTTACATGCACCACAAAGAGATGGTTCCTCTTCTTACATTCTGAGACTATTCTTGATTTTGTTCTTCCCTTATCCCATGCCAACAGTATCTTGATCATTCAAGTGGTAAATGAGGCTTAGCCTGCTCTATGCATATGTAGCTTGTAGTAATAACGGGTTCTTCAATTGTTAAATATTCAAGGCTTTGCAATAATTGATTTTGTAACTCTGAACAGTTTATTCAGTTCATCCTTTCGTTGAGCTGATTTGTGCTAGCATCTGTTGTGGATAATGCTAAGTAGTTCAAGAGTTGGAAAAGCTTAAAAATTAGGCTAAAATCTAGTGAAACAATCTATTTTGATTCCTGGGTGATTAGGAATTTCTTATGGTTGTTCTTTTGTGCAGCCCTTGTTCAGTTCCTGGCAACCCTAAAATGCATGATGTTTGCTTCAGATTGTTAAAAATGATGTTCCACACAGTGTCAAAAGAGAAGGCCACTCTGTATCCAGTTCCTTTTAATTCATGCTTTATAATGACTTTATAATATTTTGTAATATTAATTGAAATATGGTAGTTTTGTACTTTTTTTCCCACTAGGGAATGGCAAATGGAGAGAGCCTTCCAAAGTGCCCTCTGGCTTCTGCAGCCAGAAATAGTCTTTATCCTTGGTGATATCTTTGATGAAGGAAAATGGAGCTCTCCCCAGGTTTGTGTTACTGAAATGGTCTCCTAGCAAAATAGGTTTTTGATAAATAACTGCGCACAAAAGCCCAAGCCAGGAGTAGTTATACTTCTTTTAGTTACTATATTAATTAGCATCTTAATTCTTAAATGAAAGCTGTTTATGATTGTTGAAGTTATTGTCAATATTTAAGTTTGCATTTATACTGGATGGTACTTCACACAATGGATTTGCCAACTGAGAGAATATTTGCGGTGTTGGCAGCAGATCTTTTAGCACAGATAAGTTTTGTGTGTTACTGCCAGTTCCTATAAGATGGGGAAAAATTTGCTTTATTTGCATTTTAAGATGAACCTTAACAAATTCCCATTTTTCTGGTCCCACGTGCCAACTGAAATGCAGCTGAAATATTTTATTTTCTGAATTAACCAGTTCACTGCAGTATTCAGAAAATCCACAGCACAAAAGTATATATATTAGGAAAATGTGAACAAAGAAAACTGCAGATGAATTTTTCTGCAGGCTTATGGGAAGAAAAAAAACAAATTGATGCAGAAATACAGTAGAACAGAATGAAAAATGGGGAAAAAAAGAGCAACTGTGTGAAATTGAATTTGACAGATTTGCAATTCCTAGTACTCATTAAATTCAACAGCTGGCAAGAGGATACATGTAAGTTACGCACCAAGTTTGTTTTCTAAAGTGAAAAACTGCAGTTTTTCCCCAAGATAAGTGTAAAATTCAGTAGATGTCTTGGGTAGATTATTTTTATGACATTAAAGCCAAGTTTATACTAAGCACATTCTTAAGAAAATGAACTGTGGGATGAGGTAGACTGGACACATGATGGGCAAATAGGGCTAATAAGTAAAAATAAAATATATAGAAATCAATGTATGTTGATTTCAAGAGTTCTTGGTGGTTCTTAAAAATACTCCTATGTATTAGTATCTAATTAGTCAGCAGCCCAAAGTGGGAAATAATAACAATGCAGGCTGCTGTGTTTAAAGAAATGCACTGGTACCTTTTGCCTTGTCTTTTAAGATACTGATTTTTTCTGAATAAAATGTATGAAATAGTCTAATTGTTTGCATTTTTTAATATATAAGAATGAATTTCAATATAAATATTGTGGAATTAGTTGCCTTAGCTCATGGTATTGTTTCCTGACCCTTTACTCTTAGCAAAAGCAGGAATAAAAAAAGCAGCATAACCTAATAGTAATAATCACTATTTATTTTTATTTAAACTGGATTATAGCATTTGAACCTTTAAACATACTTTTCTGTAGGCTTGGTCAGATGATGTAAGACGCTATCAGAAAATATTTTGGCATCCGGACCAGGCAGAAGTAATTGGTATTGTTGGCAATCATGACATTGGCTTTCATTATGAGTGAGTAATTTTTTTAAAATTGTGGAATATAGATTAAAATATTGGTGTGGTAGTGAAGGTGGTCCACCTTTTACAGACCAAATAGAGGAGAGGGAAATCTTGCTCTAGTTCAGTCCTAATATGCTTTCCTGTGCTGGGAGTTATGGTGTGCTGTATAATGGAATGCTGTGTTTTTTATTACACACCCCTAGGATGACATCATTCAAGTTGGAACGTTTCTCTAAAGTTTTCAACTTCTCTTCTGAAAAAATGATAACTCGGAAAGGGATAAAGTGAGCATAACTTTTTTTATTTACTGGGATTTTTATTATTAACACTTTGTACCTTGGCATTTACAGCAAAATATTAGTTTCACAATGATAGTGTCTCATTACATTCTGTTAAAAAATAAATTGTAAATAGATTTCTTTATCTAAGGTTAATTTTTGGCTATCCAGAAAATACTTTTTAATACATTTCTTCTGAAAGGATAAGAATTGCTGCTTGTAATTTGTTTTTTCTACCTGGTATTAACTTCTTAGCAATATACTAAATATATTCTAATTCTAATTTGTGTTACAAATAAACTTTTCGGCTGCAGGCCTTTATAAACAAACATGGATCCATTTCCTGTTATAGTAGATAAATTGTATTTTAAGATTCTGCAGTGTTTAAACTGCATTTTTGTATCAGTGTTAATGCCTAGTAACCAATGTTTGGTTTTTGCCAAGTTACATATGGAACAGAGAATCATACTGTGATAGCTTCAGTGTTTGAGATTATGTATACATCCACTGTGAGGATTATTTTTCCTCCTTGATCAGGCACTGGCTTGGTCAGGTTCTGCGCAAAGCCAAACAAAGGGAGAATTCTCATCTTATTGGTGACATGGCCATCCTTGTCTGTTTGAATACAGTTGTAATCCCAAAGTGTTTTTGTATAGACAGAGCAGCATCTGATGGAAGGAGCCTTCTTGTGCATTTTCCCAGTCCTCTGTGGAGGATGGGAATCCTCTAGAGCACATTAGAAGTATGTGCAGAGGGGAAGTCTTCCTATGCTAAATGGGCTTTCTTTGCTGAGTTTTCTTTCTGATTTAAGAGTAAAGGATCCCTTCATTTATTGGCTATAACGTGCATGATTTTCTTCTTATATTCTTAGCTTTCTTATAGTGAACAGTGTTGCTCTTGAAGGAGATGGCTGTATAATTTGCAGAACAGCAGAGGCAAAACTCATTGAACTTTCTCACCAGCTGAACTGTTCGTTGCAGGTAGGCATGTAATGATTTATTGGGAAAGCTTATCGATGTAAAGAATAACTGCTCTAGAGAATTTTTTAAAATTAACTCCTTCCCAAACTATTATTCCAGTGTACCCACAAACTTTCGACAAATCTCTGTCTCTTCCTCCATAAATTATGTGCTGTTCTCTTAACTGAAATGAATGAGAAAGCCTTTATGGGTGAAGGCGCTGTGCTTGGGTATTGGGAGGACCAGCATGAAATCGTGGATGGAAATAAAGCAGCAGCAGTACCAAAGCTGCTGCTCTTTTAGTATTGCTGTCTTCTTCAGAAGCCCCTTTTTTGTCTCTGAGTTTGGTAGATGGAGACAGAGTCTTTTTAAATTATAATGATTTGTTTATGGATTCCTCAACCCAACAGTGCTTCCTTTTATAAACTCTGATATAGCAGAGCTTACCTGCTTGGATATACTTTTAATTAATTAAATCTGATAGTTTGATATTTATTTGTTAGATTTATATCACACTTTCATATAGGAGCTCAAGATAGCATACTTAGTGCTCCTTCCTCTGTAATGGGTTGGCCTTGAGGAACAGAAGAAAGAGCGGCAACCAAGACAACCATCAGAGAAAAGAAATTTGAATCTGAGGCAGAATTGTAATTTAAGAAAGCGTCTCAGGCTTGACGCTCCCTGGTTCCGTTGAAGATAGAGTGGGGGGGGGGGAGGACATTCAGACTTGTAACGTTCTGTTACTGTAACTTTATAGTAAAAGTTGTATTAGCATTCATAACTTTGGTTTCCTAGTCTGGTCTACCTCAAAAGGCTGACACCCTCAGTTTTCTCTTTTTTGTGTCTATTGTGTGCATGCACACAGTTTTTCTAAACCATCCTGGGAGATTCTACTGAAGTGTTTATATATCTTGCAGACATTTTCTGCCTCTGTAACGTATGTGCTGCCTCAAAACTGACTCACCAGTTCTCTGAATATGAGAGAGGCATTTTCTTTTAGAACATCCAGTTTGTATTATATATTTATGTGAATTATATAGCTGCATCATTCCCTCAGTTCTAATATTTTGAGTTTTCCTTAAAAACCATAATGCTTTTCTCTTTGCTGCTCTGCGTAAGGTACATATTAAATCATTTCCGATTTTTGTTGTCAGGAACAAAATCAATATAAAAAAAGCTGTAGTGATGTGGAGAAGCTCCCAGCTTCAGCTCCAATTCTGTTGCAGGTAAGTTGGAAGACAACGATAGAATGAGATCGCTGCACTTTATTTAGGATGAATGTATTGAAGAACTTTATTTGGAACTATTTTGTGTTTTTAATCCTTCTCAGCATTATCCTCTTTATAGAAGAAGTGACTCAGAATGTACAGGAGAAGATTCTGCTCCCCTGGAGAAAAAGAATGACCTCTTTAGAGAGAAGTATGATGTGCTTTCTCAGGAAGCTTCCCAGAAGGTACATTTATTTTGACCAGGAGCTTTACATTACTTACTATTAACTGTGTGGTTGTGTTAACAAAGAAAAATTGTGACCATTTCATTCTCAGAAGTTGCATGGTAGAACTTCTTTCTTTTAGGAAATATCTACCCTAGGGTAGCACACAGGGTTTTCAGTGACGAAGTAACCAAGAAGAGGTTTCCTTTGTCTTCAAGACAATCTGTAGTTTGGAAGAAATTCTTTCTCTCTTATGAAAAAACTACGGTCTGTTGTTGCACTATTAAAGAAAGATGTAGTACCGTATGTGGGAAATTTGGTCTTTTACTGCATATGCTTACAAGGTTGAAAAGTTGTAAGTTTTCAGTGATGTAAATCTATTGTAAAGAAGATCTAGTTTGTGCAAAGTGTAGAGCCTGCTTTGCAACCAAGTATACTAGGAGTCAAAATTGTACACATCTGTTCTGAGCTGGGTTGCAGGTGACATACATGTAAGGAATTCTCTTTGGCTTCCTGAAAACTCCCTGTAACTCCATCTATCTAGGCCATGAAATTACTGAAACTTGATGGATTGCTAATGAAGGCTTGCTAATGAAGAATCTCTTGATGAATATCCTAAGGAAAGTGTATATTATGTCTTTAAATATAGGTCTTGCATGTACCGTGGCCTACGAATTGAGAAAAGCTAGGGACATGCTAGGTAGATGATGGTTCATTCATACTGGTTTAGTGTAAATGAACAATTGAGCTGGGACATGCTGTTCAACTGCTTCCTCATGTGTCTTCCTGATGAAAGCAGTGACTGAACAAACCATTTGTGATATGAAAACTATACTCCCTGGCTTCACTCTTCCAAACAACCCAAATAGTCAAAGCTAAGAACAAACTATGCTTCTGGCTTGTAAGGCATCTGCCAGAGCCTCTGATTTTGAACCAATAAACCATGCAAGGAATTTTTCCTATTCGTTTGTCTGTCTTTCATGGCTTACAGCCCAGCTGTGTGGGAACTGAGCAGTTTGAAATCTAGGATCCAACATATTTGGAGAGTGCCATAACAGCGAAGGGTATTTTAGCCTGGCAGTGAAGCCATCAAGCAGCATCCCCTGGCATGCTTATATGTTCATAATACACTAGAGTGAATTCAACCATTATGTAATGGTTCTCTGGACCCTAGTAAGTCAAAGAATCCTGGGTAATGCTGAACCATTCTTCCCCCAAAGCTGTGGAAAAGAGCTTTGGAATTGGCTGTGGGTCGAAACTGAGTTACTTCTGGTATTAGTGGGGTGATTCAATAGTACTTAGTATGGATGCATAGTATATACAGGATAGTATGGATGGATAACAGCTCTAACAAATGAGTGATTAAAATGGCTGAAGGGAGACTATGAAAGCAAGGTGGGCTATGTGAAAGTGTTATTCTTAAATTAGAAATGGTAACTGATTTTTTACTCAACTTATAGCTGTTATGGTGGTTTCATCCTCGATTGATTTTGAGTGGTCATACGCATAGTGCCTGTGAAGTGCTGCATAATGGTAACATTCCTGAAATCAGCGTTCCATCATTCAGTTGGAGGAACAGAAACAATCCTAGTTTCATAATGGTAAATTTAAATATTGTTTATTTTATCAGGTATTTTTTCATCATATAAATCAACATAGCAATCAGCTATTTTCTCAGACTGATGCTACCTGTAAAAAAAGCAAAACAGAACAGCTCCTTCCATCCTCTCTGAAAGTACACTTAAGTTGAATACAAAGCACCCACTTTATAAAGCTTGTAGAGCCATCTAGCTTGTAGAGTGCAAAGTAATGTTTATGGTCTACAATTCTAAATACAAGCATATTTAGTATGTGTCTATAGAGGATGCAGTGTAAACAATCTGACTGCAACAATCATCAGTAGTCTGCAACAAACAGTATTGAGACTTGTTTTTGCTTGACTGATTTATCCACAAGACCACTTTTTCCCTCTGTGATTCTTTGTCTTTCAAACGTGCAAACTATCTCATAGGGCAGCAAAATTCTATTCAGAGGAACCTAATTCACAGTTTGCTTACTTTGGGTACACTAGATTACAATTCTCAATCGATTAACCTGGAGCACAAAAAATTTCCTGGTTCTGAGCCATGTTTTAAATGGTTCTATCTTCAAAAACCAGGTCTATGCTAACTTTACTTTTTCAGCCTCTTGAGCTTCAGGAAAGGCAAAGCAATTATAGCTCTATTGTAATTTTTAATTCATAGATGAAAATCTGCCTCATTTTAGGTAATAATGATTTTAAACTGTTCTCGAGAAGCGTACTTTCACCTCTTTATTTTGTTTAAAGTCCTTATTTAACAAATAATCTAGAATATCATGTTTCTAGCACTCTTGACATGTAGATGCTTACCAGTGGGGCTAGATTATCCATTGTCCCACTCCCTGCCCAATTCTGTAAGAATAGTTACATTTTATTTCATGCAATTTCAAATCCTTGGTTCCCCCAATTATAAAGCAATCATTAGTATAATTAAGGGTTTTAAGCTGTTAACTGTATGAGTCCTCCCTTGTCCAGTCAAAAAACAGCTGTTGTATTCTGGCAGGTACTTTTTCACATGGCACAGAACTTTCACAGGGCAGCTCAGTGCTTAACTGCAGAATAACCAACATTAGAAGGTTCAGATTTATCTGCATCTCTTGACCCATAAACAATTGAATGTACTGCTAATTTGAGAAGAAGTCAGCTTCCCTCCCGTTAATAGTCTTCGATGTCTACAGCCATTTGCTTCAGACCTTCTAAACTGTTGCTTCCATTTTTCAGGGCAGCATAACATCAACAGATGTCTCTCTCTACAAGTGCTTTCTTCCATATGAGAACACAGTCATAACTATTTACTGTACAGCAGGATCTGTACTGGTGGTCCTCATCCTGGCTCACTTTCAGCCCCTCCTTTCCCCTTACCATTTTGTTCAGCGTTTAATCACTAAGTATAAAGCACTATGAAAAGTCAGACACTTGGAATCAGTCACCGACACACCAAAGCTAAAGAACAGTCCATCAGACTACATTCATGCCAGCAAATGCGTACTTGAATTGCTAGCCCAAAGGCAAATTGCCCTTACAGACAGAAAGCTCTAGACAGTTGATAGGACTTTTTTACTACAGGATAAAGTAACTGCTTCATGCTGTACAAAAATATTGTATTCTACAATCGAATGATTTTCTTGCTAAATTTTTTTGTATCAAATATGTATATTAAAAGTTTGTAACTGTACACTAAGTTCTACAAGCCTCCTTTTGTGTCTGCACTAGTGCCCTATGCTGTTAGAGGCTCAGTCTTTATAATAGAAAAGAATTTTAAAGTGTTATTGCTGCGTGACCGTCTGAAGTGGTACTTCTTTTCCTTGATGTCAGCAATACAAGATCTAGTTATTTTACAGCAAGGTATTACCAAAACAGAAGCAAAACATAATAATAATAGGTGACGTAACTTTCTACCCTCATGTGTCACTTTTAGATTAGATGTAAATAGTTTTAGATGGAAGTCATGTAACCGAATCAACGAACACCTATTTGCTAATAGGTTTGCAGAGTATTGGCAAACCAGGTAGAAACTGAGGAGAAACCTTGCACATCTGGAATAAGGGTGTGCACTCTGTATCCATGAACACACGGAATGAAGCTTGGCTGAATGTTTTCCCTGGAATAAGATGTAAGCAGCTACGGTAAGATTCATACAGGTTTTATGGTATGACTCAATTTGCGTGGCTGACTTTTCTCCCCCAAGAGAAATAAACCTTACCAGAAAACTTTGCATTCCATTCCTAAATGTTTAAGTCCTATCTGATTAATAGCATTCTAAAAAATAGTGCTTAAGTATGCAACTTAAAAAGGCATTATAAATTAAGCTGCAGGAATTTTTAAACTTGGTTTTCTTCATCTACTTATATAAATTTTAAAGTAAATTTTATTTAGTAAAGAAGAGTTTAGGTTAGCCTTCCTCAGCATAATGTTCACCTAAGCATTGAGACAACAGCCCAGACAAAATTTCCAGCCATGCTGGAAAGAGTTCTGGAAGCTGTGAGCAAAATCCATTTAGAGGGCATTAGATGGATACACAGTAAAATTGTAGGTGAAACCTTGTCTGAACTATAGAATATAATCATGTGTGACATTTTTAGCAGAGAGAGAAGATGGGATAGAATTATAGTGACTCCACCCCACTCCATAACAGAACCATCCCCTTGTTATATTCCCCCATTTTTAACAGGCAGTAGTTTACATTTGCACTGGTTTGTCTTTAGAGTAAATATGAATCATTAGACTGGTTTGTCTTCATCATATCAAGATAAGTGTCTCCCCATCATTTTGGAAACATAACAAGGTTATGACTGAATACAGTATGTCAAGGTAACAGTTTCAGAGTGGATCTAAAATGCTGAAGAGCTCTTCAGAACTAGAGTAACTTGATAGATTACTAGCCTGATTCTTTTGCAGAGATACAATGGTTTCTCAGTTACCTAGAAAGTGATCTGGGGTTATATATGCAATAAACATGCCTTCCTAATTTAAAAATAGTTTCACATTATGCCATCAAAATATTTAAGAGTAATTTGTCTTTGTATTTATAGCAAAAGGCAAAGATAATCCAAGTGTTATAATCTATGAAGTTCTGAATTTGTTATTGCAACTACAAATTTTAAATATTTGTACAGATTATCTCAGGCACAGGAAACTGTACTCTGACATAACACCTATGTATAAAATATAAAACAATCTCATAGTTACAGAGAAAGGCATGCCTTATTGCTACACCAATTCTTGCTTTTATGCTGAACTGTACCACAACTTATTTTGTGAATGTCATTTGCATAAATTATTCAAGTTTGAAAAACATTATGATTCTACAATATTTAAAATAAAACCATTTTCTAAGGTCTGTTTATTAAGAGAAATAAATATGTCATTTTGTAATTCTCTTAGGCCAAACACAAGGATTACACCCTTTTTCTTTCTTGCAATTTGCACAATAAAAGCAGCTGTTGCAACAAAGATTGGAAAAAAAAAACCTTATCTAATGGTGTCTTTACACATTCACAATCCACAATTGTGAAAGGTTTATGAATGACCAAAGAATTACTGAACATAGTTTTTAAAGGTAAAACAAGGTATTCCCATGAAACTAACACCAGGTTGTAATTTGGACGCAAATCAATTTCAGTGTTTTAAAGCTGAGTCTGAAAGGCTATTGCTGCCACAGCAGCAGCAATTACTTACTTGGAAAGTTAATATGACTAAAATTTGCATAATTTATAATTTTTATACTAAAGAACATTTTTATATAAATCAGAAAAAAACCCTAAACTCTACAGAGTTTTTTTTTAAACCTCCAGTCACTGCTGTAGGTAGAGTTGACATCAAGCTGTACAGCGCAATCAAAAACATACTTACATCTTAGCTCATTTTACAGGTACAGCCATAATCAAGGCACAAAGATCTTCTACAAGTATTTTTTCAATAAAATTGTACAAAATAATATTACACTTTACAGTCTGTACAATATAATAAACCAGCAGTAAAACAAAAAATATATATATTATATATTATATATATATATATATATATATTTATATTTATATTTATATAGGAGAAGACTGATGTCCAAAAATGATCTAAATTAATTGAATCATTTGTGGACTGAAGAAGTATGGTATGTGAGGGTGAATTTTCTGCCTAAATGCAATAGGCTGAAAAAGTAGCTCTAAATTCAAAAGCCTGAGGTGTAAAGAGACTCTTAGCTCCAAACCTCCAAAAATTGCTTACCTACTCTATTTCTGGGCCAGCAATGGCTTAGAAGAGGAGGTCACTTCATCAGTTGACCTGCAACTCAGTTCATTAAAAACTCAGTGTAATAAATACCATGGTGCTGCTACATCATGCATGTATACATCCTCAACAGTATTTCGTAACTCTGAAGCAAAGTGCATTATTCCTTGTCTTCCTGTCTATCAAGTACTCTTCAGTGTTATGGTACATAAGGAGCCCTCCACACACATTCTAGGTGTGACATGGTGTCACCCAACAAGCAGATACCAGCTTGAACTAACAAGTCTGCTGAAAAAAAATTAGCAGACTATGTCCAATTAATTAAACATAAACAAAAATTTACAACCAAACCAAAAGAAACAGAGGTAGCCAAAGACTTCAGTGGAATGACAAAGAAGTGGCATATAAAAATAAAGCACACATATTGTCCCTAAAGCATGGGCTGGCTAGAAAGGCTAATAAAAGAAAATGAACTGAGGAGGCAGATGGATCTAGTATCTCTTCCTCTACTTCATCTGAGGAAGCCAAGAAAGAAAGATGCTTAAAACCACAGACTCCATGGTGTCCTTAATTACAAGAGTTCATACTGGCGAAGATGCATTCTCTGAATGATGTCTCTACAATCATTGAACACTCTCCGGATGTTTTCTGTGTCGACGGCACACGTGAAATGTGGATAGCAATAATGTTTTCCATCTCCGGTTGCTGTACTTATTCGCTGTAAGAGATAACAAAACAAACACTGAAAACTATGTTTACCCAAAAAGTTGGATAAAAGCACTTCTGGGAAATGATGACAAGATGTGGGAAGACTGGTCAGTGCAGGACAATCTCAAGCTAACATGTCACGGGTTATATGTGTTAAACCTGCTTATCCAAGGAACATCTGGATAGCCAGAGATAAAAACCCCAAATGTCTTGTCTGAATAAATAGCAGACAGTAAGCTGAATATATTAATTTTGCAACTTATCCACCAGGTAGCTTAGCCTGATTTTCCATTAAAAAATGTATAGAACTATATGTTTATTACACTGCTGCTTTATTACACCTTACAGTTAAAAAAGACGAGCAGATAATATTTCATTTGTGGACACAATCAAATATAGATCAGTATGTTGAGGGTAAAAGAAGTAGGATTTTATGGTAGCATGTGGCATTTTGTTTTTGCATGGTTTGTGTAGCTTATAAAGAGGTGATAATTAAAAAAAAGCAGTCTGTTTGCAATTTAATTATGACTGGTCTCAAATGATAGTTGCTTTTACAATTAAAGCTTACAGAAAAATAAAATTTGGTATTCAAACAAATTTATGGATAAGTTAATACAATCTCTCAAAAATCATCAATACTTACTAAAAATTCATCCCGGATAAAAAACTTTGCTCTTGTAACTTTGGGATCTTCTCCTGCATCTGGTGTCGCTGTAAGGAACATGAAATTTCTATTCATATCTATGCGATATAAATTTTTAAAAATTGTGCATAGCATCTTACATTATCTTCAGGCAAAACGTATATATAGGTGAAGAAGCCACAAAATTGAAAGGACATGGTGAAACAGACTGGCTCCAGGTTGGCAAAGGAGTGAGACAAAACTATATACTCTCCCCTTATTTATTCAACCTATATGCTGCATCTATGTTAAGGGAAGATGGATTTGAAGTAGGCTATGCTGATGATACTACTCTAATAGCCAATGCAAAGGAGTAATGGGTATTCCCTGTGACACTCAATGAAAGAGAAAGTTGGACTGAAGAAGCAGGATAGAAAGAGTATTGATGCTTTTGAAGTTTGGTATTGAAGAACACTCCTGAGAATACCATGGACAAACAACTGGATCACTGAACAAATGATAAGGCACAAATTATCCTACTTTGGACACATTATGGAAAGACTTAGCTCCCTGGAGCTTTAATGCTAGGAAAGATGGAAGGAAAGAGCAAGGTGGATGGACTCAATGAGTGCACCCTTGGAAGACCTGAAAAACCAGGTTAGGAACAGAACATCATGGAGAAAATCTATGTAGTTGCTAAGAGTTCACACCAACTTGATGGCACATAATTGATCAATCTCATGTTATATGTTAACAAACATTCTAATTCTTCAATCATAGGAGACTTTAGTTAAGAAACTCACCATCTTCAGGTACAGTGTAACGTGTAAATTCAGGAAAATAATCTTCAATTTTAGACTTCCCTGCCAAGACCTTTTCAGCAAGCATGTCTTGTTTGTTCAAGAACAAAATGATAGAAATTGTCCGTAACCACCTGTAAAGATCCAAATATTAATTCAGAGTCCAACATAGTTAGTGTATAAACAGATCTATGTAACTGCTGACTTTTATATTGTCTAAGAGAAAACATACAGGGAGGAAAATCATTTTTTCAGGCCAACTGGGGGTTACGGGATATCCATTGAAACCAACTGGGGGTTACGGGATATCCATCTATTAAATCTGAATTGATGTAATTGATGTCATTTGAGATAATATCATTTGGATAAAAACTATGTAAACTGATGCAATCACTGTATATTGGGTCAATTGTCCAAACTGCTTCGAATGGGAAGTCCATAAAATCAAGGTTTTACCATACCTCATTAGTCTGAGAAGCCTCTGTTCCTAACAATGCTAACACAACCAAGTACTAATCTGAAGATTGCAACAATTATTAAAATCAGAATAGACATGTTGAATTTGTTCCACCAGATTTTTCACAAAAATCCGCCACCCATCCTAGATATATTTTTACCAAGCTAATATAGCTGATTTGTGCATGGGTATCTTGCCTATTGTTCCAGATGCTTTTGAAGAGATCTAAGGACTCGCGTAATCTGTTTGTGTTGTTGTCTTCTCTTATGACCATATTGTAGCTGCTACAGGCCACAACGAAGATAATAGCTGTGACATCTAAGGAAGAACATACCATAGATAGAATAGAAAGAGTAAGATTTAACCAGAAACAGTATGTTTCCCAAGTATGATGGTAAATGCAATGTAATTATACATATAAACAAAATTAAGTATGATGATAAATACAATGTAATTATATGTATAAACAAAATTATGAAATTTTAAAGAATGAAATAAGCCGTGATAAATCAAAATAATACATATTTGCAATATGTAACAAACAAACACCTTTCAGACCAAATACAGAATGTGAAAATATTACTTACCATTAAAGCATTGGATCCATTTTCTTCTTTCATCTCTCTGACCACCTACATCAAACATGCTGTTGAAAAGCCAGAGGCTATTATCCTTTTTGAATGTACAAAGAAAATCACATTTGCCTAACGTGCACTTATTTTTCAAATGAAAATGGAAATGCAATAAATATTGCATGAAAGCAAAAAAGGAACATTCTTTTGCAATATCTGCTGTTAACTTTAGTTAAATCCCATTGCTAGGCCTGTGTTTTGGCCAAATTTAGGAAAGGCAGTACCAAGAAATAGGTTGCCATTTAGTGTTGATAAGCTCAACTGGAAATAGGGGAAAAAGTGTGGCTGAGTACAAACTTAACACAGCACTCTAAAGCCATATTCAAAGCTAAATAAAAGGAATTGGCCAAACCAACTTGTAGGGATGGAGATTCCATGTGTAAGGCAGTTCAGAGAAGAATGGATGAACTTTTTAATTTCAGCAACACTTTTGCAATGTATTCAGTCTTATGAGAATTATATGAGCAAGAATTATAATGTATAATAATTTAATTCTTAGAGGTTAATATATCCTTGAGAATATTCTAGACTAAAACTAACAGGCAAAACTAAAATTATTAGCTAAGGAAAAGCTTACTACAGCCAGAAGAATAAAAATATTAGTAACAATATTCTGTGTGCACTATATTATTTATGGAAGAGCTATTCTTATTTAGTAAAAGCAGAAAATTAGACTTTAAAGATGTCCATTAAATATAAATTAAATCAATGCATTCCTGCTCTTTAACTCATTATATATGAAATTATAGAAACATTGGGCCAATAGACTAATGAATCAAAAGGCCCATAGACTAATGTATCAAACAAAAATACTTAGCAAATGTTAGATAATGTATTACAACATCCTGGTCAGCATACATAGACTATGATGCTAATCTATACGCCTTGATTTCTTGCCTCTTATGTCATACATGAGCAATAATTTTAGAAAACATACTTTGTAATTTAAAAAGGTTAATTAATTGTGTCTACATTTAATTGCTTCCACTGTTTTATAAAACAGGACACAAATTAAAGGGTATTATTACTATACTTACTGAAAGTTTACTTTGTCTACTTGGAATCTTGTCTCAAAAATCCCAGAAGTCAAAACCCTGCATCTTAAGAGATCCTGGAAATGAGAAACATTTGGTCTTGTGAAATTTTCCTTTTTAAAAAGCATTCAATGAATTTGGACTGTAAATGAACATGTGATATATCAACCTTTTCACAGAACTGATGCAGCGAGCATGCTCTACTCTATGTATTCATATCAGATAATGTAAAATGTAATTCTGAATAATTCTTATATTAGAGAAAATTATAATATGAACATGATTTTTTTATGTTGTCCTGCTGCCAGATAACACTGAACATCAGCGGTATTATTTCATTTTTTTGTTCACTGAACAGCTGATTTTTTTTTCTCCCCACAGTTCCATTCGACAAACCTCTTAAACCTTTTCTCAGTTTCAAAAACAGCTTGACAAACAGTACAGGATGTGTTAAAGCTCTTGTGGACTCACAAAACAACACTCAAAATTCCTGTTCTACTGGACCCAGAAATTTGTATGACTTGTTAAACTATGACTGGGATAAATGAATAAAAAGATTATTGAATTAAACATATGTTCCCAATTTAAACCTGCTTGAATTCATATAATTTATTAAAGATGACTGTTAGACTAATGTACATTTGTTACTCCATTTTACTCACCTGATCTGTGGGTGTGTAATCAGGCAAACTGACACTGTCTATTCTTTCTAGGAAGCTGAAAGAAAACATACATTTTTAACACTAAAAACCCAACAGTCAAGACTCCAACAATTGCAATTCCACCTCCATTCATATTTTCACAGATTAGAAGCAATTTTAGGAATAAGATGAAGATTGTAGCCAAAATGGGAAACATAATAAATCACAAAGCATAGTGATTTATTACCTGACATACGTTATACTATGGGGTTTTTGCAGGGACAGCCTATTTATTTATGTTGATGCAACCAGTCAATAAGGGACGCGGTGGCGCTGCAGGTTAAACCGCTGAGCTGCTGAGCTTGCCAACCGGAAGGTCGGCGGTTCGAATCTGCGTGACGGGGTGAGCTCCCGTTGCTAGTCCCAGCTCCTGCCAACCTAGCAGTTCGAAAACATGCCAATGTGAGTAGATTAATAGGTACCACTTTGGTGGGCAGGTAACAGCGTTCCGTTTAGTCATGCTGGCCACATGACCACAGAAGTGTCTACGGACAAACGCCGGCTCTTCGGCTTTGAAACGGAGATAAGCACCGCCCCCTAGAGTCGGACACGACTGGATTTAATGTCAAGGGAAACCTTTACCTTTACCTAGTCAATACTTTCCAAGGAGCCAATGTTTTCTTTTAAACCCTGTTCAGACAAAATATTAGGAGTAATTGACTCTCATATGAGGTATTGCTCATGCTTACTTCCCAATCTAGGGATCCTAGAAATATATATTATCCTCACAAAAGATACAGGCCCATCAGGGAAGTGGTCCTGAGACAAATTTCTTAGGGGCGATATAAGAACCAGTAGTGTCAGCTGTGAATCTGATTTACCTGAGAGTGCAAAAGCTGTTACCATGACAACAAGAGGGATGCAAGACTTAATGAACAGGAGGACACTGAGCAGAAAAGAGTGCCATAGCATCTTCCCAAATTAACAGTTTAACAGCACTGCACAAGCTGCTGGGGGTGAACTGCAGCATCCAGGTATTTGAGGAATAAATGGAAATCTATCATAGCTGGGAATAAATGTTAGCTTCTTAGAGTAGTGGAGACATTTGGAGCATTGTTTGGACAGAATGTAAGAAAGTTGGGGGCACTTATTAGATAGTACATTGTCACTAACAGACAGTCCTTCATGCCTCATTGTGACTCAGTAGCAATGAAAAGGTCCAACTACTCTAATTGCACTTTCTGACACCTTTCTGCAAAGCTCAGTGATCTGGATCTTTGCTGTGACATGGGGCAAAACACACTTTTTCACTGGAAGCCAGACAGGCACTGTATATTCTTTGAGGTCTTTGTGCCATTTTTTGATTCTTGGGGTTCATAAAAATGCTATTGCCTGATTGTAACTGTTAGATCCCCTGCCTCTCCAATTACAAGTACAGCCATCTTTATTTTTATCACCCCAAAGCAGATATACCATCTCTACATCCTGCTATTTTTAAAAAGAGAAGTAGGTGTCAGGAAAGAAAAAACAGGAAAGAAAGTGGGTGTCCCTCCCCATTTTTGACACTTAGATTGACCAATAGTTTGCTTTAGTCCCCATGGGTCACCTTGCAGGCACTGCTTTTTCCTTGTCAAAATAAAATCTAAGAAAAATTGATTTTCAAACAACTTACATGGCAGAGATCTGTGTAATGGCCCAACAAATTAATCCTATCCACCAATATAGAAACTCTTCTCTATTATGCACCTCTTGGTGTTTTCCTTGATCACTGTTCTGACATGAAAAACTCTTCAAGTAATTGTCAAAATAATTAAAATGAGTAATAACCACAAAAGGGATATAAGGCTTCTGAATCTTTCTTAAATATTGTTAATTATTTAAAAAGCTAAAATGAAACATATTATTTGATTACTGTACTGATATTATTACAATCTATCTTTAGATTTGTAAGCATCTTTAGCAAGTTGCCTAGGAAATCCAGCTGACATTTTTTTTTGACAAGTAATCTCTAAAAGTTGTCTTATGTAGTCAGAGAACTCAGAAGTGTGGATTTTGATCAACACTTTTTTTTGTTCAATAAGAATACAGAATTGATGTTCAAAAATAAAATGGTTACGTTCTGTGAAATCAAGGAGTAAAGTAAACAATTATTTTGACCTTTTGAAATGATCCCACTGAATTCAACAGAAATACTCCGGATTCTGTTATTATATTTATCTCAACATCTTTTTTTACACTCAAAGAAATTTTAATAGAACTCCTGTTAAACAATTGCTTCCTTGGAAATTGTCATTAGAGACCCTGCACCATTCAAATGCTAGTAAATACATCAAATATATTTTCAGATTCTTAATGCTTTCTTACGATTATTTTTAAAGGATGTTCTCAGAAGAACTATGTCTTGCAGTGACTATAACCTTTGTTTGTTATGAACCTCATATAATATTATGAAGGATTTGGTATTTCAATTTGCTAGTCTTCCCTGTTCTCCCCCCTCCCTTGTTCTATGTATTTTAAACTGTAAACCATTGATTACAAATTGTTAACTGTCTTAATTGCTTTGGCAGAATGATGGCATGTAAACCTAAAAGCAAACCCCAAATGCATTTGTTTCTACCTCTAGCTGGGACAAAACTGTACTATCCACTCATTGGGATATGTTCTTAAAATATTATTTTGAGATAAACCAGTATCTTGCTAAAGGTGGGATCCACATCTACCAGACTTTGTGAGAATAAAAACCAGAGATGTTGGAGTTTCACAAATTTACTGCTCAAAAGCCTACTCATCCAGAGTTAAGGTTACTTTGTGTTGATTCAAGTTCCAGAAAGAAAGGAATTTGGAAACCAAGACTGATGATGTACAGTAACAGCTGCATCCTAGAATAATGTCTGACGCTCAAAAAACTCAGATGCTTCATACAGGACCAAACATTCATTTTTCTCTACCTATATTTCAGTCTGAAAAGCCAAGAAAAAACATAGATACCAGGGAGGTAAGCTGTAAACAAGTACAATTTGTGACATTGCTCATCAATGTTACTGATCATGGAGCACCTCTGTTAAGATCAGTTCCTGGCTTTATAGAGCTTGAGCCAGGCTTAACTTTGGCCTTAAATTAGCATTTTTAAAAAATAACTTTTTAAATACTTGAATTATCCTGGATTTTAAAAAGAAAAAATGTAATCACTTTATGACATCCCCAGCTTTCCCCCAAATTTATGTATGAATGTATGTGAGTTCACCTGTATGATAAATATGATCTATTGGCAGTAATCATGATTTCATTTCTTGGTGCATAATTATTATTTTGTTTTTTATATGTACATTCCCATCATTACCAGGAGGTTATCATGCCAGTTAGGCAGAATTAAAACACACACACACACACACACACACACATTCAATAGCAGTTTTATTTATTTATATTTATATTTTGTCAAATTTATCACCGCCCATCTCCCCAAGGAGGGACTCTGGGCGGTTTACAGTAAAAAACAACCATAATATAATACTGTACAATAATATAATATAAATAAACAACAAACAATAAAATATACTAAAATGTAACAGAATCCAGATGGCAAGGTTCTCTCTCAATCTGTAAGCAAAACAGGGCAATTCTAGGGAGCTAGACATCCTCAGGAGGAGCTGTTCTCCTTCCCGTCTTAGGCACGATGACAAAACCAGGTTTTTACGTTTTTGCGGAAGTCCAGGAGCGATGGAGCCTGTCTCAACTCAGGGGGGAGAATGTTCCAAAGGGCAGGAGCTGCTGCAGAGAAGGCACGCTTACACGACCCCACCAGATAGACCTCTCTAGCAGGTGGGATCCGTAGCATGCCCTTTCTGCATGCCTGGGTGGGGCGGGACAATGTAACGGGGATGAGACCGTGCCTCAGGTAGCCTGGCCCCATGCCATGTAGGGCTTTAAAGGTCATAATCAACACCTTGAACTGGACCCGGAACTGGAACCCAGTGCAGCTTGTGCAGCAAAGGAGTTACATGTGCCACCCTTGGGGCACCTAGAATTACCTGGGTGGCTGACTTCTGGACCAGCTGTAGCTTCCAGATACTCTTCAAGGATAGCCCCATGTAGAATGCATTACAGTAGTCTATGTGGGAAATAACCAGGGCATGAGTGACTGTTAGAAGGGCCTCTCATTCCAGGAAAGGGTGTAACTGGCATACAACATGAAGTTGCACAAAGGCCCTCCTGGCCACAACTGCCACGTAGATGTTAAAAAGGAGCTGTCATGCGCTGCCTATCTCTGAATAACGTTCAGACACTGGTTTGCGAATCAGGCTCTGGTTTATTGCAGGGCAGGTACAGCGTTGGTAGAAAAAAGCTGAGAGTGACAGGAGCGCGCCGGTGCGGGGTTTAAATACCCCGCGCCGGTCAGCGCCCCCTCGCTCACGGTCACGTCACCCCCCTTTTGTCCCATGCGTTGCCCTGCCGGTGGGTGAGGGTTTCCGGGATCGCCCATCATCAGGTTTCCATTCCTCTGCTGATTGCTTTCAGCTGGGCGATCCCCGTTGTATTGCCGCTGATGGTTTGGGTGGCTCCGTGATTCATTTGGCTATTGTTTGTTGGCCGTTAGTCGTTGTAGGTTGATGGCTACTTAACTTGTACCCCTTCACCTATTTCCTTGTCATTGTCATGTGTGCCATTGCGCTGATGACTTTAGCTCAACGGCACTCATGACATACTGCCCCCTTTTCGAATAGTGTTCTCCCCCGGTTTTCTGGGTTTTCCCCGTGGAGCTGTCAAAACGCCACATTTTTTTTTTTTTTTTTCAAAGTTCCCGCCGGAGTAGTTGTCGCCCCTCCCTTTGCTCCTCCCTCTACCACGTGCCTTCCCAGGGTGTGTCCATGGTGCGCATGCTCGGGTTCTGACCTGGCGTGCGCATGCTCCAACCACACCCTGTTTGTTTGGCTCAGTTCGGCGAGGCGAGAGGCGTGGCTGGTCGGGTGCTTCTCAGCTCCAGGTAGGGCCCTTCTTTTCTTATTTAGAGTGCGTCGCCTTTGTTGTGTCTCCTGGGCGTTGCCCCCAGGTTGCCCTGTTGACTTGCTTGCCACTCCCCCGCGGCCGGGGGGCGGGGGGAGGGTGCTGGCGATCGTTTGTCACCACCCCGTGGGCCCGGGGCGGGGGGAGTGAGTCCCGGGGGGGGGAAGGTCCACCCAAGTCGCGGGCTTGGGGGGGGCCCTTTCCCTTGGGGCACGGGAGGCGGGGGGGGCCTGCGGGGGGGGGTTTGGTTTTGCTGACCTTGGTTGCGGTTTGTCGGGGTATGCCCGGTGAAATGCTCTGGTCAGGTCAGGCGCGTTAACGTTGTGCGCCGCCACCCATTCCGGGTGGGGGAAGTGTTTCCACCTGACCAGATAGTGTAGAGTTCCTCGTTGCTTGCGGGAGTCGAGGATGTCCCTTATCTTGAAGTGGTGTTGCCCGTCGATCATTAGCGGTGCGGGCTGTGGCGTGCTTGGGTGCCATCGGGAGGTGGTTGCCGGTTTTAGGAGGCTGGTGTGGAACACCGGGTGGAGTCTCCGGAGGTTGTGTGGCAGGTCCAGGCGTATTGCTACCGGGTTCACTATTTGCGTGACTCGGAACGGCCCGATGTACTTAGGCCCCAGTTTTTTCGAGGGTTGGGTTGACTTTAGGAACTTGGTGGATAGATAGGCCATATCCCCCGCCTGGAACGTCGGTTGTTGGCGCCGGTGCTTGTCGGCCTGCTCTTTGTAAGCAGCCTGTGCCTCCTTCAGCGCCGCCGTGATTACTGGCCATGCTTCCGCGATCTTCCGTCCCCAGTCGCTGGCGTCCACCTGGGGTTCCGGGGGTTGAGGTAGCTCCGGTATGGGGACGAAGTCGCGCCCCGAGACTACTTCGAACGGAGTTTTCCCCGTGCTCGTGTGGACGGCGTTGTTGTATGCGACTTCGGCGAACGGGAGCAGTTCAGCCCAGTCGTCTTGGTGGTAGTTCGTATATGATCGTATAAATTGCTCTAAGGTGGCATTAAGAACCTCAGTGGCTCCGTCCGTCTGAGGATGCCAAGCCGTAGATAGGGCCTGTTGGGTCCCCGTCAGCTTCAGGAAGGCCCGCCAGAATTTGGAGGTGAACTGTGTGCCCCTGTCGGTCACCACACGTGCGGGACATCCGTGTAGCCTGTACACGTGGATGAGGAAGAGTTTGGCTAGCTGTTGTGAGGATGGGACCGACGTGCAGGGGATGAAGTGGGCCTGCTTTGAGAAGTAGTCCTTCACCACCCAAATGGCCGTTTTCTTCTGGCTGGGTGGGAGGTCCACTATAAAATCCATAGAGATTTCCTCCCATGGGCGGGAGGGTTCTGCCACCCGTTGCAATAGCCCCGCGGGTTTGCCTGGTGCCCGTTTGGCCCTAGCGCACGTTGGGCAGGACGCCACGTAGGTTTTTACGTCTCGCCTGAGCGCGGGCCACCAGAATTGGCGCCGTGTTAGGTGTAGGGTCTTGAGGAACCCAAAGTGTCCCGCTTGCTTGGCGTCGTGTGACCTATGCAAGATCGCCTGGCGTTGCGAGTCCGGGACGTAGATTCTGCCTTCCCCCCATGCCAGGTCTTGTGCCATCGTTACCTTGTCGGGGTTCGCCAGGAACCAGGGGTCGGTTTTGAGGGCGGCGGCGAGGTCCGTGCGCATTCCCCCTGGTAGTTGCGGTTGGCTTCTTTCCGTCGCCGGTTGTCCCGCCGTCGGCTGCGCCGTAGCGTCGAGCTGCCTCCGTGCGCCGCTTCGGGTGGTCACGGCCATCCCCAGTTGCGAGGCGGATAGGACCGTCCCAATGGTGTCTGGGGCGGGCTCTTCGTCTTGGGGCAGTCGGGAGAGGGCGTCGGCCAGGAAGTTCTTCTTGCCCGGCATGAACTTCAGCTGGAAATCAAAGCGGCTGAAGAATTGGGCCCATCGGACCTGTTTTGGGCTAAGGCGTCTAGGCGTTCGTAGGGCCTCGAGGTTCCGGTGGTCCGTCCAGACCTCGAATGGTTGGGTGGCTCCCTCGAGTAGGTGTCGCCATGTCTCTAGTGCCGATTTCACCGCGAAGGCTTCTTTCTCCCAGACGTGCCATCGCCTTTCTGTCTCGGAGAACTTCCTTGACAGGTAGGCGCATGGTTTCAGGAGCCCCGTGGAGTCTTTCTGTAGCAGGATGGCTCCCAGGGAGAAGTCTGAGGCGTCGGCTTGGACCACGAACGGCCGTTCTGGGTCCGGGTGCGCGAGGATTGGCTCCGTAGTGAACAGCGCTTTCAGCTTGTCGAATGCGGTCTGGCACGCGGGAGTCCAATTCAGCACTGTGCCTGGGTTCTTGGCGCGTCGGGTGTCCCCCACCCCTTTGGTTTTGAGGAGGTCCGTTAAGGGGAGGGCTATCTCAGCGAACCCCCGGGCGAATGACCTGTAGAAATTCGCGAATCCCAGGAAGCTCTGTAGTTGCCGTCTGTTACGGGGCCGCTCCCAGTTTAGCACCGCTTCGACTTTTGCGGGGTCCATTTCGATGCCGTCCCCGGAGATTCGATACCCCAAATAGTCTAGGCGCTCTTTGTGAAACTCGCACTTTGTAGGCTTCGCATAGAGCTGCGCCCTTCTGAGCTTGTCGAGGACTTGCCTGACTAAGGTTACGTGTTCCTCGTGTGTTTTTGTGTAAATAAGGACGTCGTCGATGTAGACCAGGACCCCTTTAAACAGATGTTCATGCAGTACCTCATTGATGAGCTGCATGAACACCCCAGGGGCCCCCGCGAGTCCGAAGGGCAGTACCTTGTACTGGAAAGCGCCTAGGGGGCAGTTAAACGCCGTCTTCCATTCGTCCCCCTCCCTGATTCGGATGCGATAGTACGCCTCGCGAAGGTCCAATTTGGAAAAGACTTTGCCCGTGGACAGGTGGGCGAGCATGTCCTTCACCAGGGGTAAGGGGTATTTGTTGGACAGGGAAGCCGCGTTTAGGCCCCGGTAGTCGGTGCAGAGCCGTAGGGTCCCGTCTTTCTTCTCCCGGAATAAGACGGGGGCTCCGACCGGTGAGCA
Source organism: Candoia aspera (assembly GCF_035149785.1). Taxonomy (NCBI): domain Eukaryota; kingdom Metazoa; phylum Chordata; class Lepidosauria; order Squamata; family Candoiidae; genus Candoia; species Candoia aspera. Next base: position 156,244,488 of record NC_086155.1, read on the forward strand.
TGCTGGCTCTATGAATCCCCTGTCTAGGTTTTTATCGATGAACTCCCGGAGGGTTGCCATCTCCTTCGGGGTCATCGAATAGATCTTTGGTCTAGGTAAGGGGACGTCGGGCAGTAGGTCGATCCGGCAATCCGTCTTGCGGTGGGGGGGTAGTTGGTCCGCCTCTGCCTCTCCGAAGACCTCGGAGAAGTCGGCGTATTGTTCTGGTAGGTCTGCTGTGGTAGCGGCGTTGTCTTGTGTGGTCGCCTCCGCTCGTCCTACCGTGGGGTTGCTTTTGCCAGCTGGTACTGGTGCTCGATACTCGCCGTCGCCGAATGTGAAGGTGCGGGTCGCCCAGTTGATCCGCGGGTTGTTTTTCGCGAGCCATGGCATCCCCAGGACTGCAATGGGCCGTCCGATGTGCGTGACTACGAACGATGTGCGCTCGGTGTGAGTGCCCATTTGCAGGGTGACCGGCTCGGTTTGTAGCGTGGCTGGTTTCCCTCCCGCTGTAGAGCCGTCCAGCTGGTGGAATGCCAGCGGCGTGGGGAGGGGGAAGCAGCGGAGGTCGAGTTTGGCGACTAGGTCGGGGTGGATGAGGTTTTTTGAGCACCCCGAGTCCACTAGTGCCGCGGCCGTGGTGGCTCCGTTGCCGGCAGAGAGTTGAATTGCTGCCAATATTACGGAGCTTTTGTCGTTCCGTTGAGGTGGTCCGCGTTGCTGTCCCACCGCCTGCCTCGCCACGCGTCTCAGAGCAAGCGGGGAGCATTTCCCGCCGGCTGGTCGGGGTCGGTATTGTCCTCTTCCCCCCAGTAAGCGTCCCAGCCCTCTTCCGGTGTCGCTGTGGCCACGGTCATTCGGCGGTGAGGAGGCGGCCCCGGGTTGGGTGGTTTGGGGCTAATTTTCGGGGTGGGCTTGGGCGCGCTGGTCGGCGGTCGGTTGGCGAAGCAATCCGCCGTCTTGTGCCCTAATTTGCCACACCTCCCGCAGGGCTCCCGGTTGAACTTCTTTTTTGGGTATATGGGGCCGGCCATCCCCCCGTGTGGTGCCGGTACCTTTTTCCCGGCATAGTTTGTGTCTTCCGTGGTTGTCATGAGGAAGGTGCGGTGCGCGTGTTCGGCTTTCCCCGCGAGGTGGATCCACCCGTGTAACGTTTCTGGGTCGTCGCGGTAGAGGGCCCATTGGAGAACGTCGCGGTTGAGCCCCCTTTTGAAGATTTCCAGCAGGGTGGTCTCGGACCAGTCGCTGACCTTCCCCGCGAGGGCTTTGAACTCCAGGGCGTAGTCAGGGACCGTGCGTGTGCCTTGTTTAAGTCTTTGGAGTGCGCTTTTCGCCCGTACTTTAGCTAGGGGGTCTTCGAAGTAGTTTTTCATCTCTTTGATGAAAGCAGGGAAGGTGGCGAGGGCGGGGGAGCTGGACTCGTACAGTTGGACGTACCAGTCCGCCGCCCTGTCTTGGAGTTTGATCGCCACGGCGGCGATCTTGTCGGCCTCGGAGTCATAGGAGTGTCCGTGCCTCCCCATGAACTCCCTAGCGTTGGTCACGAAAAACGAGAGTTTTGTGGGGGTCCCATCGAAGAAGATGGGGAAGTCCTTTGGGGCCCGGGCGTTTTGTGCGGCCCCGCCTCTCGCTTCCCGGGGTGTGGTGTCGGCCGCCTGTGCCGTCTGCTGGCTCTCCGCTGGCCCGTGTGGGTTCGGTGCTTCGCTCGGGGTGTGGGCTTGTGCGGGGACGTCGTTGGGTGGCGCGGGGGGCATAAGCGCCTGGAGCATGGTCCGGAGTTCCGTCAGTTGAGCCCGCATGGCCGCGAGTTCAGCTCGTGCCTCCTCGTCCACAGCCCGCGCCGCCGCTGGGGTCAGTTCCGTTGGCGCGTCCTCGGGGGTGGGTTGCCGGTGGGGTTCATCGTCCCTCTGCCGCGGGTCCGCTTCCTCCTCCGTCTGATGGGTGTCTCCGTCGTCCTCCTCCGTGTTGAGCACCTTGTGGCTGTCGCTCCACGCCCGTTGCTGGGGTGCGATGTGGGGCGCGGGGTCCTCCGCTGGTTTCGGAAGTCGTGCTGCTCCCTCCCGCGGTCGGGTTGCCTCCGTCGCCATCTCCCCTTGGGGTTGGAGCTGAGGCTCGGGTCGGGTGGGGTGGGCGTCCATGGCTCCGGGAGTCTGCGGTGCCTCTGGCCTTGGTCGGTCCTCCTCTGTCTCTTGCCGCGCGGCTCGCCCTCCTTGCCCGCGCCGTTCCGGCCTCATCTTGCTGGTCTTCTCGCCGTCTACTCCTCCCGCGGCTCGTTGTCGTCCGGTGGGGCTCGGCGAGGCTGAGTTTATGACTCTCAGCTTTATGTCATGCGCTGCCTATCTCTGAATAACGTTCAGACACTGATTTGCGAATCAGGCTCTGGTTTATTGCAGGGCAGGTACAGCGTTGGTAGAAAAAAGCTGAGAGTGACAGGAGCGCGCCGGTGCGGGGTTTAAATACCCCGCGCCGGTCAGCGCCCCCTCGCTCACGGTCACGTCACCCCCCTTTTGTCCCATGCGTTGCCCTGCCGGTGGGTGAGGGTTTCCGGGATCGCCCATCATCAGGTTTCCATTCCTCTGCTGATTGCTTTCAGCTGGGCGATCCCCGTTGTATTGCCGCTGATGGTTTGGGTGGCTCCGTGATTCATTTGGCTATTGTTTGTTGGCCGTTAGTCGTTGTAGGTTGATGGCTACTTAACTTGTACCCCTTCACCTATTTCCTTGTCATTGTCATGTGTGCCATTGCGCTGATGACTTTAGCTCAACGGCACTCATGACAGGAGCGGAGAGAGTATTGAGCCCTGCAGAACCCCACAGAGTAGGGGCCGCAGGCTGGATCTTTTGCTCCCTATTAACACTGACTGGGACCGGCCCTGGAGGGAGGCGGCGAACCAGCGCAAGACCACACCACCTGCCGCCAACTCCCTGAGTCAGTCCAGAAGGATACCATGGTTGATGGTATCGAAAGCCGCTGAGAGGTCAAGAAGAGCAAGGATGGATGCACTGCCTCCATCCCGCTCCCGCCATACTTCATCCGTGTGACCAATGCTGTTTCCGTCCCATAACCGGGCCTGAAACCTGACTGAAAGGGGCCTAGATTACGCCACCACTTTCTCAACCACCTTCCCCAAAAAGATACATTAGGATTAAGCAAAAGGCATAAGCTTGGGAGCCATTACTGAGATAACCAGAGGGCTACTTTACACTGAACTATAATTTTAAACAGGGAAGATTATTCATTCCTGTAGGTTTTAACAAAGGGTGAAGATTGCCTATCAAGGCTGCCATTCTAGTTTGATATATTAAGACATCAAATGCACAAAACAAAATATGTAACTGAGACTTAATCCCATCTCACTGGGTCTACTGGAATGGAATACAGTTGTGGGTTTAAATCTGGAACTCTGATTCAAAACCAGCGAGTGAAAGGAATGCAATGTAAGTTATTTGGTGTCAATGGGGCAGGAACACTTACATTTCTGAGCTATTGCTCAGAACGTCGCAAAGCTAAAGCTGGACCCTCTTTCTTGACTAATGTCTATACTAATGACAATTTTTATTGGATTGGCTTGAAGGCTGGCACAATTGTAGACTTCGTCTACTTAGAAATAATAGTTGGCAACTTTCAAACTACAGTTCAGGAACAGTAATTTTTATAAGCAACACCCTGTTATAAATGGCAGAACATTTTTTTTTGCAACTTGCCTTACCTACAGGAAAACTCAGAAACTACGAACACCTGCTTAAATGCTTTGCATCTTTTGTTAACTGCCTTTTTAATATGACTGAAGCAGCCTGCAGAGGGCAGAGAATGTTGCATGAACTGTAATAGATGACATAATCTTTGGGCAAATTATTAGAATCATTCAGCATTCCAAACGGTTCATACAGAATGACAAGATTAACAGAGGTCTTAAAGGAGTTTTGCTTTCCAAGAACCACTTAAAAAATAATCTATTCTGTTGAAAACCAATGTATGCAAGTGGCTCAAACTTTAAACATTTCATGAGTTTTGTTCCATTAATTGAGAAAATATTTTGTCATACCGTAAGAAATTCAGTCATTAAAATTTAATATTTAAATAGCTCTACAGAGAGGGAAATCTCAGGATACATAGCCTTAGCTTTTGAAATTGATGTCAATTGTGTCAACTGACTAGATTAACCGACATATGCTGTCCAGAAACCTATGTGATTATTTAAATGGAAATGTGGGGAAATCTAGAGACTTGTGGAATCTCTTGCTGAAAGAAAATCTTATTAAAAACAAACAAATTTCAGTGGTTGAAAAACAGGGAAAAGATGGGCTATGCAAAGGATATAAGGAAATAGTGAAAGCCATTTAAAGGAAATTCAATGTATTCCTATTGTCTAGTATAAGGATTCCCAACTTTTCTGGTGTCATCCAAGTTTTTAAATTTTTTTAGAAAACCTCAGCCCCTCACCTGAATATCTGTTAAATCTGACCATCATTTTCTGCATGCAAAACTATGCATCAGGCCTCCACCCATCTTACCAGAAACTGCTGTTGATCATCCTGCTCAGGCATGTTCCCACTACATACCTACTGATCTTCAGAGCACTTTCTTGTCTCCCAACAGCCTACTCACTTCACCAAACTTCCCAGCCTGTTAAATTTTCACTTGAATTGTTTAAATCTGTGTGTGTGTGTGTGTGTGTTCATATCCTCACTTCCTTCTTGGTATATGATCACATGCCTACAGGGGCATGCACCGTTAGGTAATCCCTGTTCTAACTGGACTTTCTGCAGATGTAATAAGGTACAGGTAGTCCTTGTTGAATGACTACTTGTTCAGTGACTATTTGAGGTTAACTATGGTGCTGAATGAGGGGGACTTATGATGGGTCCTTTAGTTGTGGCCATCGCACCATCTTTGCAGTCATGTGATAGCAATTTGGGCGCTTGGTGACAGGCTCGCAATTAAGATGGTTGCAGCATCCCACGGTCATGTGATCACCATTTGCGACTTTCACTGCTGGCCTCCCCATTGACAAGCAAAGTCTGGTCTAGTGGTTAAGGTACCAGGCTAGAAACCAGGAGACAGAGTTCTAGTTCTGCCTTAGGGATGAAAGTTGGCTGGGTGACCTTGGGCCAGTCACTCTCTCTCAGCCCAACTCACCTCACAGGGTTGCTGTTGTGGGGAAAATAGGAGGAGGGAGTATTAGGTATGTTCGCCACCTTAGTTATTTATAAAAATAATAAAGGTGGGATAGAAAATAAAAAATAAAATAAAATAAAACAAAATAAAGTTAATGGGGAAGCTGGCAGGAGGTAGCAAATGGCAATTATTTGGCTGTGGGACATTGTGACTGTGTGGGATTTGCCTAATGATGACAACTGGGACTGCAGCAACTGATGTTGTAAGTTGGTGCAGTCATGTGATGTCACAATTTACGACCATATTGCTTAGCGACAGTTGCCTGTCTCAATTACCATTGTCAAGTGAGGACTACTTGTAGTCTTACCCCAACCAGGGCACTTCAAATGTGTTGGACTACAAATCCTGTAATTCCCAGTCAGTAGAGATGGTACTAAATTGGGGAAAACTGTTCTAGGTAGCTTCTACTCCTGTGTATTTTTCTTGTAATCCCAGCAAAATGGGAACATGATGCATGTGCTTGGATCACGGTAGGGAGATAATGCTAGGACAGTCTGAAAGACCAGTCTAAGAGCAATTAGCTGAAACCAACATGAATTTTTATTCACAGACTGATCTAAACATCAGATTTAAAAATGCCATTTGGTTGACATTATCCTTTTTACCTGCTAGAAAGATGAGGATTTTCTCCAAATAATTACTGCTGAAAAGGAGCAAATGGCTGCAACCGTATCTGGCATAGATACTTTTGAAAGTAAGTTTTTAGCTGTTACCATCTAATATTTGAGGTGACTAATCCCTATTGCTTCCATGATTAAATTCAACTATTTTGTAACATCTAAACATAACTTTTCTTTCCTTCCCTGGCCAATGACTTCTTCCTGTCATGAGCACTGATGGTGAGCAGGAGGGGGCCCCTATCCAGGGGGGAAAACGCATGTGTAGTAGGGAGAATTTGAGCTGTCATTCAAAGAGACACAGAACAGACCCGCCTTGACTTTTGGGGTTTATCTGTATGGGATTTCTCACGCTTCTTCAGTTTGGTAGGATTTTCTGTCTACTATAGCAGTAATAAAACACTAGAGACTTATTCCTCGTCTCGGCGTGGTACCTGCTTGTCAGGACATCAATCCTTCCAAACTCCTACTCCCATTGAAAGAGGGAGGAAAGAAAAGAAAAAAAAGATTGGGAGGGGGGGGAACCAGAAACTTCGACAAGCCATTCGACAACTGGCAGTAGCCTTGCAACAACACCAGCACAAGTAGATCTCCAGGTCAACACATTACAAGCGACTATGCTACAGCAGTTACAACAACCAGCTCCGATCACCCCACAACTGGTGCCAGCAGGAGCAGCAGCAGCTCCACCAGTACTCTTGAGATCCCAGGGCAGTTTACCAGAGAAGTTTGGAGGAGAAGCAGGACAGTTGAGAACCTTTCTTACATAGTGGACAATGTTTTTTGACAGCAGACCGGCAGAGTTCCCAACAGACCAAACCAGAGTCACTTTTATTTTAAGTCTGCTAAAGGGTCCAGCAGCCAAATGGTCTATTCCCATGGTAGAGAACAATGACCCAATTCTCGATAACTACCAGAATTTTCTGGCAGGGTTCCGAGCACACTTTGACGACCTGATCAGAGAGGTCACTGCCAGCCAGGAAATTTGGAAGCTCAAGCAAAGCAACAAGAGGGTGGGAATCTACATTGCTGATTTTAGGTTGTTAGCAGGAGATCTGGACTGGAATGAGAGTGCTTTGAAAGACCAATTCAAACAGGGGCTGGATAAGGAAATAAAAAATGAATTAGTGTGCCAGGGAACACCAGCTACTTTAGAAAGTTTATATCAGCTGTCTGTGGTCATAGATGCCAGGCTAGAAGAGCTCAGACAGATGCAGCCGGGGAGAGGCAGGGGCTTCAGAGCGCTTCCAGGATTTCCAGCTCTCTCTGCAGCATCTCTCTACTCAGGACCAGAGGAGCCGAGGCAGATCAGGGTGAGCAGGAGGCTTACTTCCAAGGCTGAGAGACAGAGAAGGAGAGAGAGAGTCCTCTGTTTCTACTGCGGAGCCCCGGGGCATATGGTGAGAGCTTGCCCAGCGAGAAACCAAGCAAATTCTGTAAGAGCCCCAGGGCAAGCAGCAGAACCAAGAGCCACCTCCGCCTCTACTTCCAACCAGGGAAACTCCATCAGTCTCCCTCCACAGAGCTCAGCAGGGAGACCATCAATTAAGAAGGGCTCATTCCGAGGATTCCAGGCAATCCTTTTACTACTTACCAGTCTTAATGCACATAAACCCAGAGCACCATGTCAAGTTAGAGGCTCTCGTGGATTCCGGAGCTTCCACCAATTTTATTGATGTACAGACAGTACAAGACCTGAACATCCTGACCATGGAATTGCCACGTCCCATAGAAGTTGAGACCACTGACGGCCAGCCCCTCAAGACAGGGCCGATTTGAAGATTCACAGAACCTTTGCAACTAACAATGGGAGACCACACTGAGTGGATCCAACTTTATGTTACTGCATCACTTAATGTACCTATAATCCTGGGCACACCTTGGCTGTAGCTCCACAACCCATTGTTGGACTGGGCTATGGGAGCAGTCTCCTTCCCAGCTAAGGAATGCCGGCACCACAAGATTCAAGCTGCCCTTCTCTCCAGCAACCAACGCAGTCATCAAAGCGGGGGGTGGTGGTGGTGCAGTTGCCAGCCAAGTATGCAGATTTCACAGACGTTTTCAGCGAACAAGAGGCCACAGCACTACCCCCCGCCCCCAATAGGGACTGTGATTGCACTATTGAGTTGATACCAGGAGCCAAGATTCCAGCAAGGAAACAATATCCCATGTCACCCAAGGAACTAGCCACCTTGAAAGATTACTTGGATACTAATCTCCAAAAGGGTTTCATCCGACCTTCTACTTCCCCAGCATCTGCTCCTACATTCTTTGTACCAAAGAAGCCTGACCTGTTGGCACCAGCAGCTCAGGAGGCACCCTTGAGAGTTGTTCATGATTTCAGTTCCCTCAATAAAGTCACGGTCAGGGAAAATTACCCGCTTCCCCTAACAGCTGACCTGCTGCACCGTTTACAGAAAGCACGCATTTTTACTAGGTTGGACCTCAGGAATGCATACAATCTGATTGGGATGAAAGAGGGGCATGAATATCTGACTGCCTTCAATACCAGGTATGGAAAATTTGAGTACCTTGTGGTCCCTTTTGGGTTAGCAAATGTGGCCGCCATATTTTCCTGATTTATGAATCAAATTTTCTCTGATTTACTAGATAAGTATCTGGTCATTTATCTAGATGACTTATTAATATTCTCTGAGGATGCTACAAGTCATGTAACCCATGTACATAATGTCTTACAAAGACTGAGAGAGAACAAGCTGTTTGCCAAGCTAGAGAAGTGTGTCTTCAATTTAACTGAATTACATTTCCTGGGCTATAGAATATCAACGGAAGGCATATCCATGGATCCTTCAAAGGTCCAGGAAATTGTCTCTTGGCAACCCCCCCGCAATGTGAAAGATGTACAAAAATTCCTAGGATTTGCCAATTTCTATAGAAGATTTATACATAAATTTAGTGATAGGGCCAAGGTTTTGAAGAAAGGATCCAAATTCCTTTGGGGGGAGAGGGAGCAACCAGCCTTCCAAGAATTTAAGCAACTCTTTGCACCGAGCCGCCTTTAAAGCATCCTGATACCACGAAGCAATTCATAATACATTCAGATGCTTCAGATTTTGCTATTGCTGCTGTTTTATTGCAATATACTGACAAAGTAGGGAAGACATTGCTTCCTTGTGCCTTTTTCTCTCGCACGCTCTCGCCGGCAGAGAGAAACTATGATGTTTTTAACAAGGAGTTGCTGGCAATTAAAGCAGCATTTCAAGAGTGGAGGCATTGGCTAGAAGGTGCGACCTTTCCTGTGAAGGTTTGCACTGATCACAAGAATTTACAGCTTCTACAAAACACCAGATCACTCACCCCATGCCAAATCAGATGGAGCCAGTTTTTCTCCTGTTTCAATTTTGTTATTTCTTATGTTTCCGGGGCGCAGAACTGTTTGGTAGATGCCTTGTCTCGATCCATTCAGGCAACCCCCGCTACTCACCAGGAGGTCCAGGCTACTATATTACAACCTCACAACTTTGATCAGTCTATGGGGGGGAACCAGACAGAGATTTTAGCAGCAGGCAGACAAGCAGAGGACCTCTTTGCAAGGGTCAAAGCTCAGCAGCAACAGGACCCGTGTGCCAGGGCCAGGATGGATGACCTCCAGAGGGGTCTATAAGACACCGCATCCCCATTTAATGTGGAAGCAGGAATCCTCCGGCATAGTGGGCAATTATACATTCCCCCCTCATTGAGAGAAGAAGTACTGAGACTTTGCCATGACCATCAAACGGCCGGGCATGGAGGTGTTTTCAAAACTCTCCATAGAGCTCTGAGAGACTACTGGTGGCCTAAGATGACTGCAGATATAAAGGGTTACGTAGCTTCTTGTCATACCTGTAGACCAGCCAAGCCTCTCCCAGGGAAGCCCGCAGGACTCTTGCAACCCCTACCCACCCCCAGTGGGCCTTGGGATACAGTTTCCATGGATGTCATCACTGATTTACCCCCAGTCCAGGGGCTGACTTCCATACTAGTGGTGGTGGACCTTTTCACTAAAATGGCGCATTTTATTCCTTGCAAGGGCCTCCCATCTGCGCAAGCCATGGCTACCTCCTGCTCTTCAAGCAGTAGCTGAAAGTCCAGGAGAACCCACAAAATGCATACAAAAGGTGTGCAGTATTCGTATCCCAAACAAGCAAAGGTTCTTCAGATCTGGCATGGACACCCTGTTAGCTGCTCCTTGAAGGAGTCATGGTTTTTCCTGGGCTCCAATAGTAGCTGCACGGGCTTAGGAAATACATGTTAAAGTCTTGGTGACACATGGTTGCATGCTGTTGCTACCTCCTTAATTCAATTTTGTATGTTCCTGAGTCCACACAACTACCACGTGAGCCCAGGAAAATGTGTGGCTCCTTTAAGCAGCAGCCAAAAGATACAGTGAGGGTGCACACCAGCTATAAAGCATGCTTGTCCACTTCACATCTGAATGCTTCATACCTGTACTTCCAAATGGCCCATCCCTTAAATGGCCCATCCCTGTAGAACTGTTACTACAAGACCAATGTTTCCCGTCCTTTGGTAACAGCAGTTATTAGTCCAAACTATTCTGATTTCAAAGTTATTTAGCAATGAACACACTTTGCATCAAATTGACTTCTATGCTCAGGTCTTAAAAGGTTAGAAACCATGTGAACATAAATGGGAGCCAGACCTATATTATGATACATTTTTATCATCTGCTTGACATTCCCAAACTATTAGATAATGTTTTGTTGTTTATTTGTTTAGTCACTTCCTACTCTTCGTGACTTCATGGACCAGCCCACGCCAGAGCTTCTTGTCGGTCGTACAAGCAATGTATTCAAAGACACAAAACTGAAGAGCTAATATATACAAAAGCTAAAAATTTCCCACAGGCTTTGGTAATACAATGTTCAAAACTGTTCATTAATTTTGTTTTTTTCCCAATAGTTAATTCTTAGCACTAATATAAGGAACTGGATAGCTAATCTGAATTTTATTCCTTAACAGAAAAAAAAAAGAAAGGAAAAAATGGGAAACATAGGAGGGTTACAAATAGAAGATGCTGATGGAGGATTCTGGTAAAAAAATTAGTTTTGAGGGAACATAACAAAGATTTCATCTAGAAGTTCAAATTTTGCTTTTAAAAAGTAAAATTTGTCATTGATAGCAGTCTAGATTTTGAGGAAAGTTAGTTTTCTATCTATGCTTACTGTATTTGTTTGAAAGGAAGATGAAGGTTTTGTTTTTCAAACAATTTAACTTAGAAATGGGAAGGTCTTCCTGGATTTGCTAAGGACAAGGTAATTTTTTTTTTCTTTTGGTGGGTCTTCATTCAGGGTTGTCTTCTTGTCAGGTAAATACAGTGGTGTATGAACCATATTTTAGTCGAAGAGATATTTTTGGCTTCTAAGTCAAATCATTAACCCTTGTCCTGGTTCAAACAATATTAAGATTTATATCTGCAGAACTGTCACATAAAAACAATTTTAGCAGACTCCCACGGTATTAAGTTTAAAATATGTATCTGTTCACATGAAAAATTCTCGTCTTTGGTTGTTTATACTGCAAAAGTTTCTGGCTAATGCTCACATGCAAGGGAAAAGAAAAAAGCCCAGCTTGTAATACTAGATGGCAAAAATTAGTTCATGATAGTTGATGCAATGCAGTTGATTATAGCACAAAAACAAGAATCATTAAAGCCATCTCCAATATACATTTAAACAGATTTTCTCTGTCTGTCTTCTGAAATTATGCCGTGTTCTTAAATTGTTTGGTTGTAAAGACTACAGCTGCAGGGCTTATGGAGTCTGGTTTTCTTTAGTTCCCATCAAAGCAGCAGGAAAGGGTACTGCAAGGAATGGGGGGTCTTTGCATGTCCCACAACATTTTCTCCACCTTTCCGTTTCTGCATAATTCAAATTATTTATGAACAAGAGTAGAAGTAACTTACACAGTACTTAAAGTGAGGAATAAATAAGAAGGTAGGAACCATATGTCAACTTTCCTTTTCCTGCAATGTCCTCTTCTGCTGCTTGAACTAAATGGAACTGGGGAGGACACAGGGTGCTGTTAAGGTTGGTACAAGTCTATAAGTGAATGCAAAATCAATCACATATACTGCAAATCAACCTCATAATACCACAGCAAACTCATACTAAAATACAGCATGCAGTTATCACAATAACATAGACTGACTGTAGCTGTTAGACTTTATTGTTTGCTAAAATAATACAAATTATATAGACAATATGAGAAATGAAGAAAATGCAACTTTCTCTAAAATAGAAGTTCGAAAGCCAACATGCAGATAGCCCATGCAAAACAAACAAACCAAAAACCTGCATACATTTTGTCATCCAAAATCTAAATCAGCAATCTTTCAGCCAAAATCAGGCTGCTGTTCAGTTTATCAATCAAGCAAACCAGGTTTTAGCCCTCATGGCAGAAGGTTGAAGGAATCAGTATTCAGCATATAGCCTGGTTATCACTCTCCTTTCTTTGCATTATCCAAGCGTACGGGGTGGGTGGCTGCTTTCTGTAATATGCTTACTGAGTATTCAATGCAATATATACAGTATTTTACTCTGTTTTTGAGATTCACATCACAGGCCTAGCCGAGCCAGATAAAGATCCAGTCATGTGTTCCAGTTATAGAGCCATCTCCTTGAAAAACATGATAGCCACCTTGTCTCATAGATTAAAGGTTGCATTTTTTACTACTGTTTTATAATTACTAGAAACTGAAAGAAATAGAAAAAAAACTTGTTTACATGACCTCTGAAATAATGAGTTGATATCTTCTTTTTGAAAATCATTAGGCTGTTTCAAAAACTGTCATATTAATTTCTGTTGTTGTTGCATCCATTGACTCAACCCTGACTCTTGGTGTCTAAATGAACAAGTCGATGAAGTTTTCTTCGCAACATTTTTGGAAGTGGCTTGCTAGTACCTTCTTCCTCTAGGGCTGGGAGTGACTGGCCCAAAGTCACCCAACTGGCTTCAGTGCCTAAGGCAGGACTAGAAGTCATGGATTCCAAGCTTCTAATCCAGCACCTTTAACCACTACATTGAACTGGCTCTCCTAAAGTTAATCTCTACTGATATTAAAATGCTGGTGGACATGACATGACATGACATACTGAATATCCAGATAATGTTTAATAAGGGTTCATTATGTGTTCATTGCTGCTGGAAATACCACCGAGGAGTTGCAACAGTAACTCCCTTTTATGACTGCTGTATTTTCGTCTGAAATTCAGAGATTTGTCAACATGTTTCCAGAATTTCTGACAGAAGCTGCTTGTCAAAGACACGTGCTTTTCCTGACTGTACTACCAGCATTCAGAACTTCCTAAAGTACAAGACTTATGAATACTTCGTGCATGGTGGTATCGAAAGAAATTATACAACACTGGAAAGATAGAAATGACTGGCAGCAGTGAACTGCTGACATGTGATATTTGTCAACATTTAAATTAGTCCTTTTCAAGAAAGGAGCAAGAAAGACAACCTTCAGGCAATCTATTCAAATTGAGCTGTTCTGACTATAAAGTAATGTATCTAGATAATATTACATTTTAATATATTTTAATATATTTTTATTTATTTAATTTTTATCCTGCCTTTATTATTTTTATAAATAACTCAAGGTGGCGAACATACCTAATACTCCTTCCTCCTTCTATTTTCCCCATAACAACAACCCTGTGAGGTGAGTTGGGCTGAGAGAGAGGGACTGGCCCAAGGACACCCAGCCGGCTTTCATGCCTAAGGGAGGACTAGAACTCTCAGTCTCCTGGTTTCTAGTCTGGTGCCTTAACCACTAGATCAAACTATTAATTTATACCATATTGGGTGGGGTGGGGTGATAGTGCTTAGTATTACGTTGGAAAAGAACCGTTCTATTTCCTATACAGAGAGAAAAGCAACAGAGAGCTTTTGTATTACTTCTCATCCCGCTCATCAATGTAATGGAGATGGCTTTAGCCCAACCCAGTTACCTTTGCAAAGGAGGTATGGAGGAGGAGGAGCAGCAGCTGCAGAAGTGCTACCAATGTTGCTCTGAGAGCAAAAGCTGCCATTGTGATCAGTGCCCCCTATGGTGGCCCTGCTCACCTTGTCCCCAAAAGTGGGAGAATTTCTACTGCTTTCCTTTTCTTCTTCCACAAGAGAATCTTCAGGATTTGACTCCTGGAGCCACCAAGTGACCAGGCTGAAGTGGGGCAGCTTAAACTTTGCTCTCAATATACCTTTGCCATTATGGAGAACAATTCTGTTTGTGCCTGCCATACTCTTGTCCCTCCTCTACTCTATTTGATCAATACAGGATGAACTCCAAGTAGAGAATGCTGTAAAGATGGGGATAGGGATGGGCACCCAGCCTTTCCATGCCCCTGTGACAGCCTGGTGTCACAGAAGGAAAATGGAAAGCAGAATCTATTATGCATATGGGAATTTTGGCATTTGAAAGAACTGCTTTGAGTTAATTTGACAGCATTTTAAATAAAGAACTCTGGCTGTTGTTTAAACAGATTTTAAACAATTCTTTACAATCAAAAACTGATGTCTTAATCTATGAGTTCTCAAGAACTTTTTTACTGCATAAATAACTAAAACGTCACTTAGAATTATTTATTGTCTCTTGCTTAGCAAGTTATACTATGCTTTTATGTTTCCCTACATATATAGCTGTTGTAAAGCTGAAGTAAGGGATCCTGGGAATTTTCTTTCACAAGGTTGCTGTTTATGATTAGTAGCTTCTTGCCTTCAAAGACAGATTATGGTGTGTTTTCTTAGTGATCTGATTCAGCAGAACCTTCTTGCAGAGTTCTGCTCCATAATTGTGATAATTATGCCTCTGCCTTTAATTTATGTCTCTAGTCCATATCCTACTTTGGAAAAAAAAATGGGGTTAAAATGATGTACGCTGAAAAAGATGAAAGATAAAATGGGCTAATTTGTGATCAGATGGCTTGGTCAGTAAGTCACTGATCATGACGAAACTCTCAACAATTTTAATAGGAAGAAATAAAGGCAGAAAAGTTGATGAAACAACGTGAACAGTTGCATACTGAAGATGGGATTATCTGGACCCAGTAATATGTCAATGAGAGAGAGTCATGTAAGATAAATGCAATCTTGGGAAAAATGGGAAGATTACAAAACAAATGATGGCATCAGGTGAATATGGAAGTTCTAGGAATTGTGGTTTCAATCTTCAGGACTGGATCAGAGTATAAGATTCTATTTTTTGAGTCAATATATTATATAAGCCAGGCTTGGAATAAAATACTAGTCTAGAATAATACGTTCATTTTAAAAAAATAATCTTTATGAATCCCAATTTTGGATAGACTTCATGTGTTGCTGAATATTTTTAGGTTCATGTTGTGCTATCATTCATCTTTGCTAATATTTATTACCTAAATAATTAATGGCATTTGAGGATATTAGATTTTAAATTTGCAATCCTACAAACATGATAACCAGATAGCATATAATCCACCTCTAATATTACCTCAAATAATTTGTTCATTTAATACGTCTTCTCTAAACAACTAGCCAAAAACATAAATATATTAATTGCTGTCTGTTACTAAATAATCCAATATAAATATACTATTTCTTGTGAATATAAACATTTATTAAATAGGTGCTACTGGGAAAGGTAGAAGGAAAGAGATGAAGAGGCTGACCAGCAGCAAGGTGGATGGACTCTGTTGCAGTGGTGATGAGTACACCGTTGGGAGACTTGGAAGAATGGTTTAGGGAAAGATCCTCATGGAGAAAATCTATCTATGTGGCCACTAGGAATTGAAAATGACTTGATGGCACATAATCAAACAATCATTCAATCAACTAATCAACTGTATTAAGCAATCAAGCAGCTTATGAATTCATAGGCATATTTTAAAATTAAACAAAAACTGCTGTTTAATTATTAATGTACATCACATTTAAAGATAGATTTCTGTATTCTGAAAAATCTCCAAAAACTCTATTTGCTTAGTTTTAATATAAAGCTTCATGAAATCACAACTGAAAACTACAAAGGCTTTCTTATGTCCTGCTTTACTGAAAGTCAGTATTTGTGTATGCCTTCAGTTCCAGTCCATAAAATCAAGACTTATATATCTAAAAGCGCATAGAAGACTGCATGTATGATAAAATAGAAGCTCTTGTCATGAATATTGCCCACATTACTCCAGATAATGAGTAGACCATTGGTGGTGATAATGTTGTACATAGGGAGAGAAAGATACTAGCTAATATTCCTGAAGCCATCAGTCAGCCACGATTGGAATTTTTTCTTGCTTCAGTAGGTCTGTTATTCAAAATAAGTATCCATTATTAAGCCAGAATCAGTCACACATTTTCATCTGAGAACCAGAAGATGGGTACTTACACAGTTCCTCCTTTTGCTTAATCTACAGAAATTTATATTTCTTCATCTGATTAAACACAGTAGTTTCTACAGAACTGACAGTAGTTTCGATTCAATTCCTAGTGGCCACATAGATAGATTTTCTCCATGAGGATCTTTCCCTAAACCATTCTTCCAAGTCTCCCAACGGTGTACTCATCACCACTGCAACAGAGTCCATCCACCTTGCTGCTGGTCAGCCTCTTCATCTCTTTCCTTCTACCTTTCCCAGTATATAGTGACTGCTTCTGACTCCGAAAAGGAAACTTATTCGGAGTCAGAAGGGGAAAATGAAACCTATCACCAAGGACTTGAGGAATCTAATCCAGGAAGTGACTCAGCAGAGTGGGAGAAATCGCAGGAGAGGACTGGACAAACTCCGGAGGGGGATTGAAGCCTCCAATCAGTGCTTGAGAGAGAAGAGCAGAGAAGCACACAAAAGAAAAAGAAGCACGATTGGCCAGTAAGGGAAAATGGCGTGAAAAAGGAGCGAATAAAAAGGCAGGCGCGCCAAGAGCAAGCTGCCGGAGACAACCACTCCTTTGAGCTCACAGCACCTGTGGAAGAGTCCTTACAAGCACTGGAAGCCTTGCCTGTAGCCAGCGTGGAACCAGTGCCAGTGCCTTCTGTCTTCACGGAACCTCCATCTGCGTGGGTCACTCCAGTAGAGCCTCTCTCTGCTGTCCCTGCTGAGCACAGCCTCGCGTCCCGCTCCAAGCCTTGTCACTTCGCTCCAGCGCAATCTGGGCGTGCCTCCAGACCTCAGCCTTGCCTAAACGCTCCAGTCCTGTCCAGCCTTGCCTCCAGTTCGCAGCCTTGCCTGAATATTCAGCCTTGCCTCCAGTTTGCAGCCCTGCTTGAACGCTCCAGTCTAGTCCAGCCTAGCCTCCAGTTTGCAGCCTTGCTTGAACACTCCAGTCCAGTCCAGTCCAGCTTTGCCTCCAGTTTGCAGCCCTGCCTAAAGGCTCCAGTACAGTCCAGGCTTGCCTCCAGTTTGCAGCCTTGCCTGAAGGGTCCAGTCCAGCTTTGCCGCCAGGTTGCAGCCTTGCCTGAACACTCCACTCCAGTCCAGTCTTGCTCCCAGAACCAAGCTCTGCCTAGATACTTCAGCCAAGCATTGTCTAGCCTTTGTGTGCCAGCCTAATCCAGCTTGTGTGCCAGGGCACCTGCCTGAGTGTTCCATCTCTCCTTTGCCTCGCACCATAGCTCCTTCTAGTCTTGCAGCTTTGAACCAAGAATTGTCCAAGTTCTGCCTTCCTGCCTTGCCTCAATCTGACAGTGTTGCCTGGATGTCCTTTGCCACCTGGGTGGACTTGATTGAATTACATGTTCTAATCTATTGCAAGAACTTTTATGATTGTAAATAGTTTGTTCAATAAAGAATATTATTACTAGTTCTGCCTGGCCGTCTCATAGTCTGAACAGGACTTTACCGTACAAATGGTACCACTTAATGCACAGTCTTTCACATTCATGTGAAAAATACGGAAACTGAATTGCCTTTTTAAAAGAAATTTACATATACTATTTGATTCTAGATATTTATATTAGAGTATGTGTTTTTGTAAAGTTTTTCTTAGTTTTCCTCTTGAATTTTCCTTTGTAAAGCAAAGTCATAAACACATTTTTTTTTATCCTTATGAACTTCTTTCAGATTTGCCCCCTTTTCAGGTCTGTCCTTTATTTTTTCCAAGAAAATATGGTCACTGTAAGTACAGGTAGTCCTCACTTAATGATCACAAGAGGGATGGTGAATTGGTTGTTAAGCAGTACTGTCATTAACTGAGTCACCATTTGACCGGACTCGATTTTATGACCATTTTTACGACAGTCATTAAGCAAATTCAGCTTACCCAATGGATGTGTTTTGCTGGAAACTGGCAAAAAAGCTTGCAAATTGCGATCACATGACAGCAGACACCGCAACTGGTTGTAAATCTGAGCTGGCTGCCAAGTGCCTGAATTACGATCACATGGCCGTGGGGGATGGTGCCATGGTTTGCAACAGTTGTAAGTGCGAGTACAGGTCATAAAGCACTTTCCAAAGCTGTTGTAACTTCGGACTGTTGTTAAATGAACGGTTGTTAAGCGAAGACTACCTGTATATATAAATATCTGATTGTCAAGTCACCAACATGTCTGTAAGCCAACATCTGAAAGATTCCCTAGCTTGATCAGATTACCTACCCATACTGTTCGTTCTGTACATTGACATTTATTTGTTCCTTGTAGTTTGGCTTTTGTAAAACCTATCCAGGATCTCTCTAAAATAACCTTTTATAATGCAGGATTAAACTGTTAATGTCTTTGTTATACCCCCATCTTGAATCCAGCAGCAGAACCAGTGAACCTTGTGTGTTTTGATTCTGAAAATGTACATAGTCTTTGTTCTAAATTTTGTGATTGCTCCAAGAGTAGACACTCAGTTCAGGCACCTTTTGTTTTTGTTTACTTCATGCTGGCCTACTTTAAAAGCCTGCATTGGCAGCATTAACCCAATTTAAACACTGCAGTTTCTAGCTGATAAATGTATCTTCCCCCTTAAATATTTATTCACAGATCAAGAATTTACAGTATGTCTTATACAATTAAATAGCTAAGTTTACATCTAGCCTCCTCCATGCTCATGTGTTCTTAAGTAAGGGCTTCAATACCTGGTAAGGGCCAAATGATATGGCCCTCTATCAAAATTTCAGCAGTACTTATCTGATAATATGACGTAGTGTATTTGGAAGTATGCCAATGGCATGAAATAATAATCAAACCATTCTAAATGGTACTGTCAATGGGAACTGGATAGGGGAGTTGCAATGGAAGTTCTTACCAAGTGTCTGGAAGCAACTACGAACTGGATGAAAGTAAAAATAAGTTGAAACTGAATCCCAGCAAAACAGAGTTGCTGTCTGTTGAGAAACTGTCTGGTTTGTCGTTGGTCAATATGCTTACTTTGGAGTTGCACCCTCTGAAGCAGCAGAGCCATGACTTGGGAATTTTCCTGGATTCACAGTTCCTACTGGAACAGCAGATGGGGTTGATAAATAGGGGAGCCTTTGCCCAGTTGCAGGTGGTCTGTCAGTTGCAGCCTTTTTTAGAGCAGAAGGCCATGAAAACCATTACCCATGCCCATGTTATCTTGAAATAGGATTACTGCAGTGCCCTTGAAAACTACCCAGAAATTCCAGTTGGTACAGAATGAAGGAGGCCACAAGCTGATGGGTGAGAGCCACTTCAGAAGTTACAACCATGTTGCAAGTGCTACATTGGTTGCCACTATTGTTCTGATGACAATTCAAGGTATGGTCGTAAACTAGAGAGCCCTATGGGGTCTGGGTCCAGGTTGCCTATGGGATTGTTTCCTCCAACTACAATCTGCCCATTCCATTCAGTCAAACCAGGAATGCTCCAGATCCCTGCTTTTTAAGAGATAAGGGGGATTGGAAGCTAGAAGCAGGCATTTTTGGTGGCAGTCCTGGCTCTTTTGAATACTTTACCCCCTGAAATCTGGATTCCCCCTCACTGTTTTGAGGCATTTTGAAAATCAGTGAAACTGTTCTTTCTACCAAGCAAGTATTTTAGAATCAGATAATTCTAATTCAATCCTTCTAGTAGATATTATCCCTTTCAGTAAACAATAACAACACTATGTTCCTCCAGAATAGATCAAGGAAAATTCTGACTCGTAGGTGCCAATTTTGACTTTACTTTTTACCTATATTGATAGATCAGCTCATACTCCTAAAAAATTGGAATTTCACATCAGTTAACTCAAAGAAGCAGTTACTGAGACACAATACTGTTAAACTGATGTTCATAATGTCATGAAGAGTCAGGAGTGACTAAGAAGGGTGGGAAAGATAAAGTGGCTAATTATTGTTCAATCAGTTTTTCATGGACTAGTAATAAGATTTATGCCAGGCATTTGCACAAGAAACTATTATGCTAGTAGAACTTAGAGACTGTCCTGGCAAATGAGTAAGTACTCTTTAGAGCTGACCACTCCATAATGGACCAGGTCCTGGTACAAAAATATATCATATAATAAAAACCAGTCCTATATGTAGCTTTTGTAGAATTTGGTCAAGTTTTCACTATTTCTAGGGAAAATCTATGGCAGAAGATTATGGCCAACTCAAAATATTTCTACCTTTGTTCATTTATAAATTAAGAACTAGTTTGAGAATAAGATATAACACAGCAGAATACCTGTGAGAAATGATACCAACTAGGAAGGAAATAAAACAAAAAAGATTTTTGCTCTGCTATTATGTAATTTTATATAAATTCTATAGTGGGTCATTTAGACAAAATGGAATATTGTCCCCCTAATACACAGAATTCTGTTATATGCAGGTCATACAGTTACTCTATCATGGAGCCCAGCATGGTTAAGAAGGGCATTCAGGGCCTTGATGTCTCTTTTAAGGACCATTTGGTGCAAATTAATTTTGATAAAACCTAGATTTAAAAAAAGAAAAAGAAAAAAAAGCTAACCTAGAGGATCAATGGGCATAGGATTGAGCAGGTTGCATGTTTTAAATGTCTAGAGTTGCTTTCCCAAACCACATGGAAGCATTATGTCCATATGTTTTGCATTTCTCAAAATGCTCAAAGGAGCATATTGGTGATTACGTTCTTCTGTATTACTCTAGATGAGCTGAATAGGTCCCTGCTGTGATTAAAGTATTTGAGGCCATGGTACTAGTAACATCTCTTTTGGGTTCAGTTCAGTCCATGTATTCATTTTGCTATTTTCTGTTGTTCAATTTAAATACTTAAGGACACTGTTCAATATGGCATGCTATGTTCCGAATGAAATACTTCTTAGTAAGTATGACCAAAGCTGGGATAACAACATGGATCACCACCTTTATTTATTGGCTAAAACTAAGATGGTGTCGCCTCACTAACTGATGGACAATTATTAATATAGTACTCCTCAGTGTAGGGTGTAGGGAATAAGCCAAGAGCAAAGAGATTTTTAACATGGAAACTCCTACTGAATACAGGTAACCTTTAATTTTATGGATCTTGAATCAGTGGATTTTGAATGTGATGTGGAAAAAAATCTGAATTTCAGGCAATAATAGACTTTGTTTCAAGCAACAAAGTCTTACTTGGTGAATCAGTCCGGACAATGTTTGTACTGTACATTTACTACTTCAGATACATTTTATATACATTATGTACATTTTACACAGATTTCACCTACAGTGCATACATTATGAAGATTTTATGCATATTCTACTCGTGTAACATCCCATTCACCATTTAATAGCCATTCAGCTCTAGTCACTATCTGTTTCACCCTATTATTCTGTTATATTGAGAATTTATGCTAAAGCTGAATTTCATGTACTTGATGTACTCCCAGATTAATCTCTGTCCCTTGAAGTCCAAGTGTGTGTGCCAGACAGCAGTAAGCCACTTGTGCCTGGTATGGCAGCTGTGGCTCTTCATGGATGGAACAGCCTGGCCACATAATCCATACTCTGGTATCCTTCTGGTTGCATTACTGCAGTATGTTGTGTGCAGGTCTGCCCTTGAAGATAAGTTGGAAATTGAAACTAGCACAAAATGGAGAACACTACCATTGAATGCAGCAGTGAGACTGCTATCCAGAACACCATTCAAGGATCATGTGATACTTGTCCTAAATTAACTGTACTGGTGACCTATATGCGACTGGTTGGACTTTAAAGTTTTAGTAATGTTTAAAGCCTTAATAGTTTAAACCTTCAGAGAGCATCTTTCCCACTATAATCTGCCCAAACATTAAGAGGCCACTGTCAGCATCCTATAACTGGGAGAGATGTGCTATGCTGGGGAGTAGGAAGAGTCTTCTTTGTCATGAAAACCTAGCTTTGAGATGACCTTTCCTTGAGGTCAGGTTGGCTCTGACATTTTCTGCTTTTTGGCGCCAGGGGAAGATTTTTAAAAAAAATTTCACATTTAGAACACAGTGACCACAGCTTTACCATGCTTTTTATCTCTTAAGTGTCTCTCTCTTATGATAGATTTTTTTCATTATTGTGGTTTTATTGTTTCATTTTATTTTAATGAGTTATAACTTGCTACAGGTTTCTCTGGATAATGAGAGGGCCAACCTTGGATGATCTAAAATATAAGCAGAGTTGGTTCTAGTTAATATTTAGATAAGGGTTCACATGAAATTCCAGAGCTGTAGTTTAGACTACATTTCAAAAGACTGCATTTCAAAACATTTCAAAGTAAGGTAATATTAAACCAATTCTTGCCAAGAAAGCTTCATGTGTCCATGTTTCCACCAAGAGTTGACCTGGACTCAAAGGCTGCTTTACGTAATAGCACAGCTGGGGGCCCTGGGCTGCTGACTGGTTTAAAAGAAAAATTAAGTCACCTCTCCAAAAGGAGAAAATTAGGTATCTAGATGTGTGTGTGCGCGTGTGTGTATGAAACAATGACTCTCATCAAAGGAGAACATTGTGTGCCTATTTCTATAAAGCCCTGAAAGAGCCAGGCCAAGCCAGAGAATCTCTTGATGAAGAGGGAATTTTTTTTGTTGTTTCCCATCATTTTCATGGCATGAGTGAAGCTCAACTGATGTTTTTCAGACTTGAAAGGGAAGAGATGGATGAGTGAGTTCTTTGCCATCAGTGAAGCAATTCCTCTAAGAATGCACACAGCAAGAAAGCCTGCATGAAAAGGATGGCGAGTAAATGAACAGAAATAAACTGGGAAAGAAAATGACACAATGAGATTAAATGTAGGTAGGTAGGTAGGACAGACGGACTGTGAAGGGGCTGTATGATAGATATTGCATGATGGTGCAATATTTTGTACATTATTTTCTTGCAGATCTCACTAGTAGCTGATTAGCAATATACAGATGTATGTATATGTATATATGCATGCTCTCTAATTATTTTTGTGAGGGAAATAAGATGAGGGAAAGTTGCTCTTAACTGTATTTCATAACATTAATTTACATTATTCAAATGAAATAAGTGTCACAAATAAACAAGAAATAACATTTTGAAATATATATTTGACTGAAATATATATTTACATCTGTGGATCTTGGTTTGTTCTACCCTTAGTTCAAATTTCATCTATCCCTTCTAAATAAAATAATGAAGCACAGTGATCACAAAACTTGTCAGTTGGGACCAGGAATAGGGCAATTTCCAACATATTGTTATCTGTCCTTCAGAGAGTACAGTCTACTGACAGTCATAATTAGAAATGTAAGACAATTCTTGTACAATGATTTTTAAACTTATTTGGTGATAGATTATTTTGTGCTAAAACCAAAATGTTACTACATTCAGTTTACCTTATTAAAATGCTTATCATATGCGCTTTTGAAAAAATACAGCAGTCTTGTGGCACCTTAACAAATATAGATTAGTTAAATATTTTTTTGAGGGGGGGATGCCTTTGAGTCAAGTCCCTGCAGTTTTCTTGGCAAGGTTTTTTTGGAAGTGATTTGCCATTGTCTTCTTCCTAGGGCTGAGATAACATGACTGGTCCCAAGTCGCCCAGTTGGCTTTGTGCCTAAGGTGGAGCTAGAACTCATGGTCTCCTGGTTTCTAGGCTGGTGCCTTAACCACTACACTAAATTGGATCAGTTAAATAGTAGCTATAAATATAATGTCATTGCTGATTTTCTCTTTGGAGCCTTAAATATTACAGTACTTTATTTCTGTATTTCTCTTTAGATTGTCATCCTTTTGCATCTTTAATAGCAGCTGTATTTTTCCCTTTTTGATTAAAATATTCATTAAATAGTTCAGATTTTTAGTCTTTCAGATTCCACTGCAGATTCTACAAAGAACCAAAGTACACTGATGCAGTGCAATATTAAACTTATGGAGGCATTTTCTGCAGCAGCTGTCAAAAACAACAGAATCCCCTCCCTTGGGAAATCCAGAATTTCTCCCTGTCTTCAACTTTGTTTAGAAAATATTTATTTTGGCAGGCCTTTTGTGATTAATCTTAAACTGAATATACTGATGTGATTTATCATCTGATCTTTTAGCTGAGCTGTTGCTTATATAATTTTGTTGTTTTTACAGATTGTGTGATACTTTTTTTTTACATTGTTGAAAATTGCCTTTTAAGGAGTTATCCTTGAAGAGATACAGTATGAATAGTATATCAAATTAAATATAGAGAATAAATATTTTAGGGAAGTTTGACAGAAATAGTTGGGACATTTTCTGGCTGCCTCTCTAGCCATTCAGACTTAAGAAGTATTCCAATGGAAAAATCCTCTTTCACCACAGCAGAGAGATCCTGATGCCATCAGAACACCCAGCTGCAGATTGGTGCCTTGCAGAATTTCCTGTCTGCAGCTGATGTCAAGTTGGGTAAGGATACATTAGGGCAAAACTAGCTGAGACTGCAATAGACAGGCACAGTGATTGAACCAATGGGCGAAGAAATGGGTAATTACATCTTCAAACTGGGAATCTTGTTGCCAATAGTATAAAAAAATCTAATTTTTATGATAAAAATAGGCAAGATCTGGAAGATGTGGATGGAAATAATTTCCTTAATTCGCTGTGATCTGGCAGATTATCAAGGGGCAAATGTAAAGGGATGTAATATAATTTCCCTGTTTCTGGGATCAGGATCTAGCATGCTCAATATAGTGAATTGTATGATGGAGTTTTTGCATGATGCTCTAGTATCTGACTTTAGAGTAAAAAGTTGGTCCTCAATCCTACTCTGAGTTTCTGGGGGAACATCCAGTAAGCACAACCATGCACAGTGCTGCAAAAGCAACAGATACTGCTATAATTTTTTACTCTAATGTGTGACATGTCTAGATGTGGTCATTTGTTGTATGTGACCTACTGAGAAGCCCATGTATAGAAAACTTCATTAGTCTCTTTCTTCTCTAAAAGTTATGCATAAAAAGCCATAGCTGGCAACTTGCCAAAAAACCCTGATAATTTGCCATTCAGAGGAGGAAGGCTGCCATTAACCAATTCTTTAATTCAAGTTCCTCTTATTTCCAACTCTCTTTATTACAGCAGAAGAACGTTGAGTCTGCTCAGGGTTTGGGACTGCTTCAGGTGTAATTCAGTGTGGGTCTCAGTGTTTAAGGAGAAAAGTGTTATCTTCCTCTCAAACCAATGAAATTTCTTTAACTGCTTGACGTAGGAGTCACAGAGGATGCCTTATTTGGCAAATGCTGGGCAGTAGAGCCAGTAACATTGCAGGAAGTGTGGGATTCAACTGCACAGTATCAAATATGGGAAGGCAAAAGGTCTGAGTTCTAACCAAAATGTTCAGCTGGGTTTCTTCTTTTCAGAAGTTCAGCTCAGGTGCAAATTCCCAACAGTGTGAATCACAGACACAATAATGAAGAAGTAGAGGTTTCTGTACAATTGAGAACAAACTTCTGTTTCTGCAAGGGGAAATATGATTTTAGCAATTTCTCACTCCTGCTCTCCTGCTCCAAAAGAACCAATCTGTTCTTGAGGGTCCCCAACCCTCAAGGGGCCTGCAGAGGAAGGGCCAGGCCAGAATACCCATGGGATAGAAGTTGGGATATAAGACCAAAACTCAATCTCTTATTGTTAGATGTATTGTTCTTTTACTTCTTTTTGTAAGAGCACATGTAAGTTAAGAAGATTAAGAAAAATGAGGTAACTTCAATAGCTGCAAGTGTGTCTTCCTCAAAAAGCACCTCTAACTATAGTTCAAATGATATTATTCCACTTCGGGATATTCAATCCAGCACTAACCATCAGTTTCTAAGCAGGACGTAGTGTCCATACATTCATGCACATACCCCCTAGTGCTTTATGCAAATTATCTTCAGATTGTGAAAGTAATCAAGCAGCAGCATTAGAAAAAGAAATAAAAGGAGGTGACCCCCTTTAAAATTCAAACATCCTAAAACTCAAACTCTCTTCAGCCAAAAAAAAACCTTTGATAGACATGTGCCTAGCAACCATCTCTACAAATCCAATGAGTATCCAATGTTGCTTAGTGCAGAGTTTGGTATTTTAGAATTCTGCACTAAGTCAGCTACACCACACACAAAAAGAGGATACTTACTAATTTTTCTCACAGTTCTGTCTTTTAATGACAAGGATAATAAACAGCTTCTAATCGCAATCATAGTGCTTAGGGATGGAAATACACTGAGAATCTTACACTTTCTTCCAAATGTCATATAATCTTGTCAAACACCAAGTTACAGGCACTTTCTCTTAAAACACAACACAACAATTTAAAAAAGCCTAAAATGCTTTTTTCCCCCTCCTTACATGTATAGATTTTCAAATGAAAAGTTAAGCAACAAATGAGAATTGCCAACATCCACTGGCGGTTGTGAGCAATTTGAAATTTCTGGTATTCGTAATAGATACAAATCAGCATAATAGGTACATTATCCTACCTAATCTTTTAAGAAAAAGTAATACCTTATAGTAGTATTAGCAGTAGAGGATAATATATCTTAAAATATATGCATGCAGCTATGCAAACTATTCCATTATTTAGTAACTGCAATGAGACATAAACAAACATAAACCCTTCAGATAGTTCTTGCAGTAATTAGCAACAACAGAAATGACAACAACAACAACATCATGGAAAATTTGAAGTTCCATGTATCTTTTCATCAGAAATTTATATTTGCTTTTAATCTCCAAAACAGGGAAACTAAAACAACTTGAAATAATTAAAATAATAATACTTGGAAGACTGTCATTAAAAGAATTAAGATGGGATTTCTACACTGCTATATAATAATTTAATTAGCATATATCCAAAGCAGAAGGAAAACTGCCATTCAGATGAGGAAATTATGTTTCATAGGACTGCTTATTTCAACACATTTTGAAATAACAACTTCCCCAAGTTCTGTATCTCTCTGAACATTGATATGACTATCTTGTAACTATTCTGTTATTTACTGAATAATTAACTGAAAATAGTAGAGATGTTAAACCCCATCAAGATATACCTAAATATCTAGGTGTTTCAGTTATAAGCAGTATAGCCTGTCTTTGCCTTTCTCTGTTTTTTTTTTAATTTGAATACTGCGGTCTTTCTTCTTCCTATATAGCCCCTTCAGATACATTACTCAAAAGGGTTTCATCATTTGATAGCTATATTTGTATATATGCAAACAGGTATGCAAGTTACCCCCTTTCTAAGAAACTATTAATTGTACTATAACATGGTTTTGCAAGTTATATTTCGTTGTAAGAGTATAAATGTTTGGGTGTGTATATAGAGATACATGCAGACACACCTTCCTACCATAAAATTATTTTCCAATGTTCAATAAAATCAAATTGCATAATTGTCTTATTTAGAGGTGAAAGGTATGTCAGGTTTTGTCAGACATGTATCTAAAGCACACATAATAAAGTAAAATATCTTGCTTGATTGCAGGTTTTTCCATCCATCATAAATCCTCTATTATACACTAACATGACTTCCTGTATGAGTTAAACAAATTGAAAGAAAAGAAACTAAACCTACCACACATACAGCATTTCAATCTTATTTAAACTCTATTGGCTTTGAACAGCGGTATAATAAAAAACTGAATGTTTGTTATGTAAACAAAAATACACTACAAACTTATATACTGCTAGTATCTGTAATATTAATAATTATTAACAAACGGGGTTAATAGGCTTTTTAGTAAATGAATGATCCAGACAAAATTACAAGGGAAATTACTTTCTTTTGCCTTTAAAGACAGAAACACTTTATGCATGTTTTCACTGGCTTCCAGTAATAAAACACAGAACACAATTTTAGATTTTTCTTTAAGTGGTACTTACTATTGTGCACAGTCAATAAGCTGATATTCATTTGACCTCTCAAAGCACGCCTTTACTCCTTCATCATCCCAGAGCTTTTTTGCATGTTCAAAGAATTCCTGAAAATTGGAAATTTAATATCTTTGATAAAGTATTTAAATAATTACTCCACTATTATAAAACATTTAACCAGGAAGCATCATTAGCGTTTTTTTTAAAAAGGAGAGATTATTTCTATTAACAGTTATATTAGGTATTAGAACTATGTTTTAAATAGAGAGATACTGTAAATTGCTGAGATATTACTTTATGAATTTCATGTATAATCTCTAGTATGTAATGTACTTGGTGATGAGCCTGATAGTTCAATCTGGATAAAGACTTTTAATTATAGATTTTATGTGTCACACTTCCCATTTAGAAAGTAACTTCTCCCTGAGTCACAAATGGGTCCTAGAATGTGAGGTACTATTTTAAATGTAACATGTTCTTAGAAAAAGAAAGTGGAGAGGGGAGAAAATAAGTGCCCACTTTTTAAAAAAAAAATAAGGAAATGTTATTTTCATATATTACTCATTAGCTCAAGGTCCAAGAATGTTATTACATTCATCACTTCCAAAATTATTTTGCCT
Organism: Candoia aspera; assembly: GCF_035149785.1. Taxonomy (NCBI): domain Eukaryota; kingdom Metazoa; phylum Chordata; class Lepidosauria; order Squamata; family Candoiidae; genus Candoia; species Candoia aspera. Next base: position 156,273,064 of record NC_086155.1, read on the forward strand.
GCTTCAAAGCATATGCAAGTGAAAGTAGGCAGTACATACAGAATTTGCTATTAAAAATACTCTGAAAGGCTGAAATTAGTTCACCCAAGTGATAGGATTTTTTTATGACATGTTCTAGGAAGCTAGCATATATTTTAAAAAATGTACAGAAAATGAAAATGGCATGGAAACATTCAATTCAAAAGAGCAGGCTGGTATATTCTACGACAAGAATATCAGACATTAGTTCCTTGATAAATTATCAAATAGCTTTGATAACAGCCTTTAAAGGAAGCTGTATCCTCCTTTTTATCCCTTTCCCATCTCCCATTCTGGTTCTATAAAATTAAGATGATTTCTTCCTCTTATTATAGAGTGAAATTTAGATTGATAAGCTTTCTCTAAAGTAATTTTCTATGGCAAATATGGCTGGCAGTTATTTTTTACAAATCTTGTAGTTTTGTGTAAAATGCAATAATTTGTATAAGATAATTTCTCACTACCTTTTTCCAGCACAGAATTCTGCTACAAATGTTAGTTTATTGTATACTAATCTTAATTACAATGACAGCTGTGTCTTAATGCAAGTTATAGTTCTATTTTCAAATAAGATTTAATTGGAATAAATTGCTTCACTTATGATTTGTCCATAAGCATTTTCTATCACAGTATTTAATTGAGGAAAACTGAATAGAAGAAAATACTGGTTGGTTATATTTCTCTAAGGAAAATCTAAAGTACTTAGTCAATATACAGTTTAAGCTGTTACATGATGGTGAAGTTATCTTAATTTCATGAAATTTTATTTATTTATTTATTTGATTTATATAGCCACCCATCTCAGCTGCATGAAGTGACAATTTTAGATCATTCTTTAAACCCTTTACCACTGCAGTTGTATTTCAGGGAATTATTTATTTCCAGTATAGAATAAAAAGTTCTAAAAGTTTGCTACATGCCATGGTATATTTGCTTTGGAACTTTAATTCCAAGATGACTTGAAATTTAATTTTCAATTCTTATGTAGCACAGCAATAATAAAAAGTGATATGGGCAATTCAAAGGTTAAAAAAAAATCTTGAAAAATACAATATAAAAAAAATAACACCAGAATAGAGCCAACATCAGAAAAGATTGATACAAAAGGTCTAAAACAAAAAACAATCAAACAGCCTGGGAAATTAAAAAGGTTAGCTTTTAGCTAGACTTCCTAGAGTGTTTGCAAATGAAAATCCACAAATAAAACACAACAGGAAATCAAACAAGAAGTTACCAGAAATTGGTAACTGTAACTGTAAATATATAATTATTAATTATATATCAAGCTAAATGGAAAAAAAGAGGTACTGCAAACAGAACATTCAAAATTATATACCTGGCCTATAAGTGGAACATAGGTTGATATCTATTCAGGTGGCCTATAAATGGAGCACAGGTGGGCCAGCAAACTTTTCTATTCAGGCGGCCCAGCAAACTAACACAAGGATAGGCAATATTTTGGCGTCTGAGGCCACACTTAGCATTTCTGGAGGGCAATATCTTCAGTGAGCAGGGTTATAATGCAAGGTGGGTAGGGATGTATCACACAGATGGACAAGCCCAGGAGTTTTATTTTTTTCCTGAATTTGAAGAGCAACTAAGATCATAAGCGTTAGTCAGTTTAGCCGCCAGGCAGTATGGACTCAAAAAATAAAATAAAAAAATAAAATGCACCCTATACTTATAGCAGAAGGCTAGCAGCATGGTCTTGAGACTTCAAAAAGACATCACCAATTTTAAGGCTTCACAGCAACTACAAAGGGCTTTTCCCCGTAATTTAGCTTGAAGCGAGGAGGAGCTTACACCAGATTATTTTACAAATCTCTGATCAATGGGAAAAGACTGTACACTTGTCCTCAGAAAGAGTAATAACTAATCAATTTAGAATTTCAGTAAAACCTTGATTTAATAGATCATGGGGGAGAAAGGTTATTCATTTAATACAAATGTCTTTTAAATTTGAATTTACATAACAGATGTAATTTGTGTAATTACATAATTGACATTTTATGTCATCTGTGTAAATTTGTCATTTTTATAATTACACAAATTACGTAAATTGACACCAAAGACCTATAAATGTCAATTATGCAATTATGAAAATGAACTAGACCGAAATCACAAAGACATAAATTATGTAGACTGACTACATGGCTTCAGAAATGTGCTTTGTCTGTTTTTTAGAGGTGTATATCTATAAATCCAAGCACAGAAGAAAAACAAATTATTGAGAAAAATAGCAAAAGTTGAACATTAAGGGCCTATACATGAAAATAAGAAACATAGCTTATTGAGGTTACAGTAATTGCTTTAAAACTGGTTATTAAATTAGATTTGAGTAAAAAGATTAGATAAACAACAATTAATGTCTTGATTCCACCACAAACTCTAGCAGTTGGTATGAGATAAAAGGGTGAAACAAGGATGCACAACAGAAGACTTCCTAAATGCTGCCTTCAAAATTCTTGGAGTGGAACTGTTCCCAATTTGCCAACAAAATTGCTACTTTTAATGTGACCAAAAGGAAAAAATTATTAAATTCACAGGGATAGATGGAAACACATGTTGAAAGCACAATATGAAAAACTGAAAAGATTATATACAGAAGTAGGCTTGAGCAGAAAGCTTTTAATTCTAGGGAGGACATCAATGTCCAATCCAACAGTTAATCCAGCTAAAAATGTTCAGAAGAGAAGAGGGTCCCAACAAAAGGTAAATGGATGGAACTGATTGCACAGGCTTATGGGGGGATGGGGAAACCCTCAATATTTGGCAACCTATATAATATGTGTGACAAGAAAACTGGCATTAGAATCAAGGAATACTATTCAGGAAGAACACATACCCAACAGAAATATTTTCAGAACAATAATCAGTAACCATTATGGTAGGATATTTTAAATATAAGGAAAATGCATTTTAAATTTTTTTTAAAACCTATGAAGATCCATCAGGAAAGATGCATATTGTCTATTTTTTATTCAGAAATGCATACTTCCGAAGTCAACAGGATAACATTTTATGATCACAGTGCTGGGAAGTCACTTAATCCAACTCTTTGCCAGTACAGGAAATCCATTACTAGGCAAGAATTGATAGGTAATCACCTAGCTTCTACATAAAAACCTCTCATCACTGTTTACTTCCTTTCAAGAAAGTCTGTTCCACTACTGAATAGCTCAGAATGTCAGGAAATTCTTCCTAGCGTTTAGTCGTAAAGCTTTTTTTCTTATAATATAAAGTCATTTGTTCGATCATTTATGAGATGGCCTTTCAAATATTTGGAAATGGCTCTTTAAGCTTGAAGCTCACGTAGCAAACTACCTCAAATCATGGAGACAGTGTCAACCCTCTGCTACTTATTATATCTCTGGACTAAAGGGTTTGATAAATACAGTGGAGGAAATGGAACCCTGAGTTTTCCTAATATAGAGTTTCTGCAGTTCAGAGAAGATATTTTAGTACTGCCACTAATTTTTTTCAGTCTGCAAGTAGGATTCTTGAGTAATGAATATAGTCAGGAATTTTGTAAGAAATGGTGTGGTTTATAAATATCTTCAGTACATCCCATTTTTCCTTCTCTAAACTAGGAGCAAGTTGGTTCAAAATTAAAAAGAAATGCCACATGAAGTATTATGTTCTTTCAATAAATTAAGAAATCACCGTAAAGTTCAATTTTGCAGAACTTTGAATGCACTTTTTCAAATTATTAGAATTTTGAACCTGTCTTTCTAATCTTCTATAGGGTTTTTTTTAGCAGCCTTTTTTTTGGCTATACAGTATCATATTCTGCTCTCTGACTGGGAAATCTGCCTAACTTAATTAATCTAGTATCTCTGCATGGCTGTTTCTACAAGCTTTCTAAAACAAACAGCATTATATGTGATTCACAGGAACCAACTTTTTGCTTTTTATTTATAAGTGCCATAATCCAAAACAGTCGGATTGTTATTCCTGTAGGAGTCTCTCTCTTTTACTCTGGCATTAATGGAGGGGAGATAAATGTAGAAATTTACTTTTAAAACAGCAATACTTATTTTAATAATTATGAAATAACTTGAAGGGTAACTATCATTGGACAGCTTTTAAAAAAGGGGAATCATACAAGAATTTTTTTGTTATTTTTTTCTTCAATTTTTGCTTAGGTAGCTAGCTGTTCAGCTGGGGAGGATAGCTTGAAATAAAAAAAAACATTTTAACTTATCAAGTTTATTCAATTGTCTCAAACATCTGGAGTGTTTAATGTAGACAGGAATTCAATTAAATTATATGACAACACAAACAGAATGGAATGAAAATTAAAACAGGAGACAACAACTTGCTAGTAATACTGGTATCACCTTAGGCATTCTCATCAGAAAAATACATAATCATTCTAAATGTTAATGCTAAATGTGCTTCAGGATTGTTTGCTTAATGACCACAGTGGAATGAAGAGCCGGCAAGTAGACTGGCTCTTCATAATTCCTCTGTGTTTTAGCTTTTTATATCAAATTTAAATGTACTTTTGTGTTGTAACTTCTTATATTAGACTTTAATGTACCTTCTAGGCTTTCAACTGACTGTACCCCACCCTCCTTATGCTGGTCTTTGTCTGTAGCAAAGATTTGTTCGTTTATAGGTCATAATTCCTCTTTGGACAAGAAGCAGGCTTGAGATTGCCCACAAGTGCTCCAATTGCTCCTCGCAAGGAGACCTCAAGACAGCGGTCTCTGGCAGGTTTAGAGTTCTGGGAGATGAAGGAATAACCATCTTGCTTAAACAGCAGTCGGTGCCTTCAGAAAGGACACTGGGTTTGCATACTTCCCTTTCTAATCATTTTGGATATTGCTTGGTAACTGCTTTTCAGCTATTAGGAACCTTTGGATTGACAAGTTTTATAGCACAAGGTGAGTTTCCTTCAATCCTTAGCAAAAGAAGTTTTAAATACAAGTTTAAGGACTTAAATATATATACATATACATACATACATACGTACATACATACATATATATATGAAATAAACAGCAAGAGGGTGATTAGAACTTTGATTTCGGAAAGTTACAAACAAATGAAGGGTTCAGATGGATTTGAAATAAGATTTTGGAATTAATTGTAAGAATCCTTCCTATGAGAAAATTGTTTTGTTTTGCATTTTCTTTAAAAAAGTGATGAGACTTTGAAGGGAACCAGAAGGAACTAAAGATTACAATTAAAGGAGAAGAGCACTTAAATTTGACTTACTAATACAGAATGAAGCAAAATATTTTAACATTGGACATGTTGAAGGATGTTTTTGAACAATTGACTCAGAAGTTAATTTTAAGAGTGCCTGTCTCTATAGATAGACTGTGCTTAAAAGACGCTATGAAAGAGGAACATGTTATATTTGATAAAATTGAAACTGATTTGAAAGTGGATATAAAAATGACAGGTTACAAGAATGAAATGGAAAAAGATGCTACCCTGGACATACAAAAGAAGTCGGCCGATGCCTTAATAATTAAAAGAGATATACAAATAACAAACCAAGAGAGTGACCTGGATAATTTTCCTATACTGGATTTATAAAAGAGGCTTGTTAAAGCATTGAAGAATTTTGTGAGAAGGGACAAAGGAATAATGAAAAGAAATCAAGTTCTAGGACATTATTTGAAGGGACTAAAGATCAAGATTGTTTAAAGTACAAGGAAGGAATATAAGGTTGGCTTATTTGATCAAGATTAAAATAGGTATGTTGGTATCTCTGGTTATGGACTTTTGCTGATCAGGACTGAAATGACAAGGCTTTAAGGATTTGTTTATAGATAAGAGATGAGATATGGGAAGAAGAGATCATTTATTGTATTTCAGGAGAAGGTGATTAAGTTACTAAAATTTTTTATACTTGTGATGAAGGGGGAAGTCACTTCTTTATATTTCTATTTTCTTTTTCTTCCCTATATTCTTTTTCTTTCTTTTCTATTTTCTTCTATTTTTCTCTTTTCTGCGCTTTCTATTTTTTAAAATTCTTTTTTTAGTTGGTATTAGTTTTTATCTTTCTAATTGTAATTTTTAATAAAATTACTATAAAAAAATAAACTAAACATCCATACACCTATCACTTAAATAAACAACCTTAGTCCCATGATAGTACTGCTTTGTGTAGGAGACTGGATATACCCTTATGGCTCTAACACTTGCATCTCTTCATGCTGTATACATGGATTTGTTCAATGAAGAAGATTATTTTGCTATGGGGACACAGCAGCTTGTTGTGCTAAACTAGCAACAAAGACAAACAAAGAGGACTATAATATACAAATAAATCTCTCACAAGGGCAGAGTCTCAGTCTCTCTTTATTTTTCAATACAACTTACAACAAAAGCTTCATTAGCACAAAGCCTAAGGCATAACAGTCATTAAAATCCATTTAGGAATAGCCAACTTAGCAGCCATGGGACATGCTTAGCATTTTGTTCAGAGTCTCACTGTACACCTGCTTTAGTGTACACTTAATTAAGACAGTGACCCTTGGGAGAAAATAAACTTTGTTACCAGCAAGTTATTTTTTCTACTAGAATTTCTAGGTGTGCAATAATCATCCAATTACTTTGCTAATTACTAGAAGTTACTTTCTTTCAAGAAGAATTTTTTCTTATTTAAAAAAAAAAAAGGGGAAATGTATCTCCAACCTCCACTGATTATTCATCATTGATTTTTGGGGTTTAATTGTACTATTTATGTAGAAGAAAACCTGGTTTAATCTAATCCTATTATAGAGAATTGGTAAACATCACTTCCTCCTCCTCTAGATATATTTCACAGCTACTAAAGACTTGTATGATGTAATCTTTTATAAAGTGAACAGAATATTTTTCTACATCATGACATAACAAGTGCTTAAGAAAACAATTTTCTGTATACTAAATACTTTTTCAGAAACAAAATTCAGAACATTTTTTGTAATTTCATAAGGCTCACTTTAAGACCTTTTTCATTCTTCTTCCAAAAGCAGATTTGATTGCGAATTCCTCTTATTTTCTAGATAAAATATAGGTACCGTTCACATAAAATTATACACATTGCTGATGATACTGATGCAAGCCATTTAATATTTGCTTAGTAATACTTAAGAACATTTTTATATACATTTTCAATAATATTTCATGTACAATAGTTAGTGAAAAGGTGTTGTTTTTCAGTAGATAGTATTATTTGGAAATAAAGCATTTAATCGAAGTTTCAACTAATGACCAAGCTATCTGGTCAGAAGGTACCAGCTATGGTTAGCATTTCTAAAGTTTTGCTACTTCTCCAGTTCTTTTGCCTCTGTAAGATACATGAAACAGCTTAACTCAACATTGTAGTCACCAAGCACCTAGATAGTAAATGAGCTACAAAGTGGGACATCAGGAAACAATATTAAAAAGATTGTGCCTCATTTACCTAATGTAGATGACAATGTATCTAAACTTTTATACGTATGCTTTCTATAATTCTGTACAATCTATTATGTTCTTCATCCCTTATAAATTATTTTTACACTGTTCTTTTAGAAATAATAGTAGTATGTTCCCACATGATTTCAAAAATATGCTGAAAAATTTAGATCATCCTGTAAATTCAGGGACACCCAGACTAGTCTGATTATCACTGAAAATAATTTTCATAGAGTTGGACTTCCACACAGTCAGAAAGTGATTTGAAACTGACCCAGCTTATCAGTAGGTCTTACTTGTGATCAAGGTCAAGGATCCAGCAGCACAACAGTGTATGCACCCTTCCACGCAACTTGGCAAAACTACCCAGCAAAGTAATCCAAAATGTTTCCATGGTTATATGGAAACTCCAATGCACAGAAGTCTCCAAGTCTCCTGGACCAGATGGATTACATCCCAAAGTGTTAAATGAACTGGCAGATATCATCTCAGAGGCACTGCCTGGAATCTTCGAGCAATCCTGGAGAACAGGGGAAGTGCCAGAAGAGTGGAGAAGAGCCAATATTAATATTTTAAAAAGAGAAAAAAGTGGACCCAGGAAACTACAGACCAATCAGCTTCACATTAATACCAGGGAAAATCCTGGAAAAGATAATCAAGCAATGGGCTTGTGAGCACTTAGAAACTAACAGGGTTATTACCAGGAACCAGCATGGTTTTGTTAAAAACAGGTTTTGTCAAACAAATCTTATTGCTTTCTTTGACAAAATGATTAGATTAGTGGACCAAGGGAATGCTATGGATGTAGTATACTTAGACTTTAGTAAGGCATTTGATAAAGCAGACTGTAACCTCCTTCTTGATAAACTGGAACAATGTGGGATGGATGGTCTCATTATCACACTTGGCTGGACAACAATAGCCAACATGTGGACCTTAATAGGTCTATGTTAACATGGAGGGAGGTATGCAGTGGAGCACCTCAGGGTTCTGTCTTGAGTCCACTATTCTTCAATTATTTCATAAATGACTTTGATAAGGGAATAGAAAGGATGTTCATAAAATTTGTGGATGACACAGAGCTGGGGGTGGGGTTTGCTAACACCCAAAAGAGAGGCTCAATATTCAAAAGAATTATGATAGTATTGAACACCGGGGCCTATCCAACAAAACGTTGTTCAGTGATGAGAAATGTAAGGTTATGTGCTTAGGCAGGAGAAACCAGATGCACAGGTACAAATTAGGTGGTACTTGGTTACAGTAGTACTTGTGAAAAGGATCTGGGAGATGACAGATTAAACATGAGCAAGCAATGTGTCACAGTTGTCAAAAGAGCCAATGTGGTTCAGGGCGCGTTAAAAAAGGTATAGTGTCAAGGTCACTGAAAGTGATAGTACTGCTTTATGATGCACTGGCCAGACTGCACCTGGAATACTGTGTCCAGTTCTAGTTGCTATAATACAAAAAGGACTCTGAGGAACTGGAAGGATGGCATAGAAGAAAAACAAGGATTGTAAAGGGCTTGGAGGCTAAATCCTATGAAGAGCAGTTAAAGGAACCTGCATCAACCTATTTAGAAAGTCATTTTCTATGCATTGGTTTATTTTTTAATACACACAAACAACACACACTCCTACTTACCTACCTCAACAAATTAGTGCTACTATATTTTCCATACATGAGTTATAGCTGGGTCTGAGATGCAAGGAAGAGTGAGGAAAAAAAATCCAAAAGCAAGAATAGAAAAACTCTTAGCCGATTACAGGAAACATTTGCAAGCTTTCTTTCTGCTAAAGGTGTTAACAGTACTGATTTAAAGAAAGGATATCCAAACCACTGCACCTGTTTTCTTATTTTGAATTTGGAAACAACTCCACATAAATAGTAAGTATGCATTCAAACTGGCAGAAATATGTGTTTAACTCTGTCATGTCATATATAGATTATGTCAGCTTCTCTTCACTTAGGGATTCACTGAAGCATTCAAGTTGATGAGGAGTGCCTAAACTTCTGCATGCAATTATAGATGAAAATCAAAATAAGTAATATGATATAAAACAATTAAAATCAAGTTTAAAAAACATTCTAAAGCTAAACATAGCTGAAATCATTAGCAGCAATCTCAGTGTCCTTGAAGATAAATGTTCTGGTTTCTTTTCTAAAGATGAAGAAAGGCTAAACTTAGTAATATGTTTCTGATATAGGAGGTATATTTCAAGGCCTCTTCTCCTACCAAAATAGGCAGCCCCTCAGTAGTCACACCCAAAGTTATTTAGGGTTTTAAAGATTGCAGTGAATGCCTTTAATTATCAAAATTAACTGTTGCATTTTGTTCTTATTGAAACTTCTGGATAGTCTTTAAAGGTAACCCTACATTTCAGTGATTATAATGTAACCAAGGCATGGATAATGAATTCTCAAGAATAAGTGTAATTGATGTAAAAAACATAGTTGTGCAAACACTCTTTGTCCCTTTCATGTGGAAATCTAGAGAGAGCGATCATGAACTTTATCCTTAGGAGGGAATGCAGTCTCTGAGCCTTATTTACTACTGATCAAGCACCTCCATCTTGTTTGACTTTAATTTCCGTTTATTCATCCTCACTTGGTCCATTCTCAAACCTAGGCAATGGTCAGAGGTATGATCTTAGATGACAAAAGAAGTAAAGCTAGGAATATTCAGTACACTGCTGGTATCCTATTTCAAAGTCCCAGACTTCCTCTTGAGGAGGTTTTATACAGATACTAAAAAGCATAGAAGACAAGACAGAATCCTGTGGAATACAGTAAGCCAACAGACACAGTGTTGAACAGTAGTCCCTCAACCAACAACTGGTATGTCCTGATGGAAAGAGCTAAAACCAGTTTTAAAAAGTATTCCCAAACCTCAACTATGGCAGGTAGTCTAGAAGAATATAATATTGAAAGTCACCAAGAGATTAACGATAACCAGTAGGATTCAGCAGCATCTGCAGTAAACCAAAAGGACATGTGCACAGTGTCATCGTCACACAAATGTCACCATTACCTATTGTCAAGCCCTGCAAGGCTGGCAAACTCAGGAAATAAGACCACTTGGATTTCTAGAAAGATCTTTAGTACCAATAGAGTAATGTAACAGAATCTTGAAAGCCTATCAAAAGAATTCTCCCATTTAACTTATACCAAGCGTAATTAAGGTGGAGTTAAACTGAGATTCTTTCTCATGCTTTCTCCTTCCCCTGAGCTGAGTTTTCTCTTTTGCAACAATCCTTTTTCCTCCTTTGCTATTCCACAGATTGTTAGACATTCCATTACATGTACTTCCATTCTGATGTCTGACAAAGTATGTAAATTGCAGCATGCACTCCTCTAATTCAATTCCATGAAAGGCCATATATCAAGGAACCCATAGCAGTCTAAGTCCCATATCCTGGCTGAAAACCCAGCTAAAACAGGTCTAGATTAACTCGGTGCCCTCCAAATATGTTGGGCTCTACTCTGAGAGTTCCAAGTCAATGAAATTTTTCACTGGAAATTGTAGGAAAAGGCTGGTGGTGCTTTACTGCACAATCCAGATGCAGGAAAAGTTGTAAAATTGCTGGTTTCCTGATTATCATAGTCAGAAATTATGTATTTTGACACTGGATGATAATTTCCCAACTTTTTTGAGTTAGGAGAAGGTTTCTTTAACAGTGGTCTTAAGCAGAAAGAACAACAACCCTCTCACAAGGAGAAAGACCAGTCAGTGCTGGATAAGCCAGGAGGGGCAGGTAATACTCCTCACTTGTCCAGACATCCTGTAATTATTTTCAAGAGTCACAAGCTGAGCCCAAAGACCAAAACAACTGGTTACCATGGATACATCACCATATCCTGCCCTAACATTAGAGTCCAAATCAAGATGGATCAGAATAGCTTTGTTCACAAAGAACAATGTACCAAATGTATCAGCAACCTATCCCCAGCATTCTGGGAAAATGCAAAGAGCAATGACAGCCTATTGAATGCAAAATGGAAGCAAAGAAGTAGGTATTAACTTACAATATAAACAATATAAAACATAATATCTACAATTTCAGAATAAAACAAATCTATAATAAATAATACACAATGCCAATATATTAACTAATAAATCTAGATTCAGATGACATACAATCATTCCTCAAAGGAAGAGTTCAGTTTCCACTATTTCCCAGAAGGCCATCACCAAGGATACCAGCCAAGCTTCTGGAGGGAGGCTATTCCAGAATATAGGTGCCATTATGGAAAAACAGCATTCCCTAAGTTCAGTCTCCCATACCCCTCCATCCCGAAATTTTAGCATCATAAGCAGCAGCTTCTCCTGAAAGATCTCCTCAAAGGCAGGCAGCCCTGAATGTGCCTAGGTGCTAAGAAATATAAGGCTTTTTAATAAAAGCTAGCACTTTGAATGTCACCCCAAATCCAATTGGCACCAATGTAGGGCTTACAACAATAGGTGTAATACAACCATAGTAACTAGAACCAGTTAATATGAAGGCCACTAGCAACTGTAGTTTCGGAGTGGTCTTCAAAGCCAGTCTCATGTACAGCACATTGCAGAAGTCAAACCATGGGGTAATAATGTTATGAGTCACTGTAGTCAGGTCGTCCTGTTCCAAGAATAGTTGTAACAAGGACACTAGCCAAAGCTGGGTGAAGGTCTTCCTGGCCAAGGCTTCCACCTGCCATCTAGCAATAGCCATGAAGACTGCTATGTCAATGACTTGATCCTTCAGGGGCTATGCCACCCACTTGAGAGACAAAACCAGAACTGAGAAAACCACAGTGAATGAATAGTAACTCCATCTTGCTGGGGTTCATTTTCAGCTTGCTTCATCTGATCCAAATCCTGACAGCCTCTAGACACCAAGACAGGACGGAATGTCCAACTGGACCTGGGGTGCCATATAAAGCTGAGTATTTCAGCATATTGATGGTAGCACATCATGAACCACCTGATGACCTTTTCCAGCAGTTTAATAAAGATATTAAACAGCAAGAGGTAGAGGACCAAGCCCTGTGGACTCCCACAACTCCATTACATCAGCCTTTGTCTCCTCATTGCTACAAACTGAAACTGCCACTGAGGTAGGACAGGAAGCACTGCAACAGTGTTCTCAGTCCTTAAGCCCCACAGACGGTCCAGGAAGATACCATACTTGATGGTTTCAAGACTGCCAGGAGATCTAACAGGAGCAAGAGTGGTGCTCTATCTCTGACAAAGTCCCAGCAAAAGTAATCCACAAGACCAATCAGCTGCCTCTATCCCATGCATGAACCTGAAACCTGAGTGAAAAAGGTCCAGATAACCTGCTTCCTTTAGATTGCTGAATCCCCACCAGGGAAGATTTTCTTTATTTCTTTGTTTGTTTCTATTCAGAAAATTTATATGGCCACCCATCTTAAACAAATTAGTCTGGGTGGCCAACAAGCAATACTCAAAAGAACCATATTATAAAACAAATATAAAATAAAGCCCAAAAAATATAATTCAAAGATAACAGTAGTATAACGAGGCCCCTCACGAACCAACTCACAACACCAATACACACATCAAGTTCCACTAGCAGCCTGGTCCTAATTCCTGGGGAAAAGCCAGGTCTTTGCAGCCTTCCAGAAGGCTAATAGGGTTGGGACCATCCAGATTTGGGAGGAGGGCTGTTCCATAGGGCAGGCACCCTAATAGAGAAGGCAATGTTAGATAACATTGTTTTACAAAATGGACTTGGTGCATACCCTTCCTGCTGGATCTGATGGGACAGGCAGAAACTGTAGGAGACAGCTTGGGGACTACGTAATACTTACCAAACACTCATAGATCTGGGGAGAACCCCTCAAGGAAGAGATACACCATAGCCTCTTTCAAGACTGACATCACCCCATCTCAAAGAGAAGCACTGACTCCCTCCCAAATCCAAGTCATCACACACATCCTGGCGCCACATAAGAGCAAGGAGAGACAGGAATCATGCCTATAAATGGCAGGAGTCATACCAGAGATCCTCCTATCCACTTATTTGGAGTCTACCAGTCAAAGAGAATCCCAGATAACCTGATCAGGTAGTTCATTAAAAAGTGCGCATTGCAAAATCCCAAAGCTTAACAACCAATTACCACAAAGATAGTTTATCAAATGTAGGCCGAATTAGTCCATCATCCTACTGAATAAAATTTGAACATGTGTAAGCAATCTGCCGCTTTATCTTTAGACGTATCATTTATATCACTAACCAGCTACAAAACATACTTGAATGGGACTGATGCCAACAGAGTTACTTAACTAATCATTTACAACTACATTCTACCTGTTTTCATACTACTTATCATGAACTTCAAGTTAATGTAAGATAATTTTTAATAAAATATTAACAACACTTTGCTTGGGTGAAGTAGTTCACATGCTGTTTTTAAACCATTCCCAGATACTACTATCCAAATAAATATTGTGCAAAATTCAGCCAGATTTAAGAAGTTACATATTATTTGATGTTCTAATGCTAGTTAAAACACATTTATCATTCTTATAAAAATCAATTTCATTCAAAGTTGTTTACCTTTGGTTGAATTGCAAATTATAACTCCTCTTACTATCATAAAATGCTTTTCAACAAGATGGTGATTTTAGCATAAAAAAGATTTTATTTTATTAGTGTAGATGCTGACTGAAAATGTGTTAATGATAGCTAAATTATATGGACTCAATGAAAAGTCTCTGTTTAGATGAATCTCTAAATCAGGAGTAGAATAACTTTTATGCAGCATCTAGGCCTGTAGGAGGCATAACACTGAAGTGGTATGCTAAAAACCAATTGCTATGAAACAACAGCAGGGGAATATTATTCTTTGTTTTGTCTGCTTTAGTTAGCCTATTAACATTAAATCATAATTTTAAACAGATGTTTGTATAAGTTCCATACAACACAAACAGCAATAATAACAAGTATACAGCTTTTTGATGCTACCATAAGACAGTAAGAAGAGTATCAAAGATTTAAATAGGTGAACAATGGGCTTAAGCTATAAACACTTTATGGGTACATCATGTTTTTAGTAGATGGACTAAAGCCTTGACCCACTTTTTCAGCACTAATAATTTGTTCACCCAGTAAGAACCTATGACAAAAGAACAAGTGGCTTCAATAATTCTTAACTATTTTCCCCTAATATGTGAAGCATTTTCCAGAGAGTATTTTTTTCCACCGTCATTCACTCAGGCATTTAATTAGATAGCTATAAGTTCAGCGAGGGCAGCACAGTCCAAAGACTATATGTTGCACAAGACTGTCAATCTAGCATAACTGAAGACATTTTGGTTAAAATCTGTAATTTTAGAGGATTAAATTCTAGGTTCTTACACAGTACACTGGAATACACAACCAGTCGCAGCCCAATAAAGATATTATGAAAATTGATAAATTCATTAAGAAAGCTGGGAACTTAACAGAATAATAATGTCAGATAGTTGGAAAGAGTTTTAAATGTCATCTAGTCCAAACCCATACTCATTGCAAGATCCACTGGAGCATTTTGATAAATGACCATCAGCCCCTGCTTGAAGACCTCCAGCAAAGGAGAAACCCAACATTTCATGTGGCAGCCTGTTCCACTGGCTGATATCTCCTACAGTGAGGAAGCTCCTCCCAACATCTAGCCTGAATCTTCTTCATGTAATTATAACCCGCTGGTTCTGATCTTGTCCTTTTCCCTCCTAGAGCTGACAGCTCTTCAGTTATTTGGAGACTACTACCATGTCTTCTCTCAGTCATCTTTATTCAGATCTTTCAAACTTTCCTCACAAAGCTTGATTTCTAGACCACTCACAATTCTGGTAGTCCTCCTCTGGACTCGCTCCAATTTGTCACTCTCCTTTTTCAGCTATGGCGCCTAGAACTGGATACATTATTCCAGGCAGGGTCTGATCATGGCAGTATAGAGCGGAACAATTACTTCCCATGACCTGGACTCTACACTTCGTTAATGCCCTAAGATAGCAAACGCCTTTTTAACAGTAGCACACCTGACTCATGTTTAACTTGTGATTATTAAAGTAACTCGCCTCTGCACATGTAATACAGGTGCTGCTAGCAGCAGTCATACAAACTCCCGAAAGGGATGGGTGAGTCTCCTATCTTGGGTTGTAGACATGGAATTTTCCATTCAATTCCGAATTGAGTGGAGGTTTTTGCATGTTCAGCCTTGGACCTGAAAGCTCCCGACCTTCAGACATTTGTAGTGAATGCACCAACACCTTTTCTACCACTTATCATACAAACACTATTGGTTATTTAGCTCAGGGCTCAAATATTGAGTTTACTCATTTCCATTATGTATGAATAGAATTTTTACGATTCTGTGTTCTAGAAACATCCACATTTATATAATCTATTTTATCATAAAAATGTTTCAAAGCCCCCAAAGTCATATACTATATAAATTATAGTCCCCTTCCACTCTGCCCAAACTCAGGTTAATAATTCAAGGCTAATACCAAGTAGTTTATCAAATTCAATTCAGTTTTGCTAACACCACAGAATTGAGGATCAATCTGCCACAGATTCTGATCAAGGTTCATAAAAATCTGGTACAATAAAAGTTTGTAAACAAGTAGTAGTACAATATACTACTATGTGTTGGGCAAAGTTCGTTGGTATCCACAGGAACAATTACCAACTGCTTTAAACTTCCTTCCCTGAAGAGCTTGTTTTGAATAACAAATTATTCTATGGGGAAAAGTATTGTCACATCTAATGAAATGTTAAAATGAAGCTTACTATTTTCCAGGATCTTACAATATAAATAAATATAATAAAGGCCAGTGACACTGGCCTTTATTAAACTATATAAACAAACGTACAAACAGAGGCTGCATGCATGCAAATTCAGAGTTTATTGTAATTCTTTATGACAGAGAGTTTCCTCTAAACCAGGAAGGGGCTTTTAGCAATCACAACACTGACATTTGTTCTCTGTGCATATCGTGTTCACATTATACATTCAGTAGGTAAAAGCACTGAAAACAGGTAAGTTACATGGAGTCAATTTTATGTCACAGTCAGTAGAGTTGTAGTCCTTTCTACATGTTTTCTTTCATCAAAGTTGCAGTAACAACTGCATCCAGTAACCACATGGATGGAACCTGTGTGCAGTTTTTCATCTCTGATCACTCCTCAACTAGGAGTCAGTGATACTACACAGGACAATTGTTCCTGTTGGTAGTGACTATTATTTATATTAACCCACTTTGGTTCCTTGAAAGATAAATAGTACTGTATCCCCCCTTTCTTAAAATAAAAAAACACAAACATCCATTCACTATTTTACAAAAAATACATAATAATAAAAACAAACTTTAACTACAGGTGTATGCTAAACCCTTTATAAACAAAAATAAAGGGGGAAGCAGTGGAAATGTACATTTTTTCTTACTTTATCAAAGTGGTTCTAATTATAGGAAGGGATTTTTGTTTTGTTTTTTGAAGACTATCAGAGACATCTGAGGAGTGTGTGTCATATGAGAAAATCAGCATTGCACCATCACAATGCAAACTTCACCCTTGTTGTATGTGCACTGTGACACTGCCCCCACATAATAAAAGGGTGAAGGGTGTGTCATGATGGTACAAGTGACACTTTTCTCATTTCACAAAACCATCAGATTCCTATTATTTTTTATAAAATTTGGCATGCTTCATTGAAGTTACCCAACATGTTCAGATAGAAAAAAATATATAGTAGTTTGTTGGTTTTGAATAAAACAAAGGTCTGAACCAAATGCTATAGTTTAAGCATATCCTTACATTAAATTTTTTTTCAAATATATTTTTATTGAAGATTTTAAGAGAAAATATATAAACAAAGAAAGAAAAAGAACAAAAAAAGGTAGAAGAATAAAAGGTTAGAAAACAAGGGGTTTACCTGTATCATAGAAATTAGAATTTTCAGTATATCATTAATTAATTGTAATTGAGTATATTATATCATTTTTAAAAATCTGAAAATCCTAATTATTGTAAACTCTAAACACAATATAAATGTCAAGTATTATGTACAATATTAATTATAAAATAAAACTGTATTAAATTGTATTAAATTGTAATCTAGAAATTGTTTCCAATTTCAGTTAAATTCAATGTCAGTTTTACTTTAAAATATGAAGTTATTCTGAACATGGAACATACTCCAACAATGGTTAGTCATTCTTTCATTGAAGAGACCAAACATCCTTTTCAATAGAAGGCAGAAAATATCCTCACAGCATTTAGGATATGCACAGCTAATTCAGTATGGATTGTAGGGATATACAGTTCATAAAGTTTAATAAAAATATTGTAGGTTGAAAAGGAAATTCAACTTTTTTGTTTCATTTGGTATGAATCATTTTCCAAAATTGTTCAGCTTTACAGAGTTGCCACAAGATTTGAAAAAAGTGATCTGACTTTATCCTTACATTTCCAGCCAATTTTAGAAAACAAACTATCCGTTTTAGTGATCGGAACTGGGGTAATATACTAATGACAGAATATTTTATACAATTTTTTTCTAAGAAAAAATATTCAGTGTAAATTTAACATTTTTCTTCCACTGAAATTCTCACTGTTGCATACCTACTACCGGGTATAAATTCTGCATCTATTTAATCATACAATCTTTAACTTGCTCAGCTTTCTGAGTAATGTTTCACCTACATTGCATAAATAAGGTCCAGCAAACGCTCTGAGCGTTATAAGATTTTTCAAATTCAGTTAAATCTCTAAGTATCCCATCTTATTTCTGCAGTTCTTTTAATATTTGGCTACTTATGTGAAGACGCTCAAACCAATCGAATAGACCGAGCCATTGTGAAGTAAAGGTCTCAAAAAGATTTTTTTCCTTCATTTGATCTACAGCATATACTATTAAAACTCTGGTGTCTGTTTGATACTTTGTAACCTTTAACTGGGTGAAATGGTGCATCATAGGCCAACAATTTTTGAACCAAGGTACATCAAATGGGCTGACTTATAGCATGCACCCAAAATCTGGGACCCAGGACTCCCGTGGATTAAAAATTTGGCAAATTTTATAAAACATGTTATGACATAAATATTATCATAAAATCTTTCATAAAAAATGTCATAAAACATTCCCTGTGTTCAACTCCTGATATTTGACTGTGCTATACAGTTCAATATGGGCTACTCTCAAGGCAGAGACATCTCTGAATGTCTCCCTGAATTTTTAAGAACTCTTCCAGTACATTAGAAGCTTTGCCATTGTTGAAGGATTGAGGAAACTGGTAAGGAAATATCTCTGAAACGATGACCTAACAGGTCATGGGTTGTCTAGTTAATAATTAAATCTTTCATGCTATATGAACTATCTTTACACTAAGCAATTTTTTGTGCTTTTCTTTTCATTAAAGTAAACCTTTAACAGTGAAGCCAGAGGGAATAAACCTTGCCTAATTCTTCTCCTGTATTTATCCCAAACTTTCAATACATGGCTTGTAATTGCATGGTCTCTTATATATTGTTTGTTTCTATTTGTATCAATCCAAGATATTTGTGCAGACCGTCTGGATATCTTATACTTCCACGGAGAGTGGCCAGACTGTAAGAAGACATAATTCCCTCTGTAATCCATGTTAACCCACTAGCATGGTATTGAATTTGAAGTTTGGGGCTGCCTAACTGTTGTTGCTGCTTTTATTTGGAAAGCTTTGGTCAACCAGGTCACTAATGCACAATTAAACCCATGCACCAATGGGAAAAGTGATTCTCTTACAGAAGTAAATCCACAGCAAGAGAAGCATGATCAAGTAAACCCTGTTTTCCATGCTCAATTCTTATTGACTACTGATGAACTTTGCCCCTGGCTCTCTAAGCCAGGGGTCAGCAAATGTTTTCTGTAAAGGGCCAGATCCTGCCCCTCCTCTGCCTCCATGGGTGCAGCTTGCAGTCTTCAGGCCAAGGAGCATGGCAGCCATTGGGCTGCACTGGCCCACCAGCATGGAGGCTAAAGCATGGAGGCACTCGGCTGAGGCTTGGGCCTGGTGATCAGCTGCTCACATGCCTGTCCATTCTTAGCCTGTGGGCTGTACAAAAACAGGCATCAGGCCAGATCTGACCCATGGGCCATGGTTTGCCGACCCCTGTCTAAGCCATTATCAGGCTAACTGGAATTGCTAGGAGCTGTAATTCATCGAAGTCTAGAGAGCTATGCGTTATCCTTCTTGGTGTAGGCTGCCATTTAATTAATCTCTTTCCAAACTTATTGTACATTAAAGGTAACAACCTTTACTAGGTAGAGGATCTTGAAGTTCACTGGCAAATACAGAATTGGTTTTATATATTCCAACTGTTAGGGCTTCAAAAGGAGCCAAGAAACTCTTTATGCCCTCCAAAACTTCTGAACTATCCAGTATCACACAGCATTTGAACCAAATACAGTTAATCCATGGTTAACTGTATCGGGGTTTCTTGCACTCATTTCCTGATTATCCCTTATCACCACCCAGCTTGAGCCTAAAGAAAAGAACAACCTGTGTTATTTATTTCACTTCTATCTTACACTTTCTCTGGAAACTTTACATGTTGATGACCAGCAATCTTCTGCCTGGGGAATAATGATCCCGAGACTTGTTTGGCTTTAAAAAAGAAAGAGCGCTGTGTACCTGAAAATCCCATGTAAATGTATTAGCAGCTGATATCGTCACTGTTTCTCCAGTGAACACCACTTATTAAACAGTAGTGCTCCCCAGCTGCTACACTGGATTCAATGGAAGAGCCCTATCCATGTTACCATGGCAGAGCACCAAGGGCACAGGAGGAAGAAAGCCAGAACAAGTTGTCGACATGAACAGTTGCTTTGCAACAACTACCAACGGAGGAACTGGCTGAAAGAATAACAACTTTACCCAGCAACACACAAAATCACAGAAAAACACTTACTGCAAAAAATGAAAAAGTGCTTCACAACAACTTGGGAAGCTAATGTTGAAACAGATAATTTTACATTACAGCTGACAGAATTTTAACAAAGCAACATCAATTGTGCATTCAGTATCACACTGAGCTTTTGTAAACTTTTTCAGAGCAATGAAAAAGTCTTAGTACACTGATTAGTACTATTTTTCCTGTTATGTCATAGTTAGTATAAACAAAAGCTAACATTTCGCTATCTAGTTACTTTTTAGCTGAACTAAAAAGCTTTCATATGAAAATCCCACCTTCTTAAAAATATCATAAAAAACTAAAGACAGTATATGTCATTTTATTTTGATATTTTCCTCCTGATTCTTTATTTATATTGTTCGTAGTCAATCCTGAATCAGCAAAATATTGTAGTTTCAAGTTGCTAACTTTACAGGTGAATGTTTATAAATATCCTTAAAAAAAAAAATTTCAAAGTTTTATGTTTGCCAATATTGTGCATCAAGTCTGGTTACTTATTTTTCTAACAGTTTTAATAATGGAACAATAACCAGCAAAAGAAATTCTGGAGAAATCTCAGTAATTTTCTTCCTGCAATACATTTCATTAGAAGACGGTTACAGAAACACCCAAAGAACTAAACCTTCAAGAGGCTGAATTTAACCCCAAACAGATTCATACTTGCACGGATTACATTCATTACACACAAGCAGTCATATTCTGGCAATACTTAAATCCAGCCAATTAGTTCTTTATTGCCCACCAAGCCATCCAAGAAAAGAAGCTGCAGAGAAACTCACTGCCAAGATACAGTGCCTCCCAAACACTGTTTGGATATAGTGGCCCAAGTAATTCTTGCCTTCCTGGCCAACAGGGAAGTGATGTGATATAAAGTAGAAGGGATCATAGATACCAGCAAGTTCAACCATCTGCTAAGTGCATGAATCCAAATTAAAGCAGCTTTGAGAGATAGCTATTCTGCCTGAACACATACACAGTTTTACCACTGAACTGCTCTTAGTGTTAATTTCCCCCCTATCATTCAGTTGGAGTAAGGCTTCCTATAGCTGCAATCCATTACTTCATGCCCAGCGCTTCAGAATGATAAAAGCCTGGTTATGATCTTCTTCTGTGTGATATCAGTTCAGGTATCTTTCGTTTTCTCTTGTGAAGGCTAAACATTTCAAATTTCTTCGCTACGTCTTCACAGAACTTAACTTCTAGTCTCTGATCATCCTTGGCGCCCTCCTCTTATTCCAGTCTCTGAATGGCACCCAGAATTAGACACCATACTTGAGCTGAGCTCTAATCAGTGCAAAATAAAATGGAACAATTTCTTCCTATGATTTAGAAACTACACTCCTGTTGAAGTAGACTCCTTATATTGTCCTCTGAGTTTGGAAATCAGGAAAAGAAAGCTCACCGGTGTTCTAAAATAACTTTATACAGCAGTTTTAGATGTTAAGCATTCCATCTACAGACAAATCTTTACAACAACAGAACTGAAACTGGGAACACTTGGTTATTCCAGGTTTTGGGTAAAACAAAATCTGTACAAGTCTGGTATGTATCAGTTCTTCCTAGCACCTTCCTTTCTCTCCCTTCCCTCAGCCACCTCTGCGGCCACCAATGTCCCAGTGTGCCATAATTCTTCTGCCTCTCAAATCTTCCCAGCATCTTCCCTCCCTCCTGCTTATAAAATTAACTTGTCCAATGTTTCTTCATCTTTCTATAATCGCTGTTTGAAACAGAATATTGGTGCAAGAGTTAGGAGCTGGGTGCACTAATTAAGTCCTTTTAAAATATTTGTTCTTATATGTGCTTGTGTGTCACAGAGCTCTGTAATTTTTCAATCAGCATAAATATTTGAACTAATTATTTCCCATTTTAAAAACAGGTATTTCCCTATCTATTGACTACTAGTACATCCATTTGTTATATGCATTTATACCTCTGGAAAAGTTAACTCATTTCAGCATCTGTCTGTACACATGAATTCATATATGTGTCTGTGTGTGTGAGTGAGTGAGAGAGAACAAGAGCCAGTGTGGTTACTGATTAAACTGCTGGACTTGGAGCTGGAAAACCCAGATTCTAGTCCTCCCTTAAACATGGAAGCTGGCTGTGTAATCTTGGGCCAGATATTCTCTTTCAGCCCTAGACTGGGAAGTTTAAAAACACTGATATCTGACAAGCACTGGACCAGTGTGGTAAATTACTGCAGTTGTGTTGCCCATGATCATACCACCTTGTTCTTGATGTTATAATCTTAAAGAGATTTTTTAATAAAATGATGTACCATTGGTCTATGTCACCAAGAAATTGTCTAGAATGTGTAACAGCACTTCAAATTTATGTTGGAAATGTGAACTACAAGAAGGGACATTTGGTGGACATGTAAAAAAGCTAGAAAATTCTGGATTCAAATATGCACACTGATTCAGGGGATTTTAAAGATTCATATGCAATTGAGACCACAGGTTTTTCTTTAGGGATTGATGGATAAACAGTTGGAAAAAAGTCATGGAACTCTGTTTTTGTATATGATAACTGCAGTGAGATTATTGTAGGCCCAAAGATGGAAAGATTTGGCATTACTCACAATGGAGGAATGGTTGGTGAAGATGATGGAACTTGCTGAGGTGGCTAAATTGACTTCTTTGATCAGAGAAAAGACAATATTTATGTTTATTGCTGACTGGAAACCCCTTATGGACTTTTTGCATGAAACAGAAGAAAATGAGCTTACAATTTATGGTTTTGATCATTAGACAGGATAGATTATAGAGAAGAGAATTATGTTGTAACCATAGAGTAAGTGGTAAATTTATAATCGTACTTATAATTGCTGTAAAGAAGATCAGAAGCTTCTTTGTATCTTTTTCCTTTCTTTTCTATTTTTCTTTTACTTTTTTCCTTTCTTCCATTTGTAGCTTTCTCTTTGATTTCTTTTTTTTACTTTATATTAGTTTGTATTAGTTTTTATCTTCCTAAAAATCTTTAATAAAATTATATATATATAAAAAGGATCATACCAACCTTGTTCTTCATATTTTTTCATTGCCCTGCTCTCCACCTCCAGGAGCCAGGACATGAATGACTTCTTTGTGACAGCCTGGAAAACTTAGAAAATGGGCAGGTGAGTTAATTGCTCTGGAGAGCAAATGACTTGATTAATTTGTTATCTGAAGCTGAAGAATGCTTTCAAAGGAGGTAATACATATAATGCAGGTGTACTGGATCCACTCTTCCAGAGCACTTGACTCACTTTTTAGAAGTGTTATCTTTTTAAAAAAATATCTCCAATACTGTCTGGTCTGCATCAACATATTCACTAACTTTGATCCAGCTACCACCACTATAAAAAAGGAAACTTTTAGGAAAACTGAACCACTGAGCATGGACATAATTCTTAGGTGAGTCTCACTGCTTTCAGGCAGTAATGTCTTTGTCCTTGAGGCCACAACTTAGTTAAAATACCAAAAGATATTGGGAAGGGGGTTTTCAGATATAAGATAGAGGTTGAAAGACACATGAGACCTATATGTATAACAGGCCATTAATTTTTGTAGAAAGGACTATCATTTCAAGACTGAAAAAATTTCCACAACTACTATATGGCAGCAAAATGTTTGAATTTTCTGTATTTCTATGCTATCATTGAGTGGTTGTCTGGATTTCTGAAGTCCAGTTATGGTAACCCTAGGACTACAGTATCAGTAAATCTAGGCCCCATCAGACAGTGACTTGTGCATAATAAAGGAATTATTTTAAACTCTATTGGCTACATATCTAAGTTTAAAAAAAGTTAAAGCTAAAGTGTCCTTCAAACTGAACTACTAGTGAGTTCATCAAGATCTTTAAGTAGCAGTTTTGTTGGCAATATGGTTTTCCGCTGCCTTCTGGAATGTATATTTGGCTTCCCAAGGTAGCCTACAGCTCTTGTATTCCCTGATGCTCTCCCACTGAAGGACTAACCAGGGCACCATGCTTAGCTTCTGAGCCCAGACAAGATCAGCCATGTGTTGGCTAGTGCTGCAACCTGTAATATGAGTTAGGAATGTTATTATTTAGAGTAAGTCCAGAATTTACCATCCGATAAAATGCAATTTGTTACTGTATTTCAGATTACTGGGAACTGAAGAAAGGCATTTTTTATGAGCCAAATATCACCATCTGAAAAAAATTAATACTTAACAATATCCCTAGCCACTTTCACAAAACAGACTATGGCACTGTCATCTTCCTGGAAGAACTAGGCTCCAGAGAGAGAGAGAGCAGACATTAGGAAAGCAAACCTGACCCATCAATATTAGTGCCAGGAGACTCTGCAGAGAAAGCTTCATGTCTCTACTTTCCCCACATTTTCATAAGCAAATATCCAAGGCAGGAGGCTGAGGAAAAAGACTGGTAATGTGAAACAAAAAACAGAGGAAGTCCCTCCTGATCTTGCGTTCTTTTTCCTTCTCTTCTTCCCACTCCTCTCCCACTTGCAGAAGCACCTGTGTATGGATATGCATAGCTGCTGCTAGGCAACAAACCAATGCACTTTTACTGCTTTCAGACTATCCAAAATCAGAAGATTATAGATAGGCTCCACATGTTGACAGCTTCAGCTCCCCTTCGCAGAAGCAGAGATTTCAGAATACAAGAATAGAAAATTTAGGGAAAAAAGGAGTATGAAAGAATTGAAAAATGTGGTGGGGACTAAAAGGGTAGAGTCACAGGCATAGAAATTCAGTGTTACTAAAGGTGTGACTCAGTAAGATGCAATGCAAACTTATCCCAACCGAATTTGCTTTACTGGATATTCACAGGACAGTTGCAGGCTTATTAACATATACACTGCATTATGGTCCAACATTATATTGTTGAACCTTTGGGCTCGTATGTTCTTCCTCTACTTCCTTTGTATAATATAGCTATCAGAAAGCATGTAATCTGAATTTCCTGCAGTAACTTGTTATGTCTGAACTCAGGCACTGTATTCATAGTTTTAATTATGGCTGATGGCACTCTTCTCAAATCTGTGTTGGAGATCAGAGTATAACCAGATGGACTCTAGATGGCCTACAGAATTTACAATATAGAACATCATACAAATCAATATAATGATAATAATTTGAAACAGTAAACCCATTCGGATCATTTTCACTTGATCAGTACATTAAAGTGATTACTATTACTTTTAATATTTATGCTAACATGTTGCCACTGGTTTTAATTAATTCCTCCAGAAAAGCCATGTTTTCATCTACTTCTGGAAGGCCATGAGGGTGTGGGCCACCCCTACCCAAGAGGAGAAGCTATTCCAAAGAGGGGAGCTGCTGCAGACTATTCCCATAATGGTCCCCCTCATGCCATATCTCCTGGTAGGTATGGACCCTTAACAGGAGCTCCCTAGTTGTTCAGGTGGGGCAGGCAGAAACTCTTGGAGAAAGGTAGTCCCTATGATAATTAGGCCCTAAGTGACCTGCACCTTGAATTGCACTTGGAAAATTACTGGTAACCACTGCAGCTCCTGCAGATGAGGTGTAACATGCTGCTATGTTCTGGAGTATCTGAAATTTCCAAGCAGTCTTCAAGGGCAGCCTACGTAGAACAAGTTACAATAATTTAATATAGAAATGACAAGGGCATGAATGACATTAAATGCAATCTGTTCCTGTTGTAAGACTAAAACTGGCACACCAGCCAAAGCTGTGTAAAAGCTTTCCTGGTCACAGCTGCCACCTGCTCTTTGAGCAGGAGCTATGAGTCCAGGAGGACTCTCAGATTGTGAGCCTGCTCTTTCTGAGGAAGCACAACCCTATCCAGAGCTAAAGATGATGTAGTACTGGAATCAGTCAGCCTTGTAATCAACAGACACTTTGTCTCATTTGAGTTGAGTCTGAGCCTGTTTTTCTCCAGACCTTGATAGCCTCCAGACATTGGTTCATGACTTCCAGCACATCTCCCAACAGTCCCAGATGGAGATATATAAATGAGATACTGTGTATTGTATAATGATGGTACCTCACCCCAAACCAACAGAAGACTCCTCTCAGTGGTTTCGTGTAGATATTGAATAGGATAGGGGAAAGGCCTGAATCTTGAGGCAATCCATAACAAGGTACTTGTAGGCTCAACCTCCCTCCCTCACAACCACCATCTGGACCTGCCCACTCAGGTAGGAGCAGAACCACCATAGTACTGTGTCTCCAACTCCCAACCCTTGCAAGCAGTCCAGAAGGATATGCGGTGAACAGTATCAAAAACTGCTGAAAAATTTAGGACTTCAAGGATGGCTACCTCCATCAAGGTCCCACCACAAGTCATCCGTGGTAATCCATACTTCATATTATTTTCTTTGCTAATTTGTGTATATCATAACATACCAGATTATTTATTTATTTATTTATTTTTACGATTTATAAGGCTGCCCAACTCAAACAATGTGACTCTGGGCTGCGCACAGCATAAAAAAACAAACTACTATTACTATACAAAATCTACCCCAAAGGTTTATAGCACAGAAAAACAACACACACAGACACACGCAAATACAATTTGAAGTTATAATCACTGTATCAAAACATATTAGAACATTCTTTCAATATATTCACAAATCTTCACAAACTTAACTCAAAATTAGGAAGCAGCGAGCACCACCTAAGTACAGAAGAAATAATAATCTGATAAAGTAAACACACAGCAGCAAATAAAGAAATGTTAACTCCACTGCTGATGTCAGAACTACTGCAGTGAAAACTGTTTAGGTTAAAACAGAAATTCTATTATGTATTAACATGAATGTTTTCTTAGTAACACAATCTGAATCTATATCAATAATTTTTGACGATTTAGGAGAGCTTTGTTTTCAAATAATTATTCCTACAGCCCAATCCTTAGCATATTTACTTTAAATTAAATTTAACTGATTTAAATGAGATATAATTTCAATTAGGGTTGAAATCCTATTTGTATTTACTTGGCAGTAAACTTATTTAAGTTAGTAGGGGCAAAATCCAAATGCATGCAGAGGGTTCTGATAAACAAAGACACAGATTTTCTCTTCTCCCCCTGGACATGCATTCAGACAGCACAATTATGTAACAGATGGAAATAGAGGATGTATATATTCCTTCCTGGTACACAAATTCAAATCTGATTCTCCATAGTTTACACATATTTGTGCATATACAACTATCCTCCTTGTTTAAGCATTTCACCTAAAATACAAAAAGGCTATGCCTATGCACAATACCAGTGCTGAATAGTGATTAAGGTGCAGTAATGGAACAAGTTTCAACCTGCATATGACTATGGTGTAACTGGATTGGCTTTGAGGTAATCACTATCTCTCAGCCCAGTCTACCTTATGAGGCTGTTGTTGTAAGGATAAAATGAAGGGACCCCATCATGTAAGCTGCTTGATCCCAGAGAGAAGACAGGATATAAATGTAATACCACCACCACCACCACCACTTTATTAGTCCTGAAGACCTATAATGAGGGGAACAGATTCAAAGTGGAAGAAAATTCACCATAGTGAGGACACTACCTCTTTAAATCTAAGCTGAGGATGTTGTTCAGAAACAGAATAGATGTATTTAACCCGTTTAAACTACAATTGGCTACCTTCTAGGTTATCATCACACAACAGTTATTCAGTATTAAAAGCAGTTAAGATATTCTGGAATTCCTTCTAAAAAAATATAAGCCCATGTTTGTATCGAATATATATTGGCTGGGAACCTCAGTTGAGCTGAGGGGCTTATAATACAACTTTTTCCCCTTTTAATCAGGGTATCCATAGTATGGGTCAAAAAATTTCAAGATGGCAGGTACAACTGTGCAATTGAAGCCCCAACCCTTTTTTACATGCATGCAACGGGCATAACACACAAGAAAAAGGGATGGGGTTTTAATCATGCAGTCATGCCTGCCATCTTGACCTTTTTGAGCAACTACCTGTGGATGCCTCTGCTTTTAATAGCAGGCTACCATATTATTATGCTTGTTAGAAATGCTGTGCCATGTTGCTGTTTGAGGAGGACTTCTATGTTTCTTGAATTCAGAAGAGGCCTACTAAATTTGCATACTTGATTTTTCGAAGTTAAAAAACCCAACAAGTTCACTTTATAGCAACATTCCCATATTAGGTCTAAACCAAATCTTTCATTTTCTGATGCAGTAGTATTTGAATGCTCAATATGTTGACATATGGACATTTCCAATCTGCTAATTTACAAGAATGACATGGTCAAGTCCACATATCATTTCACCAAACTTAAATAAATAAAAGGACAAGAGAAGAATGTCCTTAGACCAAATGGATGCAACAAAAAGCCAAAAAAATTAGTATCTGCTAGCATTTACGTTTGCAAGATAGAGTTGTGCATAGCGTGGAAGACAATCCTATACTATTGGTATCACAGAACTATGTCACACTGAATTTGGTGGTGCCTTTTCCCAAGTAAGTTGGTACAGCACTGAAGCCTTAAAAGTTATGCAGTTAAGTATTAGCTCTCTTAAACAGAAGTTCATTATTCTAAATAAATTATTTCAAGTAACAGGCAATCAAGCTGTACAGTTGACACTTTTCTGAATAGTTGCATTTAATGAAAATATAAAATGACAACTAAACTGTATTTCTTCTAAAAATATACTGGATCTGGAAATATACTAGTTCTACCATATCACAAACTTAAAACAGAGATAATCCTTTGCCTGATTCTTCTCTTCCAGAAGTAATAAAAATATTCTCCACTTCTTAACAAAACTAGTAGTGAACCTCACACTATTCCAAAAAGAAAAACAGGAAAAAGAGCAAAAAAATTCAAGTTTCATAGTTAGTAAAAACACAATGACATAGTTACTTACACAGAAGAAAATAAACAATCACACAAAAATCTCCATTATTAGACATGAATTCCCATAATTCATTTTGAGCAATAGTAGTAGTAATTCTGCATGTAATTTTTCTTCAAACTATTCTTGGAAGATATTAATAAGTGCAACGAAGAAAAGAATATTTCACTGCTATTTGCAAGCTGTGAGCACAATCAGAACAATCTTAAACTTCTGTCAATCATTCAATAATTTCATTGGCTGCAGGACATCAATGAGGAAATAGGAAGTAGCTGTTTCTTTCTATTCCCTCTCGTTATGCAAAATGAAAAAGAAACAATCATATCTATTGTATTATAGAATACACCAGAAGGGGGAACAGGGCATAGGAACCAGCAGATCTTCATTCTTATGCCCACCACACTATAGTGCCTTTTCCTATTCTCCAAAACAGCCAATCTTCGAAGAGAGATTGCCTACTATAAGTCCATGATTTACCTCTGATTTCTGAGAGTAAAATCCAAGATATACTCTGAACTCTTTACACTGTTCTTTTTTCATCAATTTCTCTTGATCCATGCATTATCTATAATTATTAGCAGACTTCTCCCCAATGGCCCAGAGACAGATAGATGTAGGTGGCTTAAAAAGAGAGGAGTGGGCTGAAAATTTTTAACCTTAAGATGCATGCGTATCAGGCTGTCTCTGTGTGTGTGTGTGTGTGTGTGTGTATGGAGCAAGTGTGTGTATGTGAATCCATATATTTATATCAGAAATAAGCCCCATTGATTTGAATTTAAACGTAGTTCCAGGTAAGTAGCCTCAATATTTTAAATAAAAAGTTGATTCTCCAAAACTGCCTCATCTTAGTACTACCTAAATTTGACCCCATGAAAAAGCAATCAACAAGATTGACAGCCAATTTCAAAATGTGACATATTATGTTATATATTGGGATGGATTCAATCTTATATTAGAGACAAAAATACAAAAGGTGGTGGTATTCCACTATCAATTATGAAATCATAATCAGAGCAAGAAACCCCTGCCCTAATAAAATTATTACAAGCTGTACAATGGTTTGCAGAATGGCTAGCACAAACTAAATCAAAACATTGGATCAAAGTTTCCATAAGGATGAAAATGGAGTTTCTACAAGTAGTATAAGCTTTCTGATAATAAAACAGCACCACTGATTTTCACCAATATTCTGCACTAAGTTAAAACCAGTCCCAAACTTTACATACAATAAAACTGAAAACTGATATAGTTCTGCATACTTGTTACTTATGTTATACTCCTTTTAAATAGTTTTAGGAATATAAAATGCAGCATTATATCAGAATACCATTTTTTTCCCTTATACAATGCCAAATAATTAAATTATAATTTTATGACAAAGTCCAGGCCTTGAAATGGTAAATAAGCCATCCCACTCTTTTTGAGAATTGGAAAGAAGAAAAAAAAATCTTACCTGGGTGTAGTCAAAGTCAGAAAGTGGAGCTATGCTTTTGATGTAATCCGCTCGAAATTGGTTTTCTTGGTTAGCTAATGGAACTGGAGGTATTAAAGTGCTCATTGCTGAAACTATAGTCTAGAAAAAAAAATCACACCAGAACAGGACATATTAAATTAAATACTGCTAGAAGATGATTTGGCCTTATCTGGCAAAAAATATTTTTTTGTTTTTTAATCCAATTGCTAAATGTAAAAAAAAAAAAAAAAGGAAATGTATTCTTACCACAATTGCATCTTTTACATTTTTCCGAATATCCAGGATTTTTTGTTTCTTTTCTCTGTACACAACAACAAAAATCAATTAGTTTACTCCAGTTATTTCTGCAAAGTTCACTGAGTAATCATTTGCCATGATTTTCATACTTAAATTAAAAAAAAAAACTTTTTTCCCTAATCATTATGCTCATTGCCTGATGTAAAATTTGACATGTGTGGTTAGCTAAAATAAATTATTAATGTCACGTGATATATGTCAAATAATTAAATATGAAAGGATTTTTGTGGGGCAGAAATACTTCATCTGATTGCTTATACTATGATTTCAGTTCCAGAGATTCAACCATATCTAAATATATTTAATTATCATACTGATTATTAAATTCTAAAAAAACCCTGAGATAAATAATATATTACTAACTCATGTAATAATATCATGTTTATTTTAAAATGAGAATTATTGCATTTTGTCGATAATAGATGCATGTACGATATATCTTTAATCATGCATAGTCAATATTTAGTATTTGTTGTAAGTAGTCGCCATGTTGTTGCTACACAAGGGCCTATTAAGCACTGCAGTAACAACAGTGTAAAATACAGTAGAAGGACCAGATTTTGAGCGTGTGTGTGTGGGGGTGTTGGAGAATACAAATTCATGATTCTTGAGATATATATGCGTCATTGTAAAGTCCATGCTTACAGAGTAATGGAAACACCAACAAAATGCATACAAATATCAGTCCTTCACTTTGGGATAATGAGTTCTAACTGGCCTATTTGGACTCTTTCTAAATCCCCCCCCATACATATTAATAATTCTTACTCTGAATTAAATCCATTTACATGCAAGATCCTCATCTGCTTGACAATAGTGCTTTTTCCTGATTCACCAGCCCCTGGAAAAGAAGAGAAAAATGCATGATGTATATACATTGGGGAGAGGAGAAAATGGGGAACACAGGTTGAAAGCATCTCTCTTCTACCAAAATATTCCTACATACACTTTGGTCAATCGGTGCATCTTAAACCCACACTGGTTAATAAAACAGGACTGCATTATTTCCACCTCATTTTCTCTTGCACATAAATAGCAGTTTGTCTATTATCTGCCTGTCACGAAAAACTAACCGCACTCCTGCACCCTGTTCTTCCTTCCTCCCCCCACAGAAACCATTCTTCTTACCCAGCAGAAGCAAACGGTGTGTGGCTTTATAAGCCAGTCGCTCTTTCTGCAACTGCTTCTCTATTTTTTTGTTGGCTTCTCGCTGCGCTTTCTCATCAATACGCTGATCTTCTGTTTTGCTGTTGCCCAAACACCCCATTGCTCTCCCTCAGGGTGGAGGTCAGGCTGCACTACTGATATATAATTCTATTCAAACAAATATCTTTATCAGAAAATATTTATATCCCTGTGATGGTATCTCTCCTTTTTCTTCCCACCAGTTGTTCAAATAAAATGGTTTCTGGCCGTTTTCTGATCACAGTTGGTTTCTTTTTCCTCCCCCAAAGAGATATAAAGAACTTCCGGAAGAGGTAAGTGTTTTTTAACAGAACGAAAATCTGTACAAAATGCCTAACACACAGTGAAAAGAGAGAAGGTTCCTCCTGGAAATCAGCCTAATGCTGTCTTCCTCTCACCAGCACGCGCATGCACACACACACAAACACGCGCACACACATAAAGATGCGCGCACGCGCATACACACACACACACACACACTTTCTTACGATCCCTATATTTCTCTGTAAAGGTCTATTTTTGTCTTTCTAGCTCAGCACTGCCTCTTTCTGTGAGACCAGGAAATAGTGGAAATACAATACTGCAAAATGAAGACAGAAAGGGAAGGAGGAGGGAAGAGAGCTGGGTTACATGGTCTGTTCTAACTCCTGACGATTTCTGGTTGGTTTTTATAACAATCCTTAAAAGGGATAATGGGAATTAGAATAACAACTGAGTGTAGCTGAACTACTGTTCTAAAAATCCATTCTGGAATGTATTGAATCATGCATAGCATGGTTATTTCAAAAATGTGCTTCCGGCATGTGGTTCTAGTTAGATTCACTGTCTCCAAATATTAATGTCCATTGTGCAAAAGCTGACCCCAACTATAAACACATTAGATTTACAATATTTAGATGATGGCTTTGCAGAAACAGTGAGAAATAGGAGAAATAGGAAAGCTTTGAAATAGGAGCTTTCTGTGTCTTCTCATGTTTTAGGGGATGAATGGTGTTGAAAGCTGGTAAGTGGACTACACCAGATTTCTAAACACCCAAGTTAAACAGATTACTGACAAATGTAAATGTGTTGCAGTGGATGTAAATTCTCAAATGTTGTTGTTTATTCGTTTAGTCGCTTCCGACTCTTCGTGACTTCATGGACCAGCCCACGCCAGAGCTTCCTGTCGGTCGTCAACACCCCCAGCTCCCCCAGGGACGCGTCCGTCACCTCTAGAATATCATCCATCCATCTTGCCCTTGGTCGGCCCCTCTTCCTTTTGCCTTCCACTCTCCCTAGCATCAGCATCTTCTCCAGGGTGTCCTGTCTTCTCATGATGTGGCCAAAGTATTTCAGTTTTGCCTTTAATATCATTCCCTCAAGTGAGCAGTCTGGCTTGATTTCCTGGAGGATGGACTGGTTGGATCTTCTTGCAGTCCAAGGCACTCTCAGAATTTTCCTCCAACACCACAGTTCAAAAGCATCGATCTTCCTTCGCTCAGCCTTCCTTATGGTCCAGCTCTCACAGCCATATGTTACTACAGGGAACACCATTGCTTTAACTATGCGGGCCTTTGTTGTCAGTGTGATGTCTCTGCTCTTAACTATTGTATCGAGATTTGTCATTGCTCTTCTTCCAAGGATTAAGCGTCTTCTGATTTCCTGACTGCAGTCAGCATCTGCAGTAATCTTTGCACCTAGGAATACAAAGTCTTTCACTGCTTCTACATTTTCTCCCTCTATTTGCCAGTTATCAATCAAGCTGGTTGCCATAATCTTGGTTTTTTTGAGGTTTAGCTGCAAACCAGCTTTTGCACTTTCTTCTTTCACCTTCATCATAAGGCTCCTCAGTTCCTCTTCACTTTCAGCCATCAAAGTGGTATCATCTGCATATCTGAGATTGTTAATGTTTCTTCCAGAGATTTTAACTCCAGCCTTGGATTCCTCAAGGCCAGCTTGTCGCATGATGTGTTCTGCATACAAGTTGAATAGGTAGGGTGAGAGTATACAGCCCTGCCGTACTCCTTTCCCAATCTTAAACCAGTCTGTTGTTCCGTGGTCTGTTCTTACTGTTGCTACTTGGTCGTTATACAGATTCTTCAGGAGGCATACAAGATGACTTGGTATCCCCATACCACTAAGAACTTGCCACAATTTGTTATGGTCCACACAGTCAAAGGCTTTAGAATAGTCAATAAAACAGAAATAGATGTTTTTCTGAAACTCCCTGGCTTTTTCCATTATCCAGCGGATATTGGCAATTTGGTCTCTAGTTCCTCTGCCTTTTCTAAACCCAGCTTGTACGTCTGGCAATTCTCGCTCCATGAACTGCTGAAGTCTACCTTGCAGGATCTTGAGCATTACCTTACTGGCATGTGAAATGAGTGCCACTGTTCGATAGTTTGAACATTCTTTCGTGTTTCCCTTTTTTGGTATGGGGATATAAGTTGATTTTTTCCAGTCTGATGGCCATTCTTGTGTTTTCCAAATTTGCTGGCATATAGCATGCATTACCTTGACAGCATCATCTTGCAAGATTTTGAACAGTTCAGCTGGGATGCCGTCGTCTCCTGTTGCCTTGTTATTAGCAATGCTTCTTAAGGCCCACTCAACCTCACTCTTCAGGATGTCTGGCTCTAGCTCACCGACCACACTGTCAAAGCTATCCCCGATATTGTTATCCTTCCTATACAGGTTTTCTGTATATTCTTGCCACCTTTTCTTGATCTCTTCTTCTTCTGTTAGGTCCTTGCCATCTTTGTTTTTGATCATACCCATTTTTGCCTGGAATTTACCTCCAATGTTTCTAATTTTCTGGAAGAGGTCTCTTGTCCTTCCTATTCTATTGTCTTCTTCCACTTCCGCGCATTGCTTGTTTAAAAATAATTTCTTATCTCTTCTGGCTAACCTCTGGAATTTTGCATTTAATTGGGCATATCTCCCCCTATCACTGTTGCCTTTTGCTTTCCTTCTTTCTTGGGCTACTTCTAGTGTCTCAGCAGACAGCCATTTTGCCTTCTTGGTTTTCTCTTTCTTTGGGATGTATTTTGTTGCCGCCTCCTGAACAATGCTGCCAACTTCTGTCCAGAGTTCTTCCGGGACCCTATCTACTAAGTCCAGTCCCTTAAATCTATTCTTCACCTCCACTGCATATTCCTTAGGAATATTAGTGAGCTCATATCTAGCTGATCTGTGGGTCTTCCCTAATCTCTTTAGTCTGATCCTAAATTGTGCAAGAAGAAGTTCGTGATCTGAACTACAGTCAGCTCCAGGTCTTGTTTTTACCGACTGTACAGATGTCCGCCACCTTTGGCTGCAAAGGATGTAATCAATCTGATTTCGGTGTTGTCCATCTGGTGAAGTCCATGTATAAAGCCGTCTCTTAGGTTGTTGGAAGAGAGTGTTTGTTATGCAGAGTGAATTGTCTTGGCAAAATTCTATCAGCCTGTGTCCTGCTTCGTTTTGTTCTCCCAGGCCATACTTACCTGTAATTCGAGGTGTCATTTGACTGCCCACCTTAGCATTCCAGTCTCCTGTGATGAAAATAACATCTCTTTTAGGCGTGTTGTCCAGTAGGTGCTGCAGATCCTCATAGAACTGCTCTACTTCAGCTTCTTCAGCATTTGTGGTTGGGGCGTATATTTGGATCACTGTGATGTTAGATGGCTTGCCCTGAATTCGAATTGAGATCATTCTGTCGTTTTTTGGGTTGTATCCAAGCACTGCTTTAGCCACTTTACTATTAATTATGAAGGCTACTCCATTTCTTCTGTGGTCCTCTTGT
This sequence comes from Candoia aspera, assembly GCF_035149785.1. NCBI lineage: Eukaryota > Metazoa > Chordata > Lepidosauria > Squamata > Candoiidae > Candoia > Candoia aspera. The sequence continues at coordinate 156,308,969 of NC_086155.1, forward strand.
CCGCAGTAGTAGATCTGGTGGTCATTTGATGTGAAGTGGCCCATTCCAGTCCATTTCAGTTCACTGACGCCCAGAATGTCTATCTTTAATCTTGACATCTCACCAATAACCACATCCAATTTGCCCTGGCTCATAGATCTTACATTCCAGGTTCCGATGGTGTGTTGATCCTTAGAACATCGGATTCGCCGTTCACCACCAGCACCGTCGGCCACTAGCCGTCCTTTCGGCTTTGAGCTAGCTGCGTCATCACGTCTGGGGCTAGTTGAGCTCATCCTCTGTTCCTCCCTAGTAGCATTTTGACCATCTTCCGACCTGGGGGTCTCATCTTCCGATGGTATACCGACATATCTCTGGTTGTACTGATCCATTTAGTTTTCGCGGCAAGAATACTGAGGTGGGTTGCCATTACCTTCCCCAGGGATCGCATTTAGTCTGACCTCTCTGTCATGACCTTCCCGTTTTGGGTGGCCCTTCACGGTTTAGCTCATGGCATCATTGAGGTGCTCAAGCTCCAGCACCACGACAAGGTAACGATCCTTTGCTGAAGAATTCTCAAATAAAAAGCATGAAATGATTTCATTTTTAAGCTCATTACTAGTAATGTCAGAATGAAAACTGTAATCCTATCTTTACCATTTGGAGGGAGGGAGGGAAGGAGGGAGACAGAATACAGGTGTTGATAGTGATAATATCAAATAGTAAGAGCTTCCAGAATATGACAACAAATTCACAGACTACAGACAAAGCTATAGATCTTAACTGCTCTTAAACTTTACAACCTGACTCAGTCAGATTAAATGATAAAGATAAATTATGACAGTAGTGACTTTTATGGACTTCATAACAATCACTATGATTATAATTTATAATAATAAATTATGGACTCCTCTGACATAGGGAGTCTAAGACTGGCAACTCGCTGGATCAGGCCCCTCAGCCTCTGACTCTCAGAGGAGTTGCCAGTCTTAGGACCTGGCTGTCAATCCACCAACAGAGGTTGACTCAGCAGATAATCATCATCACAAGCTGGAGGAGTCAAGTGAGGAGGAGCCAGATCCAAGCAGGGTGCCCAGACCTAGGGTGCAATGGCAGCTTTGGAGAGCCACACAAAGGCAATCTGCTTGGCTTCTCAAGATACAATGCCCATAACTGAGACATATCTGCATCTGGCCTAGTCAAGAACATCTGCCAGTAACTGCCTCTCCATTGGAAATGACTTGGCAACCTTGGATTCCTGTGTCCATGCTTCCTGCTCAGTTCCTTGATTCTCAACTCTTCAACCACAACTGGCTGATTAACCTCTCTGGTGTTTGATTCCTGGATTCTTATGGACGTTTGCCTCTCTATTGCTGCTGTGCCCATTTCTCTGAACCTATGCTCCATTTGCCTCCTATAGCATGATTCTGGTCTAAATTGCTAGTGTTGTGCCCATCTATCAGGCAAGATTTCACTTCCCTGTATTTTCTGAAGTGCACATGCACGCATTTGTACAGCAGGCTCTCTGCCTGCCTTTGTAATTGACTGCAGTACTACACATCAGTAAACCGCTTACAAATCAAGCTGGTGTGTTTGCTCAGCCTGGAATTGGACAGTGATAATGAAAAATAATTAAAACATCATAACACAACCAAATAAACTAATATCAATCAAACAAATCAATAAAAACCACTTGAAGTAAAATAAAGATGAGACCAAACTATTCAACCAAACACTCTTCAGAAATGTTTGAACTTCAATAGGATCCAGAACATTAGAAATGATGGAGCAAGTCATAATTCTAAGAGGAGGATTTTCCACAGGGCTGAAGCAGCAACTAAAAATATCACCTCCTGGCTTCCATTTTATTACTTCACAAAAGTAGGTATAGATCAAAAGTTTCTGCCAAGAACTTACTGTACGGGCTGATTCAAGTAGGAGAAGGTAGTCCTGCAGGTTCTTAAACACCAAGCTATATAGGACTTCATATGTCAAAACCAGGACTTTGAATTACACCTATTAAATTACTGGTAAGAATGTAAAGTCTGATGCACACGCATATGCTCTTGGCTGATAATGCCTTTCAGTAACAGGGCTGCTGTATTTTGTACCATTCAATATTTCCAAGCATTCTTCAAAACCAGCCCAATACAGAGCACACTGCAGTAGTCCAATCAAGAAATGATGAGGGCATTTCACTATTAATTTATTATTTTTATAAGATTATTATATAACTAATGTCTAATACGTAACATGGATATCAGCTACCTGCATTAAGTAATGCGTAACTATCCATTCTTTTCATCTATGCTTTTGAAGAATTATTTTATGGACCCAGAAGATCCGAACAACTATCAGATTGTTAATATCCCCTTTGGGGGCAAGAAACTTGAACAGGTGGTTGCCAGACAACCCCAAGTCCTCCTCAGTGAAACTGATTACCCTGGATTCAATTTATTTATACATTTGGCATGGAATTTGCTTTACATACTCTCTGGGAGGACCTCTGCTAAGACAGAGCCAGGAAGATATGATGAAAATTATGCTATTGATTATTCTAGACTTGTTCCCATTCAGTCAGTCCTCACAGTGAAAGTGCAAACAGTCTGACAAGGAGATTAAAATAAGTAAACAAACGCTGCATTAATCTCAGATAAGCAAATGAACAACCAATTGTTTCCTGACACAGGACAGTTGGGAGAAGTTATAGATCCCCTTGCCACTGATAAAAGTTTTTTCAATCAAAATATTTATCTTATGGATTTGGCATACAGAGCAGCAAATATGACTTAAGATGGTGTCAAAACTAGATGGTGGGAATTAATCTTGATGGAGTTAGGAATTGGGAAAAAGTCAGACTCAGAAAGCAAACTGGAAGACAGGAGGACCAGAGATTAAAAAAAAAGAGGAACTGATGTCAAAGGACAAATAAAGAGGCAAAACAAAAACAAGACCAAACAAGCTAGCATCCAGGTTGACCTGCTGAGTAAGCAAAGCACTAGACTTACTGTCTTTACTGCCTAGAAGGATGGCTAACCTTAGAAGCCAAAAGTTCCCCCCCAGACAGACAGCTATTATTATGAAGTCCAGTGATTTATGTTTACACCATAAGGCAGATCTACTCTGTCCTGTTAATGAGAGGCAAGTCTTATTTACTGTTCTCATGGACCATTTTGGAATTAGCATACAGGAACACTTTACAAATTGCAGGGTGTTAGAACCCACCTGACTTGGAAAGGATAAGATTTCCCTTCCAACTATACTAGCTACTGGAGATGCATGGTACACAGTAACAGCCCATAGCACTTCTGTCCTTACCATTCTGCTAAAACATGAAGGCAGGGATGTTGTGGGGTGGGGAGAGAATTAGGAAGGGCAGGTCTGTGCATTCAAGGCCCAGCCCATTTTGAACATGCATCACATGCATTTAAAAAAGGGGTGGACCTTTGCTCACACAGTCACATGTACTATCTTTACTTTTTTTACCTCCACCTACCAATGCTTTTGTATGATGAATCTAAATTTGAAAATTACAAGGAAATCCTTTTCTTAATAGTAATAGGGTGATTCATTTTTGTTATGTGAGGAACTGCTATATAAATATGATTTCCCTCAAAGTGCAGAATAATAGTAACTTGTTAAAATATTTTTTGACATCTAGATATGGGCCAGCAGCTTCAGAATCCCTTCTAGCAGACATCACACCGCCCCCCCCCATCATTCTATGCCTTTTGGGCAGGCAACATTACGCAAAGCACAAAAAGGGTATAGAATGTGTAACCCAAGGAAATAAAGGCATGAAACAACTGGACTTGGGGCTTGAGTTTCAACCTGCTTTGGATGAAGTTGCAGGCTCTCTGCAGTCTGGATTCTCAGCTGTCACTGGTTCTGCAGATGGCACCCATGGCAAGGAGCACATCTGAAAAATTAAAGTTACTTCACCAGCTGTGACTATTCCAGAAACAGAGTTTAGCTCCCCATACTTCCCTTCCTGGGTACTGCAATGAACTCTATGTGGGGCTATTCTTGAAAAGTATCCTGGAATTGCAAATGGTACAAAATGTGCCAGCTAGTCTGTTGACTGTTCCAAAGTACAGTGACGCCTATACTGAAAGAGCAGCACTGGTTTGACAATCGCTTACCAAGCACTATTTAAAATGTCCTTTAAAACCCCAAATGGCTTAGGACTTACTACTGTAGGGACAGTACCTTCCATTATGAACCTATCTAGTAGTTAAGATTAGCAGAAGAGGTCCCTCTGAGCATGCTCCTACAATAAGAGGCTTGCTTACCCATCTGGCATATGAAAGGGCCCATTCCAGGTATAGAACATACTCCCTCAGTATTGCATTTCATCCCCTCTCTCAATATTTGGAAAATCTGTAAAAATCTTTTGCCCTGCATTTAATTGTTAATTTATTTTAGTATTAATTTTATGCTTCTAACTTTTAATTTTTAATTTTGTTTTAATTGTTACTCATCTTAAGTGCTTGGCTAAGCAGAAAAACAGGGCCTAATGTGAATAGATATACAATTAATAAATAATTTACTTCATAATTACTTTTCCTCTGAAAAACTTACTGTTTTTACTGTATACATCAGGGTTTCTCAATCAGGGTTCCATAGAACCCTAGGGTTCTGCAAGAAGTCACTTGGGGTTCCCTGGGACATCACGATTAAAAAAAAAATTATTTCAAATTCAGGCAACTTCACATTAAAGAGGTAAGTTTCATTATTTTAGTTTAAGAACACTGTTAATGCATATACAGGCCTACGCATGAAACAAATATAATAATTTTGTAACTTCTGGCCTATATTTGAGCCTGAATGTGCAGGGGTTCCCCGAGGCCTGAAAAGTATTTCAAGGGCTCCTCCAGGGTCAAAAGGTTGAAAATGCTGGTATATATACTTATGTTGTTTTGCTATATATACTAACAGTTTGGAAACCAAATGGAGGGCAACATAAATGGGTATTGCATGCTTCTATGGTTGCAAAACACCTGACACTATAAAGCTAGAATGAGGCCCATTTAGCTGTTAGCTGAGGAATTCTTTTTATAGTTGAATAAACATTTTACCACTGGGTGTTCTGTTTTGAGGACTATTAAGAAAACTAGCTTGGCTACCTTATGTGCTTGGTTCCTTCATTTTCCATTTGTTAAGAAAACTGACTTAACTATTAATAATGCAATTATGCAACATGACATGAATATATAAGGCTATCCCTGTTTTGAATGTTTCTTTCTTGCATATATAAAATAAATGAAGGCCAAGGTTCAGCAGTATGACACTGACAGTTTGCCACTTTGCACATGAGTAGCAGTTAGAAGCTTGTGACAAATGACTATGTGTAAATAGGGTTGTCAGGTATGATGAATCCAGGGATTCTTAAAGGTATGTGTAAATAAATACCCTCAAAACCCACAATTTAAACAAAAGGCATTGTGTAGGAAAAGAAATGTAGCCACTGCTGGAACTGTTAAAATTGCGCATATTATAGTATATAAAAATTCCCAGATGAAACTTAAATTATTTTATTTTTAATGTTTATGTACTTTAATATAAGGTACACTGAAATCATACTTTTTTCCATCTTACAGCTGCTTAATGCTCAGTAGCCAAATATACAACCAATGCAATCACAGAGCTGGTATGGTAGGGTGACCAGGGAGACTCATGTTCAAGTCCATTCTTACTTATGGAAACTCACTGGGTGATTTGGGACCAGTTATTCTACCTAATAGAACTGCTGTTGTGGACGTAAAAGGAAAGGAGGTTCTCAAGTAAGCCGACTAAACTCCTGGAGGAAAAGCAAGATATAAATCAAGCAAATAAATCTAATAAACAAGTTCATTAAAGGCTCTATTCATAATTCGTGTAAATCTGGCACCGTATGGACGTGCATTTCTTGCCAATCAATATTAGAGTGATCCCAAGCTATGCTCCAAGCATGAATGCAGAAGTAGCAGAAATTCAGTACTTCTTTGACAACATATAACAACAACAAAAGATGTTATAGGAATTATAGCAGACAGGAATGGTAAAGCTGGAAGTAAAATAGCATATGTAATAATGGTGTATGAAGTGAAGTAGAGATTGAGTAAATTTATTTATTTATTTGAAGAACTTACAGGGCCATCTATCTTACACAGTGATCCTAGGCAGCTCACAACAGCCAATAAAAACAAAACAAACAAACAAACAAAAAAAACACAAATCAATCCTTCCCACCAGGCACCAAAACAATGCTGGAGAGAAGAGCCAGGTCTTCACAGCCTTCTGGAAGGCTAAAAGGGTAGGGAACCCTCAATTCTCAGGTGGCAGGCTAATAGTGTTCTGCCAAGAAAATTCAAACTCCTTCTTTCAATAACCTAAAAGAAAACTCTGAACATCACTGGGCAGACAACTCTGAAATCAAACTGACTATATACTCAAACCCCTTCAGCCAATAAAAACAACGTCTGAGGTTGACTATGGCTATATCACGAAACATTTCTTGAAAAATTACAACTTAAACTAAAGAAAAAAAAATCAATATCAGACCAACAACATGCATCTGAATATTCCATATGATTTTGTGGTGAATATTAAGAATACATTTAATGGATTATATTTCATAAATGGAGAGCCTAAAGTACTCTGGACTAAAATTTGTGACATCTCTAAAGATGATGCAAACAGAAATATTCTGTAATACAAAAAGAAAACTAAATCAAAATGGATGCCTGCTGACATGTTCAAAACAGTTAAGAAAAGTGCAAAGCAAATGGCAGCATAGGCACAAGAAAATTTACCCAACTAATGCCAAAAAAACAAACCAATGGATCATTGAACAAATCACTCCATAGTTTTTGCTCAAGGTACAATGACCAGGCTCAAATTATCCTACTTTGGACACATTATGTGAAGACTTAGTTTTCTGGAGAAGGCTCCAATGCTGGGAAAGGTGGAAGAAAAGAGAAGAGGACGACCAACAGCAAGGTGGATGGACTCAGTTACAGTGGCCTCTTCTTTGGGAGACCTGAAAGAACAGGTTAGCGACAGATTGTCATGGAGAAACTCTATCTATGTGGTCACTAGGATGTGACAACTACTTAATGGCACTTAATCAAATGACTTGATGGCACTTAATCAATAGATAAAAATGCCAAGATCCAAAGAAGATCAAGAAAAGATAAGGAGTTTAAGAATTTGAGACTAATAATTAAATGGTAAAGAGATTTAAAGATGGGAATTACAAAAGTCAAAAGACAAAGATCTATTGGAACAAAATGATATGGAGAAAATATATAGAACTGTAGAAAAAAGATCCCCAAATCAATGATATGCACAAATATTTCATCACTGAATAACATTCTGGAAGGTTAACTAATTGGACACTAGAAAATATTGCTAGCAAGCAAGGTGTAGGATTTGATGAAAAACCAACAGAGCAGTTTAAAATCTTACAAGATAATTCCATTAAACTCCAACTTGTGTTTGTTAGGTATGGAAAACACAGTAATGGTCAAGCCACAGGAAGAGACCAATCTATATTCCAATATCAAAAAGGGCTGTGCCAAAGAATGTACAAACTACTAGTCAATTGCATATGTTAATAAAATAACATTCAAGATTTAGCTATCCAGACTTCAACAATACATGGCTGAGAACTGCCAGATGTACAAATTGGATTCAGAAGAAGCAGGAGCACCCAAGGTCACATTGCTAACATCTGATGGTTACTGGAAAAGACAAGTTTCAAATATATATTTAGTTCCTTTATTGATTATACAAAGTCATTGACTATGTGTACCACAAACTATTGAAGAATTTGTAGAAAGTTCAGAAATCAATAGTTAGAATAGAATATGGAGCAATTAAATGGGTCAAAATTGGGAAAGGAGTGTGTCAACGTTGTACAGTGCATTTGGAAAGTATTCAGACCCCCTTCACTTTTTTCAATTTTGTTATGTTGCAGCCTGATACTACAATCGTTCAAATTCATTTTTTTCCTCATTAATCTACACTCAGTACCCCATAATGACAAAGTGAAAACAGAATTTTAGAAATGTCTGTAAATTTATTAAAAAGGAAAAACTGAAATATCACATGTACGTAAGTATTCAGACCCTTTGCAACAACACTTGAAATTTAGCTCAGGTGCCTCCCATTTCTCTCGATCATTGCTGAACTGTTTCTATTCCTTGACTGGAGTCCACCTGTGGTAAATTAAATTGATTGGACATGATTTGGAAAGGCACACACCTCTCTATAGAAGGCCTCACAGCTGACAATGCATACTGTATCAGAGCAAAAGCCATGAGGTCAGAGGAACTGCCTGCAGAGCTCAGAGACAGGATTATTGCAAGGCACAGATCTGGGGAAGGCTACAAAAAAATTTCTGCTGCACTGAAGGTTCCCAAGAGCACAGTGGCTTCCATAATTCTCAAATGGAAGACATTTGGCACAACCAGGACTCTTCCAAGAGCTGGTCACCCGGCCAAACTGAGTAATCGGGGGAGAAGAGCCTTAGTAAGAGAAGTGACCAAGAACCCGATGGTCACTGACTGAGCTCCAGAGATCCTGTGTGGAGATGGGACAAAGTTCCAAAAGGACAACCATCACTGCAGCCCTCCACAGATCTGGGCTTTATGGCAGAGTGGCTAGATGGAAGCCTCTCCTCAGTGCAAAACACATGAAAGCCTGCTTGGAGTTTGCAAAGAAGCACCTGAAGGACTCTCAGATTGTGAGGAACAAGATTCTCTGGTCTGATGAAACCAAGATTGAACTGTTTGGCTTCAATTCTAAATGTTATGTCTGGAGGACACCAGGCACCTCTCATCACCTGCCCAATACCATCCCAACAGTGAAGCATGGTGGTGGCAGCATCATGCTGTGGGGGTGTTTTTCAGCAGCAGGGAGTGGGAGACTGGTCAGGGTTGAGGGAAAGCTGAATAGAGCAAAGTACAGAGATATCCTCAATGAAAACCTGTTCCACAGCTCTCAGGACCTCAGACTGGGCTGAAGGTTCACCTTCCAACATGACAACGATCCTAAGCACACAGCCAAGACAACACAGGAATGGCTTAGGGACAATTCTGTCCTAGAGTGGCCCAGCCAGAGCCCTGACTTGAACCCTATTGAACATCTCTGGAGAGACCTGAAAATGGCTGTCCACCAACGGTCCCCATCCAACCTGATTGAGCTTGAGAGGATTTGCAAAGAAGAATGGCAGAAAATTCCCTAATCCAGGTGTGCAAAGCTTGTCACGTCATACTGAAAAAGACTCAAGGCTGTAATTGCTGCCAAAGGTGCTTCAACGAAGTACTGAGTAAAGGGTCTGAATACTTATGTACATGTGATATTTCAGTTTTTCCTTTTTAATAAATTTACAGACATTTCTAAAATTCTGTTTTCACTTTGTCATTATGGGGTACTGAGTGTAGATTAATGAGGAAAAAAATGAATTTGAATGATTGTAGTATCAGGCTGCAACATAACAAAATTGAAATAAGTGAAGGGGGTCTGAATACTTTCCGAATGCACTGTATATTTAACATTTGTGTAGAACATACAGTGAGTAATTCTGGGGTGGATGAAATAGAAATTGGGATTAAAATTTCTGGGAGAAACATCAATAATATCAGGTATACAGATATGAATGTCAATAATCTCTGATATACATCTCAAACATATAATAGCCCCAGATATTCATCCATTGAAGTGATATAAATTATTTCACTTTAGTGGATGGAAGTGAGACAGATGTAAATAGTTTTTTGTTGAAAGTGAAAGAAGGGAGTGCAAAAGCTTGTCTGCTGCTCAATATTAAAAAAAAAAAGTAAAATATTTTTTAAAATACTAAAATTATTCAACAGACAATGCCAACAATACAAACAGTTGGAGGAGGAGAAGTTGAACTGGTAAGAGGCTATCTTTGTTGGCCTAAAAGTTCACAGGGATGATTGTACCTTGCTACCTGGGAGAAAGATTATGACAGAACTAGAAAAAATATTATAATGCAGACACATCACACTAAGGACAAGGGTATGTATTTTTAAGGCCATGTTTCTCCAGTTGTAACATTTAGCTGTGAAAGCTGGATGAAAGGCTTAATGAAGAAAAAAATCCCTTTGATTTGTGGTAAAGAAAATAGTTGAGAACAATTTGGACTGCAAGAAACAAATAATTCAATACTAGATGATGTAAAATCAGGCTGTTCACTGGAAGTACTAATAATGAAGCTAAAGCTTAAATATTCTGGACATATAAAGCAAAGGAAAAAGTCACTGGAGAAGATCCTGATGCTTGGAAAAGCTGAAGTGAAAAAGAGTCTTATAAAATATAAGGCACCTAGATACTATTACTGATAACATAAGCATGAATTTACAAGAATTCAAAGAAACAGTATTGAAAGATAATCCCAGCAAAATTATTTCTATTAAGTAACAAAATGTCAGAAGCAACTGAAAAACAAAATCTCTAGTACAAAGAGATTTTATTACTTTCTGTATATAAGAGAATCATCAGTACTTTTCAAAATGGATTCCCTATTGGAACCCATCAAAAACGTAAGGATATGCAAACATATCCCTCCTAGAATAACTGATTTACTACAGCTCTTACGTTCAGAAATGTAAAACCAGATAGCTCTAGAAAGCTACCTAAACCAATGGTCAATACCGTTTCTTTTGGCTATGAATTCCCTGAAGTTTGTTTATGTATTATGTGAAGAATTTTCTTTTTTCAATGTTTCATTCCTTTATTTCAACAACAAAAAAATCAGGCATTGTATTAATAAGAACAAGTATCAATACACTGTATTAATAAGAAAAGATTCAAATAGTTACATTGAACAGATCTGAAGAAGAAAAGCAAATGACAGGGTTAATACTGCTGTTAATAAAGATTAGGGAATGTATTAAACTAAAAACACAGACATGGAAAAAAATAATGGCAGACATTTCAGGATGGAGAAAGCTAAAACTGTCCAGGCTAGGAAGAACAGCAGCGGTAAAAATGAATATTTTACCAGGACTTAACTTCAGGTAAGAATAGAAAACAAGGCATTAACTGAGCAGCAGAGACATGTATCTAACTTTGTATGATCAAATAAAAAGTCAAGGATTAAATTTAAGATTTTATAAGACCTGAAAGAACAAAAATGTCAAAGTGTATTATCAAGCCAGCTGTCTAACTTGAATTACTGACTGGATTATATCACTCATGGCTGGATTCTTTCTACTGAGGAGGAGGACTCACAGATGTTTTGCATAAATAACTGTGGCTCAGTAAAAAATTGCTGAGGACAACCTATAAGAGATTAGTTCATCATAAGCAGCACAGTAGAAGTATGGGATAAACACAGAAAAAGTTAATCCAGATTTATTGCTGCTTGTTTTCAGTATAAAATATTGATTTTCATAAAAGATAAATGTATAAAAATATATGACCCTAATTATTAAGTAAAGATAAAAATTTTTGAGATTCTTTCTCTGGACTGGTCAGAATCACTTTATTGATTCCAGTATCTCCAAATAAGCAGCATAGTTCAAAAGGAATTACAAAAGTAAGACAATACTTAGAGACCTGACTGAATTTGAAAAACTTACAAAACACTCAAAATATCCATAGGGACTTACAGGTAGTCCTTGGGTTATGATCATTTGTTCAGCAACTGTTTAAAGTTATGATGGTACTGAACGAATGGTGCATATGACAGGTCCTCATAGTTCTGGCCATTGCAGGGTCCCCGCGGTCACATGATGCAATTTCCAACGTTCCCTGCCAGCTTCCCATAAGTAAAATCAATGGGGAAGCTGGAACGAATTCAGAAGTCATAGTCATGTGAGGTCCTCGCTTAATGACTCATGTGGTCCTTGTTTAATGACAGCAACCAGGATTGCTGGAATTTCCATTTCTAAGCGACAGTTATGTGATGTTGTGCTTTACGACTGATGGAAACTTAGTGGACCCAATTCCTGTTGTACGCCGAGGACTACCTGTATGTACAAGTTGTTAGTGAAATATGATTCAGAAACTGAACAAGTTTTATTTATGTATTTATTTAAGTGATTTATATGACTGCCTTTCTCACTTCTGTGACTCAAGAAGGCTGACAGTAAATTAAAACCATTAACAATATAACCCCCAAATTTAGAAAAAATAGACACGTCAACTTTAATACAATACAGAGTTAAAATTCAAGATAATTATAAATAAATATATGAGCTCACTAATATTCCTAAGGAATATGCAGTGGAGGTGAAGAATAGATTTAAGGGACTGGACTTAGTAGATAGGGTCCCGGAAGAACTCTGGACAGAAGTTGGCAGCATTGTTCAGGAGGCGGCAACAAAATACATCCCAAAGAAAGAGAAAACCAAGAAGGCAAAATGGCTGTCTGCTGAGACACTAGAAGTAGCCCAAGAAAGAAAGAAAGCAAAAGGCAACAGTGATAGGGGGAGATATGCCCAATTAAATGCAAAATTCCAGAGGTTAGCCAGAAGAGATAAGGAATTATTTTTAAACAAGCAATGCGCGGAAGTGGAAGAAGACAATAGAATAGGAAGGACAAGAGACCTCTTCCAGAAAATTAGAAACATTGGAGGTAAATTCCAGGCAAAAATGGGCATGATCAAAAACAAAGATGGCAAGGACCTAACAGAAGAAGAAGAGATCAAGAAAAGGTGGCAAGAATATACAGAAGACCTGTATAGGAAGGATAACAATATCGGGGATAGCTTTGACGGTGTGGTCAGTGAGCTAGAGCCAGACATCCTGAAGAGTGAGGTTGAGTGGGCCTTAAGAAGCATTGCTAATAACAAGGCAGCAGGAGACGACGGCATCCCAGCTGAACTGTTCAAAATCTTGCAAGATGATGCTGTCAAGGTAATGCATGCTATATGCCAGCGAATTTGGAAAACACAAGAATGGCCATCAGATTGGAAAAAATCAACTTATATCCCCATACCAAAAAAGGGAAACACTAAAGACTGTTCAAACTATCGAACAGTGGCACTCATTTCACATGCCAGTAAGGTAATGCTCAAGATCCTGCAAGGTAGACTTCAGCAGTTCATGGAGCGAGAATTGCCAGATGTACAAGCTGGGTTTAGAAAAGGCAGAGGAACTAGGGACCAAATTGCCAATATCCGCTGGATAATGGAAAAAGCCAGGGAGTTTCAGAAAAACATCTATTTCTGTTTTATTGACTATTCTAAAGCCTTTGACTGTGTGGACCATAACAAATTGTGGCAAGTTCTTAGTGGTATGGGGATACCAAGTCATCTTGTATGCCTCCTGAAGAATCTGTATAACAACCAAGTAGCAACAGTAAGAACAGACCACGGAACAACGGACTGGTTTAAGATTGGGAAAGGAGTACGGCAGGGCTGTATACTCTCACCCTACCTATTCAACTTGTACGCAGAACACATCATGCGACATGCTCGGCTTGAGGAATCCAAGGCTGGAGTTAAAATCGCTGGAAGAAACATTAACAATCTCAGATATGCAGATGATACCACTTTGATGGCTGAAAGCGAAGAGGAACTGAGGAGCCTTATGATGAAGGTGAAAGAAGAAAGTGCAAAAGCTGGCTTGCAGCTAAACCTGAAAAAAACCAAGATTATGGCAACCAGCTTGATTGATAACTGGCAAATAGAGGGAGAAAATGTAGAAGCAGTGAAAGACTTTGTATTCCTAGGTGCCAAGATTACTGCAGATGCTGACTGCAGTCAGGAAATCAGAAGACGCTTAATCCTGGGGAGAAGAGCAATGACAAATCTCGATAAAATAGTTAAGAGCAGAGACATCACATTGACAACAAAGGTCCGCATCGTTAAAGCAATGGTGTTCCCCGTAGTAACATATGGCTGCGAGAGCTGGACCATAAGGAAGGCTGAGAGAAGGAAGATTGATGCTTTTGAACTGTGGTGTTGGAGGAAAATTCTGAGAGTGCCCTGGACTGCAAGAAGATCAAACCAGTCCATCCTCCAGGAAATAAAGCCAGACTGCTCACTTGAGGGAATGGTATTAAAGGCAAAAATGAAATACTTTGGCCACATAATGAGAAGACAGGACACCCTGGAGAAGATGCTGATGCTAGGGAGAGTGGAAGGCAAAAGGAAGAGGGGCCGACCAAGGGCAAGGTGGATGGATGATATTCTAGAGGTGACGGACTCGTCCCTGGGGGAGCTGGGGATGTTGACGACCGACAGGAAGCTCTGGCGTGGGCTGGTCCATGAAGTCACGAAGAGTCGGAAGCGACTAAACGAATAAACAACAACAACAAGTTGCTGTTAAGCAAGGACTCCCTGTAAAGCTTTTGGGGATACCAACAGGGTCAGGGCCATGCAAATTTCAGGGGGGAATAGAATTCCATAGGGTAGGCACTGCAATGGAGAAGGCCCTTCTCCTGTGTTCTGCTCTATGCACTGCTTCAAGAAAAGGACCTGAAACATGACCACCCTGTTGGTTCTGGTGAGAAATACTTGTAGAGAGTCCATCTTGCAAATAACCTGACTCTATGTCATGTGGATTTTATAATAACAATCAGCATCTTGAATTGCACTTGGAAAAGCACCGAGGGCAGCTCCCAGACCAGAGTTGTTATGTGGGTGTACCATAAAGTGCCCCAAGCCACTTGGGCCACTGCATTCTGGGCCAGTTACAGCTTTTGAATATTCTTCAAGGGCAACCCCATGTACAGCGCATTACAATAGTCCAACCAGGGGGAGACTAAGGCAAGAGTGACTATGAATTCCATAAGCCACAATTGGCAGACAAGGGGGATTTGTGCAAAGGCCCACCTAGCCACAACTGCCACCTACTCCTCAAGCAGAAGCCGTGAATCCAACAGGACCCTTAAACTGTGTACCAACAATGTCGGAGGGAATGCTACCCCATTCAGAGATAAAGAGTGAGATCCAGGAGGCCTCCAAACCCATAGCCACTCGGTTTTGCCAGGGTTGAGCTACAACATCAAATTCTCCACTTTGATGCTATGAAGAAGGCTTAACAGTTAATTTTTTTTTTATTGTAAATTAGTTCACTCTCAGTGAAAGAATATAAGTTACTGCCCAGCTGCTTTTTGAATGGCCACTGTAATGGCCATTTCATTCTCCTTTGCTTATAATCTGCTTTTCCTCTCCACACCCGTCTATCTGCCTGCAAATCAGATATCTGATGAAGCGAATAGCTCCCAAAGCTTTATGGCATAGATTGGCCTGCAGGCCTGCCTTCCCTCCCTCCCAAATTATCTCTTCCATCTGTATAGACTCTACACACTACACAATTAAAGAAAAAATTAAACTTAAAAAAAAAAAAAATCCCAAGCCAATTCTTCTTCTCCCCAATTAGAATAACCTCAATGCAAAACCATTAGCAGCTTCCCAGTCATCACTGGATTAATGATCAAATGTTTTTTTTTTTTTTTTTTTTTAAAGAAGCACCTTTAGGACCTTTTGGAATGCCAGGAAGGAGGGAACTGGGCATACTTCGGGGAATGAGAAAGCCTGCCTTCTGGCCTGTGCTCCTCTTACCTCCTGAGAGGACAGAACCCTAAGCAGGCCCTCTCAAAATCACCTCATAAGATGTGCAAAATCATTTTGAGTAAGGCAGTCCCCAATATAGTTCAGGGCTAGGCCATGTAGGACTTAGGTAATAATAGCATGCTTCATTGGGCCCAGAAGACTATTGGCCACTAGCAAAATGACTGCAGAATAGCTGTTTATGCTGCAGTAATGGATTCCTTTTTTACATTAATTTTTATTAAAGAAGTTTTTACAAAGTAAAAACAACACATGTTTAAAGGAAAAAAAAGTAAAGAAGAGTAAAAGAAAAGTGATAAGTAAATAGAAAAGAAATGAAAGAAAAAAGACAGAAAAAGAAAGGTATATAGAAGTGGCTTCCAATCTTATAAATGCATTTATATTTTATCCTCTCTAAAGTTGCAGTAATGGATTCTACAGTATTCTGGACCATTTTCACCTTCCAACTCATTTTCAAAGGTAGTTCCATATAATGTGCATTGCACTAATCAAGATGAATGGTATTAAAGGCATCAGTTATCGTCACCAAGGCTTCTTGGCCAAGCTAGGGTCATAATGGGCATCTTAGCTAAAGATAGGCAAATGCTCCCTGGTCATAGCTTCACCCTGCTGTTCATGCAGAGCCATGCATCCAGGATATTCCTCAAGTCACAAATCTGTCCCTTCAGCATGACCAGAAACATAACTCCTTCTAGACCCACAACTAGAACCAATTTTTCTGAGATGCCAAGATGTTTACATCCAAACAACAACTCCATCTTGTCAGAGTTTAGTTTAAGCTTGCTTCTCCCCATCCAACCCCTCACTGTTTCCAGGCACTGACTTAAGTCTTCACATACATCTCCAGCCGGTGTGGGGTGGCAATATGCAATTCAGTAATATCAACAACCTCAGCTATGTGGATGATACCACCCTAATGGCAGAAAGTGAAGAGGAACTAAAGAGCCTCTTGATGAGGGTGAAAGAGGAGAGTGCAAAAGCTGGCTTGAAACTCAACATTAAAAAAACTAAGACCATGGCATCTGGTCCCATCACTTCCTGGCAAATAGAAGGGGAAGAAATGGAAGCAGTGACAGATTTTATTTTCTTGGGCTCCAAGGTCACCACAGACAGTGACTGCAGCCATGAAATTAAAAGACGCTTGCTCCTTGGGAGAAAAGCTATGGCAAACCTAGACAGCATATTAAAAAGCAGAGATGTCACCTTGCTGACAAAGGTTCATATAATCAAAGCTATGGTTTTCCCAGTAGTGATGCATGGCTGTGAGAGTTGGACCATAAGGAAGGCTGAGCGCAGAAGAACTGATGCTTTCAAACTTTGGTGCTGGAGTCCCTTGGACTGCAAGGAGGTCAAATCAGTCAATCCTACAGGAAATCAACCCTAACTGTTCATTGGAAGGACAGATACTGAAGCTGAAGCTCAAATACTTTGGCCACCTAATGTGAAGAGGACTCACTTGAAAAACACCCTGATGCTAGGAAAGACTGAAGGCAAAAGGGGACGGCAGAGGATGAGATGGTTAGATAGTATCGCGGATGCAATGAACATGAATTTGAGTAAACTCCAGGAGACAGTGGAGGACAGGAAGGCCTGGAGTGCTATGGTCCATGGTGTCATGAGTACTGATGGCGAGCAGGAGGGGGCCTCTATCCAGGGGGGAAAACGCATGCGTAGTACTGAGGAATTAAGCAGCCATTCAAAGAGACACAGATCAGACCTGCCTTAACTTTTGGGGTTTATCTGTCTGGGTTTTCCCACGCTTCTTCAGTTTTTTAGGATTCTGTCTTATGTAGCAGCAATAAGCACTAGAGACCTACTCCTCGTCTCAGCGTGATTCCTGACTGTTAGGACACATGCGGTCATGAAGAGTCAGACACGACTTAACGACTGAACAACAACAAAAGTATCCGAGTAGTGATGATACCTAACCCCAAACTGTAAAAGCACCTCTCCCAGTGGTTTCATATAGATGCTGAATAAAGTGGCGGTAGAGGACTGAGCCCTGTAGTACTCCACTCGGAGCAACCATAGGCTGAGTCGCTTTCCCCCACAATTACTGAATGGAACTTCCCAATCAGCCAGGAGTGAAACCACTACAAAATGGTACCTCCAACCCCCAAACCCTTGCAGACAGTCCAGAAGGATGCCATGGCAGATGATCTAGAACACTGCTGTGAGGTCTCCCCCCATTTGAATCCTGATGAAAGTCATCCATCACAGCAATCCTTGCTGGTTTGACCCATGTCCCACCCTGAATCCTGACTAAAAGGGATCCAAATAACTCATTTCCCCTAAAATCACCTGTACAGTAACTGATTCCTCACTACCTTCTCACTAACTTTTCCTGAATTCTTGTATTATTAGGAAGAATTTTTCTCTACCCTTTCTGTATTCCATGCAGACTTGTATAAAGGCATTTCTTCACCTGCAGTTGCAGGGAAAGCAGTCCATTATTCACTATTTAGTTATCCTTTCCTGCATCTTTCCCAGGTGTATGTTGAGAAGAGAAGAGAAGAGAAGAGAAGAGAATAGCTTTATTGTCATTCCACTATACACTATACACCAAGTGCATAATAAAATGAAATTTCGTTGCAGTTGGCCCACAAACACAATCAGACACTAAAATAAAAATACCATAATTACTATAAAATATACATTCTTTACACATTCCACATTCCACTTAAAAAACTTATTGAGTATTCAGGAGTTTAATAGCCCAGGGAACACAGCTATTACCCAATCTGGCTGTTCTACATCGGGTGCAGCGGAACCTTTTCCCAGAGGGTAACAAAGAAAACAGGCCATAATGAGGATGGGAGGAGTCACTGATGATATTTCGAGCGCTGGACAGACAGCGTGTATATGCTATATCCTGGATGAGAGGCAGTGAGATCCCAATTATCTTCTCTGCTGCCCTCACCACCCTCTGCACAGACTTCCTATCCGAGGCACTACAGCCTCCAAACCAGATGGAAATACAATTGGTCAATAGACTCTCTACAGTGCCTCTATAGAAGGTAAGGAGGATGGGAGATGGAAGATGTACTTTCCTCATCTGGCACAAAAAATGCAGACGTTGCTGTGCTCGTTTTACCAAAAATGCGGTGTTTAGAGACCAAGTCAGACTCTTCGTTATCTGCACCCCCGGGAATCTAATGCTACTGACTGACTCCACAGCTATGTCATTAATAGAGTGGAGTGTGGCTAAGCCGGTTCTTCCTAAAGAATAATCATCTCCTGAGTTTTTTCCACATTTAGAACCAAGCTGTTTATATTACACCGCTCCACCAAACCCTTCACCTCCTCCCTATAAGCCCACTCACTGTCATCCTTGGTAAGACCCACCACCCTTGTATCATCCGCATATTTCACAACGGAACTGGTGGTAAATCTGGCACAAGTGTCATGGGTCACCAGGGTGAACAACAATGGGCTCAGGACACAGCCCTGTAGGGAGCCAATGCTCAAAGAAATACAGCTAGAGATATTATTTCCAACTTGTATCGACTGAGGCCTCTCCGCAAGGAAGTCAAGTAGCCAATTACGCAAAGGAGTACTGAAGCCCAGAGAACCCAGGTTGTCCACCAAATGCTGGGGAACAATCGTATTGAATGCTGAGCTGAACTCAACAAACAGCAATCGCACATAACTGTCCTTCTCCTCTAGATGTACCAAACACGAATGAAGAACAGATGAGATTTTATCCTCTACAGAGCGGTTCCACCAATAAGCAAACTGAAGTGGATCAAACGACGGAGGGAGACTGGAAACAATATAGTCCTTTATTAGTCTCTCAAAAGATTTCATCACAATGGGAGTGAGTGCTATCTGACGATAATCACTGAGACACGTGATTGTAGATTTTTTTAGGCACAGGTATAATGGTTGTTTCCTTATGAATAGGTGAAAGAACTGTGTATAGTACTCCAAATATATAAAGACACTGTGATACTGGCAATTTTATTCATATGCCTTTTATTTAGTAATCTAGCAGGGGATTTTACTTTTTTCCTACTGCTGTACAAGTTGATATTTTGGCTGAGCTATCTACTATGATTCCAACATCAACTTTGACCCTGCTCACGTATACATGATTAGAATTAACATGCTTCACAGTGAACTGCATTGGCTATTATGTGAATCATTTACTTACAGTAACTCTCAGATACCCTTTTTGAAGTCCTTCCTCTAATTCAAATTTCACCATTATGAACAATATGGTATTATCAAATGTGGCTATATTGTTGCTCACTCCTGATTTCTAATTATGAACATATTAAAACATGTCCTAATTATTTGTGATCGTATTAAAATAATATTTGGTCTCAGTAAAGATTCCTGACAGAATCCTCTCATGTACATTGCCTGTTTATTCTTCCCACTTTCTTCCCACTCTTTAACTATGAAACCATGATGTCTGCAGCAGCTTGAAATAAATTCCAAGATACATCTATGGGCAGAATGCAGGGACATTTTAAGGGTTCTTTGCACCAGGGATGCTAGAAATGACTGCTTCCCCTAGCTGTGAAAACATGACAATCAAAATGTACAGTTTAACATTTATTTATTTATATTTATTTATTTTTCTATCCCTTTATTATTTTTATTGCTTTAATATACAAAAGTGACTTGATTGGCAAAAGCAATGAATGCAAAGTACCTCGATAATGCTACACAATTTGGATAAAATGACTTTATACTTAGTGTACCAATTAAAATTTTTGACCTTGTTGATGAAAATATTACCTCAAAGATACCCAGTGTCATAGATAACAGAGGTATTTTTCCCAGTCCAAGTTCCAACATATTACACTTAACAATGTTTATGAATTAAAAAAAATGTAGGAAAGCAATCTTAAATTTAACTGTGAAAGCATGTATGAATAAATGTTATGATTTTTATTGAGTCATGTTCATAAAACTCATAGCCTTGGTTGGTGAAAGTAATAACATACCAGAGATTAAAAATAAAGCTGTTCCCAATGTTTTCGACCTCTGTATGCCTTCTATTCATTGAAATGAAATATTTTACAACTTGGTAGGGAAATGCTACCTTAACTCTATTTCACCATAAAGGTTATTTCTCACAGCTTCATGGTAAGTCTGTAACTTCTGTGTACTCATTTTGGGCAGAGATAAATGATCTTGCAAGAAGCATTTATCAAGTAGCCAGAAAGGATATTAACGCCTATCATTATTATTGTTCGCTGGGCAAATTTCACCCCAGATGGAATAGATAAGGTAGTGCAGATGTTCCATAAAGTGGGTAGTACGGCTTTCCAAAAAAGCAGGCGCAGAAAGACCTACCCATCAGCAGATCAGATTCTGATGGGGAACTAAGCCCACTGCTGTAGCCATCTGTCAAAATGCTCTTTCTTGTATTGTTTACATTATAGTAGTGAATTCATTGGCAAACCAGTGACGACAGTATTGATAAGTATAAAATATACCATAGATGTTTTTCCTTTTTTCCCCTTATTTGTACTTTTAATTTTTCTTTTTTCTTTAATATTAAATATTGTTTTGTTAAAAAAAAGTAAGATTATATTAAAACAAACTTGAAATCCACTATATCAGTTTAGTGAATGCTGCGATATAATTGATTTTATCTCTTGGATGCTTTTAGCACTATTCTCATGCTACTTGTTTCATTTGTTGTTTCATTTCATTAATCTGCCTGCTGAAATAACTTCAAATTCTACAATACTGAAAAGTATCAGATTTAGCTTATATGTTTTTCCCCAGCCCCAGTCCATGTCAGGGAAAATGATTAGTGGATACTTTTCCTGTTAGTAATCCACCGATCACTGCAATTTAACTTGCTGTCCAGAAGACTGTTAGGACAGTCCCACTCACTACTGACTTTTGTAATATTACCGAAATACTGTTTTACTCTCCCAAGTTGGGTCACGCATCACATTAACGTATGCTTTGTTTCAACTATAGTTTGTTGAATAAGTCACATTGTTTTGTTCCATTTATCATTTAAACTAAAATCAAACAAACCACATTACAGCTTAAAACATTGCCTGACACCAGTCACAGACATTCTGACTTGCTTCTGACCAGTCTCTACCTAACCAGTTCACAATAATTTTTTGAATATAGGTCCTGCTGTCTGTTAAATTTTATTTCTGTATCCATTCATTTATTATGACTGTTGTTTGTTCTCAATTATGTGATTGTCTTAACTTTTAATCACCTCATTCAACAGATCAGATGATGTTGTGCGATGTTATCATATATTTGTTATTTTCCCTCTTTTCATTTCCTGAGTAATCTTTTCCTTGTTTTTTAGGGCAGGATGATACTGGGCAAGCATGGTGCCTTGCAGGCCCTGCAGCCTGACTCCACTGGTGTGCCACGTGGATAATGCTGATCTCCTCTGATCAATAGCGCATATGGTAGAACAGCTTAGCTCATCATTCCTGTATTAAACATAGTAATAACAAACATCATTATCATCTATTTGGATCTGCTGCTGCCTTTGTTGTAATTGTTGTTGTAGTGATTTAACACCTTTCTAGTCCCTTGGCTAATTACTTGTCTAACTCTGAACTTTAGCTTTCCTTCCTGTTCAGTAGGCTGACTCAGAGAGGTCCAACTAGTTACCTAATTTCTGGATTTGGAAGTAGGGGTGGGGTTGCGGACTTTTTCTATCATTCCTACTTACTGATGTAAATGCTTTGAAACTTTCTTTCTGAAATACATTGCTAAACTTATGCATAAAATGTTCATATTTAAAAGCAATGCATCTATCTTATATTCAAAACAAAAAAGGGTATGATTCTTCTATAGCTAATTTTGAAACATTATTTTGTTTTTAAGCTAGTGGCTCCAATTTTTATACATTTTAAATTGATACATTTGGTAATAGTGTTCAAGTCATTCATAATCTATAAATATTCTTCATGATGCTCCAATGATTCCATACCACTGCTTCATGTGTATCTTCACATCCTAGGCCCTAGGAGTTATATGGGATGAAAAAAGTAAGCATGTGACAAATACCTTAAATACAATATGCTTACCTTCCTATTTGAATATCAAATAATACAGTTATATAAAGGAATAGTACATCACAATATATCGCAGCAGAATTGTGAACTGCGTAAATATGCAAATGCTCTATACTTGTAAACAGCATTCTGTATATACATTACAACAAATTACAGCAGTTTCTTTAACTCTTTGTAACTAAAAAGTTTGTAGTTTTTTTGTGTCTATCAGAATTTTTTAACTGGGCTGTTTCATTAATTCAAATTGCTTGAGGCAGAGATCCTTGTTCAGAGAAATGCAGGCTTTGCTTTAAAAAGCAAGGAAGTAGGAACAATTATCAACTTTGCTCCCAATTCATTTCCATTCTTGATGTTCTCATGGGAACAATGATTAGTCACCACTTCCCCATTTTATACAAGTTTTAGCTACCAAATTTTAGAGACACGTTTGTTATTACTATGTTTAATACAGGAATGATGAGCTAAGCTGTTCTACCATATGCACTATTGATCAGAGGAGATCAGCATTATCCACGTGGCACACCAGTGGAGTCAGGCTGCAGGGCCTGCAAGGCACCACGCTTGCCCAGTATCATCCTGCCCTACTCCACTCCAGCCAATACCTCTTCTACCAAAGGAGAAGGGCAATTTTGTGCAGATGCCCTCCTGGGCAGATGGTTGTTATGATAAACCTCCAAAGTGCACTTTCTGACCTAAGAGGCTCTCATATGAAAGCACTGGGCAAACTTGATTGACAAAATCTTGGGGGGAAGATCTTGACAGGCCAATTACCCATAGAGGTGTTGAACCCCCCTTCACTGGGTATGTTCAAGCACACAAGCATTTGTTGGGAATGTTTTAATTTGGACTCCTGCAGAGAGCTGGTAGTTGGACTCAGTGGCCTACATGAACTTTTTAACTGTATAGGTAGTAAGGAAAAGGGAAAGAAAGATAAAATATTGTGCAACTCATAAAATAAGTCCAATCCTATGAATGTTTACTCAGAGGTAATTCAATGATTTGATGATCTTCCAGACAGTACTATACGATTATGTTTCTGGTACATTTGCAAATGTGAAATTACAAATAATTTGCCATCATCTCAGGATGGAACTAATACTGCAGGAATGAACTTTATAGTTAAGCAAGATTGCTGATATATTTTTTACCCATTAAAATCAGAAAATCTTTTGTGATTAAATAAAATTTAATTTAAAAAACCCACTAACAAAGTGGGAATTCTTCAGAATGATATAAAAATCTTTGCAAAACATTAGCACCCTAGTTTAGTGGTAGGTTGAAGTGGGAAAACAGATCTTGAGAGAAATCTGATCATTTAGAGAACTGTATCTTCTTGCCAGAACAATAAAAAAAACACAACTTCTTACTCTGCCCCAGATAAAGACCATTCTGCCTCCATTAGAGGAGTCTTCAACAAAGGATAAATGCAAACTAGATAATATGAATAAAGAGAAAAGTACTGACTTGTTTTTAGAAACCTTCTAAGTAAACAGCATTTCCTGATTCTTTGGCTACAGTAAATGGAAAGGAACTGAACTGGAAGACTTTGACAAATCCCAATTCTGATGGAGCTATTTAAATTTCCTGGATAGGTTCTAAACAAGCTTGATTACTTGTGATTTCATTTAATATGAAAGTATACTTCACGCCTGCCTTGCAAGCTAAAGGATTTGATTCCAGAATCAAACCCTGGAAGTATACAGGTCTAAGGTTAAGAGAGATAACCTGTTATATCTGACCCATTCCAGCAAGAGAATCCAGTAGACATTTGTGTTACAGGAAAGGAAGGATTTGGCACTAGCATGAACAATTACTGGAAAGATGCCAGCGTAACAAAGTAGGTTTTTTCAATTAAATGATCTAATAGACCCCGTGATGATCCAAGCACAACAAACAAATTGTCTGAGGACTTTCTCTCTGAGTCAACATGCTGAGCGGCAAAATATAGTGAAAGCATGATTTTTTTTGTTTTTTAGTACCAGGGCTTCACTCTTCTTATAACACAGCTCAGCACTGCACACACAGCTCTTCCTCCCTCCCAGATGTTATGATTTTATTAAAATGTGCTGCTTTTCTTTCTCTAGTTGAAAGATTTCTGACAAAGATTAAGAAATGGATGCACAATCACCTCTTTATGAAATGTTTAGCAATTTTCCCACTAAGTGGTGCTGCAGTGTTTGGTAGCAGAAAAAACCACGGCTAACCCAGTGATTTAGTAAACTTGCAGCATATAAATGTTCCTTGTATTCCACTGCTGGTGACAGCAATGCAATAAATAAAAATTTCAAAAATATATAATTATTTGTTCATCTTTTGATTCCAGCATGATATACAAATATAAAAGAATGTAACAATAACAACTTTAAATAATTAAGAGCTATATGGTGCCTGCAGGTGCAAAAACATTGCTTTTGGGAAGCACCCTGCTAATCTCTGTGGGTTTTATTTTTAAAAAAGTGTTCTAAAGTGAGTGTTTCAAAGTGAAGCCTGTGTCTCAAACATCCTTTTTATTCCTGGGAATGCCTCAGGTCCCCAGATGGATCAACAGACATTTAGAGAATGCAAAGTGGTTGTTGATATTTTGCTTTGAACCATTCCCAATTGCCTGAAAAAAAGGATGGCTCAATCAATCGATGGACAGTAAGAAGAAATGGATATCTAGAACTGATTACTGCTGCCTATTTGGAGGGCTTGGAAAGGCCTGAAGAAATGGGAACAGGAAGTAGGGAAACCAAGATGAGGATGAGGAGAGCAAGTAGAAATGGAGGAAGTTGAAGATACAGGCGGCAGAAAGGATTGTGGCTAGGAAAGGAGAAGGGAAGGAGAATATGGGACAGCCATTGGGACATATCAACCTAGAAAAGATGAAGAAATGACAGAGGGAGTGGATATGGTGTACTAGAAATATTGTTCATTATGTGTTTAGGAAAGTATTTTGTAGTAAGAGAAACATGGGATAAATGGAATGAATTTAGATTCCAATGGTGCCTTATCTAATTCAAGTAATTAGATAAGCTGCTTGTCACTTAGCCTCATTAGATCTGCATTTCTGAGAAATGAAAGTCTTGTGATTGACTATATCTACCCTAGTAGTCTCAAAATTCCAAAGATGCCCACCGGATTGAAAAATCAGAAGCCCTGTCACAGCTTTCACAACAAGAGAGAAAAACAAATATCTAGGTACTATGAAACACAGAGATTATGTAACATCTGTTCATATGAAGCATATGATAGTATATCTTTACATTATTAGATTTGATTTTTATTCTTTCTACTCAATCGAGTACTCAAGATAGCTAATAATTAAAATATAGACTGCAAAATAAAAATTAGAAAGCAATGTAAAATGAATTAAAAATTAAATGCCTTGCACCTTGTCTATCAAATCTAAAGGCAGAGAGAATGGGGACCCAACAGAATGGAAGGAAATGTACTTCACATCCTGTGACCTGGCCCTCTGGTTGGAGTTCAAGTCATAAAGCCATCAGGCAAAATCATAGGCTTAAAACAAGGTGTTAGCCCTTTGAGGCAGTCCAGTCAAGAAGCACAACTATGAATACTATCTTTATTGTAAGGTTACATTAACAGATGGATATTGGGACGCGGTGGCGCTGCGGGTTAAACCGCTGAGCTGTCGATCGGAAGGTCGGCGGTTCGAAACCGCGCGGCGGGGTGAGCTCCCGTTGCTCGTCCCAGCTTCTGCACACCAAGCAGTTCGAAAACATGCAAATGTGAGTAGATTAATTGGTACCGCTTCGGCGGGAAGGTAACGGCGTTCCGTGAGTCATACTGGCCACATGACCCAGAAGTGTCCTATGGACAACGCCGGCTCCAAGGCTTTGAAACGGAGATGAGCACCGCCCCCTAGAGTCGGACACGACTGGACTTTACGTCAAGGGAAACCTTTACCTTACATTAACAGAATCTTGCAAGACTGAAAGTATTTGTCCCATCTGCTCCTTTTAATCTCCAGAAAACTACAGAGGGTCGCTTCTGAAATGCTTCCCACACACCCCTCTCCTTCTGTGGACTGAGATATCTTTTACATGATGGTTGCCAGTCTGTGGCTCTTTCTTCTGACTCCCAGGGTCATTCCCACATACCATTACACAGGGTCCAAATTCAAAAGAAATCAGAACTGTCACTAGAAACCAAGGTCTAAAAGGCAAGCAAACAGCACTGTCAACTCCAGGTAAGGTAGAGGTTTCCAAAGAGGCTTTCACATTTAAAGAATGGTGCAAGGCACAGAAGATTGGCTTGTCACACAGAGTTGCTCCAGCACCATACTGCGATGAGGCATTTCCTTGAATAAATGAAGTGCCCAGCCTGCACCCAAGTGAACATAACAAGGAGTGATTAGTCCTGATTCTCCCTGCCAGCCTCTTCCTGAGTAGTCCTGCCTGCTTGATATAGCCATGCCCCCTCCTATTTCTTTGCTCTCCACACTCCTGTGGACTGGGTAGACTTTGGTGAAGTCTGAGTCAAATGAACCAGGGTCCATTGTTGCTTGACTTTTGGCTTAAGCACATCTATCACATGCTCACCTTTGTCTCAGCTTGGGCTTTCTGTATCCAGCTCCCTAACTTCCTTGTCATGGTAGTCTTCCTTATTTGAGGATGATTCCTCAACCAGAGCATGACAGCTTAAGGGTAACCTTGGAGAAAGTTTATGCTACATGTAATAAAAACAGGTCTCCAAAGAGAGGGCATGTTCATTAGAGCTTTTCCTGCATACCTGGATAGGTTCTTAATAGAATAGGTGATGCTCAGAGAGTTAATCCTTGAGCTTATTAAATTAATATTATCCTAAATCTTTTCTCCAATTTCTTGAAAGATTTTCTTTTTCTGTTATACATCTCTATATGCCTCCCTGATTGCTTTTGTTCTTTATATGAAGCAGTTCTGTGGGAAGACTTCCCTCATGAAGTCTTCCTTTGGGATTTAATTAGTGCATGGGAAATCACAGAGGCAGCAGATGAGCAGTATCATGTATGATGAAAGACAGATACTCACAGACACTTTTCAGTCTCCTCATGGACTACACAAATCTCCCTAAAATGTTATTTTTCCTTGGAAAAAACAAACAAACCCTGAAAGCAAGGGCTTTTCATCAAATGGAAGAATAAAAAAGAGAGGAAAATGTTTAGCTAAGCACTTATGATTATTTAAAGCTAGAGCAACATACAGAGGCAGACACACACACTGTACTTGATATACCAGAGTTTTCTGTGCATCAGAAAAGCATTTTTATCCTTTTAATCAGATGTCATTTTATCTTCAATATTTATCCCATATGCATGATACTACAATTAATTATGTTTGTTCCTACCTGTTGTACACTGTGGTCTGAACTGTATGAATAGGTCAATCACTTGACATTGTGGTCCTTTATTTTCTTATGAATCTCTAACAGATGAATGCAGAATTGGAAAAAAAATATTCCAAGTGCAAGTAATGCAAATAAATTTATCAATTAAGATAAGGAAAGCACAGTTAAGAATGCAAAAAATGTATGTATATATATATGTGTGTGTGTGTGTTTATGTAAATATATATATATATGCTGACATCAAATTGTGACTATCCATTAATTGAAAAGTATCAATTGGTGAAGTGGATTTTCTCTCTTTTGTAATTCCATCCCCCCCCAAATCTTCTGAATGACTGGAAGTACATCTGGAGAACATGAGGGAGGTGAGGACTGACAGGAAAATGCCACTGAACAAGCAGAAAACTGCACAAACACTAGATGTAGCTATAAAAGCCATTGAAAGTAGTCAGACTGAACCACCAAAATTAAAAATGAATACATGCTAACTCTGATTTCATGTCACAAAAAATGAATGTCCAAGCCAAGGGATGATTCTTGGCCAGCGGTGTAATTTTGCATTGGTTCACCTCCTTCCTCCAGGGCCGCTCCAAATCAGTGGTGATAAGAGAGGAGAGATCCGACCCTCGACCCCTCCAGTGTGGGGTGCCACAGGGTTCAGTTCTTTCTCCTCTCCTATTCAGCATCTACATGAAACCGCTGGGCGAGATCTTCTGTCACCATGGGATGAGGTATCATCAATATGCTGATGATAGTCAGCTATATATCTCCATCCTGGGTGAAGTAAGTGATGCTGTCTCCACCCTCTCCAAGTGCCTGGGGGCTGTGGGGGTCTGGATGGGGAACAACAGGCTTCAACTGAACCCTGGTAAGATGGAGTGGCTGTGGACTGATGATCCCTCAGCTTCCAGGAAGTTGTCATCTTTGGTTCTGGATGGGGTAGCACTGCCCCATTCGGAACCAGTGTGGAACCTGGGGGTCCTCCTGGACTCACAACTCCTGCTTGAAGAACAGGTAGCAGTCATGGCCAGGAGGGCCTTTGCACATCTTTGGGTTGTGCGCCAGCTACGCCCATTCCTGGATCGAGATGCCCTCCAAACAGTAACTCATGCCCTTGTCATCTCCCATATACACCACTGCAATGAGCTCTACATGAGGCTATCCTTGAAGAGTATTCGGAAGCTTCAGCTGGTCCAGAATGTGGCTGCACGGACAGTTGTTGGTGCTGTAAAATCGGCACAAGTGACACCACTGTTACGCGAGCTCCATTGGGTACCAGTTTGCTTCCGGGTCCAATACAAGGTGTTGGTTATTACCTTTAAAGCCCTACATGACATGGGACCAGGTTACCCGAGGGACCATCTCATCCCGTAACAGTGACCCAAACCACCCGGTCAGGCAGAGAGGGCATGCTACGGACCCCATCAGCAAAGGAATTTCATCTAGTGGGGTCCAGGAGGCGGGCCTTCTTGGCAGTGGCACCTGCCCTTTGGAATATCCTGCCCCCGGAGTTGAGACAGGTTTCCTCACTTCCGGACTTCTGGAAGAATTTGAAGACCTGGTTCTGCCGCCTTGCTTGGGATGGGGAGGATAACAACTCCCCCTAGGGGTGGTTGGCACCATAGCACACCTATTGATTGTGATTCCTTCTCCTCTTGGATTTTACATTTATCTTATTTATATTTTTAGATTGTAATTTAGCTTTGTAAGTTTTTATTACTTTTATTGTAAACCGCCCAGAGTCCCACATTGGGGGGAGATGGGCAGTGATATAAATTTAAACAATAAATAAATAAATAAAAATTTGCTCAAGCACTGACATGTGGAAGTATTATTCTTACAGTAAATATTTACTATATCAGTATTTAATGTACTAATATATTAATATATTAATGTTTGTATGTACTAATGTAACCAAAGTAAATGAAAACAAATAAACACAGTTCTTGTATTTTGGGAACTCTATCAGCAAGTGTATCCTAACTGTAAAACATACTATCATCTCTAATTCTGAATACATCTTAAGGTATACTCTGCCTGAAAATGCCTTAAAATGCAACCAATTGAAAGGAAGAGTTAAATTAATGAATGCATGCATTTTACTTGAACGAATATATATCTTCTGAGATATAAATATTAATGAAAATGTATTGAACTATCTTTTTTTTTTTTGCTTGCTATAATTTGAAACGTGGGAATGGGGAAAAAAGGAATATCAGGTTGCTCTCTTTATTGCTTTTAAATTTACTTACATCCCTAAAAGATCTGACTACCAAGAGATCACTGTAGTCTGACAATGCACTGATAAACCTATACCAACATAGTTTCAACAATGCATCAGCAGCAGCTCTCGGACCATTATCACTTAGAGCTACATTCAACCAGAGCAAAGACTAAAGTCTGTGTTTTAAAATGATTACAGGCCTGTAAATTGCCACTGAGATCATGTCAACTATATTCATAAATCTTACATACTAAAAGTGAAATGTTTTAAATGCAGGAGGGAGAGAGAGAGAAAATGAATGTATGACAATCATCAACTATGTATCCAAGCACCTGTTACCCAGCAACCAAATAGCAGCGGCATCTGTCTTGCACAACAATGCACTTCCATTACTTTGAGGCATTAGCTTTACAATGGAGTACACTGCTTAATCTGATATCAAAAAGTTCTGTAAAGAAGAGAAGATGGTATTGTACTGCGCTGACTACAAAATTCTAGATTCAGCATCGGGAAAATAAGGTCAGAAACAAATACCCTGTTTCTCAAAAGAGAAGGCAGAACAAAAATGAATTTAAAAAAACTGTAAGAATAATATAAGAAGAAGAATATAGGAATATAATGTGAGAATATCATATAAGAATATATAAGAATATCAGCGGCGAGCATTAGGAATTAACATGACACAGAACATGGAAAGTCAATACCCTGCACAATACATATGTGCTTTTAAATAAAACAGTGTGTTAAATAGTGTATCAATTAGCCTAGGGAGTGATGACAGAACCAGGACATGCACAATAGCTTTGGAATCTCCAAAACTAAGCAAGACTTGAAAAGAAAAAAAAAAAAGTTAAAATGCCAGTTTGGTCTATTGGTTAAGGCACCAGGCTAGAAACCAGGAGACTGAGAGTTCTAGTCCCACCTTAGGCATGAAAGCTGGCTGGGTGACCTTGGGCCAGTCACTCTCTCTCAATCCAACTCACCTCACAGGGTCGTTGTGGGGAAAATAGGAGGAGGAAAGAGTATTAGGTATGTTTGCCACCTTGAGTTATTTATAAAAATAATAAAGGTGGGATAAAAATAATTTTTTTAAAAAATATGAGACTGCAAAAATTCACAGTACCTGGGCATTCTCTCAACTGTTTTCCATGAGAATATAGCAGATGATTTCAGGCCTTGCTGATGATCTTAGCTTTTGGGTGATCATTTATTTATAGGCTGGTATGCAGTACTTGAAAAAGTTGCCAATCCATGATCTACTCAGATGCAGTGTGTGTGCCACTGTGACAACCAGATAGATATTGCACCAGACTTCACATTCAGTGAGAGCAATAATGCAGCACTTGGGAGCCCTTCACTGCTAAATTTCTCATATTTCTGAACTGTATCCTGGATCCCCCCCCCCCCAAGATATATTCAAACACACATTTCTAGATGAAAAATCACTTAACTTTGATTCACAGCAAGGCTGAATCTAGATGAGTCAACACATATTTGTAAAGAGTTTTTTTTAAAGCATATGTCAGCTGTACAAGTAAGAAGAAATAAATGTTTACTATTCCAGTGATGTGGCAACTTGTTACATGGGTGTCACAGGCTTTAGGAGTTCACAGGATTCAATGCAAAATATCGCTTGCATTTTTTTCTTTTTTATTAAAACAAACAGCATTTCATGTTGGTTGTCACAGTTTGTCTTGGCAAAAGTTATGTTTACAACTAGTTAACATTCCATTCTTTCATTGGCTGATAACCCACCAGGTCTTGATGTTAAAATGTATTGGAAAGTGCACTTTTTTCTCTACTGAATAGTATGCAGCATAAGCGTCCTCTACTTGTATATGTATGCATTCAATAATGCTGGCTTAAAATATATGTACTCTGCTCTATTTCTGTGCCCATCCTCTATTTAGAGAAAAGAAGGGACTAAAAATACAGGCCAGTATTCTTTCTTTCACGCTCATAAAACATGCTCTCTCCCGCACCAACCCCTTTCTGGTACTGCTATAGAGCCCTCTGTATCAGGTCGTTTTTGTCCCAGTGTTCATGTAAGGATGGAGAACCCAGGGGCAACAGTTAATTGCACCTGGGTGCTCTAACCTTACACATCAAAGGGAAGGAAGGATAGAGGAGAGACTACAAGCAATGACGGGGCAAGGGATAAGAAGAGAGCAGATGGCAGCAACCCCATTCACAACTGAGAGACTGAGAGGCCACCATCACGCCAGCTTTCAATGCAGAGGAAGGGGTGGGACAAAGAAAAGGTGGGAAGACAAAGGAGGGAGGAGGAAGTGGAGCCAGTTGTGGCTTTGACAGTCCAAGGTAAAGACCTAATAAAGAACTTTGCATATCCATCGTGGCTTGTGCTGTGAGTTTCTGAAATTACACCTTAAAATAAAAACCTCACAGTTCCCTTTCTTCAGCCCACTTCTCTGGACTGTGCCCTGCTCTGCTTCAGCAGTCTTTAGTCTCCCCTCAACCTAACAATCTTTCAGCAGGATAACACTGTCCCAGTCCATACCACGTTGTCCAAACCTCAAGGTTTTTTCCTAACATCAAGAGTCTTAAACAGCCAACACTGTCTAGATCCAGCCATCTATATCCTGTGTAGATCGATTACAACTCCATCACAATCCCTCCTCCTTTCTCCCACAGTTCTGTTTTTCAAGACTCTATCTTCCTTTGCCATCTTAACAGTTCCCCTTCATTTATCCTATGGGGAAAACCGCTCTAGAAAACTAAGCTAGCTCCTACTCTGGTTCTATTTATCAGCTGGCTAGGACAAAGTGTTTGGGTGCTTGCATGGATAAATGACACTTACAGAAAGGCATGGACTCCTACAGGCTGTCACAAGGGATCCACAGCTGAGGAGAAATAAGCTGCATGGTATTACTCAGCTTAACTAGTCAAGGCCTACTGGTGTTTAGCTCAGTGTTTCATAAGACATTTTTCAGTGACAACCTAATTACTGTGGCTCTCTCAACACTTTACACAGAAGACCTTATTTAGTATTTTTATTTAACAATCTTCAATGCTTCTATATTCAGAAACAGCTGCACAATTGCATGCTGTCACAATTTTAATTAACCAAGCACACTAATGTTACAATAATTTATATTCCAATGTGTTCTATAGTACAGCATATTGCATAGATTTAGCCATGTTAACGTGTTACCTATTTTTAAAATATATTACTGAAACATTAAGTAGTAAGTAGAGCAACACACACAACAGCTGGGCCTAAAGGTCTCCATTTTTATGGCAGTTGAGATCCGATAGAATCTGCTGGTAAAGAACTGTGAGTTGGTTTCTGCATCTATCAGGATCACCTCTATACCCTCAGTGTTCCTTTTTTCAATGCAGTTAAAATCTGGAGGACAGAGAAAACTGCTTCTTCCTTCTTCTACAGGGAAGGCGTGTATACAGAGGATCTACAAGGAGGGATCAGTCTCTCTTTGCAGACATATGCACATTATGCTCTGAAAGAGGAAATGGTAGTATAAACTCCCTTGAAGAACCTTCCCCCTGGATCATGAGAATGTGGATAATTACTGCCTAATTGCAAGTATCCCTTTTTTGGACAAGGTGCTAGAAGAGACCAGCAGTCATACAACTACAATCCTGTTTGGAATAAACCAATTATTTCGAGGCATTTACAACTCAGATCTAACACAGAATCAGCCTTGGCTGCTTTGACCTCTTACTATGAAACAGGAAATGGAGAGTTCTACTGTGCTCATAATTCCTGGATTTCTCAGCATCCTATGACACCACTGATAGGGTATTGCCAAAGTGGCTCAGTGGATTTTGAATTGAAATAAGCATTATGGTGGTTCCATTCCTACATGGAGGGTCACCACTAGAGAATGGTAGTGAGGTATTTTTGTTTAGCCACATGGTGCCTGAATTGTGGAAACCCATGAGCCTCTCCCTCCATCTGTCCCCCTTGCCCTCTCTCTCCCCTTGCTGTTCAGCATATACATTAAGCCAGCAAGAGTAATCATCGGTAGGTTTAGAGCACAGTTATCAAATCAATCTCTACATTCAATCTAAATCAGAAAAGACCATGGAGCTGCCTGGAGGCACTACTGGCAATAGAAGACTGGATGAAGACCTGGAGACAGTAATGGCCTGGATAAAGGCAAGCACGCAAGCGCACGCACACACACACACACATACACACCTGAAATCGGGCAAGTGCTTAAGGGCCACGAATTAGGAAGGTGACCTGTTTTAGAAGATGTAGCATTCTGTCTTAAGTATCAGTTGCACGGTTTGAGGTCTCTTGTTGTTTCTCATTTCTCACTAAATGCACAGGTAGCACTAGCAAGTAGGGCCCACTTTCAAATGGTGCACAAACTATGATCCTATCTGGACCAGGATGACCTAACTTCTGTAATACCTTCTCAATTGCATTACTGCAATGCACCGTATGTAGAACTACTTTGATGATGGTTTGGAAGGTATAAGTGGTACATTTTAACAATAGTCTTGGAAGTATTGTACTGTTGCTTATAAGGTTGTTGTTTACTCGTTTAGTCGCTTCCGACTCTTCGTGACTTCATGGACCAGCCCACGCCAGAGCTTCCTGTCGGTCGCCAACACCCCCAGCTCCCCCAGGGATGAGTCCGTCACCTCTAGAATATCATCCATCCACCTTGCCCTTGGTCGGCCCCTCTTCCTTTTGCCCTCCTCTCCCCCTAGCATCAGCATCTTCTCCACGGTGTCCTGTCTTCTCATTATGCGGCCAAAGTATTTCATTTTTGCCTTTAATACCATTCCCTCAAGTGAGCAGTCTGGCTTTATATCCTGGAGGATGGACTGGTTTGATCTTCTTGCAGTCCAAGGCACTCTCAGAATTTTCCTCCAACACCACAGTTCAAAAGCATCGATCTTCCTTCTCTCAGCCTTCCTTTTGGTCCAGCGCTCGCAGCCATATGTTACTAGGGGAACACCATTGCTTTAACTATGTGGACCTTTGTTGTCAGTGTGATGTCTCTGCTCTTAACTATTTGATCGAGATTTGTCATTGTTCTTCTCCCAAGGATTAAGCGTCTTCTGATTTCCTGACTGCAGTCAGCACCTGCAGTAATCTTCGCACCTAGAAATACGAAGTCTTTCACTGCTTCTACATTTTCTCCCTCTATTTGCCAGTTATCAATCAAGGTATATAAGGTACTGGACCCAATTTAAGATTTACATTCATCTGTGTAATCTTATATGATACTACACAACCCATGACCCGTTGGGTCATCCTTTCAGAGATATTTCCTTACCTAAACAGAAAAACAGAAAGACCACAGGCGGGCAAAAAAGTAGTGGGAGCAGGAGTGACTTCCAACTTCCTGTCAGCTTCCCCATCGACGATGCTTGTGGGAAGCTGGCAGGGAACGTTGGAAATCACTATACCTTCTTGGCTAACCCATGGAACTATCTGTACTTTGCTGTGGGGGAGGGGGAACAAAGGGAGCCACAGACCGTGAGGAAAATTGCATCCCTGCTCCCCATCCTGGAATGTCCCCTACAGCCCCCTCCCTCCAGGGAGGAAGAGGGCTCACCTGTTGACCGCTGGCACCCCCCAGCCAGCCCTACCTCATCAGCAGGCATCCGAGTTGCTCCCTCGTCCTTCCCTCGCCACCCACTACCATTAAGAGATTTCAAATTTCAACCTTGGTTCCAAAGCAGCCAATCACTGCTCGCCCGTTGGGCCTTGCCGCCAGCTGATTGGGCACAGGGGCCAGAGGGAGGCGGGAAAGAGGGTGGGGATACGCCCCTCCCATCTTCCCTTGTGCCACACAACCTACAGGTGTAGTTGGAAAGTGCAGTGGCAGTGAAGCAGCCACAACTTTGCCAAATTTCAATCCCATGGGAGTCATGGGTCCCAAATTTTGGATGCATTCTTTAAGTTAGCCCATTTGAGGTACACTGATTCAAATATTGTTTATTTATTTATCTAATTTATCCCCGCCCATCTCCTCCCGTCAGAGGCCTCTGGGTGGTTTACAACAAGTGATTAAAACCATCAGAATAATACAAAAAATAAAATACAGTAAAAATACTATAAATAGAAATAAAAAATAAAGAATAAAAAAATTGTTGCCTTGTGAGACACCATTTTGCCCAACTGAAGATTTCAAACAGACAAACACCGAGAGTTTTAGTAGTATACGGACAAGACTGAACTATTTAGAAGTTGCTTTTGCCCGACACCATCCAATTCATGCACTAAGATCATCTGGGGAGGCCCAGCTTATGTTTCCATTGGTGGGTTTGGATCACAGTGCAGTGGCCAGTAGGCTTTTTTTTTTTTTTTGGGTGGCAGCACTCCAAACATTGATCTTTCTCTTTCTAGGGAAGCTTGGCTCAATACTGTCTTCTTTCAGAAAACAACTGAATACCTGCTTGTTGTCATGAGTGCCGTTGAGCTAAAGTCATCAGCGCAATGGCACTCATGACAATGACAAGGAAATAAGTGAAGGGGCACAAGTTAAGTAGCCATCAACCCACAACGACTAACGGCTAACAAACAATAGCTAAACGAATCACGGAGCCACCCAAGCCATCAGCGACAATACAACGGGGATCGCCCAGCTGAAAGCAATCAGCAGAAGAATGGAAACCTGAGGATGGGCGATCCTGGAAACCCTCAACCAATGGCAGGGCAACGCATGGGACAAAGGGGGGTGACGTGACTGTGAGCGAGGGGGCGCTGACCGGCGCGGGGTATTTAAACCCCGCACCGGCGCGCTCCTGTCACTCTCAGCTTTTTTCTACCAACGTTGTACCTACCCTGAAATAAACCAGAACCTGACTTGCAAACCAGCGTCTGAACGTTATTCAGAGGTAGGCAGCGCATGACATAAAGCTGAGAGTCATAAACTCAGCCTCGCCGAGCCCCACCGGACGACAACGAGCCGCGGGAGGAGTAGACGGCGAGAAGACCAGCAAGATGAGGCCGGAACGGCGCGGGCAAGGAGGGCGAGCCGCGCGGCAAGAGACAGAGGAGGACCGACCGAGGCCAGAGGCACCGCGGACTCCCGGAGCCATGGACGCCCACCCCACCCGACCCGAGCCTCAGCTCCAACCCCAAGGGGAGATGGCGACGGAGGCAACCCGACCGCGGGAGGGAGCAGCACGACTTCCGAAACCAGCGGAGGACCCCGCGCCCCACATCGCACCCCAGCAACGGGCGTGGAGCGACAGCCCCACGGGGCTCAACACGGAGGAGGACGACGGAGACACCCATCAGACGGAGGAGGAAGCGGACCCGCGGCAGAGGGACGATGAACCCCACCGGCAACCCACCCCCGAGGACGCGCCAACGGAACCGGCCCCAGCGGCGGCGCGGGCTGTGGACGAGGAGGCACGAGCTGAACTCGCGGCCATGCGGGCTCAGCTGACGGAACTCCGGACCATGCTCCAGGCGCTTATGCCCCCCACGCCACCCAACGACGTCCCCGCACAAGCCCACACCCCGAGCGAAGCACCGAACCCACACGGGCCAGCGGAGAGCCAGCAGACGGCACAGGCGGCCGACACCACACCCCGGGAAGCGAGAGGCGGGGCCGCACAAAACGCCCGGGCCCCAAAGGACTTCCCCATCTTCTTCGATGGGACCCCCTCAAAACTCTCGTTTTTCATCACCAACGCTAGGGAGTTCATGGGGAGGCACGGACACTCCTATGACTCCGAGGCCGACAAGATCGCCGCCGTGGCGATCAAACTCCAAGACAGGGCGGCGGACTGGTACGTCCAACTGTACGAGTCCAGCTCCCCCGCCCTCGCCACCTTCCCTGCTTTCATCAAAGAGATGAAAAACTACTTCGAAGACCCCCTAGCTAAAGTACGGGCGAAAAGCGCACTCCAGAGACTTAAACAGGGCACACGCACGGTCCCTGACTACGCCCTGGAGTTCAAAGCCCTCGCGGGAAAGGTCTGCGACTGGTCTGAGACCACCCTGCTGGAAATCTTCAAAAGGGGGCTCAACCGCGACGTTCTCCAATGGGCCCTCTACCGCGACGACCCAGAAACGTTACACGGGTGGATCCACCTCGCGGGGAGAGCCGAACACGCGCACCGCACCTTCCTTATGACAACCACGGAAGACACAAACTATGTCGGGAAAAAGGTACCCGCACCACACGGGGGGATGGCCGGCCCCATATACCCAAAAAAGAGGTTCAACCGGGAGCCCTGCGGGAGGTGTGGCAAATTAGGGCACAAGACGGCGGATTGCTTCGCCAACCGACCGCCGACCAGCGCGCCCAAGCCCGCCCCGAAAATTAGCCCCAAACCACCCAACCCGGGGCCGCCCCCTCACCGCCGAATGACCGTGGCCACAGCGACACCGGAAGAGGGCTGGGACGCGTACTGGGGGGAAGAGGACAATACCGACCCCGACCAGCCGGCGGGAAATGCTCCCCGCCTGCTCTGAGACGCGTGGCAAGGCAGGCGGTGGGACAGCAACGCGGACCACCTCAACGAAACGACAAAAGCTCCGTAATATTGGCAGCAATCCAACTCTCTGCCGGCAACGGAGCCACCACGGCCGCGGCACTAGTGGACTCGGGGTGCTCAAAAAACCTCATCCACCCCGACCTAGTTGCCAAACTCGACCTCCGCTGCTTCCCCCTCCCCACGCCGCTGGCATTCCACCAGCTGGACGGCTCTACAGCGGGAGGGAAACCAGCCACGCTACAAACCGAGCCGGTCACCCTGCAAATGGGCACTCACACCGAGCGCACATCGTTCGTAGTCACGCCCATCGGACGGCCCATTGCAGTCCTGGGGATGCCATGGCTCGCGAAAAACAACCCGCGGATCAACTGGGCGACCCGCACCTTCACATTCGGCGACGGCGAGTATCGAGCACCAGCACCAGCTGGCAAAAGCAACCCCACGGTAGGACGAGCGGAGGCGACCACACAAGACAACGCCGCTACCACAGCAGACCTACCAGAACAATACGCCGACTTCTCCGAGGTCTTCGGAGAGGCAGAGGCAGACCAACTACCCCCCCACCGCAAGACGGATTGCCGGATCGACCTACTGCCCGACGTCCCCCTACCTAGACCAAAGATCTATTCGATGACCCCGAAGGAGATGGCAACCCTCCGGGAGTTCATCGATAAAAACCTAGACAGGGGATTCATAGAGCCAGCATGCTCACCGGTCGTAGCCCCCGTCTTATTCCGGGAGAAGAAAGACGGGACCCTACGGCTCTGCACCGACTACCGGGGCCTAAACGCGGCTTCCCTGTCCAACAAATACCCCTTACCCCTGGTAAAGGACATGCTCGCCCACCTCTCCACGGGCAAAGTCTTTTCCAAATTGGACCTTCGCGAGGCGTACTATCGCATCCGAATCAGGGAGGGGGACGAATGGAAGACGGCGTTTAACTGCCCCCTAGGCGCCTTCCAGTACAAGGTACTGCCCTTCGGACTCGCGGGGGCCCCTGGGGTGTTCATGCAGCTCATCAATGAGGTACTGCATGAACATCTGTTTAAAGGGGTCCTGGTCTACATCGACGACGTCCTCATTTACACAAAAACACACGAGGAACACGTAACCTTAGTCAGGCAAGTCCTCGACAAGCTCAGAAGGGCGCAGCTCTACGCAAAGCCTACAAAGTGCGAGTTTCACAAAGAGCGCCTAGACTATTTGGGGTATCAAATCTCCGGGGACGGCATCGAAATGGACCCCGCAAAAGTCGAAGCGGTGCTAAACTGGGAGCGGCCCCGCAACAGACGGCAACTACAGAGCTTCCTGGGATTCGCGAATTTCTACAGGTCCTTCGCCCGGGGGTTCGCTGAGATAGCCCTCCCCTTAACGGACCTCCTCAAAACCAAAGGGGTGGGGGACACCCGACGCGCCAAGAACCCAGGCACAGTGCTGAATTGGACTCCCGCGTGCCAGACCGCATTCGACAAGCTGAAAGCGCTGTTCACGACGGAGCCAATCCTCGCACACCCGGACCCAGAACGGCCGTTCGTGGTCCAAGCCGACGCCTCAGACTTCTCCCTGGGAGCCATCCTGCTACAAAAAGACTCCACGGGGCTCCTGAAACCATGCGCCTACCTGTCAAGGAAGTTCTCCGAGACAGAGAGGCGATGGCACGTCTGGGAGAAAGAAGCCTTCGCGGTGAAATCGGCACTAGAGACATGGCGTCACCTACTCGAGGGAGCCACCCAACCATTCGAGGTCTGGACGGACCACCGGAACCTCGAGGCCCTACGAACGCCTAGACGCCTTAGCCCAAAACAGGTCCGATGGGCCCAATTCTTCAGCCGCTTTGATTTCCAGCTGAAGTTCATGCCGGGCAAGAAGAACTTCCTGGCCGACGCCCTCTCCCGGCTGCCCCAAGACGAAGAGCCCGCCCCAGACACCATTGGGACGGTCCTATCCGCCTCGCAACTGGGAATGGCCGTGACCACCCGAAGCGGCGCACGGAGGCAGCTCGACGCTACGGCGCAGCCGACGGCGGGACAACCGGCGACGGAAAGAAGCCAACCGCAACTACCAGGGGGAATGCGCACGGACCTCGCCGCCGCCCTCAAAACCGACCCCTGGTTCCTGGCAAACCCCGACAAGGTAACGATGGCGCAAGACCTGGCATGGGGGGAAGGCAGAATCTACGTCCCGGACTCGCAACGCCAGGCGATCTTGCATAGGTCACACGACGCCAAGCAAGCGGGACACTTTGGGTTCCTCAAGACCCTACACCTAACACGGCGCCAATTCTGGTGGCCCGCGCTCAGGCGAGACGTAAAAACCTACGTGGCGTCCTGCCCAACGTGCGCTAGGGCCAAACGGGCACCAGGCAAACCCGCGGGGCTATTGCAACGGGTGGCAGAACCCTCCCGCCCATGGGAGGAAATCTCTATGGATTTTATAGTGGACCTCCCACCCAGCCAGAAGAAAACGGCCATTTGGGTGGTGAAGGACTACTTCTCAAAGCAGGCCCACTTCATCCCCTGCACGTCGGTCCCATCCTCACAACAACTAGCCAAACTCTTCCTCATCCACGTGTACAGGCTACACGGATGTCCCGCACGTGTGGTGACCGACAGGGGCACACAGTTCACCTCCAAATTCTGGCGGGCCTTCCTGAAGCTGACGGGGACCCAACAGGCCCTATCTACGGCTTGGCATCCGCAGACGGACGGAGCCACTGAGGTTCTTAATGCCACCTTAGAGCAATTTATACGATCATATACGAACTACCACCAAGACGACTGGGCTGAACTGCTCCCGTTCGCCGAAGTCGCATACAACAACGCCGTCCACACGAGCACGGGGAAAACCCCGTTCGAAGTAGTCTCGGGGCGCGACTTCGTCCCCATACCGGAGCTACCTCAACCCCCGGAACCCCAGGTGGACGCCAGCGACTGGGGACGGAAAATCGCGGAAGCATGGCCAGTAATCACGGCGGCGCTGAAGGAGGCACAGGCTGCTTACAAAGAGCAGGCCGACAAGCACCGGCGCCAACAACCGCCGTTCCAGGCGGGAGATATGGCCTATCTCTCCACCAAGTTCCTAAAGTCAACCCAACCCTCGAAAAAACTGGGGCCTAAGTACATCGGGCCGTTCCGAGTCACGCAAATAGTGAACCCGGTAGCAATACGCCTGGACCTGCCACACAACCTCCGGAGACTCCACCCGGTGTTCCATACCAGCCTCCTAAAACCGGCAACGACCTCCCGATGGCACCCAAGCACGCCACAGCCCGCACCGCTAATGATCGACGGGCAACACCACTTCGAGATCAGGGACATCCTCGACTCCCGCAAGCAACGAGGAACTCTACACTATCTGGTCAGGTGGAAACACTTCCCCCACCCGGAATGGGTGGCGGCGCACAACGTTAACGCGCCTGACCTGACCAGAGCATTTCACCGGGCATACCCCGACAAACCGCAACCAAAGTCAGCAAATCCAACTCCCCCCCCGCAGGCCCCCCCCCGCCTCCCGTGCCCCAAGGGAAAGGGCCCCCCCCAAGCCCGCGACTTGGGTGGACCTTCCCCCCCCCGGGACTCACTCCCCCCGCCCCGGGCCCACGGGGTGGTGACAAACGATCGCCAGCACCCTCCCCCCGCCCCCCGGCCGCGGGGGAGTGGCAAGCAAGTCAACAGGGCAACCTGGGGGCAACGCCCAGGAGACACAACAAAGGCGACGCACTCTAAATAAGAAAAGAAGGGCCCTACCTGGAGCTGAGCAGCACCCGACCAGCCACGCCTCTCGCCTCGCCGAACTGAGCCAAACAAACAGGGTGTGGTTGGAGCATGCGCACGCCAGGTCAGAACCCGAGCATGCGCACCATGGACACACCCTGGGAAGGCACGTGGTAGAGGGAGGAGCAAAGGGAGGGGCGACAACTACTCCGGCGGGAACTTTGAAAAAAAAAAAAAAAAAATGTGGCGTTTTGACAGCTCCACGGGGAAAACCAAGAAAACCGGGGGAGAACACTATTCGAAAAGGGGGCAGTATGTCATGAGTGCCGTTG
This sequence comes from Candoia aspera, assembly GCF_035149785.1. Lineage (NCBI taxonomy): Eukaryota > Metazoa > Chordata > Lepidosauria > Squamata > Candoiidae > Candoia > Candoia aspera. Next base: position 156,351,554 of record NC_086155.1, read on the forward strand.
AGCTAAAGTCATCAGCGCAATGGCACTCATGACAATGACAAGGAAATAAGTGAAGGGGCACAAGTTAAGTAGCCATCAACCCACAACGACTAACGGCTAACAAACAATAGCTAAACGAATCACGGAGCCACCCAAGCCATCAGCGACAATACAACGGGGATCGCCCAGCTGAAAGCAATCAGCAGAAGAATGGAAACCTGAGGATGGGCGATCCTGGAAACCCTCAACCAATGGCAGGGCAACGCATGGGACAAAGGGGGGTGACGTGACTGTGAGCGAGGGGGCGCTGACCGGCGCGGGGTATTTAAACCCCGCACCGGCGCGCTCCTGTCACTCTCAGCTTTTTTCTACCAACGTTGTACCTACCCTGAAATAAACCAGAACCTGACTTGCAAACCAGCGTCTGAACGTTATTCAGAGGTAGGCAGCGCATGACACTTGTTCACATAGTCATTTGTAGCTAACAAGTATACCAGGCTGTATTTTAGATTGGTTTTATTTTGCATTTCTGGTTTATTAAAATGAATTTTCTTTTAATTTTGATATTTATTTTTTATGTTTTTTTGTTTTTACTCGGAACTGTTTTCATTATTCTAAATAGCTTTTAGCTCCTCTAGAAGGAAAAACAGCACAGCAAATAAATAAATGTCCTGTGAATTGCACCTGTATCTTCATATATCACTTCTGGCTTACAGAATTGATAGTTTTCCTATAATAACTCTTATAATAAAACATTGGTGTTTGTATAATTTTGGTCTTATGACAATACTGTGATGCTATGAAGAGATGTTTATCCACAGCTGAGTAGATTTCTAATGTAGATCTTGGACTGGATTCTGAAATTTTACATGTGGATAGACAAACTTTGATGAGAGAAGATGGTGTTGATAAGGGAAGTCAGATCAAAAAGCCATGTTAAACTATTAATCCTTTTTGGAAATCGACTGTCAAAAAATTGTTTATAGAGATTTAAAATAGACTGAAAAACTCCAGGTGTTCTCTTTATCCAGCCCAGTTCTTGCCACATTGTATTAATAATGTCTCACCATAAGAAACTTTGCTAGTAAACATATCTATTTATACTGAAGACTATACAAGATCACATCAGTACAAATATTATTTTAATAAAATGTATACAACTATTTATCATGCAACATCTCAGTTAAGATAGTGGTTATAATCTCTACGAATTACATGAATGTGTATTGTAATAGCAGACCATCAAGCATCGCTTTGATGTTAGCATAGTACAGTTGCAAAAGAAACAATTTTAATCAGGAAAGAACATGCTTCTTTGAATGTGGAAAACACTATGGTATGATGCTAATGTTAAGCAAACCTCTGATGAACATACCCTTATATACTATTTTCTTTCACACTGCTGTTAATGGTTGGGGTCGCAATACCCATACAGGTAGAACATTTCCAAGTGAAGTCTGAGATCTGCTTGGGCAACAGACTGAAACCCTTTCCAGTAGGCTATGTGTGATCATCCAAGGTTGCAGCTCCCTCTTGCTCCAGTTCCAAGTATCACTGCAGAAGTGGCCTGACTGCAATTTGACTCAAGAGGTAGAAAAAATGTATGCAAAGGGAAATTATTAAAACAAAGGTGCTTAACATCATGGGATTTATAGCTTGTGAAACAAAAGAAGTGAAACTCCAAAATTATTCCCAAATCAATCATCTCCAGCCCCAGAGGAGATGAAGCACTGACTGAGGCTACAACCACTGGAGCAAATGGTGAAATAATACCTGAATTACCTGGACCTTTAAGCAATAGTACAACATGATATAATAAAGGGAAACGCTTTGCTACATGCAGCTCCAGGGGAATAGAACTGCATTATGGAGCAAAACAATGATGATGATTGTATCAAATACAAGGCCTTCTGTATGCACACATGCTATTGAAATATAAGACATTATAAGAAATTAAATAACCGTACAAGGATAAACTATAAACCCAAACAGATCCCAAAAGGAGGAGGCAACACTGTAATAATGAACAATTGATCTGTAGATTATCTTCTTTACAATATTTACCACATATAAAAGTTACTTTTTTAGAATGACCTCCGTAAAAGACAAAAGAACTGTTTTATTGACAGATAACTGAATCAGAATAAAAGGGGAGAAAATTCTGAATGCAACAACCTGGGAAGACAAGAAAAAAGAAGGAAAGCAAGATATTAGAATGCCCCCTTTTTTATCTCCTCAATTTGCTGATAGTCCAAGACCACCTCAATTGCCAGGTTTCAATGGAATTTAAAATCTTCTCTTCTGCTTTCCTTCCACTTTGCTTTGGCCTACTTCAAACATGTCTATGCAATCTGCCTGCTGCTTGTTTTTTGAAGTAGGCCAAAGCAGCATCTCTGTGATTACTATTGGCCTTGTAATACTAAAATGAATGCTAACTTTTTCTCCTCTTCATGCTACACATGAATTTGTGATGAGCCTTCCAACAAATATACTGACAAGTTCTGGATAACTCAGGAAGAATATTCATTTATTGCCAAATCAATATGTAAACTGAGGCACATATATATTTCAATATTTTCATTTGCCAAATAAAAAGTATGTACCAAATAGTTATATTACAAAAAAGCATACCACAAATTACTTTCATTTGGAACTAAAATGCTTTTTATTATGCCAATCTACATACAAAAGTATACAGCAGTGCTTAAAAGTTTGTGAACCTTTTGAATTTTCAATATTTCTGCATACATATGATCTAAAACGTGATCTGTTTGCCACACAAATCCTCAAACTGGATAAGAGAACCCAATTAAACAAGTGATTCAAAAACATTATACTTGTTCATTTACTGATTGAGGAAAATGATCCAAAATGACGTATTTGAGTGTGGCAAAAGTATATGAACCTTTGCTTTCAGTAATTGGTGCGCCTCCTTTGGGCAGCAATAAGTGCAACAAAATGTTTCAAATAACTGTTGATCAGTTCTGCATATCCCCTTTCCACATGCTTATAGATTACAGTATATTTAAATAGATACATCCTTGTTTTCTAATAGTATGTTCCTGAGCTTTAAGATAGATTTATCATTCATAGTAAATATTCCTTGGCAAAAGGCTATGGCTACTTAGAAAAGTTATGACGACAAAATACAGAAATGTCCTTGGCTTCATGTTATACTAATATAATAGTTGCAAGCAAGCATACAGAGATAGATTTGATTCTCAGCAACTCTCCAAGGATGAACCTCAGTGAAGACCTGGATCCTGGGAAGGTGCTACATACATGCCAGCTTCAAGGATCTATCCACTACCAACCTTGCAGATTTGTGACAGGCAGAAGGGGCATAACATGATCTTTTCTGTGTACATTATTAATCTATTTCATTTATAATAAAATCCCTCTACCCCTTCCTCTTGATGTGCTTATTGTTTCTGAATACAAACCAAATTTACAATAGGACAACACAGAGTTCTATTTTGCAGTGATCCCAGTATTTCCTGGTAGGACATGAAGGGTAGTGCTAAGGGACTATTGATGAACACATAGGAAAGGAACCTACGTTTATCTTGCCCCCCAAGTCTGTTCAAAATCTATCTGTGAAAGTGAAGGTCAGTCAGAACTCGGGAATACTATTAATATAACACTAAGTTCTACTACTCCATATCTTTCATTTCCAAGGAAGCAATCAGTGCCTGTAAAATTTACCTAGGTTTGATCCTAGTTGGATGACAGAGAACAGCCTGAAATCAAATCCAGACAAGATAGAAATGCTCTTCAACAGAAGGAAACTAGACTTGGGAACTGAGATTCTGTTCTGAAATGGTTGCATTCCTTGTGAAAGAGCAAGGATGCAGTCTGGGAGTGCTCTTTGTTTTTTAGGCAAGTACTAGATCTACAGGTGGTCACTGTGGCAAAGAGTGTATTTTCAGAAATACAACTAATGTGTCAGTAGTGAGTGTTCCTCAGCTGCACGGAAGTGGCAATAAGTACCTGTGCTTTGGTCACACCTTGTCTTCACCGACGCAACATGCTCTATATGGGGTTCCCTTTGAAAAATGCCTAGAACAGTGTTTCTCAACCTTGGCAACTTTAAGGTGTGGACTTCAACTCCCAGAATTCCCCAGCCACCATGGGTTGTCCACACATCTTAAAGTTGCTAAGGTTGAGAAACACTGTTCTAGAAGGCGCAGTTAGTGCAAAATTGCAGCTAAGCTGCTAACTAGTACAAAACACAAGGATCACTTGATACCTATAATAAAAGACCTGCATTACTTGGCAATTTTGCATTCTGAGCATAATTTAAGTTGGTATTAAATTTTAAAATTCTACACAGGTTAGGAATTAATTCCATGACGGACTGCCTCTTCCATTACTAACCTGAAAGAACATTAAAGGAGAAGCCATTCTGAAGATGCTCAAATGGCTTACTTGTCTGGCACACAGGATATGCTGTATCTACCCTGTACTTTCTCTATCAAGATATCTTAGCTTTCCTGAACAAAAACAAAAATTTGGTAAAAAGGGTTCATCTAAGTTTTTTTACATTGTTTTCATAGCTAATCTTATATTTATTTGGTTCATTAAATCTTCTTAGTTTCTTAACTTGACATCTAGAATTTTTAAAGAAATACCACAAAAATGAATATAGTTTTATGGATCAAAACTTCAAGGTTATGATAATATTTCGTAATATATTTTAATGCTCACATTATACCTACTTAGCTAGAATTTCTAATTAAATCTTCAGGGTGACAGCAAATGTTAAAAGAAAAAAAAAACAGTACCTTATTCATGCTTGGATGATTTTTAGTCTATTTACATTTCTGAGTAATAAAGTATTACATTAACATTTCCCCAAGTGGGAGTACAGGTATGATCTCTGTATCTTAACAACTGCTGCCACCATCAGGATCTAATTAATAAAGCAAACTAAATGCATAAAATATAAGCAAACAAGCTTAATTTCCTACATTAAACTATTTTACTTGGCAGCCTTATTAAATGCTTTGCATGCAACACATACAAATGGTAAATTGTCTCTGCATCTTACAGATATCTTAAAGGATATTCTGGATACACTTACATTTTTTAAACTACTGAAGTGAGAAAAGTCATGCATAATCATTATACTGTCACAGACTTAAAAAGATGCTTAAAACAACTATAAAAGAAAAACCTGCATAAGATACTGTATATAACAAAAAAGAAAGATGACTTTTAGTGCTGCTGAGATTTCACCTTTCCACAATTAGCTACAAGCAAGATTAAAATGGAAGCTGAACACGTGAATTGCATTTCCCACGTTTTTGGGAGCATCTGGTGGTTGTAGTGAGAGGGTGATCTTTTGTTAGCAACTGCTGATGCTGTGGAAGAGTCTCCTGTTAGAGATCAGGCTAGTCCCCTCCTTGATGTTTTGGAAATTAGTAAAGATGAAACTATTTCAGATACTTCTCCCGATTTTATGTCATCTTTAACTTTTGCTTGTATTCTTATTTTTGGTTGCTGTTACTTTATTGTTTTAATGGAAGTTTGCACTGTGGATGTTTTAATTGGTTTTTATATTCCATGTAAGCCATGGAGAAGGTTTTGCTTGCGGTGAGACAGAAAAGTGTTCAATAAATAAATAACCCCCACTCCTGGATAGCTTTGCTTATAAGTAAGTCACATTTAGCAAAAGTTGTCAGAAATGTTAATTACAGGGTCCTTACTTCATTTTATTGTTTCTGGTAAGCAAAAAAGTGGAGCATCACAGTGAAAATAAAAACTAATTTCAGCTGAGTACCTACTCTTAATAATCCTAAAATAAGATACTGTTCCAGCAAGGAGAGCCTAAAAGAAAGTTTTTTTATTTTAATCCTATTTTCACTTTCGTGGGAGTAGGAAATACTAAGCTTGGTGGGGCTTACTTCTGCGTTGGCATGCAGATGATTGCACTGGCAGTCTAATTTTGTTCTTTCCATTTTTATAATGAAATGGCGTGGGGTTGCTGTTAAATAAAAAAGAAATAACGGGATAACTATTCAAGCCTTATCACCATGGGTACAGAAACTGATTTTGGTCATTTCAAAAAGTGTGTTCAGCGCTTTTTATTGCTTAATAAATTTTAAAACATATAAAGGCACAAGAACCTTTAAAGGAATGTTAATTAAAAATGTGGCTTATAGCTATAGACAACCAATAATTTCACGCAGGGCTTTGAGTAGATAGGACAATTATTACCATATTCTCCCCAACCAGCATGGAAAAACTTCCTAGAAAGTTACTGAAAAATGTGCTGGCTAGTAATCCTATGGGCTAATTTTCTAGGCTACTTTAAAGCTTAAAGTTAAGCTGTTGGACTAGGTTACTGGGATGATTTTGAGCTAATCTATCTTAGACCAACCTTCTTCATTGGTTTTTGTGGGGATAAAATGGAAGGAGATCCCAATGTAAGCTGCCTTGATTTCCTGGAGGAAAGTCTAGATATATTTCCTGAAGGAGAGTCTAGATATATATCAATATGTAGACAAGGGTTGTTTCACAGCATAAAACAAATGCATTTGATAATGACTATTTTTCAATATTCTCAGTCTCCCGCTCCTCGTCCCAGGGTCGTTGTCCCGGTTTCCCCCCGGTGGTCGATGGGCGGCTGGGCTTCACCTCCCGCCCCGACTTGGCGGTCTTCCGCTGGGCAAAGATCTCCTGGGCATGTTCAGCCCTTCCTGCCAGCAGGATCCACTCATACAGCGTGTATGGGTCGTCCCTCCCCAGGGACCAGCGCAGCACCTCTGTATTCAAGCCATCTTTGAAGAGCTCGATAATGGTTGCTTGGGACCAGTCATCCACCTTTCCAGCTAGCGCTTTAAACTCCAAAGCATAATCGGCCACTGATCGGGACCCCTGCTTGAGTTCCTTCAGGGCTCGCTTTGCTCTCTCCTTTGCTAAGGGGTCCTCGAAGTGTTGCTTCAACGCCCAGAGGAACTCCTCGAGATTTTCCAGTTCAGGCGCTTCCGACTGGCACATCTGGACATACCAGTCTGCCGCCCTCCCCTTCAGTTTGGTGGCAATGGTGATGATTCTTGCCTTCTCCGATTGGAAAACCGCCCCCCATTCCTCCATATAGGCTTTCGCATTCGTCAGGAAGAACGAGAGTTTGGTCGGGTCCCCATCAAACTTGACAGGGAAGTCTCGCATGCCGCCTCCCGCCGGGCTGCGCCCCACCACCGGGGCTGCTGCGGCTGGTGCTTCCCTGACTCGGGGCGGCACGGGGCCCCGGGGCGATCGCCCAGGCGATGCTGCAATTTCCATCTGGACCGACTGGTCCCCTTCGCGCCTCCGCACCACCCGTCGCCGTTCCGGGGTCAGCCCCTGGGAAGAAGGGGTTGAATGCCTCTGGCTTGATTCTTCCCGGACCTCTCGCAACGAGGTTACATCCAAGCTCAGCTGTTTCAGGATAGCCTCTAACGAATCCATTTTCGACTCCAGCACTCGGATCCGATCCGGAGTGGGTGAGCCCTCCGTTGGCTGCACCTGCACCACGTTGGGGGATAAGGGGTATCTCTGCCTCCAGGATGGGCCCCCCGCTGCTGTGGCATCTCCTCGGGTCTCATCCCAGGTGAGCAGCTCGCCCGGAGAATTCACGGTGGTCTCCGGGGCCGTTTTCAGCCCCCCGGCTTCGCTCTCCGACTCGGAGCTCGCCTCCTCTCTGATGGCGGACAGCTCCCCACCTTGGGACGGTCGGCCGGACGGCCTCACGGTCGAGTCCGGTTCCCCTTCCTCCATCATCACGATGTCGGGTTCGGTCATCGCGGGCTCTCTCCCTCACAGGTTAGACGCTTGTCTTTCCTGGACAGGGGCCAGCGGAGTTAGGAACTGAGATTCTCAGCTTTATGTAATGATTGCCCTAGCCCCAAATACTCAGACTCACAAGAGGATGCTAAATGAAATCTGATTTATTAGAGTACTAAAGACAAATACAGAGAAAGCTGAGAATGAGCAAAAGCGCGCCAAATACAAACTTAAACCCTTGCTTCAAACGTATCCCGCCTCCCTCGTAACAGCCCCGCCCGGCACAGGTGCTAGCAATCGTCAGAGTTGCTAGCCTGGGAAAGTAACCTTGAGCGCAGTAGATAACACAAATACATTCCAAAGCAAAGCCAAAAGATAATCGTTCCCATCCTCCTTAGACAAATGAAACACGCATCCAATTAATGACATGCGAAACGTTACGATGCATCAAATACATTGAAACGGCGCACATGACAATGATTTCCTTACCTCAAATTTTTCTTTGACGCTACCAGTTATAGCATTTATTTCATTCAATTCTTTGACATGTCACTATATTTCTCGTACACATTTCTAAAATTCTCTCTTCAGTGTTCCTTCAGTTCTCCTATCCTGTGCAAGCTGCCTCCGTTTCAGCTCCCCGCACCTGCCTATCTCCCCCCCATCTCTGCCCTTTTGGCGCCCTGCACAGCATGACCAAGATGAACAGGCTGCTCTATTCTGCCACTGCCTACCCACTGCAGCCACCCTCAGTTAACCTTCTTTGTCTTCTTCACCTCCCCTCCACTGGGCTCGATGCTGCTGGCCAGCCTCAAACCCCATGGCACAGTTGGTGCTGGGCTCACTGCTGCTGCCTAGCCACCACCTTCCTGGTCACCAGGCTCCTGACAGGCCTGCCTTACTTCAGCAGTCTCAGCCCGCTGCGAGCCAGGGGTCATGTATGCATGCGTGCTTGCTGCTGCCACCTCCTTGGACACCATGCTTTTGGCAGGCCTGCCCCACTTCTGTAGCCCACTGCTGGCCAGGAGGGCTCTGCATTCTGGGGTCTAGATGGCATTGTTTAATTAAAGGAACCTGGAGCATGCCAACCCTGCAAGATTGAACTGGCAGGGCAGATACTATGAGAGTCAGGCAGCCCCTCAAGTAACTGGATCCTATGCCACATCGCACTTTATGGGTAACAACGAGCACTTTGAATCACACCTGGAAGCAAACTAGCAGTCAGCTCACAGAGCAGAGGTGTTACATGGACATGCTAAGGCATGCCCATCACTGCCCACGCCACTGCATTCTGGATCAGCTGAAGTTTCTGAGTGGTCTTCAAGGGCAGTGCCATGTAGAACACATTGCAATAGTCAAGCCATGAGGTGACCAGGGTTATGAGTGACTATTTGAAAGGCCCCCCGATCTAGAAAAGGGAGCAACTGGCACACCAGAAGAAGCTGTTCAAAGGCCTTCCTGGCCACAGCTGCCACATGGTCATTGAGCAGGACCTGCGAGTCCAGGAAAAAAAAAACAGATTACACACAACCCTTGAATGGGGAGGTACCACCCTATTTAAGGTCAGAGATGGAAAATCCCCAGATCTGCATGGACCAAACACCCACAGCCACTCAGACTTATTAGGATTGAGGTGGAAATGGCACCTCCCCATCCAAAACTGAACAGCTTCCGGGTGCTGGGACAGAACCTCAACACTTGGCTGGTTCTGAGTCAAAAGATTTAATTAGATATCATCAGTGCACTGACAATACCAAACCCCAAACAGCAGATGACTTCACCCAGTTTCACATAGACGTTGAAAAGAAGGAGAGAGAGAACAGAACTCTGCAGCATCCCACAAAGGAGGGACTAGGGAAGATTTATTTTTATCAAATTTTGTCACCACCCATCTCTCCCCACCAGAAGGGCTCACCAATACCAACTGGAACCAACCCTGCAGAAAGGAACAGAACCACCATAAAACAGTGCCCCCAACTCTCAGAGCTGGCTTAGAAGGATACCATGGCTGATAGTATCAAAAGCCACTGAGAGATCAAGGAGCACAAGGATGAATGTACTACCTCCATCCTGACACCGCCACAAGTCATCTACAAACACAACAAAAGTTGTCTCAGTACTAAATCCCAGCCTGAAACCATACTGGAACAGGTCTAGATGATCCATTTCCTCCAGGGTTCTGATCAGCTGCAGACCAACTACCTTCTCAAGAACCTTACCCAGAAAGGAAAGTTAGATACTGGTTGGTCCAATCTGGACAGAATATGGCAAAGCAGACTGGCTTCAGGCTGGCAAAGGAACGAGACAAGGCTGAATACTCTCCTTTTATTTATTCAATCAATATGCTGAATATATATCAAGGAAACTGGACTGCAGGAGATGAGCATGGTTTAAAAATTGGAGGAAGAAACATCAATCATTTGTGCTATGCTGATCACTCTAGCTGAAAATGCAATTGACCTGGAAGCTCTAGTAATGAAACTCAAAGAGCACAGTGAAAGAATGTGACTAAGTATAGAAACCACCAAACTAATAACAGGCACAGCAAAAAGCATTAAAATGGCCATAAGGATATTGAAGCGGTGGATAACTTCTGCCTTTTAGGATTAACTATCAACAGTAAACGAACCAGCAGTCAAGAAATATAGCAGAGACTAGCATTTGATGGGGTAGCAGTGAAGATCTTGGAAAAGATATTCAGATGCCGGGATGTGTCTACACCTACACAAAATCACTTTTCCTATGACATCTTACAGAAGCAAAGTTGGGCCTTGAAGAAGCAGGATCAAACGAATACTGATGCTTTTCAACTTAGATGTTGGAGAAACTCCTCAGAATACCACAGATAGCCAAGAAAAGAAATGGATCATAGAACAGATCAATCCAGAGTTCTCACTTGAGGTACAAACAACTAGGCTAAAATTATCATATTTTGGATGCATTCTGTGAAGATCTAACTTTCTTGAAAAGTCTATAATGTTGGGAAAAGTGGAAGGAATGGGAAAAAGAGGACAACCACCAACAAGGCAAATGGACTTATTTACAGTGGTGATGACTGCACCATTGGAAGATTTGAAGGACCAGGTTGGGGACAGATCAACCTGCAGAAAATCTATGTCATCGCTAAGAGTTGACGTCAATCTGATGGACATAATCAGTCAATGTCTTCATATGTGGTTTACAAATGAGGCTGGAGTAATATCTGCAATTACTGTATCACTAATTATCTCCTATCTTTATTTTAAAATACGTATTTGTTTCATAGACCCAACTCATTTTCTATCCCTTATTTTGGATAGATTTCTTTGCTGTGCTCGCTCCCATTCCAGAGCTAGCAGGAAATTGTGCAGCCCTATCGTCTTGCTGCATCTGGAATGGGTCTGTGCTGCAGTGCTATCAGTACAGCTTTAATCCACAACTTTCTTTGGGAACCTGATTGATTCCTCCCTTGGGTGAAATTCCAACTCCAGCCAACACCATCCACCCCTATGAAAAGCCTCCCCCAATTGTTATGCACAACTCCATATGCTTTTTTTTTGTCCATTATACTGTTGACTGATTAAACTTTTTTAAAAAAAATAATGGGTCATTTGGTTGACTGTCTGACTGATGAGGGGCTGCAAAGAGTTAGAATGCTTCTATATTTCCTGGCTACCATCAAATGGTCGTCCAGACTTGTGCAACTGCTTGTGCAAGTGGTACTGAAGGAATGGAGGGAGGCAGGTTTGCTTTAATTAAACAGGACAAACAGAAAAAGTCTAAAACAGTGGTAAAAAGAGAGAGGAAAAAAGAGAGCAATACAACAAGAGGTAGAGTCTGAGAAAGGAGTTTAGCTGTGGGAATTGGTGTGGGAGTTGTAAACTACATTACCTGAGGAGAAGTAAGGAACCAAGATGTGAGGAACCAGCAGCAAGAGGCAAATGTTTTCAGTTACACACCAATTACTGTACTCAACTTAAGTCTGGGACAGACTCCTTGATTTCAGAGCTTTGCACTCTCTAGGTTATTCAGATGCCAGTAAACCAATTCATAAGTGGTTGTAGAAACCAGGGTTCTCCCTCATAGCAGAAAGAGGACTGGGGGTGGGAGAACAGGTTAGGGACCAGGTGGGAGTGGTCCCACAGGAACCAACTGGAGTCACAAGTCCGCTAACACAACATGTCATTTCAGGCCACTTCCATCTCATGCAGCAGTGCACCCTATATTGTCCACATACAGCATCTGGAAGCAAGATAAGACAGAAAACACTACATCTAGGACAGGCACCTAGCCTCAGGCTGCCTCAGCTGCCAGGGAACAATGAAATACAGGCAGTGGCATCTAGACATGTCCTCTGGAAAAGCTTAGTGGGCCATTCTCATGCTGGGACAAGAATGCTGTGTCAATTTGCCCTTATATCTTCAGGGTCTTTAAATAAACATAATCAGAGCCTTTTGACCAGTAATTATTGCATAATTATGGATGAATTTTTCACATGACTGGCAAGACCTTTTTAAAAAGTTATTCTGTCTACCATTACAGTATGGAATGGGAATGGACTTAAATGTGCCCACAGACATTTTTTCTTAGTGTCTGTCAGGTTTTTGACACCATACAACCTTCTATATTAAAACAAAATTAAAGAAAGGAAATTTGGCAAACCTCCAGCATCATTTTTACTTCCAAGAATGTCTCCAATCCCCAAATGACCCCATAAAACAAAACAAATTTTGTTTCTTAAAAAACAAAAAAATGATACATAAATATAACTTACTTTGAATGTCTACCCACCTACCCAGAAAAAAGGGGAATAACATAATAAAAAAAGGATAGTTGGAATCATCTTTCAGGATAGGTGCTGTAAGCAATGGCAAATAGAATTCAGCTAAAATGATGCCTTTTTATAGTTACGTCCTTTATAAAAGATGCTTTATAAATGAAATGGACAACCCTACCAGGAGCCTTTCTGCAATATGTTTCTAAAGTTTTAAATATATCCCCAGCCCAGAAAATTGAGAATCACAATTGATTGCTTTATTTGTAATACAATTTACTTCTGCCAAGGCCTCATGACCCCCAAACTTCTGGGAGTATAACAAAAGATTATAAGGAAGATGAAGCTCAGATTACTCCCTCAAAAGAAAGGCAATTTGGGTTGGTTCAGACATCTCACTAAATCATAATGTGGTTTGTGTGTTTTTGAGTTCATCCTGTTCCTACAAAGAAACTTCTATGATGGCAGGATTTGCTAAGTCTAAGACCTTATTTTAGCCAAGCACCCTCCAGCGAAGGAGCACCGCAGAACTAAGGCCTGACAGTTTGGGAATCAAAGTGGCAAGAGAAGTTCAAATACCATCAGGTAGAAGAAATGAGTAAACTCAGAGTAGAAATTAGGTCTGGTCTAAGTAGTTAGTCCAGGATATGAAACTGGAATTAAAACACACACACACACCTTTTAAAAAATTGCTTCCAGCATTGGATTAACTCCAAATGAAAGTTTTATGTCTCAGGTCCTACTCTAACCAGTTGGATTGCATTCGCTCAGACCAGCATTCTGGTCTGTTCAGAAGCAACAGCAACACCCAAGTAGACCATTATTTCCCAGACAGCTTTTCCTTGCAAGTCTTGTGCTCCAGTGCCTCTCAACTCACTGTGGCTCCTGCACAGGGGAATTCTCAGTAAAATAATTTTTTGCTATTTTTTATATAAGTAAATCTCTGCTTTACTTAGCGTATGGTATGGTATGGCTTTTAATTGTTTGTTTTTAATGTTTGTATTGCTTGTATGCTGTTTTATTTTTTGATTTTTTGGTACTGTTTATGTTTTAATTGTAAGCTGCCCAGAGTCATGAATGTGAGATGGGTGGATATATAAATTGAATAAAGTATATTTGCTGCTTTTGCAATATTGAATCCTCCAAATGCTCAATCTTTTTCCAAGCTTTTCCTGTGAGCCTCAAATATTTGCAGAACAGGATATGTTTGTCAATTTTTACAAAATACAAGTACACTATTAGATCTGCCTCTTTTAACCATGCATCAGTACAAAAATGTAGTTTTGTTTTTAGAATGAAATGTATTTGAGTGATGACATTTTTTTCAAGTTAATTATGTTCATGGAGAATTTTCCTTTTTTTACTATGTGAACAATTATATCTAACCATGAGAAAGTTAATGAGATATGTACTATCCCACAATATAGTAACACCTGTAGGAATGGTGTGCGTACTGAAATTCAGAGTTTTTAAGAATGACGTATGCCATACTATAAGCAAACTACATTACTGTAAACAACAGAGCAAAAGTGCAGTATCTGTATCAGCATGTGGTTTAACGATTTTCTCAGAACTTGTTTTTAGAACTTATTTTGGATCTGTACATGTTTTGTACAAAATAATGTATTTAAAGCAACAAGTGAACAAATAAAAAACATTTGTTTTATATTTAAATTGCTAGATAAAATGTTTATCTATTCATGGAAATGAAATTCGTGAAATAATGTGAGCAAACTGTAGGTAGGCTATAGAAGGTAGCTCCCTACATGGAAAAGTTCAATTGAAATTGTACAAGATTCAACTTTGGCAGTAGTGTTTACAGAGACACCCAGTGAAGGGAGACGGTATCATTCAAACAGTAAATGACTGGCTAACTATAGACACGACCAAAGGACACTGCATTTTATGCTGTGAGGATGTCAGTACCTCATACTGTTCTTCCTCAATCTCTTCTTTGTTGGTTTATACTATATGCACTGCTATGCCTTCAGATCATCAAATATACTAATAATGAATTCAGTCTTCCAAGTGCCTGCCTTAAGAAGTCATAATGGCTCCACCCATACACAATTCACAACAATAAAGCAATGAGCCCAATCTCATTCTAGAGCAATCATAATGTAAGATCAACTAGGGTAGAATGCAATAGCATACTTATGAGAATGGAAGCCATCTCTGTACCCAGAATGGAAGAGAAGCAATCCAGCATTCTCCATGTAAGCTTCCACATCCTCCTAGCCTGCTCCAGAGGCCCCCTCAATCTTTTGACACAGATTTGGAGGATTTGGATGCAGAGAGGAGAATTAGTAGTAGTCCTGGAGCATGAGTAGATGTCCACATCTGTTTTATTGCACTTCACCCCTATGGATTACCATACTCAACTGAATCCATTAGCCAGTGATCTTCACCATTTCCCAATTCTTGTCTTTAAACCTTCCACCCTTAAAATGATGAGTCCTTCCGACCATAGCCATACAAATCTCAAAGACAGGGAACAAGGAAAAAAGAGCAGGAGATGCCAGCATGATGTAATAGCATTTATTCTTCATCTTAGATGGCCTCCATAGCAGAATCTCTGCATTAAAGAGGAATGCACTATAAAAGAAATAGGTAGCACACACTTCCTATTGGCCTTGGATCCACCCTTCAGAAACTATGTATATATAAAGATAGATGGGTTCTGAAGAGATAGTTTAACATGCTTCTTTCTTACAAGATGGATTTTACTGATGACAGACTGCAGTCTGGTTTCTATACACACTTAAGATGCCTTCTTCCCCCACTTAATCTTAAGGAGTCACTAGCTTTTTAAATTTGGTTAGTAACCTTGGGGCAATTCTTAATTACACAGGCAATCAGCTAATTTTCCAACTGTTTACTTTAGCTCAATTCCTCATCACTGGCTCTATCACATACTTCATCACTATTTATCCAAAGCAGCAATCGTCTTTATTTTTTATTTCTTTCACGTTCATTGAAAAATGCCTTTCAAAGCCATTATCACCCCAAGACATGCTACAAGGATTCTATTTGCTCCCATATTGCCACCTAATATTCAGGATTATGTCCAGCCACAGAGACTATGATTTACTTTTAAAAAACAGTTCTGCTTTGGCACCATAACAAATCGAGTATTTTTAACTGGTCTATTTCCTTTATACATATGAATTTTGGAGAACAGAAAGTGATATACAATTTTAACTATTTTTCAATAGCATAATGGATGTGAAAGATGTCAAATCTGATCTTATTTTGGAATGCATAGCCAGTGATTCACTACTTAAAACGAACAAATCAAATACATTTGATTACAGATTATTTCTTCAGGGAAATCAGATGCTTCATTTAACTCTCCCTGTAGCATTCATGCTGTAAAAACAGCAAGCATAATGAGCTTCCTAGAGAGTTTAATTATTAATTAAAATGTATCAACAAACTCATTATAGAAAAATAGCTTACCTTTTATCACTTTAAAATACTGGATGATTCCTATACTTAAATACAAGTCTCTTTTACCCTTACTTCTTTGGCCAAAGACCTCATTAAAAAAGAGGTCTTGCCTATTATTTAAGATCTAGTCACAACACAAAAAAGGAGAAAAAGGAGGCATTTCCATCTAGGTCAGGT
This sequence comes from Candoia aspera, assembly GCF_035149785.1. NCBI lineage: Eukaryota > Metazoa > Chordata > Lepidosauria > Squamata > Candoiidae > Candoia > Candoia aspera. Next base: position 156,367,680 of record NC_086155.1, read on the forward strand.
TTATCAATTTGGCAAATTGCCCTATGGGAAGCAAACCAATTATAGCTATTTGATGCTGATACTTATCCAAAAAGATTCCTCTCAAAAACAGCACTGGAAAGCTGTTTTGTACTGTTAACTATCCAAATAATTTGAATTATTCAATTATGTAGATTATCCTGAAGAATAATATTAAACAAATTAATCATACATGGATTCTCTAGTCCCTTTCAGTCCTCTATAATCTTTTAACACTTTAAAAGTTTTATGTAAAAAAAACAACAACTGCTATTAGTAAGGACTGCTTAGTGCTTTGGAAGTAATTTGGAAAAGATGCTTTGGAGTGCAAAGAACTGCAACTGTAGCCCCAAGTATGGTGCCCTTTAAAGCAACTTTCTCTTTTTTTAGGCTGTCACAGCTGCCAAGTGATCCTGAGGAAAAAATATGGCCACCTTAATGAGTTGCGGACAGGGGCTACATTTTCATTCCCCTGTAATACAAAGCATGTTTTTGGAATCAAGTCCAAAGCACTGAAAAGGTTTAAATCTTAGCTTTAATTCTTCTATGCAAGGTTCATCAATTCCTCACATTTCCACAATAAATATGACTTATTTTATTTATTCCATTTATATTGTTAGATTTCTATGACTTACTTATTATAAATGCATGTTTTTTAAAAAAAGGGCATTAGCAATTGATAATAAATGTCTTTAAGATTTTGCACTTAAAATCTGTTATTAACAATCAGATCTGTTTATATTCTCAGAATGACAGCACAAGAATCCTTTGCATTTCTGATCAATAAGGGAGCCATACACCATATATATGCTAACCATCATAAACTGGAACATCTTTTCTCTTGTGCCGCTTGGTTATGACACCTACAGTTTCATCATATTTTCATTTTCCTAGCCGGACAGAAATTAAAGCATCAGGTCATTTGGAGGAGAGGAGAAACTGGAGACTCGGAAATAATACCCAGAAGTGGGGGACAAGGCTGGAAGATTACAGGATTGAAGAAATGCACAAATACCGAGAATGCAGTTTCGACTCGGCAAGGGATGACAGAAAGGTGCTTTGCTCAAAGTACGAACCGCGCGAGAGCAGGCAAATATCCTTCTGGTTTTAAATACCATCCTATCACGGAGCAACATCCCCACTCAGCCACCCTTTTTAAAAAAAACAACCCACTGTCATGTGTCATCCTTGGAAGCAGCCAGCGCCACCTGTGCGCTAAGGCGAGGCAAGGCGGGGTAGTACGTACCCAACAGCAGCAGGCGGTGCGTTTGCTTGTATTCCCGCTTCTGCTCCTTGAGCGCCCGGTCAATGCTCTTGCTGACTCGCCTGGCTTCTTTCTCCGCCTCCCGCTCCTCCAAGCGCCCCTTCTCCCAGGGTCTTTGCAGCGCCAGAGGCTGCTGTTTGCCAGCAGCGGGTTTGGCCTGAGATTCCGGCGGCCCCTGCGGCGATTCCCTTTCTTTCTCCCGGGGAGCCTCCCCGTTCCCCTCTCCGTTCTGCAGGAGCAGCAGCGACCCATCCGCCACCCCCACGCGGAGCTTTCCGCCAGCTCCTTCGCTCTCGCCGCTGATGCTGTTGCTGCCGCTTCCTTTCCCGGAGCTTCTGCCTCTTCCTCTCCCGGCCTGGACTCCGGGCAGCAGAAGCGGCGGCACTGCCGCCCGGACCGAGGGTTCCGCCGTGGGCGGTGGCGATGGTTGTTGTTCTGTCTCCGAGGTGGTCGTGGCGGCAGTGCTGGAGATGGACCCGCCGCCGCCGTCTCCTACTGCTGCGCCGGGTTCACCAAAGAGCCGCGGGCGTAGGCTGTAGCAGAGCCCCATGCCTGGATGGCCCTTCGGGGAGTGAAGGAAGCGGGCGCACGTCTGGGCTGGCGGCGGGAAAGGAGGGACTCAGCGCTTAGCGTTGTCTCCGCGCGTCAGGGCCTCGGGGGGGGTGCGCCGGGCAGCCCCTCCTCATAATCCCGCTGCTGCTGCAGCTTCTGCTGGGCCATTTTGCATTTTCCTCTTCTCTCCTCTCGGCAAGCAGCAGCTGCGGCGGTGTTGGTTGGGCGGCGGCGGTAGTTCCTCGCCTCAGATCACCTGACATGGACCCGCCGTCGGGTCCACTCCACCTTACCGTAAATACGCCGGTGCGAGTCCACCGCGCAGCTAGAGGTTACAGAAGAATTGGAGGGGAGCCTTGGTGTGTACACAAGTACGTGGATAACTCACGCGCAGAGCCCTCGTTCAAGGAGGGGTCGTCCTTCACATGCGCGCGCGCAGAACTAGTAGGCCGAATCGCGTAATCCCACATAGTTCTATAGAATATACAATTCTATAGAACTGTTACCTATAGAAAGCAGCTCGCACAGATGGACAATCTTGCCTTCCCTTCCATGCTCACGTGCTACTCTTTTCACCAGCAATCATTCCAGTACAAACTGATACTTTGGGGCCTTTCCCAGCCAATAAACAGATTTACAATGTAGTTCCTTTCCTTCCTACTATCAAGTAACACGTGTGAATTGTTTAATCTTATTTTTTTTCAACAAAGTGTATTTTCCTTTTTTTTCTGCTACACATGATTTCCCCACCTGTTGCCTTCCAGATGCTGCATGCTTCCAAACAAATAATGGTGTTCCAGTCACAGATACTTCTATTTTCTGACAAAATTCACTGGGCCCATTTGGATGATCTTGGAAATAAAAAAAATGATATTGGCACTATCACTTTGCTATGTAGCAGGCCAGCTTCCAAGTTTTTAAAATTACTTAAAGTGGTGGGGCAGGGATCTGGGCATATTTGGGCACATTTGGGCATTTCAGATTTAAGGGATATTTGTGGAAGTTTGTCTCATATACATGAAATGCACTAATTTGCTACTGTGTGAATTGTATGCATGCATATATGAAATGTACCAATTTGTCATTAAACACATCCAAATTCTATATTTTGCTCTTTATTTTTCTTGCAGAAGACATATTCCCTCCCATATTTTCTTTCAGGAGGAGCCAGATTTATTTGCTCTGATCCAGCAAAATGAATACATTTCTATGCAGCTACAGATACCTCTTCTCCACTTAATTGTGAATTATTGCTGTGTCTCCAGTAAAAGAAAAAAAGGCTGATGCAAAATTTCCTCCAAAGATTGAGTTCTAGATACATTTTTCAGGCAATTAAATGAAAAGATATGACAAATTTTACACAAATATCAAATATGTGCCGATCTAGAAATTTATATTATATCATGCATGCTTTAATGAAAGAAAAATTCTGCAATCTTCAAGCGCTAGTAGCACATAACAGTGATTTACTTTGCAGTATTTTTTTTTAAGATTCTTTTTTTCCCTCCTTTATTATTTTTATAAATAACTCAAGGCAGCAAACATACCTAATACTCCTTCCTTCTCCTATTTTCCCCACAACAACAACCCTGTGAGGTGAGTTGGGCTGGGAGAGAGGGACTGGCCCAAGGTCACCCAGCTGGTTTTCATGCCTAAGGAGGGACTAGAACTCACAGTCTCCTGGTTTCTAGCCTGGTGCCTTAACCACTAGACCAAACTGGCTCTCTTTTAATTGCTTAATTGTTTTAACTGCTATTTTATAACATTACACATTTCCTACAATTCTCTACAATCCAACTGTAAAGATTTAATTAAAAGCTGAGCTTGTTCATTTGTTAAGGCAAGTCAGTAAAAATACCAAATTTGTCAATTTTTTATTACATTTTTCGAAAAGTATTTTTCAATTGATCACTTAATCAGTAGAGCCAATTAAACCTTTTGAAGGTTAAGATTTCAGAAATAGCTAAAATGAGGAAACGATAAAAAAAATGAGGGAAAACATAGGAAATTAATAATTGACATAAATATAAGAGAAAAGGCAAGGTAAAAGGTAATGTTTAACAAATAATAAATATTAAAAGTATTTAAAGACATGATTCAGCGTTAAACCAAACAGGAGCTGCCAAATTATTGTTTTTAATAATAAGGGTATACAGTGTAAAGAAAACCTATATGCTTTTGCAGTTACTGGAATGTATGGTGGTATCTTTTTTATTGTTCTCCCCCACTGCCCAACCAATTTTATAGCTAAAAAGTACATGTGTTCCTCACTAAACATGTCTTTGTTCAACTTCCTGGGAAGTTTTGTCCAGTCTTCTTAATATCAGGATAAATTTTTACAAAACAACTCCACCTTTTATAAAACAAATGACCACTGGCTAATGTTAATAATGTGCAGTAACATTCCTGATTGTTTAGACTGCCATTTTAAATATACTCCCTATAAAATGTACAGAAATGTATGAGCTTTACCTCCAAATAAAGGTATTTTGGACAGATGTTTTTAAAATTATGAAGTACCTGATCTGTTCAAACAAATCAGAAATATAATCCAGAAGAAATTAAGCAGATTGAACATCATATATTTATTTAATTTATTCATTTGATTTATATCTTCCTTCTTTGAATTGCAGGTTGTATAGGAAGTATTCTCTCCTGGCTGTCAAAAGCAGTACAATATAAACCACTCTCTGGTTAAGGTCCATGGCTTCTATAGGGTCTTCATTTTCTCTGAATTTTCCTTGACCAGAAACAATATTAAAGAAAAATCTTCTACAGACTTATAAATTCTACATCAGCCTTTCTCAACCTTTTGACCCTGGAGGAACCCTTGAAATATTTTTCTGGCCTCGGGGAACCCCTGCACTTTCAGGCTCAAATATAGGCCAGAAGTTACAAAATTATTATTTTCGTTTCATGTGTAGGCCTGTATGTATGCATTAACAGTGTTCTTAAACTAAAAAGAAAGAATGAGACTTACCTCTTTAATGTGAAGTTGCCTGAATTGGAAATAATTTTTTAAATAAATCATGATTTCCCAGGGAACCCCTAGTGACCTCTTGTGGAACCCTGGGGTTCCACGGAACCCTGGTTGAGAAACCCTGTTCTACATCTTAGGTCAGACATTACAAATTGGTTTTCGGATAAAGCATATTAAGTCTGTTTGCAGCCACTGGCAGTACTTAACCAACCATAGCAGAGTTTGAAAAACTAACCATAGTTAGATCTGGTTAGTAGTTGGTTCTAGGCTAGGCTGAGAAGTTAAAAAACAACCTGGAAGAAGGCAATGGTAATCCACTTGGCATTTCTACCATAAGTACTGTTGGGAAATGTTCATAAAGTCACTAGGAATTCAGTTTGACTTGGAGGTGACTTTACTTTGTTAGTTACAATAATATATACATGTACTGTACATATATACATGTACTGTATAGATTCTAGGAAAAGTGATTGAAGATATTGAAAAAGTAATTAGGAATGATAGTGTATTGAAATTTGTCTGTTTCCCAGCAGTGGTCAAGCATAACACTTACAGTAATAGAAAGTAGAGAATTCTTATGTATAGTCAGTCTTCTTCATACCTTCTCAGTGGTATAATGTTATAGTGGAGAAGTATTCAACATAGAACAATGAGCAGGCATTCTCTTCTCAAATCATTCAGGAGATGTCACTGAAGAGCTAGTTTCCATGGATACAATATAATCGTGGTAGGGAGCCTTTGCATATACAGTACATGAAGGCTTTTATGTGTGTTGGAGCCCTTGTAAGACAGGGGTTCCAACTCTTATGGAAGTGTTTACATATAAAGACTTTTTGTGAGAGTGCTAATGGAACAATATCTCTATAACTTTGTTTAGCAGTTATCCCTTCTGCCCTTGTTCCTGAAATTGGGGAATGCAATTTAGGGGATTAATTATTCCTGTTACTGTACAGGAGATAGAAGTAAATTGCTTGGGTTTCAGAAAGGTCATCTTTCTCTAATGAAGACTGGCTTCCAGTATTTACTGGTAAGAGTTTAGTTACATTTGTCACATGGCTTATTCTTTGTGAGATCAGAACCAGGACACAGGGAATACAGCCAACAGAAACAGGAAGCATTCCATGGGAATTCTATTTATGAATTAGTGAATATTATTCTACTAAAACTCTCCTTGGTGAGTTCTAAATATAGATATGGGAGTTGGAGTAGGTAAAATTAAACAGCATATCATTCTTATTACAATTCCCATTACTTTTGTATCTTTCTACAATGTGGCAATCCTCCAACATACAGATACCAGTTTATTCCTTAGCATTGTGCTTTATAAACCATCAGCAATTACTACAATGGCCATGTGATTAGTATGAGGCCATCTGTCTCTCTGTATGAGTACCACCACAATACAAGAAGACAGCAGCATAGTACTGGAATGAGGATGAAATGTGCATCTGTTATCTTGATGCTTTGTCATTCAGACACAGAAAGATTGCTAAATTTATTTTGTCTGGCAAAATTATTTGATTTTGGACCATGGACACTTTTACTATTTAATCTAGGTCAAGTTTGATAGATAGCCAACAGATAAGGAACATCTAACTGTTATGTGGCTCAGGTATTTGGAGTGAAAGAGTACTTTCTTCATTACAGTACCCCATCAGGTCTCAGAAGGCTGTATCTGCACCTTCTGCAGAGCCTTGTTGGGAACCGTGAGCAAGCATGATGAGGAAAGTGTAAAGACCCCAATGTGCTTGTGCTTATTGTGGTGTTCGTTTACAAGGGATGAAAGATTGATACTTAGGTTTACTAGGGGAATAAGCATCTAAATGTGTGGAAGGTATGATTGGATAGACAAAAAGCAACTGGACATAATAAAACTTATCCAAGAATATCAAACTATTATCTGACCAAAAGTTGGTCCTTACATCATTTTATTTGATTGGTTATATCACCTGATATTAGTGTGCTTATTTCTCCTGTGAAAGAGTTGATGATTTCATTTGTCTTCTTTTGAACTTCTGGCCTTCTATATATTATAGATGTGTATGCCAATGTCACTGCATTGACTTGGGCTATTGTTTGTGGCTACTTCTGCTGAAAGTTATACATGGTTGCCACGGTGTAATCTGTTTCTGATGTGGTATAATAGCTTCCAGTCATAAGATCATACTGTTTATTACTCAGGATATAAAAAACAAAGAAAGAATGGTGTTGCTTTTATAATAAGTAAAGGTATAGCAACAATAGTACTTGGCTACAATACAATCACTTTCTCCAAATCTGGAGAACAACACAATGCCCAATTGATTGGAAGAGGTCAGTCTACATAACATTATCAAAATAAGGAGACTTAAGGGAGTGTCCAAGCTATTGTACATTATCCTTAACTTCACATGCTAGCAAAATAATGCTTAGGATCATCCAATGCAAATTTGAGCCCTGCATGGAAGAGGAGATGACAAATGTTCCAACTGGCTTTAGAAAAGGCCAAGGAACATGAGACATTATTGCTGATGCACACTGGGTAATTGAGGAACCCAAAGAACTTAAAAAATAAAGTCAGTATATGCATAATTGATTATAGAAAGGCCTTTACTGGTGTTGATTATGTCAAGCTATGGAATGTGCTTAGAAAAATGGGAATTCCAGAAAATCTCATTGTCCTCATGCAAAACCTATATACAGGTCAGGAAGCCACAGTATGGACAGAACATGGTGAAATAGGTTGGCACCAGGTTGGCAAAGGAGTGAGACAAGGCTGTATATTCTCCCCTTATTTAGAGTATTTAATCTGCATGCTGAATATATATTAATGGAAGCTGGATTGGAAGAAAATGAGCATTGCTTTAAAATTGGAGGAAAAAACATCAATAACTTGCACTATGCTGATGGTACTACTCTGTTAGCTGAAAATGCAAAGGATCTGCAAGCTCTAGTAATAAAAGTCAAGGAGTACTGTGAAAAAATGTGACTAAAATTAAGTACAAAGCAGATCAGACTAATAAAAGATACAACAACTAGCCTTAGAATTGACAGATAAGATATTGAAGTGGTGGATAGCTTCTGCCTTTTAGGATCAACCGTCAACAGTAAAGGAACAAGCAGTCAAGAAATACACCACAGACTAGCATGTGGTAGAGCAACCATTAAGGCCTTGGAAAAGCTAGGTTGTATCTGTTTGAAGAAGGGCTGTCCTAATTGTTTTGACTGCTCTGTACTGTCTGAAAAGCAAAGTGATACCTCTGCTGGTTATGCAACAATTTAGATCCAAAGGGCAAAATGTGATTTGGAGTACAGTATATGTGAATGTACATGTAGCACCTGTCAGGAACACCTTAAACCAAGCACCTATTTTCTTGGGATCAGAAAGGGTAGCTGTGGAGGGTAGCTGCATTAGTACAGGAAAAGACATCAACTGCTTTAAGGTGTCCCTGACAGATGTTTCGCATGCATTGCCTTTATATCTGGAACTCTGTACAACTCTAATATCTGTACCCACCAGATGATCCATCAGAACTACCAAAGTGTTCTCCATATTGTGGCTCTGCTATTTTTTTTTTTAAACATCTCATAGGTCCTGGGCACATGTAGACAAAGGAAAACAACAAATAATTTGAGAGAAAAGGAGGTAGGGTAACATCAGACAAAGATTAAAATAGTTTTAAACGGCAAGCTACAATTGGGTTGGCCTTGAGGTGGCGCTGTTGGCCTATAAATCACCAGAATTAATCCTTCCTGCAACCTGTAAGCCAGTGCAGAAAGTCTTCCCCTCAAATGCAGATACATTTCTTTTGCAGTTTATTAATTCATGTTGGAAACAGTTATTAGAAAAGTTGTTAAATGGCAATAATGACAATACTTGTTTTCCAAGATTTCACTGAATATGTGATTCCTTATGAAAACAACAAATCTCTTACTGCAGCCAGAGTTTCAATTGTACAGTGTATGGTTTCCTAAATCATTTTCTTAAATAAGACACTTTGTGTTAAAACTCAGATTTTGTTACATTCATATGACATATTGTAAGCCAATTCCTTTTTCTAGGAAAAGCTGTACCTCATGATCCGAAAAGTGCTCCAATGTCTTTTGAAATATTGCTATGACCCCTCAATCCCTCAATCAAGGCCTTAGTGTTTTGAGAAATATCCATTCTTTCCACGCCATGCATGACTTTATAATCTCATTTATGTCTCCCCTCAGTCATGTTTTTTCCAAATTAAGGAGTTCCAAATATTTTAGGTCTTTCTTGTAAGACAGATGCTTGAATGTTCTGTTCAGTTAATTGCCCTTTGTGCAATTCTTCCAGCTCTATTTTATCCTTTTTCAAACGTAGTGACTGGAATTGTACACAGGATTCTAGACAAAGACATACCATATATTTTTATAAGGGCATTACAGTGTTTGCGATTTGATTTTCAGCCCCTTTCCTAAACTTACTAGTGCAGAACTTGCCTTTTTCATAGCTACCACACACTAAGTCAACATCTACTGTGACTCCAAGATTTTTGTCCTCATTCATTTCGCATGGCTCAAATCCCAATGTAAACTTGGCTAGCTGTTCTTCCCCCTGCTGTGTGCTTCCATTTCAGCTCAAGTGGAGCCCATCTCTGTGGGATAGGTTTAAGGCTATCTGACAGCTCAACTCTTCTCCCCCAGAGCCTAACAAGCCTGTACCCCTCTTTTTGGCACCATTAGGTCATTGATGCCTTGAAGCACCTGAGCCACTCTAGTTGGCCCTCTGTGTGGAACAAGCAGCATTTCTGAAAATGCTATACTGGCAGCCCTGGACTTCAGTCTGCTATTTAGCAGCTTAGATTTGAGTTCTAGTGCTGGCCAACGTTGCCCCATCTCCTTGGTGCTAAGTGCCCTGTGACTGCTGATTCCTCTCTAGCATATCCAGATTTAAATGGCACATGGCATCTGTAATCTTCACACCAGGCAGACAAACTATACCCCTCTTACAAACCAATCTGTCAGGCTTGTTACAGCAGCTTACAACCAAGAAAACAAGTTTCTCACAGATTCATAGTAGTCAGGTTTATTGCAATGAGAACTGGGTTATGTTACAGAATCTTGGCGGTGGGGGGAGGGAATACACACACACACTCACACACACATGCACTCCAAACAGAGAAAGAGAGAAAAAGTCATGGAAAATGACAGGGCTAAGATCCAGATCCAGACAAACAGGCAGGTACTGGCCAATCAACCAGACATTGTGGTAGTAGACAAGGGCCAGAAAATAGCAGTGCTGATAGATGTAGTGGTGCCAAGTGACAGCAACATCAGGAAGAAGGAGTATGAGAAGCTGGAGAAGTACCAGGGCCTGAAGGAGGAACTAGAGACGATGTGAAAAGTGAAGGCCAAAGTGGTCCCGGTGGTGGTAGGGGCACTCGGGGCTATGACCCCCGAGCTGGGAGAGTGGCTCCACCAGATCCCAGGGACAACATCAGAGCTCTCTGTCCAGAAGAGTGCAGTGCTAGGAACAGCTAAGATACTGCACAGAACCCCAGGCCTCTGGTAGAGGGTCTGAGGTTGAGGAAGACACATAATACCCATAGGGGTGAGAAGGTAATTTTTTTATAGATATAACTGGGAACCTCTGAATCCCAGTTTCTGATTAGAAATGCATAACACTGAATTGTTAATTTTTGTTGGTCTCCTATACACAATTTCGAAAACGTTTAAACCCTTTGGAGCTGCTTTCAAATAAAAAAACCCAAGTTTTGTCAGATAGCTTTAATCGTTTTACAAGCTGGAAAATAATAACAGTTCATTTCAATATGACCGAAAAGGCTTTCAAAACACCATTGTCATTTCAGCTATCTCTAATCCCAATTTTTGTTTTACTTACAATAGGAGTCAATTATTTATTTACAATAGGAGTCAAATTAATAATTGACTCCTATTGTGAATAAAATACAATATTGTTATATAGCAACAATATACAATCTATCAATCAAAATACCAGTTAGGAACAATTCACTAAAGATAACAATTTTATATAAAAAACAGCCACATGTGGCACTGACATCAAACTTTCTCCAGAAGCGTTCTGGAACAGGTCTTCAGAAGGTCACTGGAAGGCCAGAGAATTGGGGATTGGTTTTGCTTTGTGTGGGTTGGAGGGAGAAAGTTGCTCCAAAGGAAGGGAGTGCTCAGAGAGGATGCTCACTTCTCCCTCCCTTAGGATGATCAGCAGGCAAATTCTTTGTGTTCTTTTTAAAACTAAAAACTTTACAACCATTTGTGTTTTTCCCATGCCCATCAGTGAAAGCATGAACTTCAGTCTGATTCTGCTTTTAAGTCAAATGAGGTGTCTTTGGCTATTTCCCCAGGACTGACTTCATAGCATCACTCAGCTATCACTGATACTATATAAAGCTTTTCCTCATTAGATTTATTTATTTATTTAATTTTCTATCCCGCCTTTATTATTTCTATAAATAACTCAAGGCGGCAAACATACCTAATGCTCCTTCCTCCTCCTATTTTCCCCACAACAACAACCCTGTGAGGTGAGTTAGGCTGAGAGAGAGGGACTGGCCCAAGGTCACCCAAATGGCTTTCATGCCTAAGGTGGGACTAGAACTCTCAGTCTCCTGGTTTCTAGCCCGTTGCCTTAACCACTAGACTAACTGGCTCTATTATCATGGAACAATGATAGCTGGATGACTCTAGGGGCCTTTTTTTACTTGCCCATAATCAAAAGACAAATATGCCACTTTTTTCTGCCATGTCCTTCAATACAGCCTTCACCTCATCTCCAGCCTATGAATGGGAGAGGCTGAAGTTGTTCTTAACTGTTCTGCTCTAAAGTGGTGTTTTCCCATCAGCTGACAGCAAACTGTAGTAGTTTTAATAATGTGTAAAATCTGATATCCTTTGCTGATGACCTCTAGGTGAAGGGTGGAGACAATCCATGACTACTGGTCACTTAGGGTTAGTGCAGGTATGACCTCTTCCTTGGATGCAGGGCACTTTCATCTGCTGCTATTTTTCCCCTACCCCATGGTAAGAGCTGGGCATACCTGCCACAGTGCCACTCTACTGGTAATGCCTGGTAGCCCACCAGACAGCAGTTTGGCAGCAGGATGAGTTACAGGGTAAAAACAGGAAAGCCACTTCTCTCAAAACGGACTCTTCCACTCTTGAGCACAGTTCCCCAGCCACCAATTAGCTGCTCAGTAGCTGTTTGAAGAAGCATCGCACTCATGCAACATAAGCTCAGGACCTGGGGAAATGCGCTCTTTCAAAACTGCATTCCTCCACAGCCGTTCTGTCTTTCCTCAGCTAAGCAGCCAAGATATACTTCTAGTGTGGGTAGTGCTACCTGGTTGGTCTGTAAAAATGCAAATGATGCTAGAGGCCAGCAAAGAGAAACAGAAAATTCTCACCTTTTTTGCTGCCGTCTAGTGGCCATCTGGATTCTTGCAGCCCAGATCTGATAGGCCTAGGTGCAGTGAGTGACTGTTTCTAGGGGGGATTGGAAAGGTTGCGCACAGTAGGGTTTGCTGAGCTTGCCTCACTCTTGGCTGCCAGTGAGACTGTGGAACAACAGGCAGATGCGCCCTGGCCCATGTCCAGTTCTGAACAGTGAGAGGCCAATCTGGTTGTTGGTAGCCAGAACTGAGGTGTTGAGTCTCCGCAGAGAGCCCATTCAGAGCTGCCCATGCTTTGCCAAGGGATGGAGCCCTGAAGCACCTCGCTATACATCAACAATTCAGCTGAGGCCATTTGGACTGAGTTGGCCTGACTGAAAGCCAGCATTTTACTGTAGTTGGGATAAGAATTGCTTGATATTTGCAAGTTTTAAATTAATTAATTATGTAATTTATTTATTAACAGCATTTCTATGCCACATCAATCCTGAAGGACACTGAGTGGCAAACAGCAAAATCGAAATTCCAGTAAAACAATATAGCTAGGGTAATACAATAGATTTGTAATACAAACCAACCAACCCACAACCCTATCCTCTCATGGTGCCCCTAAAGCATGATGGAATACTGTAGGACTCTTTAAATACAAGGAGGGTTGGGACTACACATGCCATTGAATAAATCCATACCACAGAGTGGAGGCTACCACCAGGAAGGCCTGTCACTGTGTCCATACCCTGTGTACCTCTCAAGGAGAGGGGACTCTTAGCAGTCCCACTCTAGATGACTAGACTGGACTGGACGGTCAGATTCCATTCTATTCAAGATACTGTCACCCAGAGCTGTGCCATATAGGGCTTTAAAGGTCACAACCAGCATTCTGAACTGGAACCCAATGCCTAGTGGTAAGTGTAGCTGAAAGTATGTCTATGATCTGACTGAATGCATATTAGGTATAGCAGTCTTCTTCAACCTCAAAAGGTATTTAATGGCAACTGCCAGAATGTCCAGCAAGCATGTTCAAAGTGTGCAATTGCTGTCATGATTGGTGAATGTTTTACTGCTGGCTGTTGAAGTTTGGTGGGAGGGCAAATGAAGCTATGGGAATCTACCAGTCTTTAACTTGTCATGCAGTAAATCTCTAAAGGCAGCACCATTCCCTGGCCTTTATACTGAGGCAGAATAGGGTTCAACCAGGAGGGCAGTTCTATTTATGACAGCATACCTTTCTGCTGCCTCAAGGAAAGCATTCTAATGTGGCTGTGAGGAAGAACCCTAGAAGATGCTGCAAGTCACTGTTTCAATGGAATTCACCTTTGACTGTCTTCCACAGTGTTGAATCAAATCCAAATCAAACCTTGTGGTCAGTGCACAACCTTAGTTTTTAGATGAGAAACGGATAACATGTAATTGTTCTATTAAATATTTTATTACAGTTCGAACTCACTGATGGCAGTTAGAACTGTATGGGAGGATAGATGTGCCAGTTTCCAGACAGGATTTACACATGTCGCTGAGGCTAAACCATAGTGTCTGATTTTGGCTTTGCATGTTGTCCAGCTGTGGTTTAATGGGCAAACAAACCATAGCTTAGCATGCTAGGTGAAACCAATCTCAATGAAGTTCCTTAGATTATTTATTTATTTACTTATTAAAAACATTTTTATTCTTGTCAGTGTAAAGAATCCTGAAGTGGTTAGCTAAAAGGGACATAGCAAAATTTCTTCTAGCCAATCAGTTTGGAGGTAGGAAAAAGTTTCTCTAGGGCAGGGTTTTTCGACCAGGATTCTGTAGAACCCTAGGATTCCATGAGAAGTCACTAGGGGTTCCCTGGGAGATCACAATTTATATAAAAAATTATGTCATATTGGGGCAACTTCACATTAAAGAGGTAAATTTCATTCTTCCTTTTTAGTTTAAGAACACTGTTAATGCATATATACAGGCCTACACATGAAACGAAAATAATAATTTTGTAACTTGCTGCCTATATCTGAGCCTGAATGTACAGCGGTTCCCCAAGGCCTGAAAAAATATTTCAAGGATTCCTCCGGGCTCAAAAAGTTGAGAAAGGCTGTTCTAGTGAGTTGTTTCCTCAAAAAAACTGGCTCAGTACTGATTAAAACAGGAGAAGTCCATACTAATCTAACGAGATTGAACAAAAGGCCATGCCACATTTGTAACAGAACCAGGGGTTAGTTAACCTAAGAGAATGTAAAGTACATGGCTGTTATGGATCCAAATTTTAAGTAACAAAATAGAGCTTAAAATACTCTGCTGAATTTGGGAGCAGTATAGTTCTGCTGATTTCTATGCAAGTAGTGCCTTATATTAAAGTATGAGAACAGAGAAACCGGCTGTAGCATATTAACTTCAGTAGGTCATTAAAAGGTCTTGAGAAAGACCTTGTAAAACATCTTGCATGAAAGTCTGTGCAAAAGAAAAACACATTTTTCAAATGCCTTGACATTAAAGAAAGCACATTGGGTTCAATATTAGGAATTCTCCACGGATTACTTTAGTGCTGTTTAATTAGCACTGGTTAAGTTTCACTTCCAAACAGATTGTACCAAAACTCAGATAAGTTAATAGCTCCAAGTTTGTGTCATTTATTGCAGATGATTTATATACTGAATAAAATTTGTTTAAGATTACAGCTGATACATACATTTTTACTGATGCTCTAAAAAGCATAGAAACTGCAATTAAGGCTGTTACCTAAACACTCGTAACATTTTACCTGTAAAAATACTCCATCTCATATATGCTGATAGCTTTATAAATGAGGTTCATGCATCCAGTTTGTTAAGGTGTAATAATTCAACACTAGGTGAGAAAGCAGTGTGTCTAGAGCAAAAATCAAGACATGTAGCTTCATAGTAATTTCACAGAGATTAATTTGTACCTTATTCAACTCTATTAATTAAAGTACTTTCTCCAAATTCCAAGGATTATAGCAAATGTTTAGGGAGTTGTTTAACAACTTTACAACCCATCCACAATCACTTTCTATAAATATAGCTAATGGATTTCTGACACATTGTGGCATTATGTATTGGCATTGTACAAACTAGTAATGGGAATGTAAAAGAGAAATTAAAAAGATCCATACTTTGCCAGTAATAACTTACTCTGAATATTCAGAATGTACTAATCCAGGGAGCCATGGCTGTGAAAAACAACATGAACCATAGTAAATTCCATTCCATTCCATTCCATTCCATTCCGAAATCTAATAGGTGAAGCTCATCGCTCTAACCTTTCATTATTCTCCATTTAAACGAATGATAATACTATAGGGTTCCTAATCTTAAACTGAACTGAACAGAGGAAAGATACTGCTGCTGGAATTCATCTGCAATTTATGTACTGACTTTCATTGCCAATGGATAACAATAAGGACCATTACTATGATAAAACAGAATCAGAAACTTCACTATGATTTTATGGTATATGGAAAAATATTTATGATTCAGGTCTCCCTATTTCCCATTAACAGATTCACTCGGATTTAGACACTACTTTGCTTCAATACTTATTCTTCACTATTCCCTTGTTTAATCTACATTTTGAATCAGGGAAGTCACTTAGATATAATACATATATTCTTGAACAAAATATACTCAGTTTACTTGTAATTAGTATATTTTCCTTTGCTCAGTGTCAGAAATCATTCTGCAAAATAAATGATAAAGGATATAAAGTATTTTCCATTTTGGCACATACCATTAATTTATTATTTTTAATCTTTACAAAGAAATTCTTGATTGAAATCACAAACTTGAGTCATATTTTTAAATATTTCCTATTTGATGATACTGGCCACTGAGTGATTTATTTGACCTTCACAATAAAACATTTTATAAATAAAATAATCAATACATTGCATAGAAGTGGACTATTTTGGAACACAAAGATTGCCTGTATATGTTCAATCATATTTGATAAAATAACTGTCAAGGGAGGTTAAGGATAGGAGCTTAGTTGGTCACCTGTGCAAAGAGCAGGAAGTGAAAAGCAGATAACATACAAAAATTCATATAATTAGGTGTACTAGTTAAGAAGAGGCTTCTTAGGGCAAGGCAGGGGAAATTAGTGTGCCGCTTACAGGATATAGCGTCACCAAGAAAAGACCTAGGACAGTTGGTTCCTTTTCTTTTTCCTTTCTATTCCTTTCTATTTTTATTCTTTCTCCTTCCTCACCACAAGGAGAAAATGATGGTGAATACCATAGTTAATTGGAAGTATCAACATTAAATACTGTGGTTCTGACTAAAAAAAGTTTTGTACTCTACGTCTCTGCAAGTTCAATCCAGAACCCAAATAGACAGTTATACCATGGTTATACCATCATGCTATTGCATGTGAATTATACATCTGCATCTCCCTCAACATAATATCTTTCAGCTAATTAAAGATTAATGCATTAACGCATCTAAAAGCTTCTATAGACAAACATTCAAGTAAGACAGATGGTCTTCTAGGTATTTGAGACGGCCTGTAATACATTATTTATTTGAACTGTTATATGAAAGTCCTAAACTCATTCTTTTACATTCTCTTATACAGCAAGAAGCAATGCACATATTAGAAATTTGCAAAACATGTTGCAGTTCAAATGTGGTAAACTTCAAAGAAAACTGGCTACAGGGTACAAAGAAATTGTTTTCATGAACTGAGATACTAGTTTAATATTTGTGTACTGATTCCTGAAATGTTTGATTTAACAATATACATTAGGATCTGAGTATTTGAAAAAGACTGACCAAGCAACAATTAACTGACAAATCCTCCCATTTATATAATGTGTGTGATTAGTTCCTAAAAGTCTGGCTCCAAAGATATTTTTCCTAGAAAAGACACTTAACCTCCAGTCCAGATTGAAATCTGAGCAGAGAAAGATTGAAATGTCTTCAGTAACAAAAGTTAAGATGTGAATCCAGGCTTGAACACATTATATTATATTGATGGTTATGGATTACTATTCCTAACCCTATTTCTGCATTATTTAGATTTAACCAGAGAATGGGCCTTGTAGCCTTGCTTAGGCTCACATAGCCCAAATGAGGTAATATGACAGATTAAAAAAAAGCCTCACTTCCCTATTCTATACTAGGCATAAGTAAATTGTGTCTGCCATGGTTGCAATTGCTATGGGATAGTTTAAAAAAAAGGCACACCAGCATCAGAAGAGACAAGTGTAGAAAGGTGTTAACTGTTCCTGCTATTTGTTTTCATTATTAACATTCTGCCTTAGCTACTTTTGTACTGTCCAGACTATGACATCCAAAGTTTGGGGGAAATGGGTGGTGATATAAATTTAAATAATAAAAAACAACAAACAAACAAACAAACTCTGGGAACGGGGATGAGGATATAGCCAGAATTGTGGAGTTTGGCAGGAAAATGCCTGCCTCCAATTCTCATCTATATTTTCTGTCCTTTAAAGTATCCCACTCTGGTTAATAGTTATCTGGCATGAACGATGTCCTAACACATCTATGTCTAATTAAGCATTCAGTTAAATAATCAAGATCTATTATTTGATATCCTGATTTAAAAACAAGAACAACAAAAATAGCTTAAAGAAAGCCATGAAAAATGCCAATTTTTGTGGAATTATTTTCCCAGGTGCAATGGTCTTTTCCCCATCTTTCTTTTGCCCAACGGTGGAAAAGTTACAATGATTTGTATTTTCTCCTCACATTGGAGATGTGGATATGGATTGTATTGTGTGAGCACCAGTGCAGAGTAGCTGGTTCAAACACCTATTCAATATGGAGCTCACTGGGTGATGTTGGAATGGTCATTAACTCTTAGTCCAAACTATCTTATGGGGTTGTTGGTTTGCTAAAACAGTGAAGAAAAGCTCTCTTGTGTTCCCCAATTTGGTCTGTATTATAAGGGGAGAAGGGAAGGCAGAATGTAAGTGCATCGATTGATCAATCAATCAATCAATCAATCAATCAGTCAGTCAATCAATTATTGTGATATATGTCAGGATAACTATTTGGGTGACCATAACTGAGACTCATTCCAAATGCCAAGCAACCACAGGCCATGAAGCCCTTTTGTATGTGGGTTTAGCAGACAAATATGTCAATGTATTTATCATATAACTGGGAAAAAGATGGTAAGCAAAACACTCCCTTGATGAAAATGTAAACAATGCATTAACCATGCTTGCTTTAAAATATCTCTTAATGCCTATTTATCTAGTGTGCTATGAAAATTCCAAAACAATTTCTTCTGAGGTTTTTATGATCAATTCATTGTTTAATATGGGCTATGCAGAGTTACAATTTTGAAGTGAAATACTTCCATTAGCCTGTAAAAAGTCCGCAACAGGGACCTCAAACTGAGACAGAAGTGGAACACATCTATATTTATAGACCAGGCCAAAGCTGTCTTGAAAAAAAATAATGCAATTCCATTCAGCATTAGATATGGAAATATATACAGATTAAAGCTTTGAGAAGAAATTGAATGGGGAAAAAGTCTAGTCAAATGGGTTTGAATTGACTGTGACAGGGATAGAGGGATAGTCTTCATTGTGTCTATGAACATTCCTCTTTGTGCTTGCTTTAATTTTTAATTAGATTCTTTTAATATACAGGACTTATGGGATTTGGTTAGAAAATGGATATGAAATAATGTACAATATCATAAGCTTTTAATGATGTATTAGAATATACTAGCTTTATGATATTTCTGATTTGTTGTTTATCCATCCGTATTTCTTCACCTGTACTTGATTCTTTTATTTGTATCATCTTTTTCTTATATTCTGTCAAAAATACATAACAATAAAATGGGAAAAATATTTTAATAAAAAAGGAGACAGTAGCATTATCTTTGTTCAAAGAATGTCTTGGAAACTTATATAAAAAACTCTAGACAGTCCTGGAAATAAACATGGTGTGTGGTTACAATTTAGTAATCTGTTTGAAAGTGTGCTCATTTGCCCAGAAAAAAAAGTGGTATAGTGAAGATAATCTTGGAAGATAAAGGGAATGGGGGGATAGTGAGTTTGCCTTACTGAATTTTAATACATGGTTGTAAAACTCTGTGAGTTTTTAAGACGTGGTGGCCTAATAGTGATTAAATAACAGTAAGTCTGGAAATTGCATATTCTGTAATTGCCTCACCAATTCATCATGGTAGTCATTTTGTGAAAAGTTAAGCCCTCACCACAAGGATCATTTTGTGAAAGCATCCAGGGCTTGGTCTCAAAATTTCAAATGTGCTATTTTTTATTTTTATTTTATTATTTTAATACACAGACACATACAGACACACAGACACACACAGATTTATTACAATAGCATGAATGGTAGAATGAGGGACTGTAGGGCAGGAGGGAGCAAAAGCTGGCAAACAGTGCTTCCTCTCATACCACCTAAAAGGTTTCCAGATAGCAGAGAAGAATTTCCATGAATGGAACAGTCTCTTCCATCCAGTGCATAATAGCTACCAAAACAGCAGACAGTGTGAAATACAAGGGGCCCCTTTTCTCTTTATAACCTGAAGGTCTTGCTGATTAATTTAGAAAACAAAAGGAAAAAGTCTAGGATGAGAAGAACATATCTAATCACTGAAGGAGTGTCCTTTTATTGATAAGATGATTCTGTCATTATAGTATGTTGTTGCATTAATTAGAAGCTGTGTTTTGAAACAAACCCTTTCTTTTTTTCCGTAATATATTGTTTAATGCAATGCATGAAAGTATATTTGTATTAGAGCTTTTTATAGGCTTGTATTCTTATCAGTTTTTTTTAAATAAAGCAGATAAATGGAGACTTCACTTGAGATATATTGATTAGCTTCTCTAAGCTATAATATCTGGCTATTCACTCTTTTATTGATCGTAATTGTTGTTTGTAATCACAGAACTCAAGGTCACAGCAATTCTATTTAGTTCCAAAGCAACAGCAGATACTTTACTGGTGCATTCCGTCATTAGATAAAAAGAACACCATAAATATCAGAAAGGTAAATTACTTGAAAATGAAGACCACTTGAAACATGTAGTCTGTGTTCTAGGTATATAAAAATATAATAAAATATTTTCTTCAGGCAGCTGTCCAGATAATCACTGAACCTGTGCTCTCCGTTAAAAGTTAATTTTTTAAACGTAAGAATGGACCCCCACCCCTAAAAACCGCCCAGACCAGATAGTCTATAAGAAAGGAAACAATAGATATACCTATTTGCTCCTTTAAATGAGTCTTCATACATCGTACTAAGACTTCATGTGGTTCATTTGTATTGGCTTTGCATAATGTGTGAATCCAGCCATTGTAATTTACAAACTATGGCTTATGTCAAGGGTAGACAACTTTTTTAAGGGTGAGAGCCTCACTTCATAAAGACCACACTCTAAAAATAATGGATTGAACTAGGGAAAAATTTAAAGTCCATCTACTCTCATTTACATATTTAATTTAAGAATATGATGACTCTCCAGTCATGTGTTTAGTAATTTCCCCCTCAATCATTGAGAAATTAAAATTAGCTGACAGTCTTTTGTGGTCTTGGGAGCAGAGCTTTGGGGCTTCAGGTTCCACATCTCTGGTGTATGGCACTGAATACTGTATGAATGCTGCCACTCTGAGTTATTCAAGAAACTATGGCTTAGTGCAGCCTTTCTCAACCTTTTGACCCTGGAGGAACCCTTGGAATGTTTTTCAGGCCTTGGGGAACCCCTGCACATTCCGGCTCAAATATAGGCCAGAAGTTACAAAACTATTATATTCATTTCATGTGTAGGGCTGTATATATGCATTAACAGTGTTCTTAAACTAAAAAGAAAGAATGAAACTTACCTCTTTAATGTGAAGTTGCCCCAATATGACATAATTTTTTATATAAATTGTGATCTCCCAGGGAACCCCTAGTGACCTCTCACGGAACCCTAGGGGGCCATGGAACCCTGGTTGAGAAACCTTGGCTTAGTGTGTTTCTGATGAATGATTCACATACAAAAGCATCAGAAAACGCTCCATAAGGAATTTGGGAATTGATAGGACAGTGTTCTAGAGAAAACAGGACAATTTTAAAGACTAGATTGGAGTGCCTGCTATTGGAGACTGGAAGGAAGGATTTGTTTCAATTGCCAGCATTCATTTTACAGACAACATGTAAGATAGCTCTTGCTTTTGTGATCACATTTCAATAATGGGGTAACTCAGGGCAGTTATTACACACAGAGCACTTTGGGATCTGCTAAGATGAAGTCGTTTTAAGACTTGGCTAATAGTTAAATGATTTAGACTCTAAGTGGCTGTGAAATGTGATCACAGTCATTACTATACATGAGGAAATCTATGCTAGGTGGAATAAATAAAGGTCTGTATGATATGCAGGCAACAAAGCAATGGGCTTCTGCTTCAACAGAAGTGCACCTCAGTGAAAAACAACTGAATTTATAGTGTGGAGTACTCTGACTGGTGATGTATTTCTGAGTGGTGATGTATCTTCCATAGCACTTTTACAGGTAGTCCTTGGATACATCCATTCATTCAACGACCATTCAAAGTTACAATGGAGCTGAACAAGGGGGACTCAAAACTGGTCCTCTGGCCATTGTAGCATCCCCACGGTCATGTGATTTTGATTTCCAACGTTCCCTACTAGCTTCCCACAAGCAAAGCCAGCAGGAAGTCATAAGTCATGGTCATGTGAGGTCCTTGCTTAATGACCCTGTGGTTCTTGCTTAACAATGGTAACCAGGACTGCTGTTGTAAACCGAGGACCACCTATATAAGAGATTTTATAATCCTGAGATACAAGGTATTGAAACAGGGATTGGGCATTCAAAGTATGTTTGGCAAACCCAGCGTTCCCCTTTCCTATGCTAGGCCATGTAAGTAAATGAAGAACCTCTTGGCTCAAAGTCTGTGTAAGTCCTTATCCCATAAAATTCAGCTTTATGCCATATAAGAACAGAAGGAATCACCTGAAAAAATATCTTATAAGGTCATTCTAAATTATGACTGGTCAATTTTAATTTCTCTCTTTGAACTTAAATTTTTCTTTTCCCCCTCCTCTAAAATCCTTCTGTTAAGAGAAACTTGTTCTTCAGTATCAAGTGATACGTAATGAACAAAACCTAACCACTCCTCCCCATCACATGTCAGCTGAGTTGGTAAATTTTCATTTGTACATGATACAGCAATGTTTCTCAGCCTTGGCAGCTTGAAGATGTGTGGACTTCAACGCCCAGAATTCCCCAGCCAGTCAGCCAGCCAAGGTTGAGAAACACTGTGATAGAGCCTACTCCAGAATTAGCTACTTCTGTGCCTCAATGTGTATTATTCCAAAGCATCACTAGAGGGAGCAGACATGCTATGCCAAATTATGAATATGAAAATGAACGGAGGATTTGGGGCACACCCCACAGCATTAAAGTCAAATCATTTTTTCTTTCCTTGCAAAATTCCAAGGTTTACTAAGGAACACATTAGACCAATAACTGAAATTCAAGAGTTAGACTTTCTGTTGTGCTAAAATGTTATATTAAGATTATAAAAATGAGAGAAGTTCCTTGCTGGGTCAGTTTAGAGGACTATCTAGCTAACATCCTGTTCCCTAGCCAACCAAATGTTTTTAGAAAGCCCATGGGCAGGACAGAGCAACTGCATGTGTATTTCCTTGTAGTTGCTAATTGAAAAGCACAAGAAATTATATATAATAACTATCATGATGGATAGCCTTAAACTCCATGAATTTTGTCAAATAGTCTTTAAAAAACATGCCAGAAAGGTAGACTTAATGACATCTTGTGGTAGTGAGCTGTGTAGTTTAGCAATGATTGATGAAACAGTACTTCCTCTTCTATCTTCATTCAACTTCACTGGATGATCCTAGATTCTAGCTTTATATTATGCCTCCACTTTCTCCACATTTTATATACTATCTGGGAATCTGACCTTTGATTTTTAAGAAGAGTTTTAGACTGGGTTTCCCCAAAACATTGCTATCATATTACAGATATCTTTCAGAGGGGGAAAAAAAACTGTTAGCACTTATACTAAATATTTTAATGCCTGGCTAGAAAACAACAATTCCGAAAATTGGAATCAGACCCTGTTGTGAGTCATAAGAATCTTTTTAGAACTTATTATAACTTCGCTGACACCAGCAATTGTTTATATAGTTGGTTAATTCCATTTATAACATGGTATACAAGGTGCATGCAAAACAGTGTAATTATAGGTTTTTTAAAAAAAATTATGTACTAATTATATTTTTTTAAAAGAAAAAGAGTGAACAAGAAGCAAAAGGAAAAAAAGAAAAGAAATATAGTATGTATAGATGGACAAAGGAGTTACAAGATTGTACAATTATTGCTCAGTATATTGCTGATAAAAAATTAAAAAAATAAAGTACATTAAATTATTTTAACAATGTGAGTAGGTATAAGTGCCAGAATTTCCACTATTTGTCAAAGAAGAAGAAGAAGAAGAAGAAGAAGAAGAAGAAGAAGAAGAAGAAGAAGAAACATTACAGATATATATTAGTTTCTAACTTCCCCTTTGTTGTACTTTGACTAATGAAAAATATTTATAAACGTTTAGAATTTTTGTGTGTTTCTGATTTTGATTTTTTAGTCAGTTCTTTTATAAAATTTGATGCTCCTTCTGGAAGAATCTCTTCCAGAAGGTGGTGCTCCAGGACTGCTGGTATGGTACGAAAAACTGCAGGGTTCTGTATTGTCCCTAAGGCTTTTAACTTCTGCATGGAGCTACTAGGACATGTTGCTTTGGGATTCGGAAGTAAGGGTTAACCTGCTGAAGACCGCTAGCTGTATCAATCCCTTTCCTCTATGGTGAGGCAGCGGTAATGCTGATTTAAAACTGATAATTGACTGAATGACAGCAGTTTTTTTTAATCTTTTGTTTTTTAAATACAAAGCTGCAAGTACTATCCTGCAAAATCATACATTTAAAATTGACTTTTGTAATACAATAAATTCACCTAGAATCAACTGAGAACAATAAAGGTAAAGATGTTCTTGAGCTGTATTCAACTCCTGGTGACAACTAAAAAACAGCCTTGCAATGTTATTGGCAACACATGGAGGCGATTCATCACTGGGATCTTCCAGGATGTTTTTCATCTTCCCATACTAGCTTATAGCCCTTGTAGTCTCTCATCCAAGTATAGCTTCTGAAGACAGACAGTGTCAGCCAGTATGTATGCTACTGTAGTCACAGTAGTAGATTCTGTTTAAAATCATGCCCAATCTTGCAGCATAAGAAAGCCTGACCCATGATTATTTTAATATGTGAAGCTACAGTTCATTTTCAGCATTTCACAGGGCCAACAGATGACTAGAAGGCAGCTAATAAAGACAGGCAACTCCAACTTTATGCAATCTAAATATGGTAGACTTACTGTATCCTGAAAAATAAAAGAGAAAAAACATAAGGTTATGGTGTAGATGGTATAGATGATATGTGACGACTAGCTTTTTCTTTTGAGGCTAAATGAACCAGTGAACAAAGTGTTATAAATGAGTTTAACCCTTTTCTCAGCTATGAACCCGGAATTTGGCATACACTTAGCCTCAGTTTTATATTACTATTTATATTTGTGTAACTCTTTGTATTGTACTCAGAGAGAAGGATCTGTTAAGGCTGAGACATGGAATAAAAGGCAGCTGCTAAAGTCAAACTACTTGGGTTCACACATAGTAGTCACCAACAAGGAAACCATATTGTTTTAGGATGCTGGGTACATTCAGCCAAATGTTGTTTATTCCTTAAACTATAGTTAAACAAACAATGTCTTAGGAAGTTTGGTGAATGTGGCCATTAGATCCAACAGATAGCATGTAGCTGCCTTTGTAATTTTTCTTTACACCAAAGCAGGGTTAATGAGTAGGCTTAAAATTGCAGCCATAGGTAGCCAAGGAGACATATATTTCAGAGGTTCTTCTTACAATCTGCATTGGGAAATAATAGATCCTGGATAGATGGAAGTAATGGAGCCTGAATTACTGAGCAAAAACTGTACTGCTGTTGCTATAGTTAACATACAGTATATGAATGAAGAATGAAGAAAAGGCCCTGAAGATGCAGAGACATATTCAGGAATGAAGTTAGTATGGAGAAAGTTATCATGCAAGTTTAATAGAAATGTCTAGAGATGTTTCTGTGAAATCCCTTAAACTTGCTTGCTCCATGGAGGTACAATGGCAAACTGAAAACAATTTCATGGCATGATTTGATGGTTAGTGCAGTGTTTTCTCAATCTTAATAAAGTAATTTCGTTCTTCCCCTAACCTTGCTGTTCCTTGCCTCCAGTGACATTTCACTGATAGTATAATCTTACACATCTATTCAGAATTCCATTGTTCACAGAACAGACTATAAGTCTTTTGTTTACAAAAAAAAAACTTTAAAGATGAAATTATTAGCTGTATTAGCTTACAATATAAAACAAGATAATTCTCAACAGTATAGACTTCCTTTTGTTATCTTTATTTATAAGGAGGAAAAATGTGTAACAAGGATGCTCTGCTTAAGAAAATGAAAACAATTACTTTCTGATACTGTTTGCTAGAAGTTAAATATTTTTTAAAACCTGCCTCAAAGACCACTTGCAGTGGAAGTGTCCTCTGATCTTGTGTTATCCTGCTCAATATCCCCTGAATCTGGTAGGCATCAGCTTGTTCATTGTCACTCAATATGTACATCCACTGAAAAAAAGATCTCCAGATGTTGATCAGTAAAGGCCATACTTGTATTTAGAGCATTGTGTTTTGGTATGGAGAATGATTTAGGTATTCTATTCAAAGTACAAAGCATTTGGAACAGAAAATTTCAACCACCCAGAATTGCTGGAAGTTGGGCGGCATATACATTTAATAAATTATTATTATTAAATTATTAGATTTTTAAAACTTTCAAAGTATTTACAATCTTATGTGCATATTTACCGGGTACCATGTCCTACTGAAGACAATCACACTTATTTTTTAGTAGACGTATAGGCTTTTAGAGAGCCAATTTGGTGTAGTGGTGAAGGCATCAGGCTAGAAACTGGGAGACTGTGAGTTCTAGTCCCGCCTTCAGCACAAAGCCAGCTGGGTGACCTTGGGCCAGTCACTCTCTCTCAGCCGTAGAAAGAAGGCAATGGCAAACCACTTCTGAAATCTTGCCAAGAAAACTGCAGGGACTAGTCCAGGCAGTCGCCAGGAGTCAACACTGACTTGAAGGCCCAAAAAACAAACAAAAAAACTTGAAACTGCATAGTCTATACTTGATGAAAGAAGGCTTGAAAGCATTGTTTAGCAGGTTACAATGTACCTCTTTGCTTATAACAAGCAAACACTGGATGAATTATGTACATTTCCCTGTTCAGCTTGCAGAATCTAACTTTTCTTCCACAAAATGGTATCCTGTTGCAATACGATTTGGGGGATTAATAAAAAAAATCCTCTTCTGTCATTCAACTACATGATGGATCAGTCTTTCTCAATCTGATGCCTCCAGTATGTTTGGCTTCAGCCTAATGCCTACTCAATAATTGAAGGATACCAGACTAAGCAAGACTGTGATTGATATATGTGGGTCATGTCTGCACAATCATTTCATTTCTGTAAAATATGCAAATAGCATCTTCTTTATGGATATAACGAATTATACCAATCCTTTCAAAGGCAGACCATTTGGCCATTTCCATTGGGAATAGTTTAAGTACTGCTGTTTATGTATGAAGTTCTAAACAGTTAAGAACTTCATTGACTATCAGACACCTTCCTGATACATAAACCTGTCTGAACACTGTCCATTACTGTAGAGAGTAAGGGAGGTGACCATGACAGAAATATGTAAGAACTGTGACCTAGGCAAAGAGGGTTGAAACATTCTTTAAGCCCTGGGAAACAAGATAATATTTGGAAGTGGCTTCCTGATTCCCTGGAGTGGGGGTAGGTACAGCATAATCAGACTTGCAAGACTGTATTATTATAGCCAATTTCAATAAAGTGTGTTGTTGTTTATTCGTTTAGTCGCTTCCGACTCTTCGTGACTTCATGGACCAGCCCATGCCAGAGCTTCCTGTCAGTTGTCAACACCCCCAGCTTCCCCAGGGATGAGTCCGTCACCTCTAGAATGTCATCCATCCATCTTGCCCTTGGTCGGCCCCTCTTCCTTTTGCCTTTCACTCTCCCTAGCATCAGCATCTTCTCCAGGGTGTCCTGTCTTCTCATTATGTGGCCAAAGTATTTCAGTTTTGCCTTTAATATCATTCCCTCAAGTGAGCAGTCTGGCTTTATTTCCTGGAGGATGGACTGGTTTGATCTTCTTGCAGTCCAGGGCACTCTCAGAATTTTCCTCCAACATCACAGTTCAAAAGCATCGATCTTCCTTCCAGCTCTCACAGCCATATGTTACTACGGGGAACACCATTGCTTTAACTATGCGGACCTTTGTTGTCAGTGTGATGTCTCTGCTCTTAACTATTTTATCGAGATTTGTCATTGCTCTTCTCCCAAGGATTAAGCGTCTTCTGATTTCCTGACTGCAGTCAGCATCTGCAGTAATCTTCACACCTAGAAATACAAAGTCTTTCACTGCTTCTACATTTTCTCCCTCTATTTGCCATTTATCAATCAAGCTGGTTGCCATAATCTTGGTTTCTTTGAGGTTTAGCTGCAAGCCAGCTTTTGCACTTTCTTCTTTCACCTTCATCATAAGGCTCCTCAGTACCTCTTCGCTTTCAGCCATCAAAGTGGTATCATCTGCATATCTGAGATTGTTAATGTTTCTTCCAGCGATTTTAACTCCAGCCTTGGATTCCTCAAGCCGAGCATGTCGCATGATGTGTTCTGCGTACAAGTTGAATAGGTAGGGTGAGAGTATACAGCCCTGCCGTACTCCTTTCCCAATCTTAAACCAGTCCGTTGTTCCGTGGTCTGTTCTTACTGTTGCTACTTGGTCGTTATACAGATTCTTCAGGAGGCAGACAAGATGACTTGGTATCCCCATACCACTAAGAACTTGCCACAATTTGTTATGGTCCACACAGTCAAAGGCTTTAGAATAGTCAATAAAACAGGAATAGATGTTTTTTTGAAACTCCCTGGCTTTTTCCATTATCCAGCGGATATTGGCAATTTGGTCCCTAGTTCCTCTGCCTTTTCTAAACCCAGCTTGTACATCTGGCAATTCTCGCTCCATGAATTGCTGAAGTCTACCTTGCAGGATCTTGAGCATTACCTTACTGGCATGTGAGATGAGTGCCACTGTTCGATAGTTTGAACATTCTTTCGTGTTTCCCTTTTTTGGTATGGGGATATAAGTTGATTTTTTCCAGTCTGATGGCCATTCTTGTGTTTTCCAAATTTGCTGGCATATAGCATGCATTACCTTGACAGCATCATCTTGCAAGATTTTGAACAGTTCAGCTGGGATGCCGTCATCTCCTGCTGCCTTGTTTTTAGCAATGCTTCTTAAGGCCCATTCAACCTCACTCTTCAGGATGTCTGGCTCTAGCTCACTGACCACACCGTCAAAGCTATCCCCGATATTGTTATCCTTCCTATATAGGTCTTCTGTATATTCTTGCCACCTTTTCTTGATCTCTTCTTCTTCTGTTAGTCCTTGCCATCTTTGTTTTTGATCATACCCATTTTGGCCTGGAATTTACCTCAGATGTTTCTAATTTTCTGGAAGAGGTCTCTTGTCCTTCCTATTCTATTGTCTTCTTCCACTTCCGCGCATTGCTTGTTTAAAAATAATTCCTTTTCTGGCTAACCTCTGGAATTTTGCATTTAATTGGGCATATCTCCCCCTATCACTATTGCCTTTTGCTTTCCTTCTTTCTTGGGCTACTTCTAGTGTCTCAGCAGACAGCCATTTTGCCTTCTTGGTTTTCTCTTTCTTTGGGATGTATTTTGTTGCCGCCTCCTGAACATTGTTGCGAACTTCTGTCCATAGTTCTTCCAGGGCCCTATCTACTAAGTCCAGTCCCTTAAATCTATTCTTCACCTCCACTGCATATTCCTTAGGAATATTAGTGAGCTCATATCTAGCTGATCTGTGGGTCTTCCCTAATCTCTTCAGTCTGATCCTAAATTGTGCAAGAAGAAGTTCGTGATCTGAACTACAGTCAGCTCCAGGTCTTGTTTTTACCGACTGTATAGATGTCCACCACCTTTGGCTGCAAAGGATGTAGTCAATCTGATTTCGGTGTTGTCCATCTGGTGAAGTCCATGAATAAAGCTGTCTCTTAGGTTGTTGGAAGAGAGTGTTTGTTATGCAGAGTGAATTGTCTTGGCAAAATTCTATCAGCCTATGTCCTGCTTCATTTTGTTCTCCCAGGCCATGCTTACCTGTAATTCGAGGTGTCATTTGACTGCCCACCTTAGCATTCCAGTCTCCTGTGATGAAAATAATGTCTCTTTTAGGTGTGTTGTCCAGTAGGTGCTGCAGATCCTCATAGAACTGCTCTACTTCAGCTTCTTCAGCATCTGTGGTTGGGGCGTATATTTGGATCACTGTGATGTTAGATGGCTTGCCCTGAATTCGAATTGAGATCATTCTGTCGTTTTTTGGGTTGTATCCAAGCACTGCTTTAGCCACTTTACTATTAATTATGAAGGCTACTCCGTTTCCTCTGTGGTCCTCTTGTCCACAGTAGTAGATCTGGTGGTCATTTGATGTGAAGTGGCCCATTCCAGTCCATTTCAGTTCACTGACGCCCAAAATGTCTATCTTTAATCTTGACATCTCACCAATAACCACATCCAATTTGCCCTGGCTCATAGATCTTACATTCCAGGTTCCAATGGTGTGTTGATTCTTAGAACATCGGATTCGCCGTTCACCACCAGCACCGTCGGCCGCTAGCCGTCCTTTCGGCTTTGAGCTAGCTGCGTCATCACGTCTGGGGCTAGTTGAGCTCATCCTCTGTTCCTCCCCAGTAGCATTTTGACCATCTTCCGACCTGGGGGTCTCATCTTCCGATGGTATACCGACATATCTCTGGTTGTACTGATCCATTTAGTTTTCACGGCAAGAATACTGGGGTGGGTTGCCATTACCTTCCCCAGGGATCGCATTTAGTCTGACCTCTCTGTCATGACCTTCCCGTCTTGGGTGGCCCTTCACGGTTTAGCTCATGGCATCATTGAGGTGCTCAAGCTCCAGCACCACGACAAGGTAACGATCCTTTGCTGAAGTCAATAAAGTGTAGTTCTGGTCTTTTTGTGAAGCTGATTTTCTGGTCTGGTGTAGCTAGTGGGGCTGACAATTAGCTTTGATTCTCCAGTGGGATATGCCGTCTTTCAGTTAGGTTACTGGTGTCCAAGAAGAGTCATTCCATGGCAATGGCACTCTCATTTTAGTATCTTGCCCAGGAGGCTTGCCTGATGCCAACTGTGAAGTCACTCATATACTGAGAGAAAGCATTTTTTTTGCCCCAGCCTTCTAACACTTAACGTGAGTCGCTGACAGTTCAATTCTGCTTATTTTTTCCTCTCATGAAATAATTTTGTATTGGTTTTGATCAATTTATGATTTAATGTTGAATTTTAATTGTGATGCCTTAACTGTGTTACTGAAGAATGGAATAATAATCTTTTAAATAAAATGTATATTGCATTGTCCTCTGCCCCGTCCCAATATAGACAAAGCAGCTGCTTTAGTGCTAAATTATTGCACTGGAAAAAGGGAAGAAACTTCAGGGGTTCTGCAAAGTTTCCTGTCTGCCTAAGAGCCTGTGGTTGGGTTAATATAAAAAGCAAATCTTTTCCCTTTCAAACTGTTGACAAAGTCCTCTTGTCCTCTTCTCTTGAACCAGAATTTAACAATACCATTTAGAACTCCAACTTGAAAAATAGAAATTTCCTTCTTTACCGTAAAGGGATACAAGGCTGAAGTTTAAGAAAAGATTTAAAAGCCAAACAAAATGGCAAGATCCAGCTGCAGTCATGGGATAACTTTAAGCTGTATAGTACACTGAGCCAGAATCTCATAGTTACGCATCAGGATAAAGGTTTGTTTTTCCTGTGAGCCTATATAGGATTTTTGGCTGAAGCCTGAACATCTGGCAGAATCAAACGTGATAGTCCTGGATGAAAGTCAAGGTCTAAGCAAGAACCCACAGAGCATATTGTAGATTCCTGGTTACTGTTGCTGGCAGCCACTTCTCACATTTTATTTCACTAAAACCTACAAAACTATTTGGGCCATAATCCAATATCTCCTCTCTCTCTGACACATATATTCACTCTGGGACTTAAGGCAAAGTTTTGTGCATACTGAGCTACATTTGCTTGGTAGCTCAGCTGATGTACATCTAATTTGATTTTGGTAGTTACGATTAAACCTTTGGCATCACGTAAAATTAAAAATAACTGATTTTTGACAGTGGCAAATAGAGTTCTTTAGTTTTCTTAGCTCTTTACTCAAAGGTGATACTGAACAAAATTAGTTTTCCAATTTTAGCCGACTACAGGAAGCTGTATAAAAGGTTTGCTATAACTGGGCACCAAAACTGAGAATCAAGTTAATTTCTACAGAAACAGTGCCTGTTGATTAAGAAATGTAAAGGTAACGATCTTTTTTAAAAAAGCAGTTCCATTAATGGTTAAAAAAACCCACACTAGACAATGGTAGCTGGGCATTAAGACTTCACCAACCTTATGTAGAATATTAAAAACGTTTTAAAAAAGATTTTAAAAAATTGTTTTTATTTCTGTTTCTATCATGCCTATTCCCAAGGCAGGACAATTAATACAGTAAAGTACAGCACATAATTTTAAAATTTCCAGCAAAATACAGTATCAGTTTAGAATGCACAGTATAAAAAATGGTTATAAATATGACCTCCTCTGCCTCTCTTGACTCCAGCATTGTTTTTTTTTAAATCCTTACACACCTTTATTACCCTTAGTATAAGATTTATTGCAATGTCTCTTTCTTGTAGGTTATTTTGAACAGTTGTCATGTATTCTGGATTCAGCTTTCTTTAAAAAATGGTTGACATCCATACACATGTTAGCTATAGCTCAGACATGCTAAGTGAGTTCTGATGCTGAATAAAAGCCATACACTGAAATGAATGGGTATGAGGAACAAGATGGCTATAACATTATTCTACCTTAAAGCTTATCTGGATCTAGTTTTGTGATGAATGTCAAGTAGAAAGTGAAGTCCACTCCTTTTAGACAGTGCTGGCTGTTGGTATATCAATCCAGCGTACATAACTGATCTAGCTTTCATCTATTGCTGATCGTCCTGCCCAACATTTTCTCTTCCATTATTTCAGAGATCAATAAGCAATGGTCTGCGTATGCTACTTAAGATATGTAGCATTCCAAGCAATTCCACTCAGAATACTTTAAAATCTATATTTAACAATTACTTCACATTATTTACAACTTTTAAAATATTTCCTAGGGATCTAGTTTGCAGCTGAACAACTTATAATGTGGGGAAAAGAAACCTATAAGGTGATTTGTTGCACAGTGTTCATTTTTTACATCACAGATCTTGTGTCTATCTGAATTAACATTTTATTTAATAGCAACTGAAAACAGTCTGAAAGCATTTTCCTAGTCAAAAATACATTAAGTTTCCATCTAACTGCCTCTTTACTGTGCTCTTATAAGAGCAACTTTCCTGTTGAATTATTATTTTTTTCATTTCCAAGCAATTCTAATAAACTGGCAAAATGTATATGAATAATATTATGCAGTTATCAGGATAAAACACCCTAAACTTAGATAGCTTATTAACAATTAAAACTTTTGTTTGAGCAGGGCTACCATATCTTGGGCTGCAAAAATCGAGCTGACCACTAGAAAGCAACCAAGAAATACAAAAAATGCTGATTCTAGCGCTCATCTGGATTTTTGTGGTCTAGATATGGAGCCCTAATTTATCATGGTAATTTACAAACTACTTTTGATATAAACATCAGCAACTTAAAACTGAGAAATATAACATCTGTAAGCTTGCAAATTCTTTTTTGTCCAAGGACATGAAAAGCATTTGACTAATATTAGGATGAAAGACTGCTTATTCATTACATTTTTTTTCCTAGTAGGTCAAGATCTCAGAGCAATGTACAGTTTAGAAAGATATCCTTCCCCCACCCCAAATGTCAGTTTATAGCAATTTAAAGCTAATAGGTAGACATAATATAAAGTAAAACTAGCCGCACAAATAAAATAACCCAAACTGTGACAGAACAAAAACATTTTTTTAAAGTGGTGAAGATTATAAAGTAGGTGTTCAAGTAGGTATTATAAAGTTTCGGAGAGTGGGAGCAGCCACTATTGAAAAGATTTTCTGTCTGCTTTTCATTTCTCCTGAGTTGAACCAGGCATCTGCTGAAGTTTCTCCGCTACAGAAGATAAATACAGGAGCAGGCGCACCTTTAGGTAACCTATTCCCAAGCTGCCTGGTACTTTAAAGGTTGAAACCAGCATTTTAAATTGGTCCCTGAAACAAACTGGCAGTGAGTACAGATGGCAAAGGATTGACATGTTATTTTCAATTCCTTGATATATTTTTTTTACCTTTTTAAATATAACCCCATATATAAGTCCAAACAGAAAGTTATCCAGGTGTGAATAATTGTTGGAAGTCTTTGTCCAGATAAGGTCACCACTGATACAAATCTAAACCAGTAAAAGGTGCTGTATGCTATACTGTAGGTAGCTATTTTGCCTCTAACAATAATTCCAAAGCTGATCCCTTGAGTGATGCCATCCCCTCCAGAACGGGATAAACACCACTCAGAAACAGATGAATCATGAATCAGCTACAGGTTTTCAGCTTTGTTTGAGCAGTGTCACACTTGATTAGGTCTTGTGCAGTCCACTAGCAGAAGTCAGAACCCACTGCTTCACCTGAATAAAGTGAATGGAAATGTTGGGTTCTTGGTATTCTCTGAGCTTGGTTGTTTTCCTGTAGATGTTTCATCACCAAGCTCAGAGAATACCAAGAACCTGTCAGTTCAGCCCTGAGCTTCACATACAGGTACTCCTCGGCATATGACCACAATTAGGACCAGAACTTTGGTCATTAAGTGATGTGGTCATTCAGTGAAGCATCATGTGACCATGACCGTGCCCAATTTTATGACCTTTTTGGCCATGGTCATTAAGCAAATCACATTGTCGTTAAGTGAACCTGGCTTCCCCCATTGATTTTGCTTGTTGGAGGAAGGTCGCAAATGGTGATCAGATGACCCCAGGATACTGTAACTGTCATAAATACATGCTGGTTGCCAAGTGCCCAAATTTTAATCACGTGATTATACACTACCTGTATTCTATACTGTTGGAATAGAAAATACAGAGGTGGGTATTGTCTGCAACTGTTGACAACTTAGTCCACCTCCCCAGCTGATTCCTTTTAATAGTTTTGTGCAGATGTTAGAAAGCCCAAGGGGCAAAAATAGAATGTTGTAGAACCCTTTAGCATTACTGCCATGGAGAAGACCTCTAACCACTATTAAACTTGATTTGAGAAGAATAACTAACTTAGAAACCGGAGAGTCAATCTACCGAACAGAAAGTTTCTTTATAATTAAATGGGCATTTCAAAAAAATTCTGGCATATACAGGCATTGCCAGGAATACTATTTCTGAATAGTCTGATATAAATAATAGTTTCATGCTATTTATAATTGTTTATTATGAAAATTTTAGCAGATAAAGTACGCCTTGACATGTAAAAGTGTGCTCAACTTTCTAATATGTAAGGCCGGAGCCTAACATTTATTTGTCTGCCCAGACTGAATATTTCAGCCACCATAATAAATCTGGCACAAAAGAGCAGTAAGACTTTCACTGTTATGATAAGGAAATGTTGATGCAAGGGTGTCCACTGGAGGTAAAAAAAGGCAAGATGGCAACTGCAATGCTGTGATCAAAGCTCCACCTGTTTTTTACGTCCATCCCATCTGTGACACATATATGGGACATTTTTCAAATTTGGTTTTTAGTGTAACAATAAAAGGCCCTTTGTGTATATGTGTGTGAGACAAATTCTTAGATTTGATATGGCACTACAATGCTGCATAAAGTATGTAATAATCTGAACCTATTGTGAAAGGCCCGAATAGTCAGTATTCATTTTTTGTTTCCCAAAAAGCTGGTTCCATATGATATTTTTTATATGGTGGTATAATTGTTGAAAACTAGTTTGCACATTATCATCTAATCAGGGAATCTTAGGAAAATCTGTTCAGCTTCTCCCAGGCATCTGGGTTCAGCGGGGAGATGAGCTCTGGTACTGTTGATGAGTAATGGTTAACAGCTTATCCTTGGCACCAGAGGGTTTATGTTTGAGGGATTTGTTTGTTTTCAATCTTTTACACTGCCCAGAGTCACTTGTGTGAGTTGGGCAGCTATATAAATCATATAAATCATATAAATCATATAACGTAACGTAACGTAACGTAACATAACATAAAACATAACAACATAACATAACCTCTGGATAAGTTTTACTTGATTCAGAGTATCCGTTGTAGAGAATTTTACTTGATTGGGCAAAGCAACAGTCAGCTTTCCAAAGAGACTGGTTTCACTTATTCTTTGTATTCTCTAAAACAGAATAGTGTTCAGAAAAAAAGGAAGAAGGAGAAGGAAAAGCAAAGCAGGAGGGCCTACCCAACAACATCCAAGCAGAAGACCCAGTTAATGTATCTCCAGCATTATCTCCAGCACTCTCTGCAGTGAACTCTGAACATGGCCTGAAAGCTAAGATCTGAGGAAAACAGGTGGTAACTAAGTAGTTTAGCTATATTCCATCTGGAATTCTGTATGCATGATTGTTGCCATCCATTGTTTTCTCCATATTCCGCTTTTCCCAATATATTCCTTTTAATATCAGAGATTTGGCTTAATTGATTTAAAAGGGGAATGTCTCATTAAATCTTTCCCATGCAAAGGCTGCATAGTTGCACAGGTACCCTTTGGGTTTCAATATTAGCACAAGGTTATTAAATTCTGCATTTTTAGACTTTGGACAGGAAAATCCAGATCTTCTTTTCCGTTTTTCCTAGAACTGGCTGAAGGGAGAAGTCCTTCGTTGAAGGTAGTAAAATTCCCCATCTAGACAGGTGACACCTGGTGGCAACCTACCATAGGTATCTTTCGCTTGGGATCCTTGGAAGAAGAGGTTTGTCAGTAAGGTTTTAAATTTTCTTTTCTCCCAGTTCCAACTGTGCTAAACTATGGCAATCCGTGAGGGTTTTGACTTGGTTGTACCATTTAAATTCACACTATGCTATCATTCGGAAAACAGAATAGCTTATTCTGTCTGGAATAAGCAGAGCATCTGGAATCACTAAAATCACAGTTGAGAAAACAGGTGTCCTTTAGCTGACCTAGCAAATTTTTTGGTCAATGCTTGCTTTTTAAAAAAACTTACAGTACCAATTATAGTTTAACTGCTGGATATTTCTAGATAGAGCCAGTCCTGGCAAGAAAGTGCTAAGAATGATGCCTTTCACATGGAAACCCACAAGGGGTGAAGACAGTATATAGAGAAGGAACGATAAATATTTGTTGCATAATGATCAGCAATGTTCAGCAAGGGGATTGGATGTATTTTAATACCCATTTTGAACACTTAGTCCTTCACAGACATGTGGAACAAATAGAGAATGGTACACTTTTCAATCACAGCAACCTTGCGTATTCTTGATGTTGGATATTATTTTGAATTAAGGCAGATACTTTTCAGTCGTGGTTATATAGTGAAAAAAAAATCACAGAGAGCATTTCACTGGCAGGTCTCCATTCTCTTCCTGATGTCATCACCCATGGACCTTAGTGGGTTTCTACAGTTTGGCCCAAGATTAGATGTTAAATATTTAATGTAGAAAGAAAAGCAATTCAGGAATACTTGGAAACAGAGTTTTACCTTATGGCAATTATGATCTCCCTGAGCTCTCCTTAAACAAAGAGCTTTGTTCTTCTAAAGCAATTACCAGAAGTTAAAAAAAAATGACAATGCCAGTAAGACATTCAAAAGACACATCTGCAAAATGGGTTTCTCTTTCAGCCGGCCTGCGTATGGCTTGCTACCTTATATAAATTTCACATTAAAAAAATAGAGAGGAGGCTGCTCTTGGCTAAATATCTTGGTACTGAAATGGTTTGTTAGCCTGGTACAAAATGGCATTTACAAATTATCAGGAAGATAAGTAAAAAGCAACGGTGAGCAATTTCAATGGCAACCTTTTCAGCTCTGCTTACATGTGGGTAAATCATGAGTTTAACATTCAGAGATGTAGGCTCTCTCATGCTAAAAACTGTCCTTGTGATGCAGAGTACCACAAGGGTGAAATAGTAAGACAGAACAGCAGCCTTGTTCAAGTCCCTCAGTTAGACAACAACAGCAACCCTTAACCCTTAACCCTTAATGTTTAGGTATTTGATCGCTGCCAGGACTGGATATGTGGAAGAGCCTTGTTTCTATGATGCCATCAAGCTGGTCAGCCACCCCTGTATATAGCTGGATGTACGTATAGCTCTTTCTATGGGGATAGAAAACCCTGGTTAACCAGAGTCCCTGTCCCATTAGAGATAGCTCTCTGGGCTTACACCTGCAAATAAATTGGCTCCTTTCAGACTGATGCAGATCCCGTAAAGACCAGAGCACGCATTGGCCTCTAAGATTAGCCCATGTGATTCAGGCAGCACTTTTACATGTTTCATATCCAAGCAGGGGTGTCAAAAAAGTGAAGATGGGGGCCACAACCATGTGATGGTTGCCCTTTTTACATACCTGGTTGTGACTGGCATTTTAACATTTTTGACCCTCTCACTGAAGACACCCCTGCGTTCAGGGTCATGGGTAGGGATTATGTAAAGGAAATATGTAGGGAAGTTCACCTCTTTTAATAGGAGCGAGATACAAAAAATTACGTAATAACAGCTTGTAATAGTTTGTGTGTTTTTGTGTGTATGAGTTATATATATATATATAAAAGGAATGCTTATATGCCACTTCAATCATTATGATATTCTAAGAGGCATAAAAACATCAGTCTACACACACACTCACACACACACACACACAAACACATATACACAGACCACTAGATGGTTGCTAGCTACAGTATACACACATTTATAAGTGCATTTTCTCAGAATTTGTAAATGTTCAATGAATTGGATTATAGTAGCCATGTTTTTTTGTATTCCCCTTTTCTTTAGTTATTTAAAAATGTGTGTGGAGCCCAGTTTGAAAAATGCATCATCCAGTCTGTCAATCCTGATTGTTAGCAACTTAGGCATCTGCAAGGGGAAGGCAAAGGGTGGTGGTACAGGGGGAAAATGACAACCTGTACAGTATATGATGATATTTTATGCAAATGTTGCAACATATATATTTGTATTATATGTTGGACCATAAGTATGTACAGTAATAGCATTTATGTGATAATGTCATTGTAAAGATTGCCTATTCTAAAACACCATCAGACTCATGAGCAGGATCACAAAGATATCTGATTTATTAAAGAATAGTATGCAGGATCACAAAGAAAGCTGAGAATGAAAAAAGCGTGCCAAATGCAAACTAAAAACCCTCGGTGTGAATGAAATCCCTCCCCCCATAGAATCTTCCCAAGCTCACAATCCCAGGTGCTCCTAACGGCTTCTGATGGTCTGCGGGAAAAGTCCTTGAACAGAGCACATAACCCAAACACATTCCATTGAAATGAACACAGATACAGAGCTTGGTACAAAGTTTCACAGCAGCTCTTTCCCAAACAGAAACGCGCGTCAGCGCCATGGCATGTGAAACGTTATGATGTACAGTGTACATTGAAACAGTGAACATGACAGTCATTGTGTCATGATATCATTGCACATACAGTATGTTCTCATTTGGACAGATGCTGTTTTTTACAGGTATGGATAAAATGTATTCCTGAGTTAATGTTTGCTTGTTCTGTCTGTCTCTCTGTCTGTCTATCTATCTGACATCAGGCCATAAACCAAACAGTCAGAACAACATAATAATACTATTAAAAATCAATCATCAAATGCTCTCTGAATCAAACTAGTTAATAAGTTAATTTTTCAGAATCCTTGATATTCTTTCCTGGTGGGAACTATAATCCTGTGTAAAAATGTCTTCTCATTTTCCCTTGGAAAAGAATTCTCTGCATAAAAAGTATTCATTGATGAAAACTTCCCTTGGACAAAGGAATAAGAGTTGACAGGTAAGTGATTTGGCTTTGGATCATACAGTCCTAATTAAATACATTTATTTCTACTCTTTGGCAAATAATTCTTGGTGAATAAGATTGGATAACTGAATTTTGGCTTATTGTGGCAACCTGTCCCTACCATACAGGAATAATGTAATTGCCTCTCTCCATTTATCACCTCATCTCCAACTGGATCTAAAAATACCTGTGGAAAACACCACTGCTACAGACATAAAAAAGGAGAGGCAGCTGCACAATTTCTATTGCACTGCTAAGTTGCATGCAAACAGAACCAAGTAAGTCCTGAAAGAAAAACAGCCAGATGAAAATGGAGAGCAACAAAAATATATTCCAGTAAGTACTTTTTTAAATACACACAAAGACATTTATTTAATGTGTTTGCTATGGACAACTTGTTTAACGTGGTTTGCTAAGGACGAATAGTAAATAACCTGGTGGCTAATAGCCACTGAAGGGGTAGGGGTGGGGGCAATAGAGAAAAATGGCACCAGTCTTGGGACCAAAGACATCTAATCTGTTACTTATTCTTCTCCATTTCAAAGTTTCTAAGGAACCTTAAACACAGCCATCTATTGGTATAATACCAGTTTAGCATCTCAAT
Source organism: Candoia aspera (assembly GCF_035149785.1). NCBI lineage: Eukaryota > Metazoa > Chordata > Lepidosauria > Squamata > Candoiidae > Candoia > Candoia aspera. Next base: position 156,407,672 of record NC_086155.1, read on the forward strand.
TCCCAAGGAGAGCTGAGGATGCTCCAGTGAGGAATGTTGTGCTGGCTGCCTGCTGGAGCTAGAAGGATTTAAAATTGAGGAGAAGGGAACAGAGGGAGTTTTATTGGAATAGGGCACGTGTGGCTTGCTGGGACACGGAACAGAAGCAATCTATACTTCAAGATAAATGCTATATTCACATACCACACTAAGCCAGATTTGTTTAAACAGCCTGTTTTTTGAACGAGCCAATACTGTCTGGGTCTATGCATTACACTAGGTCATAAACCATATTTAACAAATAACAGTGACTAGGATCACAACACTTTAGTGAAATGATTAATCACAGAGGTGCAGAAGACGCTGCCAGGCCCACCTGTTCAGGAGCTCAGTTGCTGCAGCTTTCCCAAGGAATCACACATCTTAGCTAAATATTATTGCAAGCAGATTTAGTTGATCAACTCTGAGAGCAAAGAGCTCTGATAGATAGATAACCCCATCTACTATCTCTAAAATTGTATATCCTTCTCTCATTCTCTATATACCTCAGCCTGAAAAAGTTCTTCCCCTCCCAATGCCCTGACATTTATGACCTTTAGACCACCTATGGCCCTGTGGGTATCTGATGCAGCTGCAATACTCCAGACTCCTCCCATTTCCCAACTTCTCCCCACATCCCCTCATTGCCTGCCTCCCCCCCCCCCTGTCCTCCCTCCCTCCTTCCCATCTTACCTATTCACTCTCTCACACAGCCACTCACACAGAACAGGCAGAAGAAGGAAGTGCATTCCATGTACTCTAAAAGACAGCAGACTCTGCAGCTTTTTTTTCATTACTAAAGGGAACTGTGGCACTTAAAAAGAGTTTCATTTGCATAGTGCTTTCTACTGGTGAAGAATAAGTGGCAGGCTTTTAAAAAAATCGTCATTACAAAAAATAATAAAATACAGTTAAAATAAAAATAATAGAATAAAAAATCATATTACAATAATAGATTTGAGAATTTAAAAAATGGCCCTTAATGTAATGCATGAATCCAGCCATTGTAATTTCTTCAACAAAGCATGGTTAGAGCAAATTATGACTTAGGACAATCTCTGAACTCAACTTAAAGGAGGTCTTTGATCTTGCCATCAAACGTGTATGTTATATATAATAGGTTTTCAACTATTGTGTACTTAAGAGTGTCTGGGTGCTAAATAAATAAATAAATAAATATCCCATACTTTTAATAGTTGGGTAGAAGAGGAAATTTATCAGCTGAGACTCCTCCTACACCAAGCTACATCTATCGAACTTCCTTCCTTCCTTCCTTCCTTCCTTCCTTCCTTCCTTCCTTCCTTCCTTCCTTCCTTCCTTCCTTCCTTCCTTCCTTCCTTCCTTCCTTCCTTCCTTCCTTCCTTCCTCTACCTATCATCTATCTATCTTTATCTTTTCCGCTTGGGTATCTTTGTCCATCGGGCCATGTCCTGGGATGTTATAACAAGGATAATTTTTTAGAGTTTCTAATTCTTGTGTAAGATTCAGAGAACTACAGAATCAAGGACCAGAAGGAATCCTATAAGTCACTGAGTACAATGGGCTACATCCAATACTGTAGTGAGCAAGTACACTTCCTCTCAGGCAACACAATATACTAATGCTGTCCTCTACCTACCTGTGCAAATTTCAGATCTTTTCTAAAAGATCTGCTATGGGGCTAATTTGGGAGGGAGCTATATAAAAGCAAAAGTGCAGTGATTAGCAAGGAATCCATTTTTCCAGTAGAAGAGTATCAACCAGCATGTTGATACCACTTGATCCAACTTAAAATGATTTTGGAGAAACTATATCAGTGCATTGGATAATTATTATATCCTGGTACACAAAAAGGGTTTCAAGAGTTAGCAGCCAAATATAAACAAAGCATTTCTTTATTTGGGGAGAACTGGAAATTTTTTCCTGGCTGTGTCATACATAACAACTAGAAATAGAAGGAGTGATGACAGATTATAGTGCTGTACTGAAGTTTTACTTTAAGGTTGGGCTTCAACTAACAATATTACTTGAAAGTAACTTCGTTCCTTCAGCAATATCCATAAGGCAGGAACATGTACCAATTTTATTATGATATTTTTCCATTGCTGACATCAGGCACCAAAAAAACATAAGCAAGACGAACTTGCTGTAGATACTTCTCTGTGGATTTTGCTTGAAAGATGTTGAGAATTTTCAGATGTTCATCTAGAACAAGCGGCTGTAAAAATCTGTTTTAATGGGGTTTAAATGCACAATCCCACAGTGCATGAAAAGCTCTAAGGAATAAATTATTGTTGGCTAAGAGATAATGATGAAACTCAATTCTTTAGTGTGCCAATTGTTTATATCTCATAAAAGGCATCCCAAATGGTTTGAAAACATACATTAGTCTTCTCTGGAGAGATCTGAAGGGCATTCTTTTTATACAATTGCATCTTTAATCTTGAAAAAAATCTTGTAATCAGATTTTTTAAAAATGATTTGTTCTGGGAAAATTAATCTCATCATTGTGTGAAATTGTTTCACAAAGTTATTATTCTCCTTATTAATACAATTTACAGTCACTTTTTATGGACAACCTATGGCTTTGTTTGCATAACACATTAAACAGGGTTGGGAGTAACACTCTTGAATGTCCATTGTGATGCCAACCCAATATGGCCATCAGAGATTTTTTGGTAATTGGAAAATGCCATAAAATGACACTGAAATGGTATGTTCAGAGCCTGAGAAACATTCCCATTCTGGATACCTGTTCTCTCATATTGGTTAAAAGGACAGCTTCCTCAAGCTCACACAGAGGCTGTGGTAGTTGAGAGGTTGAGAAAGTTCCTGCCTTAACAGGCTGGGAGATAAAATGGCTTCTTAGCATGAAAATAATTCAGTTGTTGGATTTCTGGTGGAGGCATGGCAAACTAAATATATCTCTTGGAGAGCAGAGACAAGGACCGCAGCAAAGACAAAGAACTGGTGAATAGACCGGTCCTGCAGAACCTCTCCAGACAAGGAGAGGATGGCAGATCACCCACATGTGCTCTGGACGGTTGCTCCTCAGGAGGAGACCGCAGGACAGCCATCTCCCATGGGTTTGAGCACCGGGAGACAAAGGGATGGGTTATCACACTCACAACCACAGTGGAGCCTTTTAAAGGACACTCTCTGACCCTCACTTTCTAATCACTTTCAGAAATTGCTTATCTAACCATCTAAAAGCTATTAGAAATCTTCAGAATGACAAGTTTGAAAGGCACCTGGAGAGTCTATCTTCATTTCTGAACAAAATAAAAATTAACTATAAGTTTAAGAACTAAAAGAATTTGAAATAAACAGCAAAAAGCTAAATAAGATTTTGAACCAAAAAAGTTATACATGAATTAAGGGTCCATACAAATTTGGAACATTAAAACTTTTACTATAAGATTCTGGAACTAACTATATAAAATAAACAACTTTTTGTGGGAACCAAAATTATTTTCTCTACTGTAAGTCATTTTTTAATATATAAATTTTATTAAATATTTTAATTACAGTAATAAAACCTAATACACACTAAACTGAGAGAGAGAAAGGAAAATAAAAAGAGAGAGTAAAAAGTGCAAAGAAGGGAAGTGTAAAAAAGAAAGAAAAGAAAAAAACTGAAATAGAGAAAAAGAAATATATAGAGAAGTGACTTCCAATCTTCATCACAAGTATAAACAAGTTTGATAGCTCTTCACCCCTTATAAGGTTACAAACAGATATCTCTTCTTCCCATAACCCCATCTCTTATCTATAAGCAAAACCATGAGACATCTACTTTTCAATCCTGGTATCGCAAAAAGTCTGTAAAGAGTTGAGTTGCCAGAATTTCATAAAAACATGTCTTATTTTAACCTTGATCAAATAAACCAACTTTATATTCCTTCCTTTTACATCTGAAAATCTTAATCTTCAGTTCATTCAAATATTGTCATAGGATTTGATCTCTCTTCAATTCTTCATTGTCCCATTGCATAGGCTTCTTTGAGGCTTCAACAAGCCTCTTTTGTAAATTCAATAAAAAGACATTGTCCAGGTCATTCTCTTGGTTTATCATTTGCATTTCCTGTTTAATTTTTAATACTTCAGCCAGCTTCTTTTGTATATCCAGTAAAGAATCCTTATCTGGATCATTCTCTTGGCCTGCCACTTGTATTTCCACTTTAAATATCTTCTCTATCTTGTAATCCACAGTTTTTAAAATCCAATATTTCTGATTCCACTATTTCTGAATCAAGCAAAATTTGTTTCACACCTGTCATTCTTTCATTAATATCCTTTAAACATAGTCTTTCCATAGAAGCAGATATCGTTGGTATTGTGGCTACTAATTTCTGGCCCCATTCTTTGAAGATCTCCTTTACTATTTCAAATGTTATAGTGTTTTGTGTCATTGTGTAAATCCCAATCTGACTCAAAACCAAAAGCAGATTTTTTTTCTTTTTGCCGGAATCTTTAGTCCATTCTAGTGTCAATAGAATAGACCTGAACATGGACTAAATCAGATTTGAATCAGATCAAGGCTGAGTCATGTAATATAATTTCTCTCAGTTTAGTGTGTATTAGCTTTTATTACTGCAATTGAAATATTTAATAAAATTTATATATTAAAAAATGGCTTACAGTAGAGAAAATAATGTCCTGCTTCTGACTATCTTTGGAACATGAGGCTGAAGTTGCACGATGGATCTAGCAGCTTCTCTTCAGCTTCAGTAGCCATGCTAATACATTTTCATGTTTTTGTTCATCATCCTCTCTACTTGGTAACAAACACCACGACAGGTCTGTGAGCTTCTATTAGGTCTCTTTGTTTAACCTTTTGGATTTCTTGCTAACTGATTTGTGTTTATCAACAGACATGGCCATATGGTATGTAGCAGATAGTTGAGATATTTAGCCACATAAGATTTAGCCTGGAAATCCTACCATCGGCATTATCTCCTGGCTCTCACTATTTGTGGGACAACCCCTGTGATTATTGTCATATTTGATCTCTCTCTGATTATTCAGAATAAATCTGCCACACAGGAAGCAAAAATATATACAGTATGTCACTAAAACTACAAATCCCAGCTCAACTGTACAAGCACCCTTTGTATAATTCAGGAGGGCTAGAATCAATCACTACTTCTCAGAAAGTTATTTGTTTAATATTGCTTCTGAGTGGCTTCAGCAGGTCTGAGAAAATCTGGACAACAGGTGGTGAGATACAAAAAAAGAATTGATATTGCCAAATTGTAAATCCCAGCAGCCCTGGCCAGCCTGTTGAATGCTGAGAGATGCTGGTATCTGGAACAGTATCTGGAAGCTGGGTCTCAGGTACTTTATCCTTGAGTTATATACACTACAGAATCTCAATAGATGCAGCCTGTATTGGTACACAGATCCATGGAATTTTGACCCCATCTTTATCCCCAGCAGCTGGTAATCTAGTGGCCAGGGGGCTATTTTTTGTGTCTGCTTTGATGGCTAACGGCCACTGATATGTCTATTCTCCACAAATTTGTCATGCCTTTTTTTAAAGCCATTATATTATGATTAATAATAAATAATCTTGGTGCATAATTTATAAAGGCATTTAAGTTAGGGCTGATTGCCACATTTCATGGCCATGAATTCCATAAGTTAATTATGCAATGTGTTGATGGAAGATGAAGCTTTAATGCTAAGGCTCAAGGTAACAGCATTAGTAGTGGCTTTTTCCCCCTCTGAATACAAAACAAATACAAAAGGTCTCCTATTAAGTCTTCTTTGAAATTCCCACATTATTTGAAGTAAATAAATGGATTATTTTCTCTATCTATACTTGGCTTTTTTATACATCTGGATTTAATATTAAACAAGTTAAACACTGTATTACATTAACTGTATTTTTTTTTTTGCCAGCACATTCAAAACATACTCATGAAGAAAATAGTAGTAAAATCTTAGCTCTTTAAATACTTCCTGCTTTTAATTTATGACAGGAAATACACAGATTAAACAATAGCAAGAATGAAGTTTCCTGCTATTTTCTGTCTACGCACGTATAATTTCTCATACTTCTTAGATGTATCCTGATAGGGATGCTTTAATATTCTGCTGAAACTGAATTTACTAATCATTATATTAAATATATGTACACGTCACCTTCCCTTATACATAGTATATTTGAATGAATAGGCAGTGCAAATGGACATTAAAACTTTTAAAATCAATGCATGCTTCATTAATTTCAATAGACTGACTTCAGTGTAATTGTAGCTAAGATCCTTAGCCAATGAGTTGTTACCATATTCATTTAAGTCCTATTGAGCTCAATGAAATGAAAGGAGTATCACAGTGCAATCCATTTAATATTCAGAAAGAAATCTTTATTGTGCTTGTTCAATAGTATACTTAGGATTTTATCAATCATGCATTTATGGTGTTTGTTTCCAATATAGCCTTTAACCTGTTTTATATATTAAAAAGTTGCCTATAATGGTATCTCATAATTTTCAACAAGTCAATCTGAGGAAATTTCTTTCTGTCTATGTTATATCCCCAGGTAGTAACTTATTATAAGGTATATATTATCAGGTTTTGAGAAATACATGGAATAGATTGTTATTGAAAACCCATCAGTGTTATCTCAATAAATTATTGTTTAGTTAACAGATCAATAATTTAGATTAAGATAAATCTAGCAGTATCTAATTTCCATTTATGTACAGAGTGCTTCAACTCCAATTGGAACCTAAGTTATTTTCAGAGTTGAACAATTCAGAGATGGTAAGACTGGATCTCCAAAAGTCTCTACCTGCAAGAAGCATGTGGCGGGATGTTTTGTGTGAATGTCCTCAGTCCTACCTGCCATTATTACAGCAATTGAGACACACAATGGACATTCTATTTGTATGTATAATTTCCCAGAGCTGATCCATGCCTTTCAGAAAGAATATGAGAAGCAACTTTAAAGGCAATTTGTGTGACAGGTTGGGAAGGTTCTGTAGACAGAGAGGGTCAAGTTTTGTTTGTTTGTTTGTTTTTAATGACATGGCTAGTAAAGGTAAAGGTTTCCCTTGACATTAAGTCCAGTCGTGTCCGACTCTAGGGGGCGGTGCTCATCTCCGTTTCAAAGCCAAGAGCCGGCGCTTGTCCGTAGACACTTCCATGGTCATGTGGCCGGCATGACTACACGGAACGCCATTACCTGCCTGCCGAAGCAGTACCTATTAATCTACTCACATTTGCATGTTTTCGAACTGCTAGGTTTGGCAGGAGCTGGGACTAGCAACGGGAGCTCACCCCGTCACGCAGATTCGAACCGCCGACTTTCCGATCTTCTGATCGGCAAGTTCAGCAGCTCAGCGGTTTAACCCGCAGCACCACCGCGTCCCATCAAATGACATGGCTACCTCTGCATAAATTTGCTCATCCCACATTCTGGGTAGGCCAAATCACAAATGTAATTCTATGTTAAGGGATACTCTAAATCCCAAGGAGTTATACTATATTTAGAATCATATTTCAATACTGCTTTCAGAAATGAGAAAAGGACCATCATGAAATTGTAAATTATTATTGAAATGAAAGGCATCTTACATCTTGAATGTTTCTAATATTGTGGAATGTAAATATTATGATAATCTGAACATACACAATAGTTTTCCTTTCATTGAAACTGTAGGTGCACTCAAAATGCATCAACTGTGTAGATGCACTAAACTGTCCTATTTTATTGAAATTCAAATTTGAAACTCTTTCTGGATCTCTCTCTTAAAAAAATGGAGAAATAAAAGAAAATTCAGAATAAAACACTGTTAATCTCAGAAGAGACCAATGGATTTTCCTTCATTCATATAGTTAAAAGCATTGACACATGTCTTTGTCATCAGATGCAAGAAACTTTTGGCATAGAATAGATGTGTCATTCCTGGAAGCAACAGTCAACCTCAAAGTACTTTCAAACATTTATAAACACACCCTTTTGAATTACATTATGAACACTTCAGTTTTTGAATGTAAGTAACAGAGCTGAGTACCTATGTTTGTTGCTACTTCTTTAATGGATCATTTGGCCTATATGCTGGATAGCAAAACAGACAATTATAAGAGTCATTATCTTGGAGACTAAACTTTTAAGTTATATTGCTGCTTCACAATGATGTATTAGCTATCCCTCCCTCCCTCCTTCTGCCCACTGCTCCAATCACAGTGAGCTTCATAAAAATGGATTAACTTCATATGACTGGAAATTTGAGAATCAAGCACACAGTTGATTTTTCAGCATTAATTCTATTCCAGAAAGTCCCATATGAATTTTTCAAAAATACTATGGATAAAACATTTTCCATTACAATTATTAAAGAACGAAAGGCAACATATGAATCAGTGCATGGATGTGGTGGAAGCAAGGATGGTTTGCAAATTTAGAAAGATATGGAGAGATACAGTGAAGGGCACTGGTGCAAACTAAATTTGATTAGAATTCCTTTTTTCTTATTTCCTTTGATTCTTTGGCTTCCCAGTTCTTACTCTTTTTCTGAACTAAGCAGCGTATCACTCACTCTAAAAGTGAACAGCCTGATCCCTTATTGTTATTATGTATATCACTACAGACTTTTTATGATCCTTGGAAATCAGTGAAATCCTGGCTTTTTTTGTCATGATATGATATGATATATGATATGATATGATATTATATATAGAGAGAGTATAGGTTTTAATGTTATGGGTTTTTAAAATTTATTGTTTGTTTTTGTTGTTGTGCACTGCCCAGAGTTACATTGTTTGAGATGGGTGACCTTATAAACCTAGGAAGTAAATAAATAATATACTATATATATGGTACCTATCATCTGTGGAAACTCTGTGGTAGTGAACAATTTCTCCAGATTCCATAAAGGGCTTCTGAGCTTTCCCTGGAAGTGCTTAATAAAAAGAATCTTGAATCTGTGTGCACAAAAGACATGGAAAAAAATGAAGCTTGGATGTGCTCCCTTGCTGCCAGCCCCAATATTCTTCTCAGGGGGCAACCTCCTGTTTTAGGGACAGAAGCCACTTGTCAGGAAATGGGACTTGTTTTTCCTTCAGTTAAATGTATGCAACATACCGTGCATCTGAACTGTCTTCTAGCCATAGAATAATGTATGAAAGTGCAGGGAAAAAACTTATTTACCAAAGATGAAAGTACAAAGGTAGTATATACTCCTCACTTTTTCCTACACTTTTCTGGCTATAGGTGGTAGAGAGAATTAGGTTACACTGCCCTCCTCAAACTTTTCAGCAAAGACTTGGGATTCAGTATCAACAGGCCATTTAGGTATATGATAAAGGCTTTGTGATAATTCAGGAATAGCTTGGCATTTTTACTTTCTTCCACAATTTACCAGGATTGTAGACTTGGTTGAGTCTCAGTCCACTAATTTACATACTGCAATACAGTGAGATGCTGAATGACTGGCCTCATTAACTAATTCCTATTTATCTGTTGAACAGCATCACAGAATGTTTGTAGGAACTGATCGGTCTTGATAGGTCAAAAGCATTCATGATAATTTATCTGTCGTTCTTAACATTAAAGGACAACAACAACAGCTACATGGTAAAATATATTCTTTTGTTTTTATTTGCTTATTTGGAAATGTATATGATGGCCTATCTTAAACAAACAACTCTAGGTGGATAAAAATATAAAACCAAAGGAAAAATACAGTGAAAAGCAAATAAAATAAATGTAGGAATTTACCATGGCTGATGTATTTACAAATTGCTGGAAAAATAAAAAGTGATTTCAAGAAAGGAGGAACTTTAAGAAAGATGATAGAATTTGAAACACTTATTCAAAACCAAGAACACCTACTAGGAGATAGATAGATAGATAGATAGATAGATAGATAGATAGATAGATAGATAGATAGATAGATAGATAGATATAGAAATAATCACAGTACTGGAAGGGGAAGAGCTATGGGAAAAAAATCAATAAAATTCATTTCAAGCTATAATTTAAGGGAAAATTGGTATAAAATGTTTTACACATGGTATATAATTCCAACAATAATTACCAAGATAGAGAAATCATAGAGCAATAGATGTTGGAAATGCTGTAACAAAGAAGGGACATTTTATCATATGGGATGATTATGTAAAAAAACTTAAAGATACTAGAAAGAAATAGATTGAAATATTCAGAAAATCCCAATAATATTTAAACTAAAACCACAAATATTCTTATTAGGTATAATTTCAGAAAACGGTATCGATTCAAAAAATATCGCAATTTACTAAGATATATGGTGACAGCTGCAAGAACAAATTTGGCACAACATTGGGAAAGAGGAACTTTGCTGATGATAGGAGATTGGGAGACCAGAATTGAAGAATATTGGCAAAACTGACAGCCAGTTTGGCCTAGTGGCTAAGGCACCAGGCTAGAAACCAGGAGACTGTGAGTTCTAGTCCCGCCTTAGGCATGAAAGCCGGCTGGGTGACCTTGGGCCAGTCGCTCTCTCTCAGCCCAACTCACCTCACAGGGGTGTTCTTGTGGGGAAAATAGGAGGAGGAAGGAGTATTAGGTATGTTCACCACCTTGAGTTATTTATAAAAATGATGAATAAAAAAAAGGTGGGATAAAAAAAAATTGACAGTATATATCAATAATAGAAGTCTAACCTATTTAAGGTTTAAGCAAGAATTTAAGCAAGAAGGTCCCCTGTTAAATGACATTACACAGCAGGATACTTGAAATATGGTTTTTAGGAAGAAAATTATGAGACTTATCAAAAATAAAAGATGAAAGGATTCAAATAGATACTAGAAATAATCTTTAATGTTTAATATAAAGCACATATATCTAGACTCTAGCTGGCAGTTGGAGAAATAAATGGAGAGGAAGGGGAGAAAGTGTTTGTTACTAGAAAGTGTTCCCATCATGTTTTTATTTATGCTTTGTTTAGGCTTTGCAGTTGTTTCTTTCTGTGTTATTCAACTGTTACTATCCAGTGTAGAACGTTTGCTTTTTAAGTATTTCATTATTCTAACAGTAAAAACATCTTTAAAAAGTAAAGCAAAGCAACCATAATAAATACCAAAGCTGAGGTATCCCATGGGTCCAAATGCACGTCTAACAACCCAGCCCTAATGTCAGAGGGAAATGGCAGGTCATCATGGCTTTGCGGAAGGCTGACAGGGTCAAGGCCATCCGGGTCTCAGGGAAAGGGACTGATCCATAGTTCCTGAAGTTCTGAGGAAAACTGTGTTTACCAATATGTGCAGTACACCTACCAAAATTCAGCTTAGAACCAACAATTACTGCAGTGTACTGTACTGTAAAAAGTCTGTTTCAGCCAGCCATGGTTTTGAAAAGTTCAAAATGCAAATAAAGGATATACCCATTGGTTTAAAATGTGTACAATTATTTTTCTCTGGTCTCTGTTATTATGACTACTGTTGATGGCATAGCAGGGAAATGCCTCCCTCTTAAATTCTATTTATTTGTTTATTTCTTGCTAGGCTAGGGTATTTCCTACTCAGTTTGTCTTTTTTGAGGCTTTCAGAGATGTTCTCCTTGAACGTAATGGTTTTGAAGAAGACTTCTGTCTTTTTCAATAATTGGAGTATCTATCTACAGGGGTACTTTTTTTTTTAGGTGTACTACACATATTTTTTAAAATACTTTTAATAGTTGTAATGTCTATCTGAGAGCCAGTGTGGTGCAGTGGTTAAGGCATCAGGCTAGAAACAGGAGACCGTGAGTTCTAGTCCCACCTTAGGCACGAAGCCAGCTGGGTGACCTTGGGCCAGTCCCTCTCTCCCAGCCTTAGGAAGGAGGCAATGGCAAGCCACCTCTGAAATCTTGCCAAGAAAACTGCAGGGACTTGTCCAGGCAGTCACAAGGAGTCAACCCCGACTTGAAGACACACACACACACACACAGACAGTGCCTATCTACAGCTTTGTGAACTACAATAATGTTTCTTTATTTGCAGTCACAAAGGAAACATCATGAAATCTTGGGTTCCTCCTGCAGCATGTTTCAGCTGTTGAAAACTATCTAAGTGCTGAAAAATAAAACTCTTTCCTGTCTCTCCACCTTCTTTAAGTTGATTCTGGAATGCAGAAGAAGGTTCTCAATTTATATAATATTATGTAATATTTCATTTATCTGTAGAGATTTGCTAAGTTGCTAGATATATTAAATCTAATGTTCATGTTCTTTCATAGCACTGTAACTAGAATGTCCTGTTTTGAATGTAATATTAAAGCATAATTTAATGGTATGAAGATAAGCCAACCAAGTCTCAGGCTTCCATTCATTGTGCATCATGTGCTTGAAGATATTAAAACATCTGCTTCTTAACTATCACAGTTTGTTATGTCTAGACCAAGAATTATGATTAATATTTATGATATTTAAAAATAAGCCAGGATCCATATCAGACATAACAACAGTTTATTGTAAGCTTAGACATGGGAGCAGATGGTTCTAATTGTCTGTTATATGCTAGAAATGCATTAGAGAGAGGAGGGAGAGGTCCTTAAGCTCAACATCTGAACAGGTTTGTTTGAATAATGCTAAATGAAGAACAGGAAATTCCTGCTTTGTAGGACAGACCCACCCCATGATGTCTTTCACTTCACTGTTGCCCCTGCCTAGCCTGTCTGCCCAGCAGCTTTCAGGGCAGAGAGCGAGAGAAGGGCTATGGCTCAGCTCATTGCAACTCTGAACCCATCCACTGTTAGCATATATGACAGAATAGCTCCGGTGGAAAAAAATGTTTTCCCATCCCAATAGGTTTTTGTACTACTGATTTTCTGCTAATTCAGAACTGAGTTGCCTTTAAAGCTTAATTTAGAATCTGTCCCAGAATTTTTTAGGTCACTGGTCAAGCATTATTGTGGGCTTCCTGAGCCTGTAAGAACTGGGGTGCACAAATTCAACAATGATTCTTCCTAAACTTCTTGGCTGCCTAATGCAAAATGAAAATGCCACGGTGGGATGGTAGTCTCTTAGACAACTACAGAAGCTGGAAAAGTTAAAAGTACAAATGCCCAGTCCCACTTTTTAGATACTGCAAAAAAGGCTTGCAGATACTGCAAAAAAGTTATGAAAGTGAGTATTCACTTTACCTTTAGTTGATTGAAACCAACACTTTCCATTAGCACTGGATCCACTACAGTACCAGTGTTAACTTACAAATAATATGGTACCATAATCTTATTAGAACCTTTAATCTTATTGATAGTTTAATCTTAAAATCAATAATATATTTCAACAAGTAGTTTGCCATTTTAACAGTAGATTTGAAAGTTGGTACTTTCTTAACAGGTTCATCTTTAAAAAAAGGTCATTAAAGAATCTTGCATCATATTGAATTAGACTAAGAAGCTTTCATATAATTTATTATTTGATTTGCTTGATTAATGAGCCATGCTAGATTCCATATTGATATGTAAAAATCAAGTTCTCCTACAGGTCCATTATGCACTTAAATTTTGAGGCCCTATTGAATGCTCTCAAGTTTTCTCTCAGTGGACCATCAAATCGAAGACTGTTAGTAGGAGTGATCTGATACATTTGTATACAATGCCTTTAATGTAGTTTAAAATGTCAGAAACAGTATACAATTAAAGGAACTAAAATATAAAAAATATTTTAGCTTCAGATACCAGAGAGAATTCAAGTGAATATATTGACAGTTGCAGTGATTCATCTCTACTATCATTTTCTTTGGGGGAAAAAATGTCCTAAGTTATTATTGCTCAAAATGCAGGTTTTCATTGGAAAAACAAATTCTGTATGTTAAGCGTTTTATTTTAAATGGAAGAAAAGAAAAATGCACCTGGGTCAAATATGCATTCCGGAAAATGTGGTATGTCTTAGGGGCATGATTAGTTTTTCTTTAAGTATAATTCGACATGATATGGGCTGTAATAGTTCCAGCAAAATTAGTTAAAAATATAAATTTAGCAGCTGTAATGACAATATATATATGACAAAACTTTCTAAAGCTTGTAATGACCTAGAAAAGGAAATAAAATGCAAAAACATATCAACAGTTTTCCAAGGTGAATTTTTTATTTATAATTTATTTTTATAAAAGTACTTTTTGTTGTACTTTTAATTGTCATACTCTAAAGTGTAATATAAGCTTTAGGATTCTACTAAAAATGTTCATTTGCATGATATAGTGGAATCTTCTATGATAAAGAAAGCCAGTTTGGTCTAGTGGTTAAGGCAATGGGCTAGAAACCAGGAGACTGAGAGTTCTAGTCCTGCCTTAGGCATGAAAGCCAGCTGGGTGACCTTGGACCAGTCCCTCTCTCTCAGCCAAACTCACTTCACAGGGTTGTTGTTGTGGGGAAAATAGGAGGACAAAGGAGTATTTGGTATGTTCGCTGCCTTGAGTTATTTATAAAAATAATAAAGGTGGGATAGAAAATAAATAAAGTTAAAAATTAAAAAATAAAGACTGAATTGTTTATAAATCTCTTCTGGTATGCAATAGTTCTAACCAGTGGTGTTGTCACTTGTTCTAATAAGATGTTACTGAATTGCTAAAATGTCAATCTAAGGGTGGGGACAGAGCCAGAGTGAATAGTCTACCCTGACATATGTATGATATAGTTCCTGATTAAGTCATTGCACTCAATAAATGTAACCATGATAGCAACCTTCCCTGCCTGAGGCACCTTTCAGATGTATGGATTTCAACCCCTAGAATTCCCTAACCAGTGTGTCATTGCTGCAAATGCTTGCATTGGAAGTCAACATATCTAGATAGCAGCAAGATTGGGGATGTTTAGCTAATAAAGGAAGTTTGTGGGAGATATGAGTCTTCCTTAGGACAAAGTCATAATCTGATCTGCGAACATAAAGTGTTATTAGCAAAATAGTGTCTATCTTGAATCAGGAACAAATCTTCCCTGTTTCACATTGAAGGTGAGAGAAAGTGCATGCTTGAAGTCAAAGTAATTCCTATGGCATAATCCTGAGTAGGTTTAACTAAACATTAAAAATTAATTAATAATTAAATCCCCCTTCATAATTTTATTGGGCATAATTACATAAATATAATAGATAGTCACAGTATCTGCAGAGGGTGAAGGGATGGTTAAAATCAGCAAGATGGAGGCTGGAGTGTTGAGATACAAGCCCCACCTCTTTTTTCCTGTGTCAATGTCTGTCATGAGTGCCGTTGAGCTAAAGTCATCAGCGCAATGGCACTCATGACAATGACAAGGAAATAAGTGAAGGGGCACAAGATAAGTAGCCATCAACCCACAACGACTAACGGCTAACAAACAATAGCTAAACGAATCACGGAGCCACCCAAGCCATCAGCGGCAATACAACGGGGATCGCCCAGCTGAAAGCAATCAGCAGAAGAATGGAAACCTGAGGATGGGCGATCCTGGAAACCCTCAACCAATGGCAGGGCAACGCATGGGACAAAGGGGGGTGACGTGACCGTGAGCGAGGGGGCGCTGACCGGCGCGGGGTATTTAAACCCCGCACCGGCGCGCTCCTGTCACTCTCAGCTTTTTTCTACCAACGTTGTACCTGCCCTGAAATAAACCAGAACCTGATTTGCAAACCAGCGTCTGAACGTTATTCAGAGGTAGGCAGCGCATGACATAAAGCTGAGAGTCATAAACTCAGCCTCGCCGAGCCCCACCGGACGACAACGAGCCGCGGGAGGAGTAGACGGCGAGAAGACCAGCAAGATGAGGCCGGAACGGCGCGGGCAAGGAGGGCGAGCCGCGCGGCAAGAGACAGAGGAGGACCGACCGAGGCCAGAGGCACCGCGGACTCCCGGAGCCATGGACGCCCACCCCACCCGACCCGAGCCTCAGCTCCAACCCCAAGGGGAGATGGCGACGGAGGCAACCCGACCGCGGGAGGGAGCAGCACGACTTCCGAAACCAGCGGAGGACCCCGCGCCCCACATCGCACCCCAGCAACGGGCGTGGAGCGACAGCCCCACGGTGCTCAACACGGAGGAGGACGACGGAGACACCCATCAGACGGAGGAGGAAGCGGACCCGCGGCGGAGGGACGATGAATCCCACCGGCAACCCACCCCCGAGGACGCGCCAACGGAACCGGCCCCAGCGGCGGCGCGGGCTGTGGACGAGGAGGCACGAGCTGAACTCGCGGCCATGCGGGCTCAGCTGACGGAACTCCGGACCATGCTCCAGGCGCTTATGCCCCCCGCGCCACCCAACGACGTCCCCGCACAAGCCCACACCCCGAGCGAAGCACCGAACCCACACGGGCCAGCGGAGAGCCAGCAGACGGCACAGGCAGCCGACACCACACCCCGGGAAGCGAGAGGCGGGGCCGCGCAAAACGCCCGGGCCCCAAAGGACTTCCCCATCTTCTTCGATGGGACCCCCTCAAAACTCTCGTTTTTCGTTACCAACGCTAGGGAGTTCATGGGGAGGCACGGACACTCCTATGACTCCGAGGCCGACAAGATCGCCGCCGTGGCGATCAAACTCCAAGACAGGGCGGCGGACTGGTACGTCCAACTGTACGAGTCCAGCTCCCCCGCCCTCGCCACCTTCCCTGCTTTCATCAAAGAGATGAAAAACTACTTCGAAGACCCCCTAGCTAAAGTACGGGCGAAAAGCGCACTCCAGAGACTTAAACAGGGCACACGCACGGTCCCTGACTACGCCCTGGAGTTCAAAGCCCTCGCGGGAAAGGTCTGCGACTGGTCTGAGACCACCCTGCTGGAAATCTTCAAAAGGGGGCTCAACCGCGACGTTCTCCAATGGGCCCTCTACCGCGACGACCCAGAAACGTTACACGGGTGGATCCACCTCGCGGGGAAAGCCGAACACGCGCACCGCACCTTCCTTATGACAACCACGGAAGACACAAACTACGTCGGGAAAAAGGTACCCGCACCACACGGGGGGATGGCCGGCCCCATATACCCAAAAAAGAAGTTCAACCGGGAGCCCTGCGGGAGGTGTGGCAAATTAGGGCACAAGACGGCGGATTGCTTCGCCAACCGACCGCCGACCAGCGCGCCCAAGCCCGCCCCGAAAATTAGCCCCAAACCACCCAACCCGGGGCCGCCCCCTCACCGCCGAATGACCGTGGCCACAGCGACACCGGAAGAGGGCTGGGACGCTTACTGGGGGGAAGAGGACAATACCGACCCCGACCAGCCGGCGGGAAATGCTCCCCGCTTGCCCTGAGACGCGTGGCGAGGCAGGCGGTGGGACAGCAACGCGGACCACCTCAACGAAACGACAAAAGCTCCGTAATATTGGCAGCAATTCAACTCTCTGCCGGCAACGGAGCCACCACGGCCGCGGCACTAGTGGACTCGGGGTGCTCAAAAAACCTCATCCACCCCGACCTAGTCGCCAAACTCGACCTCCGCTGCTTCCCCCTCCCCACGCCGCTGGCATTCCATCAGCTGGACGGCTCTACAGCGGGAGGGAAACCAGCCACGCTACAAACCGAGCCGGTCACCCTGCAAATGGGCACTCACACCGAGCGCACATCGTTCGTAGTCACGCCCATCGGACGGCCCATTGCAGTCCTGGGGATGCCATGGCTCGCGAAAAACAACCCGCGGATCAACTGGGCGACCCGCACCTTCACATTCGGCGACGGCGAGTATCGAGCACCAGTACCAGCTGGCAAAAGCAACCCCACGGTAGGACGAGCGGAGGCGACCACACAAGACAACGCCGCTACCACAGCAGACCTACCAGAACAATACGCCGACTTCTCCGAGGTCTTCGGAGAGGCAGAGGCAGACCAACTACCCCCCCACCGCAAGACGGATTGCCGGATCGACCTACTGCCCGACGTCCCCCTACCTAGACCAAAGATCTATTCGATGACCCCGAAGGAGATGGCAACCCTCCGGGAGTTCATCGATAAAAACCTAGACAGGGGATTCATAGAGCCAGCATGCTCACCGGTCGGAGCCCCCGTCTTATTCCGGGAGAAGAAAGACGGGACCCTACGGCTCTGCACCGACTACCGGGGCCTAAACGCGGCTTCCCTGTCCAACAAATACCCCTTACCCCTGGTGAAGGACATGCTCGCCCACCTGTCCACGGGCAAAGTCTTTTCCAAATTGGACCTTCGCGAGGCGTACTATCGCATCCGAATCAGGGAGGGGGACGAATGGAAGACGGCGTTTAACTGCCCCCTAGGCGCTTTCCAGTACAAGGTACTGCCCTTCGGACTCGCGGGGGCCCCTGGGGTGTTCATGCAGCTCATCAATGAGGTACTGCATGAACATCTGTTTAAAGGGGTCCTGGTCTACATCGACGACGTCCTCATTTACACAAAAACACACGAGGAACACGTAACCTTAGTCAGGCAAGTCCTCGACAAGCTCAGAAGGGCGCAGCTCTATGCAAAGCCTACAAAGTGCGAGTTTCACAAAGAGCGCCTAGACTATTTGGGGTATCGAATCTCCGGGGACGGCATCAAAATGGACCCCGCAAAAGTCGAAGCGGTGCTAAACTGGGAGCGGCCCCGCAACAGACGGCAACTACAGAGCTTCCTGGGATTCGCGAATTTCTACAGGTCCTTCGCCCGGGGGTTCGCTGAGATAGCCCTCCCCTTAACGGACCTCCTCAAAACCAAAGGGGTGGGGGACACCCGACGCGCCAAGAACCCAGGCACAGTGCTGAATTGGACTCCCGCGTGCCAGACCGCATTCGACAAGCTGAAAGCGCTGTTCACGACGGAGCCAATCCTTGCGCACCCGGACCCAGAACGGCCGTTCGTGGTCCAAGCCGACGCCTCAGACTTCTCCCTGGGAGCCATCCTGCTACAAAAAGACTCCACGGGGCTCCTGAAACCATGCGCCTACCTGTCAAGGAAGTTCTCCGAGACAGAGAGGCGATGGCACGTCTGGGAGAAAGAAGCCTTCGCGGTGAAATCGGCACTAGAGACATGGCGTCACCTACTCGAGGGAGCCACCCAACCATTCGAGGTCTGGACGGACCACCGGAACCTCGAGGCCCTACGAACGCCTAGACGCCTTAGCCCAAAACAGGTCCGATGGGCCCAATTCTTCAGCCGCTTTGATTTCCAGCTGAAGTTCATGCCGGGCAAGAAGAACTTCCTGGCCGACGCCCTCTCCCGGCTGCCCCAAGACGAAGAGCCCGCCCCAGACACCATTGGGACGGTCCTATCCGCCTCGCAACTGGGGATGGCCGTGACCACCCGAAGCGGCGCACGGAGGCAGCTCGACGCTACGGCGCAGCCGACGGCGGGACAACCGGCGACGGAAAGAAGCCAACCGCAACTACCAGGGGGAATGCGCACGGACCTCGCCGCCGCCCTCAAAACCGACCCCTGGTTCCTGGCAAACCCCGACAAGGTAACGATGGCGCAAGACCTGGCATGGGGGGAAGGCAGAAT
Source organism: Candoia aspera (assembly GCF_035149785.1). Classification (NCBI taxonomy): domain Eukaryota; kingdom Metazoa; phylum Chordata; class Lepidosauria; order Squamata; family Candoiidae; genus Candoia; species Candoia aspera. Next base: position 156,427,062 of record NC_086155.1, read on the forward strand.
CTACGTCCCGGACTCGCAACGCCAGGCGATCTTGCATAGGTCACACGACGCCAAGCAAGCGGGACACTTTGGGTTCCTCAAGACCCTACACCTAACACGGCGCCAATTCTGGTGGCCCGCGCTCAGGCGAGACGTAAAAACCTACGTGGCGTCCTGCCCAACGTGCGCTAGGGCCAAACGGGCACCAGGCAAACCCGCGGGGCTATTGCAACGGGTGGCAGAACCCTCCCGCCCATGGGAGGAAATCTCTATGGATTTTATAGTGGACCTCCCACCCAGCCAGAAGAAAACGGCCATTTGGGTGGTGAAGGACTACTTCTCAAAGCAGGCCCACTTCATCCCCTGCACGTCGGTCCCATCCTCACAACAACTAGCCAAACTCTTCCTCATCCACGTGTACAGGCTACACGGATGTCCCGCACGTGTGGTGACCGACAGGGGCACACAGTTCACCTCCAAATTCTGGCGGGCCTTCCTGAAGCTGACGGGGACCCAACAGGCCCTATCTACGGCTTGGCATCCGCAGACGGACGGAGCCACTGAGGTTCTTAATGCCACCTTAGAGCAATTTATACGATCATATACGAACTACCACCAAGACGACTGGGCTGAACTGCTCCCGTTCGCCGAAGTCGCATACAACAACGCCGTCCACACGAGCACGGGGAAAACCCCGTTCGAAGTAGTCTCGGGGCGCGACTTCGTCCCCATACCGGAGCTACCTCAACCCCCGGAACCCCAGGTGGACGCCAGCGACTGGGGACGGAAGATCGCGGAAGCATGGCCAGTAATCACGGCGGCGCTGAAGGAGGCACAGGCTGCTTACAAAGAGCAGGCCGACAAGCACCGGCGCCAACAACCGACGTTCCAGGCGGGGGATATGGCCTATCTCTCCACCAAGTTCCTAAAGTCAACCCAACCCTCGAAAAAACTGGGGCCTAAGTACATCGGGCCGTTCCGAGTCACGCAAATAGTGAACCCGGTAGCAATACGCCTGGACCTGCCACACAACCTCCGGAGACTCCACCCGGTGTTCCATACCAGCCTCCTAAAACCGGCAACCACCTCCCGATGGCACCCAAGCACGCCACAGCCCGCACCGCTAATGATCGACGGGCAACACCACTTCGAGATCAGGGACATCCTCGACTCCCGAAAGCAACGAGGAACTCTACACTATCTGGTCAGGTGGAAACACTTCCCCCACCCGGAATGGGTGGCGGCGCACAACGTTAACGCGCCTGACCTGACCAGAGCATTTCACCGGGCATACCCCGACAAACCGCAATCAAGGTCAGCTAAACCATCCCCCCCCCCGCAGGCCCCCCCCGCCTCCCGTGCCCCAAGGGAAAGGGCCCCCCCCAAGCCCGCGACTTGGGTGGACCTTCCCCCCCCCGGGACTCACTCCCCCCGCCCCGGGCCCACGGGGTGGTGACAAACGATCGCCAGCACCCTCCCCCCGCCCCCCGGCCGCGGGGGAGTGGCAAGCAAGTCAACAGGGCAACCTGGGGGCAACGCCCAGGAGACACAACAAAGGCGACGCACTCTAAATAAGAAAAGAAGGGCCCTACCTGGAGCTGAGCAGCACCCGACCAGCCACGCCTCTCGCCTCGCCGAACTGAGCCAAACAAACAGGGTGTGGTTGGAGCATGCGCACGCCAGGTCAGAACCCGAGCATGCGTACCATGGACACACCCTGGGAAGGCACGTGGTAGAGGGAGGAGCAAAGGGAGGGGCGACAACTACTCCGGCGGGAACTTTGAAAAAAAAAAAAAAAAAATGTGGCGTTTTGACAGCTCCACGGGGAAAACCAAGAAAACCGGGGGAGAACACTATTCGAAAAGGGGGCAGTATGTCATGAGTGCCGTTGAGCTAAAGTCATCAGCGCAATGGCACTCATGACAATGACAAGGAAATAAGTGAAGGGGCACAAGATAAGTAGCCATCAACCCACAACGACTAACGGCTAACAAACAATAGCTAAACGAATCACGGAGCCACCCAAGCCATCAGCGGCAATACAACGGGGATCGCCCAGCTGAAAGCAATCAGCAGAAGAATGGAAACCTGAGGATGGGCGATCCTGGAAACCCTCAACCAATGGCAGGGCAACGCATGGGACAAAGGGGGGTGACGTGACCGTGAGCGAGGGGGCGCTGACCGGCGCGGGGTATTTAAACCCCGCACCGGCGCGCTCCTGTCACTCTCAGCTTTTTTCTACCAACGTTGTACCTGCCCTGAAATAAACCAGAACCTGATTTGCAAACCAGCGTCTGAACGTTATTCAGAGGTAGGCAGCGCATGACAATGTCTCACACATGCCCCAAAAGGGTGGGGATTGCAGTGTGAAACTCTGTCATCTTGTGGATTCTGACCCCTACCCCTGAATTCACTGCTGGATATTGGGCTGTAATGAACAGACATGTGCAAATTGCAAACATAATAGATATGAGAAATGATGCTGTTTTATTGCACCTATGGGATGCTGCCCAGATGAAGGTGGTGCTAAGCTATTTATGGTTAAAATTAGCCTCTTGAATTGGGCTCGGTTATAAATAGGTAGACAATGCATCTCTAAGGCTTGCCCTTAATGAAATGCATTTTTTGAAAAAAGTGATAATGTATATTTACTTGAGTAAAATAAGTAACATTTTACTTGTATAAACAAGTAAGATTAGAACCAATCCAATTACAATGTTTTACTAAGCAGGAAATCACTGTTTGCTTTTGCTCAAGCTGTGATTTGGCTTTTAGGAAAACACATGTGTTTTTATTATTATTATTTTTATATACCTTAATAGCAATTTTAATGTTAAAGCTCTTGCCTGCATTTGTTAGATACCTATTCTGAAGCCAAAACTATAATTATCAAGAACTTTCCAGAAGTTAACTGGATTGAGTCCTTCAAGGAGCATTAAGTTGGCATTCACAGGTGTATATGATTTGTTAATTTGAATATAACTAGTAATTCAAAGGATAGTTGTATATAAATAGTTTCTTTGATGTATGTCTGATACTGAGTCAGGTGTTAGAATTAAAATTATACCTGGTATATATGCAGTACAGTGATTTAGTGTAAAGTTTGGTTAAGATTTATACTATATAGACACCTCACATTTTGATAGCAATGAATGATTTCTGCATATCAGTACTGTAAAGGTAGTCTAAACCTCATGACAATGTTAAATTTAATACAAAGAATCCAATACTGTTAGGAGATGCAGAAATCACTGCTCTTCTGCTTGAGTTCAGATATAGTCAATGTTGTGTTTGGGGTTTCTGAACAGGGATCTATGACATTAAAATTTTGTTTAAGAACGTAGAGGGAAATTCGTAACATTATAAGGTGGAGTCCTCTTTTTGAACACGTGACCACACGCACATCTGGAATCCTACATACTGGAATAAACACAGCTGTGTTTATCATAGAATGTGAGACAGAGATTTAAACATACATATAGGCAATTGTTGAATTGCACCTTACAAGATCCAGTTGTAAAAGCTTTTAGTTTAGGATTAACATGCTCATGGCAACAGACACCAACCAACAGCTGGTCTCCTGCATTCTGGACTAGTTGCTTAGTGGTCTTCAGAGATAGCTCCACGTAGAGCACATTAGAATAGTTCAGTTACATAGCTATCCAAAATGGCTGGATTGAGAGGGCTTCTTAAGAAGGTGTCACAGTCTCAGCCCCACTAGATGGACCAGGCTAGGAAAGGCAACACTACAAGAAGGCTAAAACTACTTTCATTGAGATTGGTTATTATAACAGAATCTTGCAAGTCTGATTGTGCTGTACCTTTTTCTCCTCTTTTTCCTTCTCCTTTGTCAGTGAATTAGGAAGATGTCTGTATGAGTCACTTCTGAATTTTATCTGACTGTTCTGGACTTAATGTTTCACCCTTTTTTTCCTAGGCAACAGCTCCTACATATCTCTGTCAAGGTCCTCTTCCTTAGCCTGTACATACCCTACAGCCTCTTTCATGGCTGCAATCACAACCTTCTCCTGCAGTAATGTGCCGATAATAACCCAGCTTGTCACACCCTACCCCCCACCCTCACATCCCACATAGGAGTCAAGGAGACATATTCACTTCCTTGGAATCCATACACTAAAACAAATCCCAGATGACATGGCAGGATGCTGCCTCAGCCACTACATTGGACTCCACCCATGAGGAGTGAGAGATGGTGGATCTGAGTGCCTTTATCCAAAAAGCATGGGGCAAACTGGTCACAATGGCTAACTGGGAAATCTAATAGTTGCCATTTCCACAACAGGGATTTGGCTATCATAAACAAGGTCACTGGCTGACAGCCTACCAGTGCAATAACAGAGAATAAATAAATTAAGAAAAACATTTCCAAAACTGTGTCATAAGTTGTCTACAACAGATTCCTGAACTTATCTAGGTGTAAGGCATCAAGATATGTGCCCTTAGTCTGGAGTAGACACACATACACACACACACACACACACACACACACACACACACAAACACACATTTTTATATATAAACAATATAAAAACTATAGATGCATAGAAGGTATCTTTAGTAGATATTGTAGTATTGTTCTCCAGGCAACTTTCTTTTGTATTTATGTGGATATTAGAAGAAGTGCCGACAAGCAAAAATAAACTAGCTGGCAAAAAAGGATTTTCATCAGATTTCAAATGTACATTTGCACATTCAGATCTTTCTCCCTCCAGTCCTAATATACAGAAAAAAGAACACATTTGAATAAACCTGGTCTTAATAATATGTTTGCAGAGTTGTGAACTATGGGTACACTGTGAACCCTACAGCAAGTACAAATGGCCTTTCTCTCATTGCACAAATGTTATGTACAACAGCCTATCAGGCATTCATTTCTACATGGATATGACCTGGGTGCAATGAGAGCCAGTTTGGCCTAGTGGCTAAGGCACCAGGCTAGAAACCAGGAGACTGTGAGTTCTAGTCCCGCCTTAGGCATGAAAGCCGGCTGGGTGACCTTGGGCCAGTCGCTCTCTCTCAGCCCAACTCACCTCACAGGGGTGTTCTTGTGGGGAAAATAGGAGGAGGAAGGAGTATTAGGTATATTCGCCACCTTGAGTTATTTATAAAAATGATGAATAAAAAAAAGGTGGGATAAAAAAATTGACAGTATATATCAATAATAGAAGTCTAACCTATTTAAGGTTTAAGCAAGAATTTAAGCAAGAATGTCCCCTGTTAAATGACATATTACACAGCAGGATACTTGAAATATGGCTTTTAGGAAGAAAATTATGAGACTTATCAAAAATAAAAGATGAAAGGATTCAAATAGATACTAGAAATAATCTTTAATGTTTAATATAAAGCACATATATCTAGACTCTAGCTGGCAGTTGGAGAAATAAATGGAGAGGAAGGGGAGAAAGTGTTTGTTACTAGAAAGTGTTCCCATCATGTTTTTATTTATGCTTTGTTTAGGCTTTGAAGTTGTTTCTTTCTGTGTTATTCAACTGTTACTATCCAGTGTAGAACGTTTGCTTTTTAAGTATTTCATTATTCCAACAGTAAAAACATCTTTAAAAAGTAAAGCAAAGCAACCATAATAAATACCAAAGCTGAGGTATCCCATGGGTCCAAATGCACGTCTAACAACCCAGCCCTAATGTCAGAGGGAAATGGCAGGTCATCATGGCTTTGCGGAAGGCTGACAGGGTCAAGGCCACCCGGGTCTCAGGGAAAGGGACTGATCCATAGTTCCTGAAGTTCTGAGGAAAACTGTGTTTACCAATATGTGCAGTACACCTACCAAAATTCAGCTTAGAACCAACAATGACTGCAGTGTACTGTACTGTAAAAAGTCTGTTTCAGCCAGCCATGGTTTTGAAAAGTTCAAAATGCAAATAAAGGATATACCCATTGGTTTAAAATGTGTACAATTATTTTTCTCTGGTCTCTGTTATTATGACTACTGCTGATGGCATAGCAGGGAAATGCCTCCCTCTTAAATTCTATTTATTTGTTTATTTCTTGCTGGGCTAGGGTATTTCCTACTCAGTTTGTCTTTTTTGAGGCTTTCAGAGATGCAACTCGGTGCAATATAGACTAGCCTCCTCATGGTGCAACCCGGGCAACGTGACTTGTCATGGCTAAATAGTCTACACATCTGGCTGCTGGAGCTCACAAGGATTTCCCAGTAAGATAAAGCAGCATGAACACCAAACTGCTATGCCATACGACTAAAAAAAAAAAAAACTTGGGTGCAGCTGGAGGTCAGACATTTTCTAATCAGTTGTAGCAACAACAAAGTGACTTAATTTGGCAGCCTTAGTATTCAGGTTCTTGGAACCATTCATCGAATCATGTTTAAAATAATCACAGTTTGGGATTGTTTCGAACACTAAAATTTGAGATGGGGGTGGGGATGGGAATGGGGGAAGCATGACGAAAGCATAAGGCTCATTTGCATGGTGTCAAACTATAGTCTGAGGCAGGTCAATATATCTATATGACTTGCATAAATATATCAATTTTGTAGCTATAGAAACAAAAAATTATTTATATTTTTCTTAACATATATACAAATGCTTTCTTCATTTAATTGGAAAAAAATGATGACTTCAAGTGTGTGTTTGCATAATTGGGACAATAGTGGGCATTACTAGAGGAGAATTACCTCTGTGCAACTCTTATACTTCCTCCTCTAGTTGGGCATCCCCTTGACCAGTCAACGTGGCTTAAAAAAAAATTGGTGGTTGGTTTGTAAGGAAAAATAATCCAAAGTGTTGCATCCCTCCTATTTGCTAGTTCTCCTCACAAGCTTTGAGTGCATGGAGTTCCTGAGAGATGCAGATAATTACTGATATAATTTTGATGGAAAAACATCAAAAAGTTTAATGTGAAATTCAATCACACTGAACTTTCTTCATGATACTGCCACTTTCTTATAACCAGTCAAAAATGATTTAATAAGACATTTGGGATGAAATTGTGCATGTGTTAGTGGGGTTTATTTTCCCCCTTTCTGCCTAGATTGAGATTCTATGAACTCAATCTAGGCAGAAAAGGGGAAAGATCTATAATACTAGATTATTTCCTGTTTTATTGGGAACAGGCAAGATCCAACACTGTTTTTCAACAGTATATTTCCTATGTTTAGTTTGGGTTGATATAGGGTGGAATTGATTTATTTATGAAATGTATATGTCTCCTCAATCCAATTGGACTCTAGGTGGATTACAGCATAATATAGAAATGCAGTTTTATTGTTCATCAGGAAGCAGTAAAATGTTTTTAGGAAATAATAAAATACTCTGAAACTTCACAGGAAGTTTAAAAGGGGGAAAAAATGAACCTGTGGGGGTTGATCAATAAAGCTCTCACAGTCTACAACCTTAGAACCTGGTGGAAGATCTCCCTGGGGCTTCCTGTTGTTCTTGAGACTCAGAGAACAACAATGGAAAAGGGCTATCTTGTGGTAGCCCCTCCCAGCTCTGGAATTCTCTTGCAACTGGAGACATGCCCAGCACCTATAGGGATACGTTTTTGGCACTAGGTAGAGTTATCTGCTTTCCCAGACTTTTTGAGTGTTGAACAATTATATTTATTTATTTGATTTATTTAGGACAATTTATTGGGATCTATTACTTTAGTTGCAGCAGCTTAGTATTGTTATTTATTATTTGTATATTTTAGCTTGCCTGTTTTTGAGTTTCTGAAATAAAGCTTGTTTTAATTTTTTAAATTTATTTTTATAAGTATTGTCATTTTTATTCTGATGGCCTTATTTAGGACTATTTGTATTGTAAATCACATTGGGCTCCTCTGAAAGAAAGGGCAGTATAGAAATATAATTAATTAATTTTGTATCTGTGTATTGGGTGATTTCATCATATGAAACATATAAAAGTTACAGACATTCTTTTATAAAGTATATTATAATATAAATGTAACTGCTTTTCTTTTGTCAGCAACAAAGGATCATATAGATAGAGGTTATCAAATAGATGCTTATAATCTTATAAGCTATTTAGATAGTAGCTAAAGATGAGCTAAAATTCCAATAAATAAATGAACAAATGAACCAACTGACAAACGAATAAATGGATTTTCAAATAAAAACATGTGAAAGCTGATTGTTCTCATACTTGAACTCTTTTTACTTGTCAGACTATAAGGTTTCTTTAAAACACTTGGTCATTAAGATTTTGGGTTTCTTAAATAACTAAATCATAATGACATCTCTTTGGTCTAGATTTCATTTATTAAATTATTCAGTCCTGAAAATATGAAATACTTATTTGTTTGTTTATTTATCATATTGATTTATACAGCCACCCATCTTACTAGTTGCGACTCTGGGCAGTGGACATTAAGATTAAAAACCAACAGAAACAAAAGTAAACAACAAAAATAAAAAATAATACAATAATAACATAATGGTACCTGAGGACAGTCTAACTGAATCCATACAACAACGGTCATACATACATTGATGGACTCATCCAACTCCAGATCCCATGTCTATACTCTGGAGCAAAATCATTTCTTACATGTCCAGAGGTAATTGTAACATTGGGAATAACAAAACTAATTCTTGTATCCTGAATAGAGTTTTATTCTTGATTGCCATGGGTCACAGATATGTCCTTGGAGAAACTTCTTTTTTAATCCCTCACACCCATTAATTCTTAGGATTAATATACACTTGCCATTGTGTACAAGACAGTGAACCCTGAGGCAGTGCGAGGACCATCAGGTTGCACATGGTGATTCTATATTTGCATGGTCCATTGTGTATTTCTGCAGGTACAATGGTCCAATTAGGAATAGACAGGCTACAATAAAAGTATTGAAAAGCTCATTTCATCCCACAGCTGTTAGTGCTACAATATATGCATTGCTTTGTTCTTTTCTACATCTATTTCTGGAGCAGTATAGTATTGCTCCATTGCCTAAATATCATTAAATATGAACCTGCCCCTAATCTAATTTTGATCTGCACTGGTAATGGTTATTTATTTATTTATTTATTTATTTATTTATTTAACATTCTCTGTCATAACCTAAGGGTCTTGGAGTAGCAAACAGCATACATACATGTAGTATATATATTACTATAAGAATACAATGAACATGAACATCACAGGTTTTTTTTAAATATGGAATTTCCTTCAGCTTATAGGAATCTTGACACACCTTTCTTGACTAAGAAAATACTTGGATTTTATTGTGTTTCTCTAACCAGAATTGTAAACATTATGGGTTAGGTGGACAGATGAGGGGTATAGGTAAAGAAAAAGAGTAGCATGAAACTCAAGAAAACAGTTCATTGTATGCAGCCCATTGTATGCAGAAAGATCTAGTTCCATCCCTTGTAGCAGCAGGCAAGGCTGGGAAATAAGCTTAGAATCTTTGTCTGTTGGATCAGTTTCTGATTTTCTACAAGGCATCTCCATACTTTCATTATTTACAATAGATCTATTATTTCATCCTATCCAGAATTTCCAAAGACTCTCCCTGTAAGCTAACCCATTTCTGGTCTTCTGGTGGACAAATAGTCCAATATAATAGGCTGGGAAGATAAAAGTAGCAAGTACTGTAGTTTTATATCTATCTGGAGTCAGGCAATAAAACAAAGAAACAAATAAAAACACCCTATCCACTGTTTGAATTACTCTACAAAAGATGCCATTATTCAGCTAGTAACTGTGAGAATCGCTTTTTCAGAGTAAATAGTAGATGTAGGTAGTGAAGGAAATTTAACCTGGATAGTTTTAACAATTGTACATTATGGAGAACTGCATAGAAAACTCTATATATTAAGGGAAGAGAAAATCCAAAAACTGCGGAATTTCTAGTACTGCTTTTTAAATTGCTAAAGCTGTGAAAGGCCTGGGATTGGGGGTGGGGTTGAGGAAGAAAACATTTAGTTCCATTTCTCTAGCTGCAGTTGTCACCCAGCCACACATTGTTGTTAATACTAGAAGAAAAGCTTGGTTGAAAAATATTATTTCTTTTTCCCCAGTGTAAATAGTAGATATCTAATCTGAATTAGGACAGCAGTAGAATGGGACAAAGAGTTAAAGTTTGTCTAGATGTCCTCCCTTGCATAATTTATTTACTTTTAAAAAGTAACTCACATGTTTAGTAATTGTTTGAATTATGTCTAGTTTAGTTTGTCCCATTTTTAAATGTTTGAGGTTTTGGTGTTGGTATTTTTTATCATTTTGAATTGAGGGATGCAACTTTTTCTCAGAAAGTTACAGTTTCATTTCATTGCTTTGAAGCCAAGAACATTAAAACCAAACTGCTCCTACATCATCCCTGTGAATTCATCTCATGGATTGAGAACAATGGCTTTCTTTACCTATATGATAACCTTCTCTTCCTAAAATACATTAGACTTTAATAAATAATATAAAAGAGCATTTACTGTCTCCAAGAAAAGCATGGAACAAAATTGCATCTTGTCCTGAATAGGAGATTTGTCTTAAGTGTTCTCATTGGTTGGGTGAACTGCAATATACTAGAAATCAAAGATGAATAAGTTCAAAGAGAGAAGACCCAGGAATGTGATGTGTTCAACAAATGATTAATTAACATACTTGATTTTTCTTCCTCTGTGGTTAAAGTAACACATTGCACTGGATGTCTGAGGTCTATTTTACTCTTAAACTGCAGAATTGATTAATATTTAAAGCTCAAGAACACGAAATGGGATCTTACATGTAGTAGTTATAGTAGATTAAAAAGGCCCCTGCTTCATGGAATCTTTTATGATATTATTCACAAGTGAACAAAAATTGCAATATTAAAACACCACAGAGAAAGATTAGCATGTTTCCAGGATGAATGGAAAAGTATTTACATCAGTAACAAATATGGTATGTTTACTTGTTAATGTTTAAGTGCATAGGGTTATGTTACAAATGGCTACCTCTCATTCTTTGTTTTTTTCTTCTTCAAAGTCTTGTATCAGAGGTGCTTCCAGATAAGACTTTTATTGTGAAATTGTCCTCCTTCATTCATGGAATTTGACTGGAGGTACATATGATTCTATCTTCTGTTTGTGTAAATAGTCAGTGTTTTCGTGCAACATTCTTCTTTTTCCCAAATGCTCACACAAAAATCCAGCAAGAAGAAAAATGTCTTGATTTGGTAATATACTTTGGAAGCACTGCATTGCTGTCATTTCTTGTCTGGTTCTATTATTCCTTTCTTCTGTTGATGACAATGGATCCCAGCCCAGTAAAAGTTCTTAAAAGACTGTACACTCGTATTTAAAATGAGAGCAATGCTATTCTTTGTTAAAGACTGGGGAATTAATGGAATAGTGGTAGTTCAATGGCAGGCTGCAGCTTGTTTGGTCTGCATTCCTGTACATAACATTATCCAGAAGTAAATCCCACATAATACTTCTCAACAGAATGTATATTGTTAGTAATAACGAAAAACCATTTACCTTATTCAAAATACTATTATATTATTGATTGATTCTTACACTGTATCTTTTCCTTTAGTCATCATATGCCTCAGTACAATGACTGATAGTGTTTGAATTCTAATTTTTGATCTAACAAAACAACATAAATCAGAATATCAGTAATAGTTTGGTATATTCCTATAGTCTACTTTGCAACTGGTTACAGAATCCAACAATATAACAATTGCAGCTTTCACTACAGAAGAAAAGAGACTGAACCTCTAAATCTCAGTACAAAATTGGCTTGCTTGGTATAGATTTTTTTTAAAAATTATTGATCTGATTTTAGCACAGAGCAAACACAGCTCTTTTATACATTGCCCTGAGGAATAAAACAGGCAAATTTGCTGTAATATTTGTATTCATTTGTTCATACAGTATGCCCCAAGATATTCTCTTTTTTTTCCTTTGTTATTTCTGCTGTTTTCTCTTTCTCAGTTCCATTTATTTTTACAACTTTTTCTCTCTCATCCACTTTTTTCTTCTCGCTCTCTTTCTTCCTGTCTTGCGGCTCCATGTATGAGAGAAAACTAGAAACAGAAAAGGGGTAAGTTGTCTCCAACTTTTGTAACCAACATGCCTCTACCTCAGTCATAAAATTATTTTGCTATTAGAAATGCTTCATACTCACGTTTTTTTTTTGCAGCCGGTACTTTTTAAAAACGATAAATGTGCCCACAAATGCAGAAAGGTTATGCATCCCTATGATTCATTCCTCTTTTAAACATTAAAAGGAATCATCCTTTTACTACCTTTATCATAGCAAAATGTAATTATGCAAGACTGACTAGTTTTAATTTGAAATCCCAAGCAACATTATTTAATTTCTATTCAATTCACATTTGAATCAATAGAAAGACTTTTGTGAAATTGGTGATCAAAATAAGAGGACATTCAGTAGTCAATATCTTCCATTTTTGTATCAGGTCACAATTCATTGTAGGTACATTCTTCGGAATAGCCTTCCCCAGCCTGGGACCTCCAGAAATGTTAGACTACAACTCTCATTATCTTCAACCAGCATCCCAGCTGAGGCAGACTGCACAAAAGGCCTGTAATTACAGGTGATGTTCCAATCCAGTTGCTTTTGGAAAATCTTATCGATCTGTCTGTCTGTCTATCTATTTTCTATCCCGCCTTTATTATTTTTATAAATAACTCAAGGTGGCGAACATATGAAATACTCCTTCCTCCTCCTATTTTCCCCACAACAACATCCCTGTGAGGTGAGCTGGGTTGAGAGAGAGTGACTGGCCCAAATGTGAAACATGGCTCTGGGCAGCTTGATACACAACTACAAGAATTAGGGAAATAAAAACAAACGCCTCTGTAGTTTAATTGGAAAATATTTCATTCTGACCAGTAGAGAACAATGTATTCTGGAAAGAAACTAAATCTAAGTAGCACTATGGATTTTATCAGAACATGTAGCATGAGGTGTTTTTAAGAAAGGAATGCAATTGGTGTTAGGACGCTGTCTGCTAACTATGCAGCTTCCTTATATCTCAACTCTGCTATTTGAAAAAAATAGATCAATATGGCTATATCTATACAATAGATAACTATAGTATAATTACAGTACAATGTAATTATAATATTTGCAGATTTCATGTCCAAATCTTTGCAGAACTATATTTTCACAGGACTGATTGTTATGCAACAGATTTGGCACAGCTGTGGAATTTTACAGGTAGTCCTCACTTAATGACCATTTGTTTAGTGATGTTTCAGACTTATGATGGTTCAGACTTACGACGGTGCTGAAAAAACTGACTTACAACCAGTGCTCACACTTACAACCGTCCCAGCATCTCTATGGTCATGTGATCATGATTTGGTGCTTGGCAACTGTTTCGCATTTATGACCATTGCAGCATCCCATGGTCATGTGATCACCATTTTTTACCTTCCTGGCTGGCATCTGGCAAGCAAAATCAATGGAAAACTGCAGTGATTTGCTTAATGACCACTGCAAAAAAGGTCATAAAATTGGGTCAGATTCACTTAATGACTGCTTTGCTTAGCAACCAAAATTCCAGTCTCAATTGTGTTCGTTAAGTGAGGACTATCTGTATTATTCCTTCTCATCTTTGATCTAGTAATGAAAAAATGCAAAAGTATTTTGGAAAGGGGCAAATCATTTGGAAAAAGTGATTCTAATACCCTAGCCTCTGACACTGGAATGGTTTTGTCCAAGGGATTAAGGCCTCATCACAATTACTGGATAGGATGGACCCACAGGGAGTGATTAGCATAATATAAGCATAATGACCAGCCTATTTGATTAGTTTATGATTCAGTGTATTGTATGAATTCCAAAAATGGGTTAATATAGTAGACAAGTGAACTGTTATTTTTCAGAGTGTTTATTTCATAATGATTTAAAATAGGGTTATCAAATCTAGGCTGCAAAATGTCAGATGACCAGTAAATTATAGGAAAGTATTAGAGTTTTCTTTTGGTTTTTGTTGCCATCAAAATGTCAATCAGATTTTTGCAGCCCACATTTGGTAACTGTCTTTAAAGTAGGTTTGCCAGAAAAAAAGATGGAGGTTTTGAGCTAGATCACATTGTAGTTTTATGGGCTTAGTACAATTAATCCTTTCCCAATCCAGACCATTATAGACTTCAGTTTCTATAACTTCCTAGTCCATTTTTTGCCTTTATTAAATAAAACAGGAAAAAGGAAAGTACAAGAAAAAAGGAACAAAAAGAAAGCAAACGTTTCTCATACTGGCTGGGAATTATGGTTGTTGAAGTCAAAGTTATCTGAAGGGCACCAGATTATGGAAAGCTATTTTAGAAAAACCAATTTTAATACAGCTCTGAATGTTATTTTGACTCTAGTTCAGCACCAAAACACAATGTACTATACTTAAAAGCTGTAAACTTTCCTGCATGGATAGTCCGAAAAAAATTATTTTAAAAATATACAACATAACGTGGTGGTGTCATTAACTGAGTATGCATTAAAGGTTCAATCAGATTCCAAGGCAGAAATGGCTATTCTTATATCGATTTGTATTTACAGCACTCATCCTAGATACTCCAAAACAGTATCGTCCTAGAAATTCCCATAGCATCACTGCTTTTTATGTATACTTTTCTGGCCTCATATCAGATTCATCAACTGTATTGTAGTCTCTTGGGGCTAATCCTCATGTCCCTCTAAATGCTCCACAAATCATTTTAAAGGACATGTTTCCATGATGCTTCCTTCCTCTAATCCCCAGTCCACCAAAAAGCAGCCTACAAATATCATTTGCAGTGATATTTGTCTCTTCTCTTGACATCTTCTCTTGCTGTGAACATAATCTATGTTGCTTCCTCAAAGTGCTACTGATGATACATTTGTCGGCTGGGATCTGCCCAACTCCTGTTGGACGCTGTGAGCATCTTCTAACCTCTAGTTCCTGGGCATTGCCTTCTGTGGCCATTTTGGCTGGGATTGCAGGAGAGACTGTATTCCTGTCTTTTGTGGAGGCATCTGCCCACATAATGCCTGACTGGCATTTTCTGAAGCACTTGTTGGGTGTTTTATAGGTTCCTTATAAACCCGGATTTACTACTCATTTGAGAAAATTGTAGATTCGCCTTGGTTATGTACATGTACTGTACATAAGTTAGTAAAGAGGCGCAACTGACCAGATACATTTGCACAAACTGCAGCGTTTAAACTAGTGAGTGAGAAAACATTGTTCCCAACTCAACTACTTGTTCTAAGAAATCAGACAGGGAAATCTCCGAAGTTCTTCAACTCCCTAGTTAAATCTTCCTTTCCCTGAGTCCAAAGGGGAAAGGAAGAGGAAGAACATATATACAAACATCTTACCTTCTTCATGTAATTTGTCAATATTGCACTTTTTCACTCTTGTTTTTTCCAGGCATCTCTTCCTCCATTCTGTCCAATCATCCTTCCCAATTCTTTCCACAACTGCTGCCTCTTGGGCCTGTTAGCTGGTTTTCATATTACTTTTAAACACAGGTTTAGCACTGTTCCAGAATTCCTCTAAACCCACTTCCGAAAGGTGCCCAGTGATCACTTTATTGGACTCCTTTTAAACACAGTCCTGCAAAACCAAAGCAAGCTGTTTAGCCATCTATCAAAGCTCACCTCCTCTCCAGTCACTGTCCCACTATATTTTAAGGAGAGGAATAGTAATTTTTTTTTCCTGCAAGCTGGTGGGATGGCAGATTAAATCAGAGTACTCCAGCAATCCTTTCCCTCATTAAAACTGTAAGGACAGCACCACTCCCTGGCCTCAATACTGAAAAAAGAGTAGAGCCTAGCAGTAAGGAAGTACGAAGTATGGCAACATGCTTTTCTTCTATCTCAGTGACTGAAGGAAAGGACTTTAACACAGCTGTGAAGAACAGCCCTGAGAATGTGTTCTCATTAAGCTAATTTTTATTTATTCATGATTATGATTTATATTCTATCTTTCTGACCTGACTCTCTAGTCCTCATTTTTCAGAGTGGATATGTCCATTTTGATTTCTTGTTTCTGATTTTAATTTCACTTCAACCTGTTTCCACAACAATTTGCAGGTGTTTTTAAAAGTCTGTATGAATGTTTGTATGCATTGGCATACATGTTTCTTTTAATATGCATATTGTTATACATTTTTCATGGTATACACGCTATCTTTGGTGTACTGCATTTTTGCATGCTTTTTTTCTTCATATAGGGATTTTTGCACATATTTTTGAATTACAAATTGCACTAAAATATTTAAAATGTGTATTTTACTGTACAGCAATATTCCATTTTCCATATTCAATCAATAAGTGTGATTGGATAATGTCACCTCAACAAATTTCTGCACCACCCTCCCAATTTGAACAGGTCCTTGCTCTATTTCCACTGCCAGTAGCTTTTAGAATAAATTGAAAAATAAATTCACAATAAATGATCATGTTCATCTCGTCATCCCTTTAATTGTTTGTTTCTTTTTTCTGACTATCACAGACATACATTTCCCCCCCCAATATATAACTTGATAACTTCACAAAACCTCTGTCAGGTTGTCTCATCTATCAAGGAACACACTGCAGAATATTCCTGTCATTACTATCTTTTCAAGGAATACTCCTAAGAGGCCTTTAAGCTAGTGCTTCCAAAACAGGAATATATCTCATTTGTTAATATGACAATCAGGTATAAAAACTGAAGCCAATGCATACCAGAAGCCTGATGTTCAAATAATGTGGTTCTTCCCAGAGCTGAGGAAATAGAAGTAGATGGGGAAACTAAAATGGTTTTCTCTGCCGGTCACGGAGTAATGACCGGAGTGTTTGGCTACATTCAAGTCCCATATATTAGAGGACTCTCTATTTCATGAATGTTTAAGCAGAACTTGATCAATGTGCTTCAGCTGTACTATTTCCGATCCACAATAAACAGAAATTAGTGTAGTTCAATAGCACTGGTTTAATAGGCTGAGCAATCAATTGGTTGGGATGAAGTTGACTTTTTCTGCCAGAGGCAAAGGTTGACTGGCCTACAATGAATAAAAAGCACTCAGTAGGTTACATAAACAACAAAAGGTAATTCTAGCAACTTGGCTATTGTTTACTCATGGCTTCCCCAACCTGGCACTCTTCCCTACTTAAGTATTGGGGCTGCAATTTCCAGAATTTATGAGAAAGGCCTAGGTTAGGGAAGGCTGCTTTACTCCATATAAGGCCTGAAGCTTAATAAATCTTTAATATTTCTTGTGAATCCAGTATATTTTTATCAGCCTCACAACAGGGAAAACATGAAAAATTGAAGTCCTGTCAGAAATCTCTGTAGGCTTCCAAATGATTATTTAGGAAGGATAATTTATTTATGATTATTTAGGGTCACATCTATTTGGCTAAATATTCTATATCACATAGAATATTTTTGTCCAGTCTATAGAGATCTGAAGAATCTGAAAAAATTAGTTGTTAAAATCAGAAATGACTAAATATGTTCTGAGAAAAGGATGAACAAACCTTCCTCTTTATGTATTACTTATTCCATTAAATATCTATATAAACATTTGAGAGCAGAATACATCAGGGAAAATAGTGCTCTCCCAATACAGGTAGTCCTTGCTTAACGACCATTCGTTCAATCACCATTTGAAGTTACCTCAGTGCTGAACGAAGGGACATAGGATCCGTCTCCAAAGTCATGGCCAATGCAGCACCCCATGGTCACGTGATCAAAATTTGGGTGCTTGGCAGCCTGTCCACACTTAAGAGTGCAGGGGCGCTTCAACTCCCCCCACCTGCCTATCTCCCCCCATCTATGCTCCTTTGGCCACCCTGCGCTCGTTGGCCCTGTGGACCTTGCAGGCTTGCTGCCCTGAGTTTGCTGGCTCTGCCGCCCCTGCCGGCCTTGCTACCCCCAGCTGACCTCCGCCATCTTCTTCCTGCTGCTGCTGCTGCTGTGTACCTGACCTGGCCCTTCACGAAGCACCTGCTAGCCATGCCAGGCCTTCTCCCTGAGGCCGCACCTGCCCCTTGTCCAAATTGTGCGTGGCCTTGTCTAAATTGTGTGCAGCCTTCTCACAAGGTTTTGGAAGGCAGGTGCATGAAGGAAGGCCCCAGCTGCGCCAGTGTGAAAGAAGGATCCGATGAGACCTGAGAAAGATGGCCTCATGTGGCCAGCAGCTGCCTTGCGAAGGGCCAGGGTGGGCATGCTTCAGCAGCAGCAGGAGCAAGAAGACAGCAAAGGTCAGCTGGAGCAATGGAACACAGGGCAGCAGGGGTCTCAGAGTGCAGGGCGGTGAGGGTGACTGTGGCTGGGACTGGGCTGGGGCAGCTGAGGCTTCCAGGGGCAGCTGAGGCTGCACGCTGTGCTGTGGCTCAGGGGCTTCTTGCAGCCCCGGAGCTGTGGCACTTCAAGAAGCCGCTGAGCCGCAGCACTGCAAGCAGTCAGAGGGTGCAGGGTGTCCCAAAGGGCAGAGATGCGGGGGGGGGGGGAATAGACAGTTGTGGGGAGTTCAAGGGCAGGCAGTCCCTTACCTTGGAAGAACCAAGGCTCGGTGGGGAGGAACCAAGACTGGAATGGCTTGGGTTGGAGTGGGTCCTTGGCTAACAACCAGTGGAATTCAGTTGACAATGGCAACAGGGAGTGTCAGGAGTGCCATCACTAAGCGATGTGGTCACATGATGTCACGATTTATGACTGCATCGCTTAGCAATGGAAATTCTGGTCCCAATTCTGGTTGAAAATTGAGAACTACCTATACTCTCATTCTTATGAGAATAATGCCAATTTTATTAATGTTCATAAATGTAAACTTTATTCTCTGAGTGCTAAAGAGTACAGGTTCCAGAGTGGCCTGGCCAGCAGGTGCTTCGTGAAGGGCCAGGTCAGGTACACATCAGCAGCATCTTCAGGAAGACATTGACAAAGGTGCTACATTCTCCTTCCTTACCCACTTCCCTCTGACATAATTCTCGTGCTCCAGAAGAAGTTATTAACGAACTGATTCTCCCTCTCTGTTACAGCTCTCTTCAATAGATTTAAATGGTACATTGCATGGGGTGGGGGGAAGTTTAAAATAAAGCTAATTAAACAGAAGGTAAGTGACCTTTGTAATTCAAAAATGGTTATAGAAAGCCGATCAAGAGAGAAATTTGCTCAGAGCAATTCCTTTATGAACTCAGCTTTGTACAGAACTACAGTTTTTCCTAGTTGAAAGAATCAGGATTGTGCCACCTCTGTTGGTATAATGTGTGCATAGTTCATGTAAAGTATAAATGGTACAAAAATTTTCAGGGCTATTTCATTGATTTCACAGTGGTAATCCTGCTTTAGCTGCTAGATACATATTCGACAGGTAGCTGCAGCCAGCTGTGGCTTCCTGGCTAACAATGAATTTCAGCAAAAGTTATTTTGTCATGTCATCTCTGACTTAACATTGGAATAGTTTAAGCAACAAGACTCCAAAGCTTAACTTAATGAGGAAATCCTGCCCCCCCACTGGCAAATTAAAGGCAGGTATATTATTAAATTAATTTGGAAATTAATTCTAATTTAACGTTGAACAATTGTGTTTCTAATTCTGGACATACTTAATCTGACTGAATGTACAGAGTACTAAAAAGGTAATATTTTTCTTCAAAACCATTTTTGTGTGGAAACTTAAATAGCCAGGTTCAGTCTCTGCATTCAAGTAGGGCTAGGAAAGATCCTTGTCTAAAACTTTGGGCTGCTCACTCCTACAAATAGTAATAGTAATAATTTATTAAATTTATATGCCGCCCAATTCCCAGCCCAGTCTTCTAAGGTCTTTCCCACATACCATTACAATATGAAATATTAAACATTTAACCATCTCCATCTCATGATTGTTAAGCAATAAAAAACGTTTGAAAAGATTTCTAACTTAGCTCTGGCATCTTCCTAAGGAGCAAAAATATGGCATGTGGTAGTTAACAAAATATTATTATTATTAATTTATTAATTTATTAAATTTTTATCCCACCTTTGTTATTTTATAAATACCTCAAGGCAGCAAACTTACCTAATACTCCTTCCTCCTCCTAATTTCCCCACAACAGCAACCCTGTGAGGTGAGTTGGGCTGAGAGAGTGACTGGCCAAAGGTCACCCAGCTGGCTTTCTTGCCTAAGGAGGGACTAGAACTCGCAGTCTCCTGGTTTCTAGCCCGTTGCCTTAACCACTAGACCAAACTGGCTCTCCATTATGAACTGAATATCACTGCATCATCAGTCCTATGCAGTAGAAAGATAAATCTTCAAAAGGATATGGTTCTCTAAGAGAAAATGCATTACTGCCCTGAATAAAGTCAATTAAATTTCATTATTGTTACTTTAATACAAAGACTGAATCTCTGGCAGTTGTAACAAGTGCTGCATAGAGTTTGTAATGAATCCTGTTCTCTAGATATCATTGAGGGTGTGTGGGTGTGTGTGTGTTGCTGATTCAGCTAATACTTTCCTTAGATTTATAATACTGAGGTTTTGAAAAGCAAATTTCTGGATCAGGCTATAGACATTAATGTGCACATGGCCGTATCTCATTTCCCAGGTTGTGATAAATCTACTGTATTTCCCATCTTCCCATCTTCTTCTACAATGTAGGTGTAATCCTTTCTGCTCCTCAGAAGGAGAGATATGACATTTAATTTAAATAAACCCTGAAAGTTAAGTCTAGACTTCTCATATATTTTGATACTGCAAATAAAGAGATTATACTGCAGTTGCTGATCCAGTTAACACCAACTTTTCTTTGCTCTCTGTCTTTTGTTTTTAATTGCTGCTTTACTCACCCTTAATATACTCAGACCATATTATAAATACCTGAAAGTATTTGCAAGTATATTGGGGAAAGAAGGAAGAGGGAAAAGGAGAAAAGAAAGGGAAACTATAGGCTAAGTGAGGAAATGCTACTGATCAGTATGGGGAGAAGGAATAAATGCCACAGAGTCAGTCTCAGACTACAGTCACCTACAAGTCAGCCCAGTGGTCAAAAATCAAGGCAAATTTGTTATCGAAGGAAACTGGAGGATATAGAATGGGGAATCAAAAGGAATACAATAGTACAAGCCCAGACTTGCGAAGTGGTGACCATACACTAGGTAAGAAATTGTAAGTAAATCCAACAACAAAGCAAATTCTATCCATTCTACTGAAGTTACTGTGTCTATGAGAGCCAGTGTGGTGTCATGATTAAGTTGCTAAATTAGGAGTAGAGAGATTTCAGTTCTAGTCCTCCCTTAGGCAGGGAAGCCAGCTGGGTGACTGGACAAGTCATTCCCTCTCAGCCTTAATCAGCATTAGGCTTTGCAACAGGGGTGTGTATCAAAAATGTCAAGATGGTAGCCACAGCCATGTAATGAACACTCCTTTTCTGCATGCATGCATCACAATGTAGGTAAAATGGGCAGGGCTTAGATCACATGGTTGTAGGTGCCATCTTGACTTTTTTGACACCATCTCTGCAAACAACCCTGCTCTGTGACAAGCTGACTGAAAAAAAAAACCATTGGCCCATCCCATACTGAAGAGCTTTGCTGAAAGAACTAGGCGAGTACAGGGCAACTTAGTGCAAACGGACCCTGCCACTTAGCAGGACAAACACTAAAAACAGTGAAAATTGCTGTTTCCCACATGCATCTCTAAATTCTACATTTATCCAGTTCTTGTGGTCCCACTTTATTGATGGAGGGAGATGTAAGACTTCTGGTAAACATGCAAATAAACCTGAAAAACCATCCAGCAAAGACTTTTTAGATTGAGTACGGAAGGCTACATCTGATCTGATCTAACCTGTACTGTTTTATGGATCCAAGACCCATTTATCATATCCTTCAGGATATTGGCTGCTTATTAGAAGCCTAACCAATATAAAGTAAAGAGTCATCTGTCTGTCAGAATTTAAAAGGTGCTCTCCAGCTTCTTGTTTCAGACACTGATAATAAATTAATGCTTGCATGGTGAATAGAAAGTTTTAAAAGCTGCACCTGAAATGCTGCATAAAATGAGATTGTATTCTGTCTTTGTCTCAGAAGCAGACAGCAGAAGAAGCAGCACCATGTTTTATTTTCTTTTGTAAAATAGTTGTACCAGCATATTTCCATTTTAAAGCTGCTACAGGTAGTCCTCACTTAACAACCATTTGTTCAGTGACCGTTCAAAATTACGATGACACTGAAAAAATGGACTTACAACCTGTGCCCGAAATGTTGCAGCGCCTCCACAGTCACATGATCAAAATTTGGGCACTTGGCAGCCTTCCTGCATTTACGACTGTAGGGGTGCTTCAACTCCCCCCACTTGCCTATTCCCTCTGCCAGACTTTGTGGAGCTGCCCTCCCTTTCCAAAAGCTCTGAAAAGAGAGTGCAACTTTCCAAAGGGAGCCATGTGGAGGAAATGTTTGCTGGAGAAGCTGGGTCCAAAAAGGACTCACAAAGGCAGGCAGCTGCTTCTGCTTCTCCTGCGGTGGCTGGGCGAAAAAGGCAAAAGGTCAGTGCGGGGAACTGGGAGAGGAGGCAGCTGGGCAAAGGAATGCAGGCTGGGGAGGGTGGAGCTTCCTGGGGTGGCTTCGCACGGCTGGGCTGGGGCGGTTGCTGTTTCATGCTGTGCTGCAGCTCAGGGGCTTCCTGCAGCCCTAGAGCCACATGGTTCTGGGTCTGCTTGCCACCCTGCAAGGCAGGGTGCCAGGCAGCCAAAAGGACAGAGATGGCGGGGGGAGATAGGTGGGTGGGGGGAGTTGAAGGAAGTCACTTACCTTACTGAGGCTCGGGGCTGGGAGGGACCAGGCCCGGAATGGCTTGGATTGGGGTGGGTGCTCAGCTAACAACTGGTAAAATTCACTTAATGACAGCAAGGGGAATTGCCAGGATTGCTGTTGCTAAGCAATGCGGTCACATGACATCTCACTTTATGACTGCATCACTTAGCGCCAGAAATTCCGGTCCCAATTACCATTGTTAAGTGAGGACTACTGTATTTCTTACAATAATAACTTGTAAATGGAGCTCACAAGTCTGTGCTTAAGTTTTTTTCATCCTGCCTGTCATGAGTAAGGATGGCGAGCAGGGGGCTCCCATCCAGACTGTCAAGCGCATGCGTAGCACTGAGGAATTGGTCAGCCATTCAAAGAGACACAGATCAGGACCGCCTTAACCCTTGGGGTTTATATGTCTGGGTTTTCCCACGCTTCTTCAGTTTGTTAGGATTCCTGTTAAGTACTAGCAATAAATATTAGAGACCAGTTCCTTGTCTCAGTGTGTTTCCTGGCTGTTAGGACACTGCCTTCCTCCATTTTAACAACCTTTTCCACTTTTTCAAACATTCTTTTTATCCCAAACTGCTCTTTCCTCCATTCCTCTTTTCACTTAGTATTTTCTTCCCAAAGGTCCTATTTTAACTTGTTCAGCTTTGTTGCCTTCTGTTTTGCCTGTAACCACGGCAGCAGCAAGGAGGCTCAAGTCAGAACTGCTGTCTGGAATCAGATTGCAAACAAACAAACAAACAAACAAGAAACACCAGAGCTCTCCTCCACAGTCTTTCTGCTACCGAACACACCTGACCCTCCCTGCCACAACAGTTGAACAAATCACATAAAAAGGAGATTAACACAGATTATTGCCTTGGCTGAAACAGCAGTTTTTGAAAGTCTGCAGGTAGATATGCTTCTTACTCTGCAACATCTAGTCTAGGAGCAAGGAGGGGGCCAGGTAGGAGAGACCATTCTCCAGCCAACAGGCCCCAAATTGTCTGGCTGGAAGCAGTCGTGTTAGAGGAGAGGCCACTGCGTCTGACTCTTGCTGGTAGTGCCTGCAGGCTTCTTTTCCAGTTCTCTCAGCAGACTTGTTTGGCATTGTGCTCCCACGACTGGAGTCTCGACCTACCACTCACCAGGCGAGCAGATTTGGCCAGAAGAAGAAAGGAAAGAAACCTGGAGCTTTGACCTAATCTAAAGAAGACTCTGGATTAGATACATAGACAGTGTGGAGACTAAAGTAATTTTCTTGCCAAGGGTAATTGAAAAGTAGGAAGTCCAAGATTGACAGCTTGTTGCAGGTTTGATTTTTTTTTGTCTTTCTTCTTTTTGCCATTAGTACAAACTTACCCTTATCTTTTGTGTAAAAGTATTCCTCTACACGCCCTGTTTATGCCCAGATCAGATTCTTTGAGAAACTGCACAAGAAGCAACATGTTAAGGATCTGAACTGTCTGGGCTCTTGTCACAAGTTTTCAAGTGTCTAGTTCTGAGCAGTGTTACTAATAGATTTGCTTTAGCAGCTTATTCAAAGATATTAAGCTAAATAAAATATATTGTTGATGGAATCCTTACTGTATGAACTGTTAGATGGAATATCACACACACACAATTAATCCTTGCTCTTCTGAAAGCATTATTCATCACTGCTTTATTACTGCAGTGGATTTTTTTCTCCTAAGCCTCTCTGACTTTTTTTCAATTTTATATCTCATCTTTGAAGATACATAATAGTAGAGATGATAGGCCCATTACTACTCTTCCAATAAACAAATGAAAGCATCCAGCAATCATCACTGGAGGCAAATGTCTAAAACCAGAAACCAATCTGGATTTTGAACTTTGAAAAGGTATTTGCAACTATATACTTGAAAATTCAAAATCAACAGAAACTTGGGTACAGAGTAGTTTGAAATGCTGATCAATAATTTATGCCATTTGTTTTTGAACTCAGCCTTTCCCCACTTTATGGAGGAGGTGCAATGCACTAGCCTTGTGTTACTTATGTAGTCTGTTTCTAATATTTCTCTTGGATAGTATCAAGATGTCCGGGCTCAGAATTTCAGTTTTGATTCAGAAGAAAACAGCCATGCTAAAAAGCTTGGGAAACTGCTAGGAACAAGAAGTGGAAGTTATTGTGATTATTTTTTGCATCCTTTGCTGATGAGCTTAGAAGAGATACCTACTGTATTCCATCTGTTATTTAGATTAGAAAGAGACACTCCTAGGAAAGATGTTACTACCAAGCCAGGCCATATATTGATGAGATGCTACTCTCCTCTCTAGATCCATTCCTTGAAGCTATGAAGCAGCCACAGCCACAGCCACGGGAAGACTCAGCATGGCTGCTGTAGGGCTCTTTTGAGGTCTTCTAGGCATCTGGATTGCTTCACCAGCGATACCAGGGTGTGGCTGTGTGACAGACTCCTAGCTATTGGTATGGCATCTAATAAATTAATCCTGTGCTGAAGGATGTGAGTAGATAGAATTAATATTCTGTTAAAAAAAACAAAAATAAAAAAATATTCTCTCCTATCATTCTTTTGATATAATGCATAACTAGTGAAAACTAGCCAGGTCTTTTATTATTCAGCCAAAGGTTCTTAGGAAACTGGCTTCAGCTTAAAAAAAAAAGTTGCTAATCAGATGCATGATGTCAAAGATTGAGCATTTGACTTGATTGGACAAAGCGACAGACTCCCCAAAGAGGCTGCTTTCTACTGAAGATACTGCTAAAAAGAAGCAGTTAGAACTTGCCCAACAACATCCAAGTAGGAAGCCCATGTAGGGATGTCTGGGGGGTCAGGGAGGGGTAGCACCTCTGGCGGGGGAACATGTGTCCTTTCCAGGTGGTTTTCCCACCTTTGGTCCCCACCTGGCACTCAGCTCCCACTTGTAGCTCCCTGTAGCTGTTTGCATGCGACAGCAGCCATACCCTGGGCAACAGCTTTGACAAGCTGACTAAGCCAGGTGAGGATAGGCAATGAGTCTTAAACCTTCAGTGAGACAGGGAGCCGCCTATCCCAGCATGTCAAGACAGACTCTGGCGGATTCAGCGGATGAGACCATTGAAGGCCCAGCGGTCATGAAGGCAGTCTCTGCAAGTGTCATGGAATGTGAAGAGCAGGACGAGGCCCAGAAGATGTCCTGGTCATCCACTGCACCTAGTCCCATATCCAGATGTCTGGACTCTGTCTTGCCACTGGACTCAAATGGGAATTGTGAAGAGATAGTGAGGCTGATGCTGAGCAACTCTCCCTCACTTAAATCCAAATTATGCGCTAGTCTCGATACCATCTTTATGATCACTCTTGAAAAAATAAAAATTAAAAAGTCCTGTGGCAATGGGCAAGTGATCAAGCAGCAGGTGTGGATACACTGGGAGCTGTAGTCATGGACCTGCACACAGGCAGCTCAGGTCTAATGGTCACTTTTTTGCTGACCAAAGCAGCAGTGAAACTTGGCGTCCATGTGGGTGACTGAGCAGCCCTCTCTAGGAATGCACTGCTCACCTCCGTAGTATGAGGAAGGGACTATAAAAGGTGCCCTAAACATTGCCTGCTTCACTACATCCTGGCCAGTTTACCGTGGTTGCCGGGAATCCCATCTTGGCGGTCAAACAAACACAACAAATGCAAGGTGATACTGCTCATCATTGGCACTTGGAATGTGCACACATTTTTGGACAACCCTACAGCAGGGAGACCAGAGAGAAAAACAGCTTTAGTTGCCAGAGAGCTTGCAAGATACAACATTGGCATTGCAGCCCTGAGTGAGACTCATCTTGCCAACGAAGGTCAGCTGACTGAAATTGGTGGTGGATGCACTTTTTTCTGGAGTGGTCATGGCAGTGATGAGTGTTGTAATAATGGAGTTGGATTTGCCATCAGGAGTCACCTTGTTTGGAACCTTGCTCCCCAAGCATGTGAATAGCTTCTGCTACAGAATAGAAGTCAAGCCAAGCCACCTGATCAGCACCTACAGTATGCCCACACAATGACCAACCCAGATGAGATGAAAGACAGGTTCTATGAAGAATTAGATGTCTTACTATCAGTAGTGAGCAGAACTGACAAGCTGACCTTGCTCGGCGACTTTAATGCAAGAGTAGGATGTGTTTCTGCAGTGTAGCAGGGAGTTGTTGGGAGGCATGGAGTGGACAAGTGTAACAGTAATGGCCTACTCTTACTGAAGATCTGTGCAGCTCATGATCTCATCACCAATACAACTTTCTGCCTGCCTACCCATACCAAGATCTCCATACCAAGATCTAAGCATTGGCATCTTATTGACTATGTTATTGTCAGGAGAGAAGACAGGCAGGATGTCAGAGTAACCAAGGCCATGTGTGGTGCTGACTGTTGGACAGATCACAGGCTTATTGTGTCCAAAATGAAGCTCCACATCAGACCCAAGAGGCAACTACAAGGAAGCAAGGCCATGAAAAGTTTTAATGTGGCCAGACCGAAGAACCCCAGCACAGCTTCAGCACTGGCTGAAGATTAGAAACTAAGCTTGCTGACTTACATCTTGCTGGCAGTGCTGAGGATGACTGGGAATTCTTCAGGAATGTTGTCCATTCATCTGCACTGAAGATGCTAGGGCCCTCTACTCGCAAGCAGTATGACTGGTTTGATGAGGATGATGAGGAGACACAGGCTTTACTTGTTGAAAAGCATTGCCTTCATTGTGTCCATCAAAACAACTTATCATCAGCTGCCAAGGAAAACACCTTTACCAGTGCTCATAGGATAGTCCAGATAAACTGCATAAAATGCAAGATGCCTGACTGAGCACCAAGGCAGACAAAATACCGAGATATGCTGATAGAAGCAACTTGAAATGGTTCTGTGAAGCCCTTAACACTCTCTGTGGATCAGATCCTGCAGAGATGGGCTGAACACTTTGAAGCCATCCTCAATTGACCATCATCTATTAACGATGAGGCAATAGACAAGATTCCCCAGGTCAACATCAACAGCATCATACAGTAGACGACCCACCAGTAGTAGCTGAAGTCTTTGTCAGCCAGCTATCCAATAGCAAAGCCCCAGGGACAGATGCCATACCTGCAGAGATATGCAGTGGTTCTGTATTTATAGAGAAACTCACTGAGTTATTCCAGTCTTTTTGGAAGCAAGGATCCATTCCGCAGGAACTTAAAGATGCATCCATTGTACACCTCTACAAGAGGAAGGGCAATTGACAAGTATGTGACAACCACCAAGGAATCTCGCTGCTCTCCATTGCAGGAAAAACCCCTGCAGGAGTTCTGCTAAACCATCTGGTCACCTCATCTGCAGTTGGGCTTGCTGCCAGAGTCACAGTGTGGCTTCTGCAGAGGTCGTGGGGTTATTGACATGATTTTTGCCACGCGCCAACTTCAGGAGAAGTGTCAGGAGCAGAATCGTGAAACAGTGATGTTTACTGCCATGCTGAATTATGCCTTTCAGGAGAGTGATGCTGGAATCAGCCTCAAGTACAGAGTGGATGGGAAGCTCTTGAGCTTGAGGAGACTTCAAGCTATTGCCAAAGTGAAGGAAACTGTTCCGAGAGACTTCCTGTTTGCCAGTGACTGTGCCCTGAACACTGACTCAGAGCCAGAAATGCAAGTCAGTATGGACACATTCTCTGCGGCTTGTGACAACTTTGGATTCACCATCAATATTCAAAAGACTGAAGTCATGCACCAGCCTGCTTCTCATGTACTGTACACAGAACCCAAAATCACAATCAAAAGACAGAAACTACAGGCAGTGGACCAGTTCAATTACCTAGGCAACACCCCCTCCTGAGTAGTGACCATTGATGCAGAAGTTAACTGCAGAATAGCAAAGGCAAGTTCTGGTTTTGGTAGACTGCGCTCCACTGTGTGGGAATGGTGAGGAATTAGTCTAGCAACAAAATTGAAAGTCTACAGAGCCATGGTACTTACTATCTTTCTGTATGCCTGTGAAACATGGACTATGTATCAAAGGCATGCAAGACAGCTCAACCATTTCCACATGACTTGTCTTCACAGGATATTAGGCATCAGATGACTAGATAAAGTACCAGTCACTGAAGTTCTCCCTAGAGCAAGTTTACTATCAATCCACACACTGCTAATGAGAGCACAGACCCAGTGGGCAGGTCATGCCATTCGTCTGCCAGATGAGCGCATACCCAAACAGCTCCTTTTTGGGGAACTCTCAGCTGGAAAATGCTTGCATGGAAGACAGAAGAAACATTACAAAGATACATTAAAGGCCTCCCTGAAATTGCTTGATATAGACATGACCACTTGGGAAACGCTGGCACAAAATTGCTCTGCCTGGCATGGCCTCATCCATAAGGGCTGTCAAGCTTATGAATTATGGTGCACTGTGGAAGCACAACATAATTGCAAGCTGCACAAGTCTAAAGCCATCAGTGCAACAACTGCAGTGTCTACATGTTTGCCCAACATGTGCCAGGACATTCTGTGCCCAAATTGGCCTGACCAGTCATCTTTGGACCCATCACATTTAGTTTTAACGTGACTAATGGTGTTGAGGTCTTCATTGATGATAAAGGACGAACAACAATAGGAAGTGCAGATGTTCTCTCTCTCTTTCTCTCCCCCCTCCCTCCCTCCAATCATCCTCTCTGCTGTGAATTTTGAGCATATGCTAAAACCGAGTCTTAGGCAGCAGATAGGAAGTAACTAGTTTAGCTAGGATGACTATATTTTAGAATCCTGTGTATGGGATTGTTGTCTTCTCTGTTTGCCTATGTACTTTTTTTCCCAATCCTTCATTGATTTAATTGGTTTAAAAGGGAATTTAATTTCTGATTAAATCTTCTCCAAAAGCCAAACTGCACAGTTACACATCTATGCCTTGTTCAAGACTAGCACTAGGTACACTAAGTTCTATATTGCTAGCTTCAAATGAGAAGAAGCTTCCTGTTTTCCTAGAGCTGGGTTGAAGGGAGAAATCACAATATAATTTGAGCATCGCTGGTGTTCAAAATACTTCTTTTTTTCTCATGTAGGCTATATTTTGCTAAAAACTAATGTCTCCATGTTGTGTTCAGCTCCTGGTAACTTTATGGACATGTCCATCTAGTTGTTTTGGTAACAATATAGATATTATTGCCTTTTTCTAGGATGTTTATTTGACTGCCCAGTTTCTCCTACAGCCTTGACATTCCCTGGAGATCTCCCATCCAATTAGTAACTTCTAAAAACTGTTAAGCTTCTCCTTTTACTGTTCAAGATGACTGTATTATACTCTTTGTTCTATCCTGATGAACAGAATCCAGAAT
The DNA here is from genome assembly GCF_035149785.1 of Candoia aspera. Lineage (NCBI taxonomy): Eukaryota > Metazoa > Chordata > Lepidosauria > Squamata > Candoiidae > Candoia > Candoia aspera. The sequence goes on from NC_086155.1 coordinate 156,457,044, forward strand.
CCAGAACCATAGAATCTTTTGTTATCTATGTCTGAAGCCATTTGCCTGTCCTTCAGTCCAGATACCAATTTCTTTTCTTTTCCCCTACTCTGCATACGCTCTTATCTACACTTTTGGAACATTGATTTGGCACAAGATTAACTATTGCTTAGTTGAGTTGCATTTTTAACTATGTTTAGTTGTTTAGTTTCCAAGGCACAGGACTTTTGTTTGGGTGCATTATTTCTGCTTCTTTCTTAGGCCCAGCTTGTTGCCTTGTTTGCTACAAGAGACTATTTTTTCACTGAATGTTGAAAAATTGAGTCCAGAGTGTGGTTGCCACAGCTTAGCTGCTAAATTTCCTCAGTGCTGTTTTTTCTCATGCATGTTGATAATCCTATCCTTGTGTATATATAAGATTTGACCAATGATTTCACCTCACCATCTGAGTTAAGCCTCTAAGAGTTAGTTCAACAATAATATACCTGTTATTTCAGAGTGTGGTTCATCATGGCTACACATGAGTTCACATTATGTTTGAAAGGAGGATACCTGGCAGTGTCTAATGCAGTGCTCACTAAATGTTTTTGAATTACACTTCCCGTCATGCCTGACCAGGTTAGGGCTGTTGGTAACCGTTGCCTGAGGGGCAAAGATAGTTTCTTATTTTTCTCTTGGATAGTACCAAGAAGACTGCTGTAAATGTGGGGGGACCCAGAACAGTTGAGTTTTGATATAATGTTTCTCCAGAATTACAAAAACTGAACAAATTTGTGGTTGTACAGCTCAAAATTTTTTTAATAACATATTTACTAAATCCAGCTGTTTCAATATTGACACAAAACAGAAGAGGGCCTTGTTCATGTCAGTCAAAAGTTTAACAACTAAATAACTGATATTTTGGTTTAACACCAAGTCTAAGCCTCCAATGAATTGCCAAACATTCTAAACAAGACAATCTTGGTAAAATATCTTCTTGTCAAAATGGGGTAGTTGACTATGGCAGTGTTACTGTTGCTACAAATGTCTTAAATTGCTTACACTAGATAGCTGCAACTTTGAATTCTTTTACAGCTGTTTTTAATGAGTGGAGCTTATCTGCTCAAGTCATTTACTGTTGGAGCAATGCCAATTTTAAGTAGAGCTAATGGGCATCTTAGCTGAAGTGTATGTTTTGAAAACATCTGTGAATTGGCACAAGCTCACTTGGAACCTATGATGGTGTGATTTGAGTTATACCATTTTCAAATACTGTGGGGCAACTTTCCCAGCTATAATTCACTATGAAGCTTACTAGGAAAATGTATGCTGAAAGTTATTGTGAGTCACTGTTAATCTGATCATAGATTTTTCATGTCTTGTCTATTTTGGCCCTAATTGTGGAGTCAAAGGAGAGTGCATCTGGAGCATATTCTTCTTTCTGGAGTCCATTTAAATGGGTTGGAACCAGACTTAGACATGCTTGAGACCAGTTAATCTAAAAAATATGAGAAAAGTCCAATATTCTCCTAAGGAACCTGTACCCCTGGGATTCCTACAATTTCTTACACTCAGAACAGAATTATGTGCATGTACTGCATTTGTGGGTGGCAAGAAATTGCTTTAGCCAGAGTCTTTAGAAGGATGACACAAGAGATTTACAGCATTACTGTGATTCAGTGTGTCTTTTAAATCTATATCTCTGTCTATCTAGGCTGTATATAAATGTAAGTTTATACCAATAGCACTCCAACAGACTCCTTTTACCCGTCAAATTTCTACAGAATGACAGTTATTTCTTTCCTTTTAAAACTCAATTCCAATACAGATGGCCTTCCTTTACATTCACAAAATTTCATTCACTTCTTGGACCAGCTGGAGAAAGTGAGTAATCATCATCCCTAAAACCATGCCTTCTTGAACTGTCCCTGTTTAAAACATACTATCAGAATCCATCAACTGTCCTTTCTAGGACTGATAGCTCTATTCACAGAAATCCTAGTGATTATCTCAGTCAACCCTTTATACTAGTACTGCCTCTAAATATGGAATTTCATTGTAATCATTACACTAGTAGGTCATGGGATAAAAAGTCAAATCAATCAATCAATCAATCAACATTTCAGTCCAATTATAATTTTAAAGTCATCTAAACTCATGGTTGTTGCTTAAATTATAATACTGGATAGTACTCAGCTTGGTTCCTTTGCTAATAAGTGCTGCATTTGTGAAACACATCTTCCAGCAGAATGTGCAACTTCCAGCAGTGAATTCCACAGATGACGTATGCACTGAAAGACAAATTTTTGTGTTCCTGGTATACTGAATAGTTACACTGAACAATTCTAGATATACATTCATGTTGGTTGGAATCATAGCAGTCCAAGCTATGTGGAGGGCATCAGGTTGAAGAAGGCTTTTGTTCAGACATAGCACCAGTCTTCAGCTCTAAAGCACTTGTACTTTTCCTGGGACTGCACACTTGCTTTAATTTTTTTTTTAAAGAAACTTTATTAAATTTCATAATCTAAGTAAAACACATAGAGATAGAAAGAGATTGAAGAAAGAAGAAACGAAAAAAGAATGAACTTAAAAGTGCGGAAATGAAGAGACATAGAAAGAAGAGTGGCTTCTGCCCATCTTCAGTACAGATAAAAACATAAAACTACATTAACCTTTTACTCTGTTTTAACTAAAATACACATTATTTTTATATTGTTACATAGTCCTAATCGTCAAATCCCAAAATCAAAACTTAATTTTTTTTCAGTTTCAAGCAAAAAGTCCAAAAGTGGTTTCCAAGTAGAAACAAAGTTAGACAAATACAATTGCTTTAATAAATTGCCGGCAGGTGCTATATTTTCTAATTATCAGTGTGCTTGGAAGCATCTTTTTGGAATCAAATCTGAAATATTTGCTGGTCTAATTATTAACCCTCTTCTGTTATTATTTTGATCCAATTTGTTGCCAAGACTTTTTTATTTTTTAAAGCATAAATTTGGGGAAATCAAATCATAAATCTCCTACAGTTTATTCTACCTCTCTATATTTGTTTTATGATTAAAGCTTTTTAAAGCCTGGGCTTAATTTTGCTTTAAAATTACATTTAGCCTTCATATTTCATTTTATAAGTTCTCTGTTTTCAATTAAGTAGTCACTAAACGCTACTTGTCATATGTGGGGATGCAGAAATACTGCCAGGAACCATTTCAGATCCAAACAGCAAAGCTTCTTTCTTACTTTTCCATTATAATTCCCATCATGGCTGGCTTTTATTCTCCTTGAATAGATTATTACGGGCATGCAGTTGATCTGTGTTCCTTGTAAAATTAAGTACAATTCATTCTCTAGGAATTCTTTGTAAGAAGTTTACAAGCAGTGACAATTTAGTTCAAAAATACTATATGAATTTCCTTCTGATTCCTAATATCTGGACATAGTCAGATCAGTTGATAGAATCACAAAGAAAGGATCTTTTGCTACTTGTATACATCTTCTTGTAGGCAAGTTTCCACTGGATATAGTGATGGGTTGAGCCCTATGATACACTCATGCTCATATACACATTCAGATATAGCAAAAAATACGGTCCTGTAGTCTTCAAAAATTCATTGCTGTGTTTTTAAATCTGATTGTCATATGATTCCCAATTTTCAGAGAAGTCACAGTTTGAGGATAGGATTCTAGTGGAAAGCACTGAGGGAATAAAGAAAGACCAGCAACCACTATACTATTCACTTGCTGTTCTTGTGGTTTCTGCTTCATCCTAAAAGCCATCTGTAGCTTTCTCACTTACTAATCCAGCTAAGACAGCTGTATGAACTGAGCTCTTCGTTTTACAGGATCCATACTTTGAATATTTGTATTTCATAATACAATTAAGGCCAATTATTCTCAGCTCATCCTTGTCGTAGCCTGTTTTTCCTTCCTTCCTTCTTTCTTTCTCTTTCCAATTCAATTCTCTTCAGCTGGTCAAGAAATGATCCCACTCTGACATCAGTTGGAAGGATAAAGAAAGATCAGCTGTCATTCTTAAGTAGTGAACTGAAGTGCCTTATCTACATCTTACTCCCTCTCTATTGGTTTAGTCAGATACTACATTTCTGCACAGTCGGTATACGAGGGACCGATAGCACAGATTTCCAGCTCAAATGCTTGTCTGGATGTTAAGGTTCTTTGCTGTAGTTAATTCCAGCTGAGTGTGAGACAGCTAGCTGGTCACTGATGCTGCAGCAAGGCTTGTGGGAGGAGGGACTGCTGACCGCTGCTTGGGTATTGAACTCTACATGGGAATGCAGATTTTTCAGTGGGTCTTACAGTATTTATCCTAAGCAATGAATAACCATCAGGCCACAAATGGATTCCCTGGGGAATGGTGGTGAAGAGGGGGCCACAGGCAAATAAAAAAGGTTGAGGCTTTGATTGCAGTTACTCCCACCGTCTTGACTTTTTTGGCACACACACCCCTCCCTGGATGATCCTGCATGGCTTTGCTTGGAATGCCCTGTTGGCTGCATTTAGCCTGTGGTTCATCAGTTCTTTTCCACTCTTAAAACAGGAGAGACTTCTCACTAACCAAATATGCAAGCAGGCATTCTGTTTCCCACACACACTCTTGCATGTGTACACATGCATGCAAGCATGTTCGGGTACATATGAAAGCTTACACACGCATACATGCGGATACATACATAAACTATCAGCAATTAGATAGCTGCAGTTTTTTAATTCAAGTGAAAAAGAAGTGCAACCTGTTGGTTCCAATCCAAGCTCCCAGCTACCAGCCTGTGTTATAGCTGTACCATTTCTATCGTATTTGGGCCCTGTTTCCAATTATTGCAGCTGTGAGTTTTTTTGCAAATGGTAAAATTCCACTTGCAGCAGAGAGAGGCAGTGCAGAAGTGGATGCGTTTTGCCTCCATGGTTTGTCTGTGAAGCCACTGGAGGAATTGCCTCACTTGCCTAGCCTCTCAGCTCCCGAACTCTCAGTGTAATTGCAGCAAGCCAGGACTGGGAAAAGATTCCAAAATATGGGATTTCATCCCAAGAGATATGGGATCATCATGGACAAATGAGATAGTTTTCAGTTGACAGGTAGTCCTCACTTAACAATCACTCATTCAGTGACCAAACTTGCGATGGTGTTGAACAAGTGGTACTTACGACAGGTCCTTGAAGTTTTAGCATCCCTGCATTGATATGGTTGCCATTTGTGATCTTCTTTGCCAGCTTCCTACAAGCAAAGTCAGTGCGGAAGCTGGCAGGCAGTCACAAATGGTGACCACATGACATCCTCGCTTAACAATGGCATTGGATTCACTTAACAACAGCAACCAGAAAGTGCTGGAACTGCCATCACTAAACAACATGGACACACTATGTTGCACTTTATGACCATTTCCCGTAGCGATGGAAATTCTGGTCCCAGTTGCTGCTGTTAACTGAGGACTACCTGTATTTATTGTTACTGCTTTCTTAGGAAGTGAAAAGTTTTTGGTGTAAAACTAAATAGGTGAGGCAAAGGTCTCAGTTACTGACAGTACTTGAGCACTGATTGGCTGAGAGATTTCTGCTTATTTAGAATCACAGGGTCAGAAGGGATTTTAGTGGTCATCTAGTCTAATCTGTTCACTAGAGCACCTCTGACATATGACCATCAATCTTTGTTTGAATATCTCTAGCAATTAAGAATGTGCAACCTGTTCTGTTGGTTGATAGCTCATACAGTCAGGAACTTCCTTCTGACCTCTTTCCTGGGCTTCCTTTCTTGTAGTTTTAATCCAATGGTTCTGATCCTGCTCTTTGGGACAATAGAGAACATCTTCATTTCCTTTTCTGTGTGACAATCCTTCATATACTGGAAGACTGCTATTAGTTATCTCTCCTGTAGGCTAACCTTACCCAGATCCTTTAATTATTTCTCATAGAGCTTAGTTTGCAGATCCCTCACTATCTTGATAGCTTTTCTGTGATTTTTTCCAATCTGCCACTGTCATTTTTGAACATTTGGGATACAGTATTCAAAGGGTGGTCTGACCATTGCAGAGTAGTGTGGAACATTTACTTCCTGTGATCTTGACTCTTGCACTTTTTAATGCACTGCAAGATAATATTGCTCCATGTTTAATTTGTGGTGGACAAGGACACCCAGATACATTTCACATGTACTAGTGCCAAGACAGATCTCCTGCATCCAAAATTGTATCTTTTATTTTTCCTACACAGATGCATTGCTCCCTGTTAAATTCCATCCTATTCATTTCAGCCCACTGCTCAAGCCTGACTAGATCTTACTGAATCTTCTACCTTTCTTCTGAAGTTTTACTCACCTCTCCCAGCTTTGTGTCACCCTCTTATTTTAGACAAAATTACCTAGTGCAGATGGCAGAAGGTGAAATGAAATTGTTTACTGATTCTAGCAATGGGATCAGGTGAGAACACTGAATTAAACCAATATTTAAATAAAGCAAAAACATATTTTCAAATTAGAATGATTTTTTAAAATGGATTTAATGTGGGAAAAAAGTGTGAATAGAATTTTTTATTCAACTGTGTATGAAAGGGAAAACCACAGTCAAATTTTTTATCCAACATCTGTTGCTTCTTATTTTGTCCTGGAATACTGTCATCCTCTATGAAATACCCTTACATTAGAGGTCTGATATTATAATAGTCAGTTTATCTTGGGTTACCAATGTAACAAATTATGTCATCCCAGGTGCCTTGAAAATACTTTAACTATTTTAAGATTCAGCTTGAATTTGCTAGTTGTGTTTTCAGTTGTCAGATTTGTACAATATAATACAGCCCAGAAATTCTTATATGCTATAGATATAAGTTATCTATGGAATATAGATTTGACGTTATTCAAGAAATTTTTTTCAGAAGGAAACAAAAATGAGACACAGAATTTGGTCTTTCTTCTTAACATCATGGAATGGTTGAGGAGTTTATCCATATTTTCTATTATTTTCAGCGACGTCATCTATACACTGACTGGATAACTGTGAACCTCAGGGGAGAAGATTGAGCCTACCACATTAATGCTGAACAAATTGAATCCTGATTTCATATTTGTGTGGTCAAAAATGCATACAAAATCAGGCTTCAAAAATGTCTTTTTAAAATCTATTTTTCCTGCTGGTTTCAACCAGTTTTATTCTGGTACTGACTTGGATTTGCTTCACTATTATGTAACAGTTTGTAAGCTTCCTGCAGGACAGAATTTAGTGCTTTGCAGAGCCATATTTTAAATTAAATATGAAATGGAATCTCTTGTGAGATTTAAAACTGCATAATTCCACTTTATGTGTTCTGCACAAAACCACTTCAGCTTGGAGCAACAGCAGAATCAACAAGTACCCTGAGAGGCTATTTGCGATGCTTAACAAGAACTAAGTAAGTAATAAAATATCCAATAGAATGGCATGTTTTGCTCAGTCAGGCTGCTGATTGCTCTCATTGAACTAAGAGGTGAAATTGGACTCTGAGGGAAAAAAAATAAACAAGCAAGAAGCAACTTTATTTATTTACATGCATAATAGGAAAAATGATCTGAAGATACATGGTATTAAGGTTTGATTATATTCTGGTCAGTTCCAGTCTGCCAAACAGTTTTGCACAGGATACAAAATAATTCATATTGCCATAAAATAATTAGCATAGTTTCTTAATTTATGTTATGATGTAAAGTCTTTGGGTTATAATTATTTCAGAAATGACTATTGTACCTCATATTGTAATTTACCTCTACAGCAGACTCCTCTAAACTTTGCATCCCCAAGATATTGTGGAACTATAAGTCGCAGAATGTCCCGCTTTTTACCCTGCTTGTGGGGAACGTTGGAAGTTGTAGTCCTATACATTTGAAGGGCAGCGAATGTCAGTAGTTAATTCCTACTCAATTGATTAACTATTCACCAACTGATAGTTTTATATATATTTCTTTTATATGCATATTAATGCTCTTTTGATGCAATCTGATACATGCTACTTTGAATAAGTATTTGATTTTAATAAACTTGCAGGGTTTTACTTACTCACTCTTTACTCTTTTACTTTATTTTTTAGTTATTTTATCCACTCAGTTAATTTTACTTACTCTTAGATTAGCAAAGCCAGAGTGGAATAAAAATTATTATTATATGCTGATTACGTGCTATGCCTTATTGATATGCTGCTTACCAAAACCTATGGATATAGTACAATAATTTGTTTATTTGTCAGGTTATTCCATTATTTGGAATACATTTAATTCACCTCGTATAAGCTTTAAAGTTCCACTAACTGGAATTAAGTCTAATTTACTTCCTATGGATTCCAAAGTTTCTATGTGTCAGATTCCCTGATTAAAGGTTTCACAGAAACCCTTATCAGGACATCTCCCATTGTGTTGTTCTCACAGGTTTCAGGATGGGAAGGAGGTGGAAGGGGGTTTGCGAAGCTGAAATGTAAGGGATTGTTTTGGCTATAAGCACATCAAGGATGGGAGGTTGAGATATGGTAGAAATGCCATCTGGTTGGGAGGGAGGTGACACGTTTCGTGGGAAAGGGAACTAGCTAAGGGAATGTAGTTTAAAGTAGGTTTTGGCGGGAAGTCTTTATTCGCAGCTTGCCTTCTGTACCGTCCATTATGCTTCAATAAACCAGTTCAAAGAACTCCGGTTTCTTGACTGTGTGTGTGAATGCATGAATGAGCAGGTGCTGACACTATGGATATTTGTAAGAAATGGGATTTTACATTCTGTTGGACATTTAAGCAACTTGGAATATATTAGAATAATTATTACCAGACAGACTGTTGGCAGTAGTTAACATCTCTAATTCTTTGTCTTAATTAATAGCATTGTAAATATATGGCTAAAAATCCCCATAAGTCTATGGGGAAGAATAAATGTTACTCCTACAAAGATCCCTATGTTAATGGGGATTAAACATGAGATGAGGAAGTTGGGGGAAAGTTTAAGATGGCAATTACTCAATAGAAAGGGCAGGAGGCAGACTTGTATGGTTTTTAAGTTTCTTTCTTGTTTCTTTCTTATTTTCTATTTTTGTTCTTGTTTGTTTTGTATATTTTATTACTTTTAAAATTTCTAATTAAAAAAAAGGATCCCTATGTTAATGCCTGTTAGATATTTTAAAGTGATGAGTTTGATATTGAGAAAGTTAGGTTTCCTTCCTCTAGATTTTGATTTTCATAATGTGGAGGCAGGGGAGGAGGCAACTTCCCTGATTTCTAGCTATACCTTTAGAAATGACCTCTATTGTTTCATCGATGTAAGCAATCTATATTAAAAAATAGTATGGGCACAGGTAGGAAGTTATTATCTTACCACCTTAATATCTTGGCAGGGATCTGGTTCCTGTTTTTGTCATCAATATTGTTTTTGCTTTATTCAAGTCTGCAAGACATACATGGATGATGATGATAAGAGCACTTAAATTTGATCCTAACTCTCTTAAGAAGCTGATATTATGGGATAAGTCTAGCTTGAAACTTGCTAGTAAATCCTAATTCTGGAATTCATGGACAAAATGTGGCATCAATACTTTGGATCAGCTAATCAGACATCAAAACAGTTGATGTTTTACAAAAAAGTTTTAGATTGCCTAGAGCTGCTGAATGGCAATATATTCAATTAAAACAGCTTGCATTTACAATTTGGGCTTGATGCATTAGCAGCATCTGAAACTTCTAAACTATTAACATTAGTGGGAAAAGTTTGGATGTTTCCAATTCTACAGTTATTTTGTAATCTACAATGGAAAAGTTGTACCAGGATAGATATTGGAAATATGCAGGCAATTTGGGAGAATGAATTGGGATATCATGTTGCAACAAACCAAAAGGTTAGAGTTTTAAAGAATGTTACAATAATATCTCAAGATGCAATTAATTCAACAAAATATTATTTGATGTGTTTATTAAATACTTGAGATGATATGTAATAATAGTTGGGTTTCAACCTCTGCATGTGGGAAGTGAAATATTTTGGAAGGGAAGATTGCCTGTTCTATGTTGGCATGTATTATTAGGAAAGTGTAGCAAAAAGAAATAGGGGATAAAGATGTGCATGTGATATTAAAATATATTTTGAAAATTTGGAACTTTTTGGATGTTCAGCTTAGCAAATTGTTTCACTGTGGTAGAAAGAACCTAGTACTACATTTTAAAACTGTTTTCTGCTTATGGCTTTTTATCAATGTTGAAGAACACCTGATTAATATTTATTTATTTATTTATCACATTTCTTCACTGCCCATCTCGACAAACGACTCTGATGTTACCCTGTGTAATCAAATACTAATTTGTTTAAGATTTGAGTTTCTGTTGCTTTTACAATTTTTAAAAAAATTCTCTTCTTTTATTTTTGTCCTTTATTTTGGGTTTGGGGGGATATTTTTATTTCCTTTAATTTAAAAAAAATTGTCTTCCTTCCTTCCTTCCTTCTTTATAGATTAAAAGCAATTAAACTATTACATAGAGTTTTAATAAAACTTTAACTCTTTGCTACCATTTAGTAGTTATCCAGATTTTTATAGCCCAGATCCAATAGCTTTTCTGTCAGGTAATTTGGTATAAGATTGCAGTCTTAGCCTTATGGTTTTTTTAAAAAAAGGAGGTTATAATCAGATATTATGAATCAGTAATAAACAACAAAATATCAATTTTTAAAGCTTTGAAGACTGCATTGGCATTGATTAAATGTATTATTAGTATTATTGCCACCTTACCTTTTTCACTGTTTCTTGTGAATAGTGAAATTTGTCAGTTTTAATAAAGGATAGAAATGTGGCAATATGCACTTGAGTCCATGTGCTGATTGAATGATGTCACAGTTGAAATGGAATTCTCTTTCTTCTGCAGCCTCATAACTGCCAATCTATGCCAAACAACTGGGAAAACTTTCAGCAAAGATCTGGAGGAGAATGAATTGCTAGCAGAGAAAAGGACAAGCGTTATCTACTGTAAGTACAAGTCTGCTTTTGTAATGTTGAATGTTAACAATATGGTCAAGTTATCAGGGATTTCATTAACAGGAAAAAACAGTTTCTAATAAGTCTTCAGTATAGTATTCCTTAGGAATCTAAGTACTCTGTAATAATTGATTATCAAAATTGCTTTCTCAGGAAAAATGTTGAAAGATATGTAGAAAATATCAAATAGGCTATGTAATTTTTTCTCTTCCTACCATATCATTCTTGTGAAAGACTAAACCTTCATAACCTCTGACCTCCATCTTTTTAGAAGACATAGTTGGCTTCCACCCTCAGGTTCTGCAATGTAATACCAAGTGTACTTGTATCTACAATCTTTAAAATTGCTATGGATGCTGGAAGAGAAATGTATCTCTTTATGGAGGGAAAGAACTGACAGGAAGCTCTGGCGTGGGCTGGTCCATGAGTCACGAAGAGTTGGAAGCGACTGAACAAATAAACAACAATGGAGGGAAAGGTGATGTAAGAAAAGAAAAGCATTTCAGAAATCTACTGTTTTGTTAAACTGATCCAGGCAATGATAAAATGATCCATTTATAAAGGTTATGGATCATCTGAGTTCTCTTGTGACTACTCAACAGTAAAATCAAAGCTCTGCATTGTTTAAAAATTAGCTGAAAATATTCCAGTAATGGACATTTTGGAGAATGTCTAATATAGGGAGATGGTGACATCAGTGACTCAACTTTGAATTCTCTTGATAATAGCCTGAGAAACTGTGGGGAAACTAAATCTGTTGCAATATTAAGCTAAAAATAACATTTGGGTGTTTTTGTTTCCCCCAAGCAAAGATTAATATTTTAACAAATTCAGTATGGGAACCAAATATAATTTGGTTTCTTGTTTTTAATTAGATATTTTTGTGAAAGTTTGTCTGATTTACATAATATGCATTAGGTCTTTAGGGAAAAAAACCCTGAAGTGATGCAAAAGTTCTATTTTTAAAATACCATTCAAAAGGGACAATCTACCATTCAGTTCAATAAAGCGGCTACTTGAGATAAATAGGGAATTGGGACCAAACCCTTACTTGTCCTCCTGGCCCATCACAAACCACAGCAGCCTCACTGCACCTGAGGGTCACTGTTCTTCTGTGCAGCTTGATAAATAAAGTCACCCAGATGAGTTTAGCAGAGACATTCCATCACCATGCTGTAATTTACACTGTGTCTGCCTTTTTCTTTATCTTGTATTTGTAATGTAGTGGACCAAATGTGTCTAAGCTGTGATTCTGCTTTTGTTAGGGCTGCTCAGCAAGCTGCCAATGCTTTGCTGGGAGCTCGATGTACACTGTAGTTGTTTGCATGCTTAATACATTTATGTTGTATCTTCAAAGTGATTTGGTTTAAGTGAGCCAGGTTTTGACCACAACAATGCCTATGTAGTTATTCACATGTCATGAAAAATGCAGAATACCCAATAGATTTTGCTTCATGTTCATTCACAGCTTCAGATAATAAGAATTTACAAATGCTGAGCTTGGTTTGGGAACATAAAATTTCAACCACTACTTCTACAGAAGGAACATTACCCTTATTTCTAATGATCAGCCACTATTGTCAATCTTCAATTACAAAAACGGGATTCTGCTTACAGCAGCTGCTCAGATACAACACTGGGATTTATATCTTGAAGGGCATGTACACAAAATAGAATTCAAAAGGACACACAGGCATTCAGTTGTGGATGAACTGTGTTGTTTACCACCACAGTGTAACCCGTCTGAAAAATCTACATCAGATGGGGATTCCTGTGACATCCTTTCTCTTATACTGTCCAGCCAAGAGATCAAGCATTGGAAGAGCTACATGTTGAACATCTAGCAGTAGTTGAGATGACGGCAGAAGCTCATTGTTTTGTTGGTGGCTGGGGTAGGGTTTGTTTGTTTGTTTGTTGGCTGGAATAGACCAACAAAACAAACAGGTTGCAGGGAGTTGCTCAGGTTGCCGGTGTCCTGCCTTTTAGGGAATAATCTCTGTAGTTGTGGTGGGTGCATGTTCAAAGTGGCCAGAGATGTTTCCAATAATTTTAAAAAGAACCACACATACCATAGATGTGTTGAGACAACTGTATGTGAGAACATGTATTCTAGATAATTAGTAAAGAGCAGTGACCATGATTTGAGCTGAACAGTTTCAGACATTCTTGAAAAAAGAGTGAAATCAGATATATAACACCAACACCATGTCACCTGGCTACAATGGATTGGCTAAAATATTTGTTTCAAGGGTTCAAGAATCAAGAGCAATGTTTAGAGAAAAAAATTATCCTGCATAAAAGTATGCAAATTTTCTATTTGCATATTGCAATTCAGTGCATGCAACAACAAATCAAAGGCCAGTAATATTGTTCTTAGGTCTTGCCTTTTATTCAAATCTAATATGAAAAAAAAGTGTTCAGGGCAAATAATTGAAATCAGTCAAACAATATTCTCACCCTGAAACACAGCACTTCTCCATAGGACTGACTGTGTTAGCAAGAGACTGTACAGGTGAGTATAAGTAGTTAATTAAAACAGAAAGTTCTGGACCTCTTTCTTATTCTGTAGAGGTTGGTACTGTTTGCGCTGACACATTGGCCAGCTGAAGAAAAGAGAAATATAGAAAGAAATTGTGACTGACACAGTTGAAGTCCCAACCGGAATTCCTGAGTTATCACCAGTATGTCCAACTCCTGAAACAGACACACAACATATAGTTATTTGGTTCCCAGTAGCACTGGACATGCTGAGACTCCTGTTAGTGGTGACAGACATTTCCCATTTGCATATGAAAGCCACTGGATTTGTAAATATAATACGGCCTCTGATTTGGTGCAGAGTGGTGCAATGTATTGGGTTGTTATTGCTATTTGTTGATTAAGCATGCCTGTGACCTTGTACTGTTTCTTGATTCCTCTGCCCATTGTGTAATACTTGCATAGTCACTAGAATTAATTCTTTTAGAAACTTCAGTATAGCAAACAGCAGAAAAACCTACTCCTGACTCTAGAGTCTTTTGTTTGATATTGTGTTTTGAATAATTTTCATTTACAGTGAATTAAAACCGTCAAAGTGGCTTCAACATTTAGAATGGTTCTGGTGACTGCACCCCAGGCATTCTATCCATATCTCTTATACTGTCAATGGCATCAAATGTGAGATATGCAGTCTTTAAGGGCAGAATAGCTCTGTAACAGATCAGTAAAAGTATTTCAACTTTGGTTAAAGCTTTGTCAGTCTTCTTCTTTTCTGGTTTAATATAAATTTGTTGAAGTATACTAAAAGAATTATTGATTCCATAATGTTTCTTGAAGGCTAACCTATAATGGCTTTCCATAAAAAATGTTGAATGTCTCCCAACAAGGAATCTAACTTAAAATGCATACTGCTGTTTCCAAAAGAGTTATATTATTGTTTTTTTAATATATCCTCAAATAATATAAGATACATGAACATCTATATTTTGGCTGTGTTGCTTTAAAGTAGAAGAGAAGCAAGCCATTTTATTTCAAAATATTGAATAGAAATACTGTAGGTAATGTATTTTGTTTCCAGAAATATGGAGAACTGTCAATTTTTAATTTACCCTCTGATGCTTCTTTTCCTGACCTTAAGTTTGTTTTGCTCAATTTTAGTTTAAGAATCTAGCCCACTAAAAGTCAGTACAAGATTTCATATAATGTTCAGGCTCATTTCTTTCTATTTTGAGTTGAAAACCATACCAAGAAATTCTGAAAAATACAGATTTGCCTTAGTCATATAAAGTGACCTCTGATTAAAATATACAAAAGATATCACTGTGAAGATTAAATGTGATTGTTCTATTATATCAGTAAATTGGTTCTGGATGTGTAAAAAAAAATAAACAACTGGTTATGTGAAAATAGAAAGTGTTGTTGTAACATATGTTCAGGTAAAGAAAGAAAATCTCATTAAAAAGTGAGGGATATTGTTATTCTTTTCTTTACAGCTTCCTTTTTAATTTCTTATGGAAATTATTCGGCTGAAAGCAAGTTAATAATAAATAGGGTAAAGTTGCTCAAGCTAGAAAGTTAATTACATTTTTTCACACAATTAAATATTATTTTAGGGCTCAGCTCTAACTTTCAGATAAGGTGGGTTAGGTCCATTCATTTGAAAAGTGAAACATCAAACATCAGAGATTGCATTATCTAGTATATATGATTTTGTCACTTTGCTCTAATAAAACATGCATTTACCTACAGATGTATTCCTCAGTGCTGTCTGGTTCAGTATGAGATCAGTATAAAATCAGGAGGAATCTGGTAGCCCCTATTTAGACTAATTAATTCTATTAAAGGCATTAGGTTTTGTGATGCGTAGAGTGGCTTGACTGGTCTAGGAATTGTAAATTGTAATGAAGCAGGGGAAGACGGTATGGTTAGGCAGATGCAGGTTACACCTAAAACAGATTACAGTCCTTTTCTGTTAACATTTGTAATATGTTAAAAACCCAAACAAATAAGGGGCAAAAAATTGCATTGCTCTTAAATGGAGTGATTTATTATTGCTTTTTGGATATCTAAATATCCTAATAAATGAGAATGTTTTATTTAAAAAAAAAATTCTCCTTGATCTTGAAGGCTACAGATCTTACCTAAGTGTGCTTTGTTCTGTAAAGCATTAAGAATGATAGTCCATGGGTAACACTGGTGATACTGGTTTCTTTAGGGTAAGAGAGCTTTGAAGGCATGTAGTAGTGACAGCATAATCTAGATCAGGTTCTTGGTAGTGCCTACCTTTCAGTTCCAAAACGAATCAGCACGTCTGAAGGAGTTTGCTCTTTCCAGGTCAGCAACAAGTGCTGTGGCAGAGACAGCAACAATTCTTCCATCTGGTGGAATCTCAATAGGCTTCCAGTTCCCCAGCTGACCTCCTCAGCTTTACACCATCCGAAACATGGCTGTCCCTCACCCAATAATTTAGGCAAGAATCAGAGTTGCAAATGACTTTGAATTGTATTCTGAGACATTTAGTGATGCCTATTAAAAAAAAAAAGAAACAATTTAAAATGGATTAGTTTGATGACAGACAATCCCAAGCATGTCATCAGAAGAATAATGGGTCTGTAATCTTCTGAAAAGAAAGATACAGAGGTATAAACTGAAGGAGCAAATAGCTCTTATTAAAAACATACATACAAATAATCATTTTGCATTAAGTTATAATCCCATGACAGCTGGCATAATCACAGTCCATTTTAGAATCTGAAGATTTATAAGTAGGAGAACACATTGTGATGTATTTCATAATAATTAATAAATTACCTTCCTCTTGTGTGTGACAGTAAGGGATAGGGTAAGGGAGGAAAAAATACAGAGAAATGGAATGGGTCTCACTGTAGAACTGAGATACTAATACCAAATCAGTGGCAGCGCTTCTGTAGGGATGTGGAGCAAACATAACACTCTGTTCTATTTTCATAAATCCTTTGAAATGAACACAGACAACACAGAAGAAACTATTTCTCTCTTATTACTATATCCTTTCTGAGAAGATAAAAAGTATACTTTAAGGAACATGGAATATAAAACTATTTTCTCCCTTAAAATTTAAACCTAAAGTATTTTGACAAACTTGTACAGACATGACTGCATATCTTCACAAGCCACAGCCTTAAGGTAGCATGTCATATCATCATCACTACCACCACCACCACCACCACCACCTAGTTTTATATTCTTATTACATGAGAGAAGATTTAGCCATACTTTTAAGAGAAAAGTACTTAAGACCGATACTACCTTCTGGCCCCCTGTGCTCAGCCCCAGGACCTGGTTTCCAGAGTTTTGGTGGCTCTGGACTTTGGCTGCTGAGTCAGAATGTGAATGCCAGGTCAGTATGTAATAAAGCGTCCCTCATCCATGACTTAATCGTGGATGAGAATGCTGACCTGACCTGTATCACTGAAACCTGGTTGGGCACAGAGGGCCTTACTTACCTTCCTCCCTGCAGTGTAGCAGCATCCCTGCCTGAGCTCCTGGACTTTGTTTGGGCTGGCAGTGGAGTTCCCCAGGCTTATGGTTCTGGGGGACTTCAATCTGCCTTCTCTAGGCCCAGGGTCTAAGGTAGCGCAGGAGTTCATGGCAGCCATGGATCTGGCCCAACTTATCCTACTGTCCTACTCACACAGGGGGTCACACATTGGATCTAGTGTTAGCTTTCACACAGTGGTGTTGTGATGTAGACTTGGGGGACATTAACATCAGTCTCCTGCCATGGACAGACCACTGTCTCTTGGCCCTAGAGTTCTCCACAGCTGCCCCCCCCCCCACTGCAGGGATGTGGAACCTATTTGATTGGCCCACTCCAAGCGCCTGATGGATGCAGTGAGGTTTCAGAGGGAGCTTGGGGTTTTCCCCAAAACTCTGGTATGTGGTTTGGCAGAGGCCCTCGTTGCAGCTTGGAATGAGCAGGTGATGGGGGCCATGGAATGAATCGTGCCTGTGCAATCTCTGTGTGCATGGATCTCATAGAGCGCCATGGTTTACTGAGCGGCTCCGAGAGATGAAGCGATATAAGAGACACCTGGAGGAAGACAAAGAGTGAGGCCGACCGAACACAGATAAGAGCCTATATTAGGACTTAGCTTGTGGCGATAAGGGCCGCAAAGCATAATTACTTCTCCACTCTCATGGCATCTGCAGGTAGCCGACTGGTGACCCTGTTTTAGGTGACCAGGTCCCTCCTGGTTAAGGAGGAGCCAAGGGAGCCCTTGCAGGGTTGCTGTGAGGAATATTCTCAGTATCTGACAGATAAAGTCACTTGACTTTGCTTGGAGTTGGACTCTGGCTGGGCAGATCTTCTGGAGGTGACAGAGACATGTCTGAGTCTTGTTATCTGGGAGGAGTCCAAGCCAGTTGCTCTTGAGGAAGTGGATAGGGTCCTTGGAGCTGTTTGCTCAGCCACCTGCATTTTGTACCCATGCCCCTTCTGGTTGGTTAAGACCTCCCAGGAGGTGGCATGTGGTTGGGTCCAAGTGGTGATTATTGCCTCTTTGCAGGAGGGGGTGGTACCACCTGCCTTGAAGGAGCTGGTGGTGCAACCCCTTCTCAAGAGGCTATCCTTGGACCCAACAGTGTTCGATAACTTTCTCCCAGTCTCCAACCTTCCCTTTTTAGGGAAGGCTGTTGACAGGGTGGTTGGCACACAGCTACAGAGGACCCTGGATGAAGCAGATTATCATGACCATTTTCAGCCTGAGTTCAGGCCAGGGCAAGCACTGAAACGGCATTGGTCACACTTGTCAATGGCCTCTGGAGGGCTCAGGATGGGGGTGGTGCAACTACTCTGGCCCTCCTGGCCCTCTCAGGGGCTTTCAATACCATTGACCATGGTATACTTCTGGACCAGCTTCGGGGGTTGGGAATGGGAGGTACTGTATTACGGTGGTTCTCCTCCTTCCTCCATGGCCAGTTCCAGTCAGTGTTGGTGTGGGAAGAGAGGTCAAGCCCTAGGCCCCTGCAATGTGGAGTGGCTCAGGGCTCGAGCCTTTCGCCTCTCCTTTTTAACATCTACATAAAATTGCTGCAGGAGGTCATCCATTTGGTATGGGGTGTGGTATCATCAGTATGCTGATGATACCCAGTTATATATTTCCATCCCTAGCCAAATAGGTGATGCTAGGGCAGTGCTGGCCAAGTGCCTGGAGGCTCTAAGGGTCTGGATGGGGAAGAACCGGTTTTGACTCAACCCTGGCAAGACAGAGTGGCTCTGGGTTTTTGGTCCCCCAAGCCCAAATGATATTTCATCTCTGACTCTGGATGGGGTAACACTCCCCCAGACTGAGTTGGTCCACAATTCGGGGGTCCTTCTAGACTCATGGCTCCTGCTTGAGGAGTGGGTGGCAGACATGGCTAGGGGGGCCTTTGCACAGATTCATCTGGTACACCAATTGCACCCTTTCTTGGATTGGGAGGCCTTGCTCATGGTCACTCATGCCTTGGTCACTTCTTGTTTGGATTACTACAATGCACTCTACATGGGGCTGCCCTTGAAGACCACCCGGAAGCTACAACTGGTCCAGAATTTATTTTTTATTTATACATCAAATTTATTCCCTGACCATCTCACTCAGGAGAGCGACTCTGGGTGGGTTACATAAAACAGAAGTAAAACATTAATTAAAATACAATAAAACAATGCGATAGCATGCATGGTGATAGCTGCCCCTAGGTTTACCTATGTAACAACTCTGTTGTGTGAGCTGCACTGGCTCCTGGTTTCCTTCTGGGTGCAATTCAAGGTGCTGTTTATTACCTTTAAAGCCCTATATGGCACAGGGCCAGGTTATATATGGGACCTCCATAAGGAAATCTACCCATCCTGCCAGATTAGATAGGGTGGGCATGCTCCTAGTCCCTTCCCTTAAACATTGCTACCTTATGGGATTTAGGAAGCGTGCCTTTTCTATGGCAGCCCCTGCCCTATGGAACACCCTTTCCCTTGAAGTTCTGCAGGCCTCTACCCTCCTAGCCTTCCAAAAAGCATTTGTTGTTGTTGTTGTTGTTAGTTGCCATTGAGTCATTTACAACTCATGGCGACCCTATGTATAACAGAACGTAATGCTGGCTTTTCACCCAGGCACTGGGATAGAGTGTGATGGACAAGAAGATTTAGTGATGGACTGCATGTGAAAGCTTAATTTTGGTGCCAGGTTTTTAATGTTTGTAGTGTTTAATATATATGTGTATTATGTTGTTTTATTATTGATGTTATTTTAATTGTTGGTTGAGAGTCACCCAGAGGTTGATATAAGATAGAGGGCTATATAAATGTTTTAAACAAATAAATAAAAAGGGAAGTTTCAAACTTTTGGAAAAAAGTTTGAAGTGGGTTACTAATTGTCTGTGATGTTTATATTATCAAACCATGGATCTCAACTTCTCAAACAATAAGTACAATTTCCAAATTGATTAAAAGGCAAGTTTTGAAGTATATCTTCTGTAACAGTTTCTTAAGTAAAGATTTGGCCTGTTGTATCTATGTTTTGAGTTATGATCAGCAACTGTTTCTTTTTGGGATTAAAAAAAAAACTGAATCAAGTCCCATGGAGATGGAGATAAAGAAAGGCTGATATCAGTCAGTTACATCATGCCTTGGCATAGCTTATTCCAAAACTTTGTCTGGATCTCAAAAGCAATGGGAAAAATTTAGCTAAATAATTTTCCTCTTTTGCAAATGTTCTTATTTTTATCTTTGGAAGTTATAATGGTAACCCCTTAAACTAAAAAGAATTATATTTACTGGAATAATTAAAATGCATAACTCTTGATGCCACAATAAGTAGAATAACAATAATTATTCTATGCCAAAAATGAAATTTCACAAATGGAACCAGGCTAGATTAAGAACCTTGAAACTTACAGATTTGCATCCAGA
Organism: Candoia aspera; assembly: GCF_035149785.1. Lineage (NCBI taxonomy): Eukaryota > Metazoa > Chordata > Lepidosauria > Squamata > Candoiidae > Candoia > Candoia aspera. Next base: position 156,477,382 of record NC_086155.1, read on the forward strand.
TGTACTTCGAAATAGATGCTGTTGATAATGAAACCCCTTTTCTTTCAGTTGTTCTCGGAGTCTCTCAACTTTGAAATCCCCAAACTGCACTGTTTAGGCTTATGCAGGAATAAAAACCTTCATCTCATGGCAGATATTGGTGGAGATGGGCCGTGTGTGTGTGTGTGTGTGTTACTTCAGGGCAATGCTTATGAGGAATATTTCTCCTGTTCTTTTTCCCTCTGTGTGCACATGTGACATTTGGCTGAGATATACTGCAAACACTGCCTACAGGGATAAAACTTCCATTGTGAGGAGGTGGAGCAAGCTCATAGGCACATAGGCATCCTGTTGAAGAGTTAATTGGATTATAAATCTCATCAGTGCTGATCTCCTTGAATGTAAGGGAAATAGGATAGCATTTTTGTGAGGCAATCAGAGAGAATGAATTAGCAGTCCCTCTGCAAAACTGACATTGGGCAGGCACAGCATAAAAACCTTGACTTTTTGGCCAGCCATGGAGAAAAGGGGGGAAAAACCCCACCTCATTTTAAGATCTGTCTGTTTCTAGCTCTGAGCTCACCCTCTCCTTGTAAGCTTTTGTTTATCCCAGAGAGATCTGAGGCCCACTATCCTTAACAGACTGGAACTGAGCCCAGCCAGTGTGACCACGAAACAGGCAGAGGCTTGTCAAAGACCTCCACTGAGATGGACTTAACTTTTATAGCTCCACAGAGGCTGCTGGGCCTTCCAGGAGCTAAACTTGGCCTCTCCAGTACACTACTACAGACCTCAGAAGCGCAGCTATCCTGGAGCAGCTCCAGTCTGGAAGAGCCAGCTGGCTTCACCTGATCAGACAAAGGAGCAGTGTAACAATGCCCATCCTCTTAACTGGTCTCCAAGTGAACTGTGGATTCTGGAAACAAGGAGCATGCTTAGCTGACCCAGCCAAAAAGCACTGATGAACAGCTATTGATCAGGACCCATTCCTTCCTTTCCTTCAGTCTGCAAATGTCTGGAAGACCAGGACTGGCAACAGAAAGCTATGCCGGTCCTCTTTCCTTCACCTTTCCCCATTCTGATCTATTGATTATCTGCCTCTACATACGGACTGGCTTTTCAGACCCCTTCCTCTTTTTTCCTTCTTTCTCCTTTCTTCCATATCTGTCAACTCTGGCTTCCCAAACTAAGGTGTGTGCCAGTATCCCCCATCCTGCTTATTCCAAATTCTCTCTCTGTAACTCAGAGAAAAGGGTTTGTACAGAGCATATGCTCTCTTCCTTAAAAACCTCGGTAGGCTTGCTAGATTGTCCATTGCTCTTCTCTTAGTATTGCTTAAATGCTGCTCCCCTATAGAATATTCATTCCCCAGTGACTGCTACTTCCCTTTTTACTGCCATTTCCCACTTACTGTTTCTTTCTCATTGAGAGTTTCATGAATATTTCTGATGTTGGTTTTGCTGTTCCCCCAATGTCATTTATTGCTTTAAAGGCCATTTCCCCAATGACCACTACTATCTCCTTTGTGGCTTTCTCAGTTCTGTGTTTTTATTGTGCTGTCCCTTTCGCTGAGGTTTGTGTGGTCAGTTTTTAGGTCCATATTCACTCTGGAATATATAGTTTTAAAATGCTCTTTAGCTAAAAGATCCTGCTTGCATATTGGTCCCTAGTAGACAGTCCTTGTCTAACAAGTTCATCTGTTGTTCTATAGATATTCAATTCATTACTCATCCTTATGGTCATGCTGTGGTTTTATACACACACACACAACGTACTGTATATACATATACGTATGAAATTTGTTTTGTTCCTTTAATCATTATATGTCCTATCTAGAACAGAGTATTGTCTATTGAATTGGGGATTCAGTGTAAAAGAGGAAGACCAAACATCCTTTCTGTATTTATATTTGGGGGCAGTATCAGAACTCATGACACATATTTCTCCAGAAGTCCTGGAATAATGATCATTCAAGCCATGACACGATGTTTGTACTGCATGCACTTTTTCCCTCAGATCTTCATGAAATGTTGCTATGTCATGATATAGTGCTGTACCAGGACTTTGGAGAGAATAAATATGAGGGTTGTGAACTTGAGAAAAATGTGGAGGTAAAGGATTCTCTTGTATTCCTCATGAACAAGTGGCAGCCATATTTAATTTCCCAGAATATTCTATGGCAGCCCCCAAGTAGATCCTCAGTGTTTTGGGCCTTCACCTTTCAGGAGAAGCCAACAACTATTGAAAAAGATGCTGGCCCTTTAACAGCGCTACAGATCCAGAATTTAGAAGACAGTGCAGAGGTGTTATTTTAGATACAGTACAGGGTGCTTGCAGTGGTTCTGAATTCAAGTCAAGAATTTCTGGGCCAATCCAGCCAGAGCTCCGCTACTTGGTGAGTTTGTCATGTGTCTCTTGCCAGAATGTAACCTTGCTGGTATAGGAATCTCTAATTAACCAAGGCAGAATGCAACTCGCTTTGGAAAAGATGCCTTCACACATTGTAATAAGGCATTTTAATATCATACTAAGTTTATGGCATGATACATTATAAGAACTCAGCCATCTGTGACTTATTCAATAAATCATTGTGAAACAAAACACATTTCACAGAATTTCTTATCAAGGGCCTGAACTCAACACATTCCATTTATATAAATAACACTAGAAGATAATATACTATATGTAGCTCAAGGTTGAACTGTGATGTCCTTGGTGCTCTCTGAGCTTGGTTGTTTGCTTGCAGATGTTTCATTACCCAACTAGGTAACATCATCAGCCCAAGTGAGTGTGGGGTTTGATCCCTGCTTATATACCATAGCTTGCCCTGCCCAGTTGTTTTCTCCTTGGTAGTTCCTTGATCAAGGCATTGTTTTGCAATTGATTGTTTGTCTGCTTGATTGCTTTGTCTCCTTGGTAGTTCCTTGACTGGGGTATGATTTTCTGCTTGATTGCTTTGTCTCCTTGGTAATCCCTGCTATCTGGGTATAGGCTGCTGGAGAGGATGTATTCTGACCAACACTGGCAGGGCAAGCTCCTGTATATAAACAGGGAGTAAACCCCACACTCACTAGCACTGATGATGTTACCTAGTTTGGTAATGAAATGTCTGCAATCGAACAACCAAGCTCAGAGAACACCAAGGACTCCATAAATAACACTGTCTGTTAGGATTTGTCATGGGAATTTCTGTCCTGGCTACTAAGACTGTGCAAAGCCTTGACAGAGTGCTTCATTTCAATCAGGACTTTCATGAAACATCTCTTCAATGTGGTTACACAAAGTGAAGTGGTGTTCTGTTTCTAGGTCCTGCCACAGAGGCCCTGCACCACATCAAAGCAGCTGCTTTGCAGGTCAGAAGTCCAAGGGCAAAAGTCCTTTCCATCAAAGCAATGTCCAGGAAGATGGGAAATAGTGTTTACTAGAATACATACTTCAGCTTAGGGGAAGGGGCTAAATGGAGGAGAAGGAGAACATGGAGAGAAAGAAAAGAGCAAAGACAACTCGGACCTAGTTGCTTGTTCTGGCAGCAACTAGCATAGATGGAACAGCAGTGTGAAATTATGTCTCTTCCCTGCCACAAAATTTCACTCTAAATGGATTTTTTTTCAGGAGGAATAGAAGAAACAAATCCATCCAGTACTTAAATGATTCTTCCTGTCCTCCATCCTTTTGATATAATCATACAGAGGGGCTATTATGTAGATGCTGAGGAAAGACTACTGCCCATCCTTATAGGAGGGCCCCAAAACTGAGCCCATAAAGTCTCCAGATCACCTGCTCCTTCCCTCAATCCTTAGGGTAGGCATCAAGAGGGCCCGGTGCCCCAACTTTCTTAATATGGATCAAACAATACAAAATACATTTTCATGAAATTGGTTTCCATAATAAAGCATTCAGCTAAAAATATTTATTCATAAATCTCTTTTACTATCATTATATACTTGAAGTCTTCACAATAAAGTGAATGGATTGGAAGCTACATTACTACTTGGCCTTAAACTTCTCAAGAGACTTCAGTGTTAACATCTGGTTTGTATTTAGCATTTGCGGAAGTGCTTGTTCTAGTAAAATGAAACTTTTAGTTAGTGACAAAGGAAAATAAAAACCTACCTTAGAAAAAGAGGGGTAGGAATATTGCTGGATGTATGAATTCAAGGTTCCCAGACCACAAGAATTTTAATTGCCACAGCGTATAAAGGCTTCTTAGTTGACGAGCGTGTAACAGAAGGCCTATTTAGTGATGTTTACTTTAGGCAGTGAAGCAATTAAGATTTCTGTGTGCAGGAACTACTCCATGGAGTTTTTTTCCTTTTAAACTGACAGCATTTTAAAAGCAGAACTTTCTACTTTTCTCTGAACTATCACTGTAAAACATTCTCACAAGTATCCTTACTTAATGTCAGTGTTTGCTTTCCATTATTAATCCTTGACAGCTCTCCCTTAGTGGATTGAACCAAGATTATTACATTGTGAGTACACTGTTCAGTGTTCATTTTAATGCTCAGCCATAATACCAGCCTTTTGCAAATTCCTGATAATTTTTCCTTTTTGTTCACAAACAATATTTGCATTTAAAATACATTCAACACCAGATTTCTACTCTGTGACTGAAGCATTCCAGTTGACATATCCTAAGGCTGGCAGAAATGCATTACAACCCCCCCCCCCAAACCTTTTCAGAACTGTACTTGTTAAAGAAGACCCTCCCATACTTTCTTTCATGTGTTGAGGCTCTTCCTCACTTGCCTCTAACCATGGCATGAACATGCCTAAACAATTTCTTTTTGCTGCCATGCCCTTATGAAGTTCTCATCTCAACCCCAGGCCACACCTGAGACAGCTTAAAGCCATTCTTAGTTGTTTCAGTTGTAAAGTAGCGGTTTCCCTTTTATGCTGACATAATTATTGCTATGGATACACTCTTCCATGTTTCACGGACCATTTGGTTGCTGACACAATCAGAGCGTGGGATCTACCCAGGTCCTATTTGCCATTTTCAGCTGCTACATCATGCTCTTCCCCTCCAAGGCCACTTTGACTTGGGCTCCAGAAGACTGCAGATACCTGGCCGCCACAGAAGCACCTACCTGCATGATGCTTGACTGGTGCGTTCCATAGCACTTGGCGCACAGTTCATTACAAACACGGCTTTACCGTTCTTCTGAAAGAGCACTAATCCTGGGCTATGCAGGAGGTTGATTTAAACTGGAAAACAGAACCAAGTTCCTCCAGTGTTGTATTGCTAGCGTTGTTATCATTAGGTGAACTACAAGTTTTATGCTATATCTGCATGGCTGTATTTTTAAAATATTATTTTTATTATCTCTAATGATTTGTACAAGAGCACTAGAATTGGCTAGGCAATACTCCTGGGACCAATGTCATTTCATATTTCATATTTTTATTGTTTATTTATATTTATTGTTTTTATAATTGTATTGAATTTTAACTTCGTGTTTATTGTAAACCGCCCAGAGTGCCTCCTTTGGGGGGAGATGGGTGGTGATTAAAATTTAATAAATAAATAAATAAATAAATAAATAAATAAATATGCAGTTGCAGTTTCCATGCTGTTTGCAATGAAAAACTTACTTTTCATTGCAAATAGTCACTAAGTGTGATAAAAGTAACAGCTTTTCATTGGAAACAGCATGGAAGCTGGGTTTTGTTCATTTTGCCCATTTCATTCTAGTTTTGATGGCACTAGGTGCTGTGGTGATGACTGTTGTTTTTTTGAGTGGGCCATTCACAGCTGCTGTCTGCTCTGAGGTACAGGGTTCTCCATAGCTAAGGTCAGAGCTGCCAGATTTCCTTCCTTCCTTCCTTCCTTCCTTCCTTCCTTCCTTCCTTCCTTCCTTCCTTCCTTCCTTCCCAGCATTGTTAGTCTCAGTCAGGGTAATGTTGAACATGGGTTTAGTGCTCTTTCAAAACACTATACCCACGCATAGAAATAGCCCAAACAACAAGCAATAGGCACTGAGGAGGGGAAGTAAGATGTATTAGGAGTTCTTTTTCTCACTTCACTCTGCACCCCTCCTTGGCACCTGTTATCTATTAGGTACTTTGTCAGGTGACTAGTCCTGGCATTCTAGACATCTCTCTGAATTTGCCCCACCTTGCCCCATCCTACATTAGGGTGAGTGATTGGATTGTTTTCAAATATTGGGTGTGAAACTGGAAAAGCACTGTTTGGTGCAGGAACAGTTTGCCTATTCCTGGGCGTTAAGAAGAAAAACAAATCCCAAAAAAGGTATTTCCTTTTCAAATGAACTTCCCATTTATAAAGTTCTGATTAGTGAGAATGTAAAATATAACTAGAGATATATTTGAGAATATACAGTATCTATATAAAGAGCCAGTTTGGTGTAGTGGTCAAGACACCAGGCTAGAAACTGGGAGACCGTGAGTTCTAGTCCTGCCTTAGGCATGAAGCCAGCTGGGTGACCTTGGGCCAGTCACTGTCTCTCAGCCCTCAGAAGGAGGCAATGGCAAGCCACCTCTGAAAAACCTTACCAAGAAAACTGCAGGGATTAGTCCAGGCAGTCACCAGGAGTCAACAATGACTTGAAGGTATACACACAAAATATATCTACTATATATTTGAAAGGAAGCAAATTGGAAGCACAAACTAGCATCCATTCCAAAATTAATTTAAAAAAGGGGAACATTTGTAACATTGCAGTCTTGCCTGTCTAATAGGATTCTCTACATTATATGAAAAGAAAACCAGTTAAGCAAGGCACAGAAGATTAGAACCATATTGAATACAATATTCAAAATTTTCAAACACAGAAAACAGTATTAATTTCTCATTTGTCTGCTATTCGAACTTTAATGCCTCTATACATCCAAAATGATGGATTTGGTGAAGATTAATTCTCTCCCATTGAACACATTAAAAAAATTGAAACAACTGTGGAGAGAGGAGAAAAAGCAAGCTCTGTTTAACTTTTATTTATGCCCTGTTGGCATGCTGAACCTAACGAAAAAAAATCTGGATTTGACTTTTAAAAAAAGTAAGCTATTTTCTTACAGGAAAAGAAGTTAACTATGAAGTTGCCCCTCATACCATAATTGCTGTAGCATTTCATCCTATGAAATAGAAACTCCAAGACATTTCCTCTGTATTTCATTAATTGTGCTGATTTGTGCCTATAAATAATCTTGTTTCTTAATTTTTTAAAAATAATCTGGTTTCTTAATTGAGAAGTCAGATGGTGTTGATGATAAATCAGAACTAAAGAACTTTGATTTTTCTCTGGCAAAAGCCTACCCCAGATAAAGCTTTTATATCAATTAATTTAGAGCAGTCAAGAAACAAATCAAATAAATTTAAATATGGCTGTTAACTATACAGCATAACAGCATTCTGGCAAAGTTACTGACTTGTTGGCAGAATGGTTGGGCCTGCCCATTTCAATAATAAGATATAGGACTCTGAATTCTAGGGCAGGATGAAAATTCTTTTTTTCATTTATCTTTTCTCTTCCTAAAGTTATGGTGCATTAGATGGAAACAAGCAGTTTGTGTACTTTGTAGCATTTTGTTCAACAAATCAGCTGAACTGTGGTATAGGAACAGAAGAACATTGCCAGATCAGATAAAAAAATGACTTGTTCCAACACAGTTGGATTTTGCATGCAATAGACCAAATTCCACTGCAATCTACAACATTTGCATAATGAGATCATTAGGTGAATAAATCACCTTTGGGCTTTGGGTGCTGCTTGCTCACTACTCTTTTCCTTTGCCACCACTGGTACAGTTCCCTACTCAGTGCCTCCATGACCAACTGCATCAAATGCTGCCTGGCTCATCAGAGGTGACCAAACTTGATTTGTGACAGATGCCTTGGTGGCAGTAGACCTATGTGAAAGATTGTGAGAACTGTGGAAGAAAATGGGAAAAATGTTTGACATAAACAACCAGAGATAGAAGGGGAGTCCATTGGTAGCAACTATGTCCAGATGGCAAGAAACCTGGGAAGAAACAGTTCAAAACATTCCAATAGTCTACACCTTAAAGAACTCACTAATAAATGAGGGTTGGGAATTCCTCTTGCAATTTCCAAGATTGTACATTTAGCCATAATTCTAGCAATAAAGACAGTTTACTGAAATCTCTATAATTCTTGTTTCCTTGATCTTTACTTGTTCTATGGAGTTTGATACCCTAAAATTGTATAACTGGCTCAGTCTGACTGGAAACCTGAGGATCTGATGTTCAAGATAAAAAGGAAGGTGGCAGCAGACCCCAGCAATATGGAAGAGGACACAGTGGTGGCAGCCTCATTGGAGCTGGGGAGCCAGCAGGATGGATACAGTGTGAACCTGGTCCTAAGGATGGCAGAGGAAGGGGGCGGGAGGGATAAGTTATGGAGGTGAAGAAAAGGAGAAGATCCCTCCTCCTCTGATGCCATTCTCTTCACTCTTCTTCAGAAAAAGGGAGGCTGAACTTATGGCCAGACAACTTGATTGAAGAATGCTAGCATTCTCCATGAGGTGCTTGTTTTCTATATATAGTTTTTTAAATGTGGCACAATACCATATTCAGACATAGTTCCACCAAAAACGGCATAGTCTTAGGAAATGATATTTTCCAAATATTTTAATAATTTTCAGGTCAGAATATATAATACTAGCCTGGTTATGGAATGGATTGAACCTCGTTTCCTTCTAAAATGCATATAATTAAAAGCATAAAGGGTGATTTATTTTAGAGCTGAATGTTTACTTTTAATAGTACAAAAATACTTGTGAAATAGTAAATCATTGTGATGTACAACTGGAAAAACACTCCCAGCTTGCAGATACAACTGAACACATTACTTTAGAATATACTAAGCTGTCTAATTATCACTGGAAAAAACAGATGTGAGCTTATGGATTGTAATAAGCAACTTGAACCTACTCAAGGATCATGCTCTAATCCTCTTTTAAGTATAAATAGTTTTTCTTTACTTACTTCACTTTTCCCTACTGAATGAAGTAATCTCTACATTATAAATTTGTAAAGGCCATTAAGAGCCTCTGATATACAAGATGCTTGATAAATAATAGGTAATACTTCATTCTGGATTTGTGCCTTCCTGGTTGAGTTATACTGCTTCTCGGCATAGGGTACTTCTTTTTTACTTGGTCCAGCTTAGACATATAGAATAGGTTGTTAATATTAATAAAACGTATTCGTTTCTCATAATTATGAGACAACCCCCGAGTAGGGATTAAAAAGCAAACTCTCCTCTGAGTCAAGCTTGACTCCTGCTGACTCCATGGACACAGCCACACAGTTTTCTTGGCAACAGTGCAAAAGTGATTTGCCATTGCCTTCTTCAGAGATGTTTTTAAAAAAATTCCCAGTCTAATCTACAATTCTGGAATTCCTAGAGAGTCTGTCATGCAAGTACTAAGCTGACCCAGCCCTGCTTATTTTCCCAGCCCAGAGAAGGTCAGCTAAGGGTTGCCACCCCGCCCCTCAAGAGAAATCAGGATGTATCACTAAAATTATAATATTACAAAGTAAAAACTTTTCACAGGTTAACAATAACAGCAGCAGTAATAATTGCAGCACTTTCACACACTCCATAACAAATTGAACAAAACCCTGGATGAACAGATGAATCTCAGCTATGGCCAGAAACTCAATACTGAACTGAGTATGGAGCAAATTCCATGCTCAGAGCATTTGCCTTGAAAATAGTAGCATCATGTTTATAAATTCTTCATAAGCATGGTTTGAATTTGAGTTAGCAATAAAAAAAGTTCCCTCCAACTCACTCATAACTCATATTTCCGCCCCCCCGCCCCCTTTCTTGGACACTTCTCAAAGGGAAAACAAAACAACATGGGTATTTCCAAGCTTTTTTTTTTTTTTCTGAGAACATGGAAAATCTAGCCACAGAGATTGTTCCCAGTCCTCTCTGCTAATATTCCCACTTCCCAAACAAACGGCAAGAGCTGGACATATATCTCTAGTTCTAATCTTCAGCTGGAATGGTCATGATCATGTGTTGAGTGTCTTGGTGGATCCACTCTTGTTTTGCTTTCTTTCCATCTTCCCCAATATTGTGAAAAGGGACAATATTTAAAGAGATACAACAGTAATATCCATGATTGCCGCTCACCCATCGATCAATTCCTTTTTCAGCTACCATGATCTCATCCAGCATTCTGAGGAGAATAAGGAGAAAAGAAGAGATTGATGATTTTCCCCATTTATGAGCAAACTGAACCTTCTGCTGGGATGTATGTGAGTTTGGCACACATATGTATGAACCAGTGTGGATATACTTGTATCATGACTTTCAAAAGCTTTCATGATTGTTAATTCCAAATAATTGCTTTTAATGTTGCTCAGTCCTCTTTAACATTTCTTGTTGAACTTGTTACATTCTAGTATAAAAAGAGAAATAGTTATGAGCTACTAAGGCATCAACGTACTTTCAGTTGCTCAACAGTACTAAAGCCACTAGATTCAGCTGATTAAATAAAAACCTTTTATTATACTTGCATTTTGATTTTTTTTTAATCAAAAGCATACATTGCATGAAACTAAGAAAGTAGATGCAGTTATGACCGTTGAAATATATGCAGGCTGTGAATTATCGCTGGACCATTAAAAAAATTCCTTTGCCACCACAGAAAACAAAGATCCTTTTCTTCTTATCTATCCTAATTTATGAAATATCACCCAATGTGATCAAACCTTGCTTTGCTTCTCATTTTATCAGGCAGACAAGATTAAAACGTTCCACAAGTTCCACAGGAATATCCCAGGGGATCTGCTGTCTGAATTCTCTGGTCTTTATCAGACAGCAACAGGACATGGAGCAGAAAGCTCAAATGTGCTTGAGAAGTTGCTGCTCTTCCCGCCCATCTCTGAATCATAACAGAGAATGAGTCTGGCTCAGGCTGTAGTCTAGAGAAATGAGTCAAGGGCAAAACAAACATTTCAGTCATAAGCAAGAGGCAAACTGGATAGCACACAGCAATGGTTTTCGCTTGGCAGAGATGGGTTGATTTAATTTGACTTGGTAGCTTTTGCATATTGCAGTTGGCTATGAAGTACTGGCACTCACCGTTCCATTAGTTCTATGAACCTAACTGTGTTGTGTAATATGCTTGTGCTTTGAAAATAAATAGCAGGTGCAGGAGAGGCTGTCCATGTAAAAGATTCGCCAAAGGTTATCTTGCCTTCAGCCATGAAAAACTGAGAAAGGAAAATTCCTCTACAACAGTCATTGGGAACAGTTCCCCAGTTGGTATGGTCATTCCATATTCTGAGGATGAGAAACACGCAGCTCTCTCGGATCTGTTCCTTTTTGCGTTTTTAAAACTTAAACAACAGCAGCAACACAGATGTCTATTTGGAATTGGTTCAGATAGAATTGAAATGTTTAGCTTTAATTGACAGGCCCACAGTTTCAAATTCCATATATAATATGATTTGTTTTTAAAATGAGAAAGAAACATGCACAAACATTATAAGCAAATAATTTTATGTGGTGATCTGCTGATAAATTCTGGTGGCTTTAATTCTGATGGTGATTATTTCCAGTATTTGGCATTATTTCCTAGTATTTGGACATATACAATGCCATGGAGTGGGAAAACATGTTTCAAGGCAGGTAATTTTCCAGAATACTATCCCAGATTCCCAGATATCTCTACATAAGCATTGAGTAAAAGCCAGAACGATATCAAACTTGCCATGACATCATCATGCAAATGACATGAATTATTGTGTCATTTGCTTTGATGGACACAGATTACATCACTTGCAACAATGACGTGTGATTTCATTTCCCACCTTGTCACTTCCCCGCCTCCCCCCACCCCCCAATATCTTTGCATGTCTGTTTATTCACAATTATTGGTCCAGATTACTTTTGCATCATCACACCCTGCCTTCTGTTTCCATGCATTCCTTGTCTGGTGAGAAAAAGTTCATGTACAGTCACTGGCCAGTGATAAGCTGTCCTCAACACTGCAGCTTCTAATCTGGTAGTGAAGGCCTACTTATGTAGGTTGTTTCCCCACATTGTGTTAGCTATGCCACAGTATGGCTGGCTTGGGTTTGGCATAGCTTGTGAGATTACTGCCATTATGCTTTGTAAACCAATGTTTTATGGCTTAGACTATGATGTGAACCCAGCCTTCCATGGTCTTTTTCTTTTTAATTTTCCATCTACCTAATAAGATGGAAAAATAGAATATTTCACAGAAAAGAATCCAGGGACATGATGTCCAGTCAACTGTTGATCTATGAAACTTCCTGTTTAAAACAAATAACAATTCAAATTGAGATACATTATTTAACAATACTTTACTTATTTATTAAATGTATATAGCCATCCATCTACCAATGGAATTCTGGGCATACATGACTTCAGGGAGCAACATGATCTAAATGGAGGAGGATGAGATACAATCCTTTATTTTCTTTAGATAATTATTTTAAAAATAATTTAGTATTTGCATTGGATAATGTGGAAAATATGAAAAAGTGATAAGAGCAATTTAGGGGATTCATAGTATGCCTTGAGCAGATACACAGTTTTGCTCAAGAATGGGCTTCTTGATCTCTGTTGCATTTGAATGTGAAAAATTAAGTTAGATTTCCATGGTTCTTTTGAAATATTGACCTATAAAAATAGGCACCCTTAGATGGATTCTGTTCATATCAACAAACTCATTAAACAGTAATTTTCTCTTGCCTTAATAGTGGGCACTTTTTCATCAATGATCCATTTTAAAGTTAAGAATACAGAACTTGCGGTGCTGCTGATGTTGCTGAACTGCATCCCTTAGACAGCGTGGCCGATGGTGAGCGATGCTTGGAAGGCCACAGCTTCCACACACTTCCTTTAAGAAACAAACCATCTGAAGCAATAAAAGAAACCTAATAAAAACCATTAAAAAGTGTTTAAATGGAAATAAAACTCAATCTATGGTTGGCTAAAGAGAAAAATCCCTCTCTGCCTGTAACAACTAGCAGAATCATAACTGAGCATGAGAATCGGAAGTGGAAATTGATGCACTGATTCAAATTCCTTAATAATTTATTATATCTCTGGTGGATTCATTACAGGAATGACTATGATTCCCTTAGTTAGAAGAGAAGGCCTACGTGAACATCATTATTTGTACATGATATTTTATTCAGAAAGTACTGTAATGTGATTTTGTAATTCCAAGTCAAAAAAAGAATTAGTCTGTGGTAAACAAAGAAGCTGTGAGGTGAACCCCTTGTAAATGTAGCCTTGAAGTGTATAGATCTGGTTCCATAAGTGGTTTTAAAGATTACACTGCCAGGTAAAATGTATAACCATCTTTTTAAAAAAATCCATTGTTTAGAGACCTCCGTTTTAGGTTCTTGTTCCTTTAGTTCCAGTTTTAAATCATTAGACATTACGGATTCGCCTTGCCAAGTCTGGTAGCTGAAATGTTCACACAGAGATAGAACACACTGTATGCATTCATAAAAGCATTCTCCAAATGGAACACAGCTTTAGGTAATTGCAATCAATATGTTTGGCCATGACATTTCACTTGGAAATGACAAACAAAAATATCAAACTGATATTTGCATTACACCAGGGCTACATGCCTGGTCTAGGAAATGTGAGGGAAAGACTATGAGAAAATATAAAAATAGCTTTCAAAAAATGGCAGGGTCCCTGTCTCTAGATCAGTGTCTCTCAACCTCAGCCACTTTAAGATGTGTGGACTTCAGCTCCCAGAATTCCTATGCTGGCTGGGGAATTCTGGGAGTTGAAGCCAAGACATCTTAAGGTGGCTGAGGTTGAGAGACACTGATCTAGATCCTGCCCTATAGCCAGTATGTTGCACCTGGACTAGATGCACACAGTAATAATAATTATGCATGAAGATGAGAGAGGGATTGATCCTGCCTTATTCTGGGCCTGCAGGGTTTCTGAGCATATTTTGCCCTTCCACTTTGACATTGTGCAATCTGGTGATCTGTTCTGTTTATTAATCTAAGCTAGGATTCTGCAAAGGAAAGGATTCATGAACATTAGGCCAGCAGTTGCAGTAGTGGAACAGAGTACTTGGCTTCTGACAATGGCCAAGGATTTTATTTAAATATGTGGATTAGTAACTTCCTTGCATGTGAAAGTGTGGCAAAACAACAGAACTGTTCCACAAATATTCCCTTTTAAAACCTTTGAAGCTTTGGTCTATAGAAATTCCTGCCATGCACCATTTAAAAACATTTTATGATAGATCTCATGACTAAGGAATGTTGGCTCTGTAAGAAACCTTAAACATTTGTCACCAATGTAAATTGTTGTGAGGAAAAGGAAGAAGATGCTTGGTAATTTCTTTTAAAAAGTGAAAGCATATATATGATATTCTGGAAGTGAGATCAAATTGCCTACTGACCACATTACTTAGTCCACATCTAATTGCCCAAATAATACATTATTTAGCCAAATCAAATTTAAAGTTTTGAAGAATTTTATGAGAAGGTACAAAGAAAATGAAAAGAAATCAAGTTCTAGGACATTATTTGAAGGGATTAAAGATTGTTAAAAGTAAAAGGAAGGAATATAAAGTTGCCTTATTTGATCAAGGTTAAAATAGATATGTTGGTATCTCTGGTAAGCCTTAATGGACTTTTGCTGGTCAGGACTGAAATGATGGGACTTTAAGGATTTGTTTATAGATAAGAGATGAGATATGGGAAGAACAGATCTTTTGTGTTTTAAGAGAAGGTAATATGTTACCAAAATTTGTGTATACTTGTTGTGATGAAGGGGGAAGTCATTTATTTATATATTTCTTTTATTTCTTTATTATATTCTTATTTTTTCTTGCTTTTCTATTTTTCTTTCTATTTTATTTTCTGCACTTTCTATTTTTTCTTTTTATTCTTTTCTTTTTCTTAGTTTGTATAGGTTTTTATCTTTTTCATTGTAATGTTTAATTAAATTACTACAAAAAAAGACAATTCAAATTTAGATAAAATTTACCAAGGGTATGATTTGTTGTGGCAAAATAAAATGTAAGTCTATTTCTAGGACATTTGCCCTTGACCCTGTAAGTGTGACAAGAACTAGGTTCAGTTCCCCACTTTACATAAACTTGGCAAGCCTAAAGGAACTACTCCTGATCCTAAACAAAGCCCTCTTAATCCTTTCTGGCTAAAAAGAAAGGAGTATTACTCAACTTGACATAAGGGGATGAAACTGACTCATCTCATGAAATTGCCTGAGGCAGACCTAATCAGGGAAGAGGCAACAACGTAACTAGACAAAACCACAGACCTTCCATACCGGTTAAGGAGGTGTGCCTAATCCCATCGATGTTCTGCCATTCGTTAACAAAGAGACAATGGCTATTTCCAGTGCCATTTCCTCTTCAGAAAACCACAGTTTCTCTCAAACAATAAAACACTTTTGTTTACATAGATAGAGAATATGTTGGCCCTATATGGAAGTCCAGACCAAGAAACCAATGCCATATAGGTTTAAAGCTACTTTTATTGGAACAGCTATAATGACAGAGCCTTGCAAGTCTGACTGTGCTCCCTGTAAGCACTGGCACTTTCAAGCATTCATTCAATGACAGTCAGGAGACCAGGCTCTTTCTACTGTTTTAATGAAGCGAAATGACCAGCACAAGAAGAAATCTGCGAATGCCCAATTCCCGCTCAAACTAACATTTAAAACTACATTCTCTAAATTGCCCTCTACCCCTCTTCCCCCTAAAGCATGCCACCCCCTTCCCATGCCAGATGGTTCTTCTGATGTTCCCTGTTTGCATGGCCTTGGGGTGGCCGAGGCAATAAGCCCCTAGCCATAACGATTCCGTTCACACTCTGATCTGGCACCCCCTCCCATCTGGTGACACGAAGTCTGTTCACACCGGGGAGAGAAAGATGGAAGATGCTCTGATAAGGGGGTTCTTTGAACCTTTGATCAGAGAGTCTTACACCCACCCTCCCTCACCTTATCTTTGTGTGAATTAGGGAGGGGCTTGTCTGAGGTGTTTTCTCAAATTAGTTTCTTGGAAAGGACTCAAGCCGTGCTTATCTGACCATTGCCTTGGTATCGGCCCTTCCTTCTGTCCTTCTAGGCCATTCCCTAGGCTCTCTACAGAGTAATTTGGTTTCCTTCCTATGGGCCCCAAATCCCTACAGATGATCAGAGCCCTGGAATTTCCCACTCCACAGTTTAAAATCCCTATAAAAGATCTTACCTTTCCATGGTGCTGTCTTCCTCTTTTCTGTAAGTAGTAACCCAACACTCTTTGCTTCAATAAATCATGGTGTGATTTTCCTTAGACCTGTGCTCCATTTTACACTATCAGTGACAGAGTTAAATAGGAATAGCAGTTAAGTAAAAAAAGGCACCTTTAAAAAAAATCAAGACAATCCAGAATTAAAATATGTCGTGAAAGGAAAACACCAGCTTCCTTGTGAGTAAGCTGCAACAGCAGAATTTGAGTGTCTACAGCAACCTTTTTCAACCTTTTGACCCTGGAGGAACCCTTGAAATATTTTTCAGGCCTCAGGGAACCCCTGCACATTCAGGCTCAAATATATGTCAGAGGTTACAAAATTATTTTTTTTGTTTCATGTGTAGGCCTGTATATGCATTAACAGTGTTCTTAAACTAAAAATAAAGAATGAAACTTACTTCTTTAATGTGAAATTGCCCGAATTTGAAATAATTTTGTAAATAAACTGTGATCTCCCAGGGAACCCCTAGTGACCTCTTGCAGAACCCTAGGGTGCCATGGAGCTCTGGTTAAGAAACCCTGGTCTGCAGACTCAGTGCCTGCTTAGCATAAAGGCTGTTCTGATGGAGAAGGTGAGAGGGCTGGAGAAGAAGATTGAGGGAGATGGCAGATATCATAGAAAACCACCTACACAGAAAGCACCTCCTGGATTGTCCTTATCAGGCCTGTACAAACAAATTCTCCCACCCTTCTACACTGTCTGAATTTGACTCAACTCGTTGCCCAGGCAGAGAAGAGAGCTGGTACCTCAAGCTGGAAAGCCTTCTTCGGAGGGAAGGAAGGGGCCAGAGACTATGCAAGTCAGGAACTGGTTATATGCGCACAGTTGAGTCTGAATCCTTACTGAGACTGTTGGTGAAAGAGCAGGAGAACGAACTTCAAACTGCTACTGTCCAAATGGTTTACCTCCTTGGTTAGGCATTTTATTTTGAATGTTACTTTGAGTTCCTGGTGTGGTCTTCTGAGGCTCCAAAAGGTCTGTTTTTGATTTGAAATCCTGTCCCTGAATGCTCAAGGGACTGGGGAGAGTAAACCCCAGCAGGTTCTCTACATCTTTGGAGAGTCCACTGCTCATACATTAAACATTAAACAATGTGACATGGCTGAAATTTGTTTTTCTAGGCACTCTGGGAAAAAAAGAAAACCCAGTGAGGTACATGCCCATAAAAGCAGTATGCAAACAGACCTTAGAGAGGAATCTTGAGAACATTTGTCAGAATCTCAGTCAAGCAACAACCCTCAAACCACAATGTCCTCCCAAGCTAAATCCTTGTCTAGCTATTCATCCTCAAGTGAATGCCTTCACAAGTGCGAAGAGAAATCACAGAAATGTTGCCTTTCCATCCCATAGAAATGTGTGACATGAAGACAGCAAATCTCAAGCTTTTGGACAGGAATCTGAGAATGCTAGCTTAAATCAATCAATCATTTCAAAGCCTTTGCCACTATTAAGGGAAAACCACAATTCTTACAGTAGGTGCCCTCAGTGACTACCTAGACACCTTACTGTAGCCAAAGTAATTGGCAACCAAGGCACCTTATTGGTGACCACATTGCACAGCAACTTAGTACTGTAGCCATGAAGGTAATTGCAAGCTTAACTAATGAACCAGTTAGTGAAACTCAAACTGTAATATAAACTGCAGCAGCTAAATCCAAAAGACAGTTCACACTGAGCACCAAGGCTAAGGAAGCGGTAGAGCTAGAAAAGGTTATGCACTCAAGCAAATGCAAGAGAGCCTGGGAAAAGGAGAAAAAGATCTGGAGGAAATTGGTGGGAGAGGATATGAAGTCAGCGGAATCTACTAATTGCTTTCCTTAATTTGTCTTGTATTAAAATGGTTGAGACAGCAACAGCTGCTGTGTTACCGTGGCAGAAAAAGGCTCAAAAATCAGGTCAGCAAATGTTACACCAAGCCTGGTGGATTCACCTTGAGTACAGTCATCTGGATAATGAACACAAAACTTCATTTTTCCAAAAAGCCAATATTGAATATATCAGTTTAAAAACATACAGAAATGAATTTCTAGCAGACATACACTGACCTGCGCAGATTCCTTCTTTTATGAATCATGTTGTGCTATTCAAGATTCTTTTGTCATTGTTGGACTAAATGGATGTGAATTATTTGATGTGCATTTATTTACAGTGCGATGGTCTGGGAACTGTATTTATCGCATTTTTCCACCATCCATCTCAACAATGACTTAGAAGGACTTTATGGTTTCCAAGTGTATTAAGCATTGCTTTCTTTAAATAAACTATGTACAATGTTGTTTGTTTATATATTCCAAAACTACAGCAGAGGATTCCATATTGTCTTTTTTGCCATCTCATAGTACTGTAATACTAAATGCCTGATTATGTAGCTATAAAGGACAAAGAGTATTCAGCTGCTTACTTTACTATGGTCCTATAAAAGAATTATTTCTTATTTTATGTCTCAGGATCATAAAGAATCAATACATTTAGCCACTGTAGGCTGTAACTACTTTGGTCTGATTCTTTTCAAGCTGCTGCAGTAATTCTTGATGCAGGATCCACATGTAACATCATGATTCCATTCCTTCTGGATGTTGTACTCACTTCTGGAAAGACAGTGTTTAAGTAGATTGTGGAGAGAAACCAAGCCTTGCTTCATACTGTATGTATGATCCTATATTCAGACTTTCCCAAAAGCATTGTGGGAGGAACAGGGAAATGACATCCATACAATTGTGGTAATACATGAATCATCTTAGATGTTGTGTCCATGAGTGATGTCCATACTTACTGACAGTTTCACTGAAACAGCTTTTCTTATTTCATTAGATGTTAATAGATCCTACACCCGCAGATTACTAATACAATTTTCTCCTTATATTTAATATAAACATCATTTTAAATGTCAACTCTTTCTCTGATTTTCTTTTATTTTAAATGCTATTCTTCTATCAATCCTTTTAAAAAGATGTGACACCTACCATCCCTTACTTAATAGGAAGTTCTCCATGCTGGATCAAAATAGGATATTCAATCTGTTTCAGTAATCCCGCTGCTACCTGGTTTACCACAATGTTCTGGCACAGCTGGGAAGATACTAAATATTTAAAAACCTATGCTCTGTAAGCTGTGTTGAGAGGAAGGGATTATTCGTTAGAGAAATCTTGAATAAAGAGCTGCCAAGATGTTGCACTCTATGCACAATGGGCTTGTTTTGTTTACAAGGTTTATAGAAGGAAAGAAAAGAATAAACCAATAGAATTAGGAATTCTAGTGTCTGTTGAATTAGGAATAGGCTTACTGAAGCATCAGCTACAATAGGGTTGTATGGATGACTGGATGGACCATCCTTGGCTAAATTGCAAGTTCATTCAGAACAAACACACAAAAAACCCAAACAGCAACTACCAACCAGTACAGAATATAGCAGCCCAGCAGCCCAGGACAAAATGGCTGCCCAGGGCATGTCCAGCTGAAGGAGGGAAGGGGGCATGCCAGACGTTGCAGCCTATTGGCGCTGGGGCTGCTAACAAAATGGAGCGAAGTGCTGGAGACCATCTGTTTTGAAGGGCTTCGAACAGCTCAGGTCACAAAAAGGCAGTTTTGAATCAAAGCTGGAAAACAAGGGAGCAGGATGCATTTGCAATGGGCTGGCAATGCAAGGAAGATGGCATCATCCATTCCTGCACTTGTGGCAGTGAGTGGCTCATACTGGTAAGTTCAGAACTTCCCTCACAATGAACCCCTGGACTGTTGGTGGAAGAGAGAACAAAGGAGAAGCTTCCTGATCTGGTAGAAATCTAGGCCCCATCAATTATCTCTTTTTGCTCTTTCAGTGATCTTCAAGAATTGCCAAATGCAACATAGGAGACAGGCAGCTTATGGTGCATTGTGAAATGGGCCTCAGTCAGGAGAGATGAGTTTTCTTTTTTTCTTGGATTTTATTAAGGAGAATGGCGTTTTCCATTTTTAGTGGCACCTAGCAAAGCCCATCTCCCAATTGTGCCAAAGCATTTTGCTACACCAGGCATCTGCCTTATTATTGTTCCATATTCTAGCCCAGCTTTTCCCAAACTGATGACCTTGAGAAGTGCTGGAATACAGTAAGTATGCCATAGGTTAGCCATGCTGGCTGGGAACTCTGTGAATTGTGGTCCTACCAATCTAGAGGTCAAAAAGTCTGGGAAGCTGCTTTAACTACTTTTGCTATTTCCACTGTCATCTCTCAGTTTTCCAGATCACAGCAAATCTTAATGTGTCCATTATTTGTGATCACTTGACATAATGATCTTGTGGTTTTGCTACTTATTCTTACATTTATGCAGCATCTCTCCCTCATTATAGGATTACAGTCAAAAGGAATATAAAACTTGTATCTGATTAGCAATATTTTATTTATTTATTAACCTACACAGCTGCCCTAAAAAACAACTCTGTGCAATTAAACAAACAAAATAGTAAACCACTATAAAATGTAATAAAACATATACAACAAATTCTGCCAAGTCAGTTCAAAGATCCAAACAATCATATTGCATAGGAACACAAAGTGTCCTGACCCAATGCCTAAGGGAAAAACCAAATCCTTAAGATCTTACAATAGGCACATAAGGTCAGGCCATCCTGTTCTTGGGGGAATGGTATTCCAGAGGCAGGTGCAGCAACATAGAAGACAGGTCTCCTGGATTCCGTAAGATGATCTTGCTTAAGAGAGAGAGCCAGAGCACACCAACCCTGGTGGATCTTATTGGATGGGCAGAAATTGGAGACACTCCTTCTCATCCTCCTCTTTCTTCATTTACTAAGGAACAGTATACAGGAAGGCTTTGGTAGCAGATGGAGACACAGACTTAAAATTATGAAACAAGGCTGTTATAATCACACAGCCAGTATTGAAATTTGTTTTCAGTACCGGAACTAACTTCCTGATCTTTCCATACAAAATTGATAGCTTAATTTTCCCAAAGCTTTTCCTTTTTAGTTACTTCATTTAGAAGAAAAAAGGAAAGTAAGAAACACTTGCAAAACTATATTCCAATATCCATCTAGAATATATCAGAGTGGCCAAAGAGGACTGAATGTAAATGACTAAGAACGACAGTATTCTCTTATTCTTTTGGAGGTCTATCTATGACACTAACATTTTCAGCACTTTCCAAATAAAAGAAACTTGTAATTTTATCTTTTAATCTCTTAATGTGATAATTCTCTTTAAACCATTTAAATTGGACACACACACACACACACACACACACACACAGGATATAAAAAGTCTACACACCCCTGTTAAAATGCCAGGTTTTTGAGATGTAAAAAAATCAGACCAAGATAAATCACTTCAGAATTTTTTCCACCTTTAATATAATATATAAGCTGTACATCTCAAAAACCTGGCATTTTAACAGGGGTGTGTAGACTTTTTATATCCACTATATATACCAATTAAATTATTGCAACCTCATCATAACATCCATTATAAAATCCACAATGCTTTTATTTTTGTTGGTGGGTCACATATTAAATTACAACGTCATCACACAAGTAGGCAAAAATGCAAGCAGGTTTATGTTCTCTGTCCAATAAGATATAATGTTCTTGGTAACTTAAACTGCCAATTATCTTGCCTTTATGCATTGTGGTATTTTTATATTTGTATATTATCTTTAGTTCTCAATCTCTACTGTAAGCTGCTTTGGTTTTACCTGACTCAAATTTATTGGAAACTATCAAGCTGTTGCTACCCAGCTATATTCTGTTTTTCCCATTTTAAAGTAAATAATTGGTCTGTATGAGCCTGCTTCTTCTAAACTATATAGCTGTGTCTTCTAATATCCACCCGTTTTTTGGGTTCATACTGGAATAATAAAAAATTACTGTATCACTTGTACTGGTTTCTGAACTTCCTCTAAATATGTACTATACCACCTTTTTAAGGTTAGTCCTTTAGAATGGAGATTATACATTTTTATCAAGAAAGGTCCCCAAGCAAAGCACAATCCAATAATCATAAATGATAAATTGTGGAAGGACTTAGCTTGGAGTTTATATCTTCAGTTAAGGCAAATGAGATTTTTTACTTTGAATGGAAGAGGAACTGTGTGTGCTTGCACTTTACAAGATGGCTGAACCATACAATTTTTCACTCTATGGGAGCTACTATGAGAGATTTTAAGGTGTGTTTTGTCATCACTTCTGTGGGAGTACTGTGTAGAAGACTTTTGGAAAGAGACTAGGAGACAACGACTAAGGAAATATCAGCTAGAGAAAGATTGTAGAAGAGAACTACTTGCACAAAGCATTCATTTTTGATATTTATGACTGCTTTCTAATCCAGGGCTGGGTAGTTACAGACAGATCAGATATGAAAGACCCCAGTTGGCTTCTCCAATTTCTCAAATTCCAGAATTCCAAACCAAAATAGCCAATTGTTCATGACATCTGGAAAACACTGATTTCAGGAAGGCTGTCCTAAATGTTTATGAATTCTGGATGATGGAAATTTATATGATGGACTTTCTGATACATCAAAAGAGAATTTCAGCTTCAGTGGTAATCCATAGTCCCATTATTGGGCAAGTGGGAGAGGATCCATTAACCAGACCTTTCCTTTTTTAAATTATTATTCAACATGAAGCAACCTATTAAATATCTCAGTCTGGGTATCAGATTCAAGTCCGTAGTTTTAGTTATTCTGAATAAAGATTTTACTTCACTATTAATCTTTTACTTCAATCTAATTAGCAAACATGGTTGCTCGTATTTACTGTTTAAGTGTACATCTAAAATAAAAAAACTTAAAAATACATGTGGAAGTAAAATCCAGGTTATTCCATTTATCATATTCTTATAAAACAATAAATCCCCCTTTAGCCCTGCAGTGCTGCCTTATTGTGTTGGTGGATATTGTCTATCCATGTGGTTTTCTTATGGTTTTCTCCGAGTATGAAATGATGCCTTTGTGATTGTCACTAAAGTAATCTTCCACTTTCAGCATCTTCCTATATCGCTGCTGCTCGATATAAGTGCCTGCTTGCTTTAGCTGGACAGGTGGGATGACCTTCACACCTTGGGTGACCCTGCTGGAATTATATACTCTTGGCAAAAACTCATCTTGGTTTTCACTCATCCCTCTCTGAAACATGCTCCTGTCATGATGAAGCAGCACAGAAAGACTAGACAATGGGCAAGGCTGAATACTCTCCCCTTATTTATTCAACCTATGTGCTGAATATATGTTGAGAAAAGCTGGGCTGGAAGATGAGCGTGGTTTTAAAATTGGAGGAAGAAACATCAATAATCTGCACTATGCTGATGACACTATTCTGATAGCAGAAAATGCAAATGATCTGCTAGCTCTAGTAATGAAAGTCAGGGAGTACGATGAAAAACATAAGACTAAGATTAAATATACAGAAGACTAAACTAATGACGACAGGTACAGTAACCAGCCTTAGAATTTACAATGAAGATATTGAAGTGATAGATAGCTTCTGCCTTTTAGTATTTATGATCAACAGTAAAGGAACCAGAATAAATATGCTGCAGACAAACAATTGGTAGGTAGCAATAAAAGCCTTGAAAAAGATATTCAGATAGCATGATGTGCCTTTATCCACAAAGATCAGAATTGTGCAAGCAATTGTTTTCCCTGTGACACTCTGTGGAAGGAAAAACTGAAGTCTGAAAACAAAAGAAAGAGTATTGAAACTTTTGAATGTAGGTGTTAGAGACAACTCCTGAAAATACCAGAGATAGTCAAGAAAACAATAAATGGATCATAGAATGAATTAATCCAGAGTTCTTACTCAAGGCACAAATGATCAAGCACAAATGATCATATTTTGGGCTTATTATGCAAAGATCTAGCTCTACTGAGAAGTTTATAATGCTGGGAAAGGTGGAAAGAAAAAGAAGAGGATGACCAGCAGCAAAGTGGATGGACTCAATTACAGCAGTGATGGGTGCATTGATGGAAGACTTGAAGAACCAGGTTGGGTACAGTTCATCCTGGGGAGAATCTCTGTGGTTGCTAAGACTTGCCACAAACTTGATGGCACATAATCATAAATCAAAACAATCAATAAAAAGATTATAAAAGTTAAGTAGCAATGCATTTAAATAAATTTTCTTTACAAAATTGAGAGAATACAGATTTGTAATTTTAAGACAGCTTCAGTTATTTCTCAAAACTGTATTTACATACTGCTATTTTATACTAATGTGCCTTCACTTGGCAGGAATTATAAATGTTACATAAAGCACTCACCTAAGTTAACCTGATGAGGATAATGTGAGTAGAATTCTGCCAATCAACCCATTGGAAGACTCAGAATGACAATAATTGCTTAATTAGAAATGGATGGAGGAATTTACTTAGCTGAATCAACTGTTCAGTACTAATGAGATTTAAGGCATCATTGGTTTCTAAGTGCTCCCCATTATATCCAACAGATAGCAATTTTACAAGTAGCTTTTTTCGTGGACTTCACTCACAATATTTATGTAATGATTGCCCTAGCCCCAAATACTCAGACTCACAAGAGGATGCTGAATGAAATCTGATTTATTAAAGTACTAGAGACAAATACAGAGAAAGCTGAGAATGAGCAAAAGCGCGCCAAATACAAACTTAAACCCTTGCTTCAAACGTATCCCGCCTCCCTCGTAACAGCCCCGCCCGGCACAGGTGCTAGCAATCGTCAGAGTAGCTAGCCTGGGAAAGTAACCTTGAGCGCAGTAGATAATACAAATACATTCCAAAGCAAAGCCAAAAGATAATGGTTCCCATCCTCCCTAGACAACTGAAACACGCATCCAATTAATGACATGCGAAACGTTACGATGCATCAAAGACATTGAAACGGCGCACATGACATACCGCCTCCCTAAAAATACCCCTAGGGACCAGGTTTCGAGGGATAAGCGGAGTGGAAACGGGCCACCAGAAGCGGGGAAGCCACATCTGGTGCAGCGACCCACTCAGGATGAGGGAAATGTTTCCAACGAACTAAATATTGCAAAGTATTGCGAAGGCGTCTAGAGTCGAGGATTTCTTTAACTTCGAAGTGTTGTTGACCATCAATCATGATGGGGGTGGGGGGTGGAGGTTGCCGATGCCAGCGATCAGAAGGAATAGTCGGTTTGAGTAAGCTGCAATGAAAAACAGGGTGTAAGCGTTTCAGGTTATGAGGCAAGTCAAGTTTAAAAGTCACAGGGTTAATCTGAGCAACGATTGGGAAAGGACCCACAAATTTAGGTGCCAGTTTCTTTGAAGGTTGTGCAGATTTGATAAACTTGGTAGAAAGGTAGACCGAGTCCCCAACTTGGAATGCAGGGTGTGGGGCACGCTTCCGATCAGCATACAGTTTATAATCTGCTTGTGCATCAGCCAATGCCTGTTGAATCATTGGCCAAGAGTCAGCCAGTTGAGTTGACCAATCATCTGTAGTGACTGCACTGCCAGGAGGTTGTGGGAGATCAGTGATAGGTACAAAGTCTTTACCCAGAGCCACTCGAAACGGGGTTTGTCCAGTGCTTTGATGCACTGCATTGTTGTAAGCCACTTCAGCAAATGGTAAGAGGTCTACCCAATTGTCCTGCTGATAATTCACAAAAGCGCGAAGGTATTGCTCCAGAGTAGAGTTAACAGCCTCAGTGGCCCCGTCCGTCTGAGGATGCCAAGCCGTGGACAGGGCTTGCTTCGTGCCTAACAGCTTGAGAAAAGCCCGCCAAAACTGTGAGGTAAATTGTGTACCCCTGTCCGAAATCAAGCGGGAGGGACATCCGTGTAGCCTGTACACGTGTACAAGGAACAGGCGGGCCAATTGACGTGCCGACGGAATGGACACGCAAGGAATAAAGTGAGCCTGTTTGGAAAAATAGTCTTTGACCACCCAAATGACCGTTTTGCGTTGGCTGGGTGGGAGCTCTACAATAAAGTCCATGGAAATTTCTTCCCAAGGGGAAGAGGGGGTTGCTACCGGCTGCAGCAGTCCCTGGGGTTTGCCCACCTTGCGCTTGGACATTGCACAGACAGTGCAGGAAGCAATGTAGTCTTTGACATCTTTGCGTAATGTGGGCCACCAGAATTGCCTCCGAACGAGGTGCAGGGTTTTCACAAACCCAAAGTGACCTGCGAGTTTGTCATCGTGGGAACGTGTTAACACATCTTTCCTGAGGGTTTCAGGAACGTAGAGGCGGTCGGATTTCCAAGCGAAGCCTCTGTCAAAAGTAACAGTATCTTTATTTGCAAGCAACCAAGTATCAGTTTTTAGGTCTTTTAGAAACTTTTGTTGCAATTGGGAGGGAATTGACAAAGTGCTTGGCTGAGTAGCGCTTGTGGTAGGCGGTTGCTGCGCGCGCGTTTGGCTTCGCGTCACAGCCTGCATGCCCAATTGGGGCGCCGTCCAGAGGGTGCTCACCACATCTGGCGCCGCCCCAGAGTCCTGAGGTTGCCTGGACAAGGCATCAGCCAAGAAATTCTTTTTCCCTGGAATAAATTTGAACTGAAAGTTGAAGCGATTGAAAAATTGCGCCCAACGAACCTGTTTAGGGCTCAGTTTTCGAGGGGTACTAAGAGCCTCCAAGTTTTTATGATCAGTCCAGACCTCAAAGGGATGATTTGCCCCTTCCAATAGATGCCGCCAAGCTTCTAATGCAGCTTTCACTGCAAATGCCTCCTTTTCCCAAACATGCCAACGTCTCTCAGTCTCGGAGAATTTGCGGGATAGATAGGCACAGGGTTTGAGGCATCCTGCCTCATCTTTTTGCATCAACAATGCCCCAATAGAATAATCGGAGGCATCTGCCTGTACCACGAAAGGCTTGGAGGGATCAGGATGTTGTAAAATGGGCTCTTTGACGAACGCTGCTTTCAGCCGCTCAAACGCCGTTTGACAAGCGGGCGTCCACCTCAACAGCGCTCCGGGATTTTTGACTCTCCTAGTATCTCCCACCCCTTTTGTTCGAAGTAGCTCCGTTAGGGGCAAGGCAATCTCAGCGAACCCCCTGATGAACAATCTGTAGTAGTTGCTGAACCCCAAGAAACTTTGAAGTTGCCTGCGGGTGCGGGGACTCTCCCAGTCCATGATAGCCTGCACCTTGGCAGGGTCCATTTCTATACCTTTATCAGAAATCCTATATCCCAAGTAGTCAATTTGAGTCTGATGAAAGGCACATTTTGATAGCTTTGCATACAATTCAGCAGATCTGAGTTTACACAAGACTTTCTTTACCAGAGCTACATGCTCTTTCATGGTTTCCGTATAAATCAATACATCATCCAAATACACCAATACACCTTTAAACAGATGTTCATGCAAAACTTCATTGATTAATTGCATAAATACCCCAGGGGCCCCAGCCAACCCAAACGGCAACACCTTATACTGGAAGGCTCCCAACGGGCAATTGAATGCAGTTTTCCACTCATCACCCTCCTTGATTCGTACACGATAGTAGGCTTCTCTTAAATCCAGTTTAGAGAAGATCTTGCCCTTGGCCAGATGTGACAACATGTCCTTTATCAATGGCAAGGGATATTTGTTGGAAATTGAGACGGCATTTAATCCGCGGAAATCCGTACAAAGTCTCAATGTGCCGTCCTTTTTTGGGCGAAAAAGAACCGGCGCCCCCACGGGTGAATTCGCCGGCTCAATAAATCCGCGCTCCAAATTTTTGTCCACAAATTCCCTCAACAGAGTCAGTTCCTTTTGCGTCATGGAATAAATTTTTGGTTTAGGCAATTGAGTGTTGGGTAGCAGTTCTATGGCACAGTCCGTTTTTCGATGGGGAGGCAACTGGTCAGCTTCCTTTTCACCAAATACATCAGCAAACATCCTGTACTCAGCTGGCAAGCCTTCCAGAGGAGAGGCCGGGTAAGGCGGAGTCGCAGCTGCCGCAACCCCCACCATCTCCTCTGGGGCACCCTTCCCCTCTGCCGCTTGATAAAATCCATCCCTAAACGTGATAGTTCGGTAGACCCAGTTTATTTGGGGATTTTGCTGCACCAACCAGGGTACCCCCAACACCACCAATGGTCCCCCAACCGGAGCCACTACAAAAGATAACCCTTCCTGGTGACTGCCCAGTTGCAAGGCTACACGCCCTGTAAAATGGGTGACCGGTTTGCCCCCTGCCACGGACCCATCCAATTGAGTAAAAGCGATGGGTCGCTGTAAAGGGAACGTGGGGAGCTCCAAAGCTGCCACCACGTCGGGGTGCATAAGACACCGGGAACACCCCGAATCAATCATGGCCCATACTTCCACAGTCTTGGATTGGGAGCCCAATTTCAATTTCACCATGAGTATGCGGTAAGTGCCACTCACCGATGGAGGCTCGCGCCCGTCCTCTACCACCTGCCCAGCGGCGCCCTTTAGAGCAGGTGGCTGGCGTTTCCCGCCGGCTGCGGGATTTCGGTCTCCCCCTCAATTTCGAAGAACATCACATCGTCTCCCTCGGTTTCAGCCACCGCAGCTTTCTGTTTCCTCGGCAAGGCAGGGGACTTTGCTGGCGGTTTTCCGGGCCGTTCCTCTACCTTCGCTTTTGGGCATGCTGCCACTCGATGCCCCTCCTTACCACATCTCAGACACAAGCCTTTTGCGTATCGCTTCTCCCGCTCCTCGTCCCAGGGTCGTTGTCCCGGTTTTCCCCCGGTGGTCGATGGGCGGCTGGGCTTCACCTCCCGCCCCGACTTGGCGGTCTTCCGCTGGGCAAAGATCTCCTGGGCATGTTCAGCCCTCCCCGCCAGCAGGATCCACTCATACAGCGTGTATGGGTCGTCCCTCCCCAGGGACCATCGTAGCACTTCTGTATTCAAGCCATCCTTGAAGAGCTCGATAATGGTTGCTTGGGACCAGTCATCCACCTTCCCAGCTAGCGCTTTAAACTCCAAAGCATAATCGGCCACTGATCTGAACCCCTGCTTGAGTTCCTTCAGGGCTCGCTTTGCTCTCTCCTTTGCTAAGGGGTCCTCGAAGTGTTGCTTCAACGCCCCGAGGAACTCCTCGAGACTTTCCAGTTCAGGCGCCTCCGACTGGCACATCTGGACATACCAGTCTGCCGCCCTCCCCTTCAGTTTGGTGGCAATGGTGATGATCCTTGCCTTTTCCGATTGGAAAAACGCCCCCCATTCTTCCATGTAGGCTTTCGCGTTCGTCAGGAAGAACGAGAGTTTGGTCGGATCCCCATCAAACTTGACAGGGAAGTCTCGCATGCCGCCTCCCGCCGCGCTGCGCCCCACCACCGGTGCTGCCGCGGCTCGTGTTTCCCTGGCTCGGGGCGGCACGGGGCCCCGGGGCGATCGCCCTGGCGATGCTGCGATTTCCATCTGGACCGACTGGTCCCCTTCGCGCCTCCGCACCACCCGTCGCCGTTCCGGGGACAGCCCCTGGGACGAGGGGGTTGAATGCCTTTGGCTTGATTCTTCCCGGACCTCTCGCAACGAGGTCACATCCAAGCTCAGCTGTTTCAATATAGCTTCCAACGAATCCATTTTGGACTCCAACACTCGGATCCGATCCGGAGTGGGTGAGCCCTCCGTTGGCTGCACCTGCACCACGTTGGGGGATAATGGGTATCTCTGCCTCCAGGAGGGACCCCCCGTTGCCGTGGCATCTCCTTGGGTCTCATCCCAGGTGAGCAGCTCGCCCGCCGAAGTTACGGTGGTCTCTGGGGCCGTTTTCAGCCCCCCGGCTTCACTCTCCGACTCGGAGCTCGCCTCCTCTCGGATGGCTGACAGCTCCCCACCCTGGGACGGTCGGCCGGACTGCCTCACGGTCGAGTCCGGTTCCCCTTCCTCCATCATCATGATGTCGGGTTCAGTCATCGCGGGCTCTTTCCCTCACAGGGTTAGACGCTTGTCTTTCCTGGACAGGGGCCAGCGGAGTTAGGAACTTAGATTCTCAGCTTTATGTAATGATTGCCCTAGCCCCAAATACTCAGACTCACAAGAGGATGCTGAATGAAATCTGATTTATTAAAGTACTAGAGACAAATACAGAGAAAGCTGAGAATGAGCAAAAGCGCGCCAAATACAAACTTAAACCCTTGCTTCAAACGTATCCCGCCTCCCTCGTAACAGCCCCGCCCGGCACAGGTGCTAGCAATCGTCAGAGTAGCTAGCCTGGGAAAGTAACCTTGAGCGCAGTAGATAATACAAATACATTCCAAAGCAAAGCCAAAAGATAATGGTTCCCATCCTCCCTAGACAACTGAAACACGCATCCAATTAATGACATGCGAAACGTTACGATGCATCAAAGACATTGAAACGGCGCACATGACAATTTATTGTGCAGACAAAACAAAACATTTTCTTCCTCCTTCCTTCTCCTTTTCTTCTCCTTCCTCCTCCTCTTCATAAAAATAGAACTATCTTTCAATTTAGCAAACTAGTTTTGACTTTGTTTTGCATCCTTACATGTTAGGTTGCTGTTATTTTATGTCTGGATGTTTTATAGTATTGTTAGGTTGTTTCCCGATTTATACTTTCAGCAGTCTAAGCTGTGTTGTTAGCAATCTTATTGCTAACAATGCAGCTTAGATAAAGATTTCAACTGATCTACTACTCTTAATATCATTAAATTTGGAAATACCCCAATATCTCCTGCATACTTTTCTTTTCAGCATCAGCCATTTAATGAATTTAATGGCAACTGAAGTGACAAGACCTGGACACCTTTATTAATTTTTTATTTATTGAGTACGTAAAATCTTTTAAAAAGCAGCACTTTTAATTTTTGTTGCCTCTTGTC
Source organism: Candoia aspera (assembly GCF_035149785.1). Classification (NCBI taxonomy): domain Eukaryota; kingdom Metazoa; phylum Chordata; class Lepidosauria; order Squamata; family Candoiidae; genus Candoia; species Candoia aspera. Next base: position 156,508,368 of record NC_086155.1, read on the forward strand.
CATTCCCTCTGCCAATTTTTTTTTCATCACTAAACAAAGGGTCCTTTGTAGCTAATCTGTTCGTACATGCTAGTATATAAAGGAATCTATTTATAGAGACCTAATTTCAATGTTCATTACATTTATATAATGGATGTTTTAACTCCAGTGCCCATATACTTTTATTAGAAATGAAATACAATTTTGAAATGCAAGGAGATGAAGATTCTGTTGACCTCTTGAAAGTATACATGCTGATTTGTGTAACTGGATTTTACCTATATAAAATCCTCCATTTTATAAATAGAGTTGGGTCAAGTACTGCACCAGACATTCTTTATTCTTGCAGGTTAATGTTAAAAGTCATAAGCATGTACCTTAGCTATGGAAGCTGAGGGTCTCCATTACTTGGCAGAAAACATATTATCACCCAGGGGTCCAGAGGGTGTGGTCAAAAAAATAAAGACATGCATAATAAACAGGTGGCACTTTGATCACCTTCAGCAAAGGATCGTTACCTTGTCGTGGCGCTGGAGCTTGAGCACCTCAATGATGCCATGAGCTAAACCATGAAGGGCCACCCAAGACGGGAAGGTCATGACAGAGAGGTCAGACTAAATGCGATCCCTGGGGAAGGTAATGGCAACCCACCCCAGTATTCTTGCCGTGAAAACTCAGTGGATCGGTGCAACCAGAGATATGTCGGTATACCATCGGAAGATGAGACCCCCAGGTCGGAAGATGGTCAAAATGCTACTGGGGAGGAACAGAGGATGAGTTCAACTAGCCCCAGACGTGATGACGCACCTAGCTCAAAGCCGAAAGGACGGCTATCAGCAGATGGTGCTGGTGGTGAACGGCAAATCCAATGTTCTAAGGATCAACACACCATTGGAACCTGGAATGTAAGATCTATGAGCCAGGCAAATTGGATGTGGTTATTGGTGAGATATTGTCATGAGTAAGGATGGCGAGCAGGGGGCTCCCATCCAGACTGTCAAGCGCATGCGTAGCACTGATGAATTGTTCAGCCATTCAAAGAGACACAGATCGGGACCGCCTTAACCCTTGGGGTTATATGTCTGGGTTTTTCCCACGCTTCTTCAGTTTGTTAGGATTCCTGTTAAGTACTAGCAATAAATATTAGAGACCAGTTCATTGTCTCAGTGTGTTTCCTGGTTGTTAGGACAGATGTCAAGATTAAACATAGACATTTCGGGTGTCAGTGAACTGAAATGGACTGGAATGGGCCACTTCACATCAAATGACCACCAGATCTACTACTGTGGACAAGAGGACCACAGAAGAAATAGAGTAGCCTTCATAATTAATAGTAAAGTGGCTAAAGCAGTGCTCGGATACAATCCAAAAAACGATAGAATGATCTCAATTTGAATTCAGGGCAAGCCATCTAACATCACAGTGATCCAAATATACGCCCCAACCACAGATGCTGAAGAAGCTGAAGTACAGCAGTTCTATGAGGATCTGCAGCACCTACTGGACAACACACCTAAAAGAGACATTATTTTCATCACAGGAGACTGGAATGCTAAGGTGGGCAGTCAAATGACACCTGGAATTACAGGTAAGCATGGCCTGGGAGAACAAAATGAAGCAGGACATAGGCTGGTAGAATTTTGCCAAGACAACTCACTCTGCATAACAAACACTCTCTTCCAACAACCTAAGAGAGGGCTTTATACATGGACTTCACCAGATGGACAACACCAAAATCAGATTGACTACATCCTTTGCAGCCAAAAGTGGTGGACATCTATACTGTCAGTAAAAACAAGACCTGGAGCTGACTGTAGTTCTGATCACGAACTTATTCTTGCATAATTTAGGATCAGACTCAAGAGATTAGGGAAGACCCACAGATCAGCTAGATATGAGCTCACTAATATTCCTAAGGAATATGCAGTGGAGGTGAAGAATCGATTTAAGGGAGAACTATGGACAGAAGTCCACAACATTGTTCAAGAGGCAGCAACAAAATACATCCCAAAGAAAGAGAAACCAAGAAGGCAAAATGGCTGTCTCCTGAGACACTAGAAGTAGCCCAAGAAAGAAGGAAAGCAAAAGGCAACAGTGATGGGGGGAGATATGTCCAATTAAATGCAAAATTCCAGAGGTTAGCCAGAAAAGGAATTATTTTTAAAGAAGCAATGCGTGGAAGTGGAAGAAGACAATAGAATAGGAAGGACAAGAGACCACTTCCAGAAAATTAGAAACATTGGAGGTAAATTCCAGGCCAAAATGGGTATGATCAAAAACAAAGATGGCAAGGACCTAACAGAAGAAGAAGAGATCAAGAAAAGGTGGCAAGAATATACAGAAGACCTGTATAGGAAGGATAACAATATTGGGGATAGCTTTGACGGTGCGGTCAGTGAGCTAGAGCCAGACATCCTGAAGAGTGAGGTTGAGTGGGCCTTAAGAAGCATTGCTAATAACAAGGCAGCAGGAGACGACGGCATCCCAGCTGAACTGTTCAAAATCTTGCAAGATGATGCTGTCAAGGTAATGCATGCTATATGCCAGCAAATTTGGAAAACACAAGAATGGCCATCAGATTGGAAAAAATCAACTTATATCCCCATACCAAAAAAGGGAAACACGAAAGAATGTTCAAACTATCGAACAGTGGCACTCATCTCACATGCCAGTAAGGTAATGCTCAAGATCCTGCAAGGTAGACTTCAGCAATTCATGGAGCGAGAATTGCCAGATGTACAAGCTGGGTTTAGAAAAGGCAGAGGAACTAGGGACCAAATTGCCAATATCCGCTGGATAATGGAAAAAGCCAGGGAGTTTCAAAAAAACATCTATTCCTGTTTTATTGACTATTCTAAAGCCTTTGACTGTGTGGACCAGAACAAATTGTGGCAAGTTCTTAGTGGTATGGGGATACCAAGTTGTCTTGTCTGCCTCCTGAAGAATCTGTATAACGACCAAGTAGCAACAGTAAGAACAGACCATGGAACAACGGACTGGTTTAAGATTGGGAAAGGAGTACGGCAGGGCTGTATACTCTCACCCTACCTATTCAACTTGTATGCAGAACACATCATGCAACATGCTGGCCTTGAGGAATCCAAGGCTGGAGTTAAAATTGCTGGAAGAAACATTAACAATCTCAGAGATGCAGATGATACCACTTTGATGGCTGAAAGCGAAGAGGAACTGAGGAGCCTTATGATGAAGGTGAAAGAAGAAAGTGCAAAAGCTGGCTTGCAGCTAAACCTCAAAGAAACCAAGATTATGGCAACCAGCTTGATTGATAAATGGCAAATAGAGGGAGAAAATGTAGAAGCAGTGAAAGACTTTGTATTTCTAGGTGTGAAGATTACTGCAGATGCTGACTGCAGTCAGGAAATCAGAAGACGCTTAATCCTTGGGAGAAGAGCAATGACCAATCTCGATAAAATAGTTAAGAGCAGAGACATCACACTGAGAACAAAGGTCCGCATAGTTAAAGCAATGGTGTTCCCCATAGTAACATATGGCTGCGAGAGCTTGACCATAAGGAAGGCTGAGAGAAGGAAGATCGATGCTTTTGAACTGTGGTGTTGGAGGAAAATTCTGAGAGTGCCTTGGACTGCAGGAAGATCAAACCAGTCCATCCTCCAGGAAATCAAGCCAGACTGCTCACTTGAGGGAATGATATTAAAGGCAAAACAGAAATACTTTGGCCACATAGTGAGAAGACAGGACACCCTGGAGAAGATGTTGATGCTAGGGAGAGTGGAGGGCAAAAGGAAGAGGGGCCGACCAAGGGCAAGATGGATAGATGATATTCTAGAGGTGATGGATTCGTCCTGGGGGAGCTGGGGGTGTTGACGACCGACAGCAAGCTCTGGCGTGGGCTGGTCCATGAAGTCACGAAGAGTCGGAAGTGACTAAATGAATAAACAACAACAACAACTTTGATCACACTGTTGCAGCTGCCATCTTGACTTTTTTTAACATGCCTTGTGGACACTGCTGCTATAACAGGTAAACGCTAGATATGATGCCCCACTGTGGGAGCTAAATTGGCTGGACATGAATTTGGTAGTCTGAAAATTTTCTACCAAAGTCCTTCTGATTTATGAATATTTAGCTAACCATGGCAATGGTTGGAATGCCTAGCCCTTGCCAATGTCCTGCTGTCCTGCATGTGGAGAAAGGCATTTCTCCTGTGGGAGGGGAAATCCTGCTCTCCATGGTTCTCAGAGCAATGTGGTTCAGATAAAAAGTTTAAACACAGCAGTGGTGTTGGGGGCAAGGCATGGGAATCAGTCATAGGTAAACCGGCAAAACACTCCACCAATGGTGGAGACTAAGTACCCCAAATCACTGAATAAGAACAGGGGAGGAATGTTGGAGAGCAGATGTCTTTATACAGGGGAAAAAAAATACATGGAGCCAGATATACTAAAGTTAGGAGGATAACTTATGTAAGAAAGTGTTTTTGATGCTTGCATGAAAGTAAATGAAGATAACTTTATTTAGGAAATGACATAGAGATAGGAAAATTGATGTTTCTTAAGTCTGTCTACAGCTAAGAGCCTGTAGTGTCCTTTCCCCCACAATGGAGAGAAGGTGAGTCAGGGAAGAAGCTAAACTGGAGAGGTGAGAGAGCTGATTTGCGTAACCAGGTTGCTCTAATGGGGTGCAACCACCAAGCATTTCTTGAGGGCAGGAATGCATGATGTCATCCATTATCTACCCACAGCCCACTGGGTAAGCAACTTCCACATTCTGAATGAAAAGCAATGTTTTATGACTTACTGCCAGCGTGAAGAGTAAGTCTTCATCTGCTGCGCTTCATTTTGTGGTAGAAAAGTGCCTCTACTCCAACTGGCTACATCAGGCCACAGCACAAGCGTTCCCTCCACTCTAGTCATTGTTTGCTGACCTTCACAAGCATTTTGTTCTGGATTGCTCCCTTCTGATTTTTTTCTCTTTATTGTCACCAGTGGACTGGTGAAAGGCTGGTTTATTGAAGGAACAGAAGAAGACTGCCTTTTCTTTCTTCTGGTAGATTTCATTGTGGCCTAAGCTAAGGAAGGGATTGTAGTCCAGACACAAGCAGTTTAAGGGTGGAGTGAAGAAAAGCTCAGAATCATAAGAAAAAGGCTGAACTGAAAGAAGAATATGCTGAAAACTCTGAGAATATCAGCCTTAGCAATAGGAGGCATGTTACATCGAGACAAAGTCTTTTAGAAGAGAGTCCCTCTGTTAATTCTTTCTACATTATGGCTCCTAGAGATTAATAGATTATAGGTACAGAAAGCTGGTGCATGCAGAGTTGAATTCCAGAAAGGGAAATACTTATACTGTCTATCCTATACCTCTATCTTACTTGCCAAATGTATGCAGTGATGCAACTTTATATTCTCTCAATTTATTAATATTAACATCTGATTATCCATGTAAACTTGTTCATGCTTCTGAGATCGAGTGACTGTATTTTGTATTAGAGGATTATAGTTTTGAAATACATTCTTCTGAGAATTTGGCCTGTCTTGATGTAATTTGAATGCTGGCAATTAAAAAATCATAAAAATCCCGTGATACCCTCCCTACCAGTCTTCTGGAGAGCAGTTATAACCAGCCCTCTTCTGCAGAACTTTTAAGGAACAAAAGGAAGTCGCCTTTTGGATGCTGGGTATAGGTGAGGCTCTGGTTTAAGTTTTTATGGACTTTATGTTTAGTTTTTTTGAAAACCACTCAGAATCCTTATGGAGTCAGCAGTTAGAAATACCATAAATAAATAAGATCTATTTTTTGTTTTTTTAATTCACTGCAAAAATTCTGGAAGATATATAAAAATTATTTGCACTTAAATAATAATGCATTTCTATTAGGAATAATAATTATAATAATAATACCCTAATTGTCAGGGTCATTTGGTTTGGATTATAACTATACCATATCTAACACAATCTGTCACCTTCAGACAATTTCTATCTATAGGTATACCAAAAATGTTTTTGTTTTACAGGCATAGAATAGCACATGGTACATCTTCCAAAACCACCCACCTTCCAGATGTATTAGGACTGCATTTCCCACAATTTCCAGCCTCAACACATCTGGAGGACTTCGGGCTGAGGAGCCTGGTGCCACTTGTTGTTTTCTTATGAGTTGTTCCAATTCTTTTTTATGGAGTGCAAGTGAATTTCAAGCTGCTGGTTAAACAGTCAGTGATATTCACATTCTACAAAATATAGGGATTTTGAAAAACACTTGGTTCAAGATTCAGGCAATACATTCTTAGCATTGTATACCTCCTACATCTGTTTGAAATCAGTGGGAGTCTGCATTTTGGGAAGAGCAGCAAAAATAATTTATTTAAAACCTTGTGTTTAATGGTAACCAAATGTTGGTATGTACTCCTGCCAATCCTTTTTTTAAATGTATGACTGTTCCCTGTGAGATAGTGCCTTTTAACCTATATAGTTAGATCAAAAGACATGACTGACTCAATCCAATGAAGAGCAACCCATGAAAGTAAATGTATGTTTTATTAAGAAATACTTTTCATGGTGCGCACAAGAGGCTGTGATGTACAGTATATATGCCATTCAATCCACAATCTCTGTCTGGTAATGAAACCTATCAATGGCATTTTATATTGCTCCCAAAGGTGGGAAGTTCATTCCCTTCATCTGTAAATGTTTACATGCTTTGCTGCACTGCCTTACCTCCAATGTTTTTCCATCTGCATACCACACTTCTCCTTCAAGATTTATAGTTGGTCCTGGAACAGGCAGCAAAAGCCTTTACATGATCATTCTGAACAACCCAGAAAGGAATTATTTTGATCACGTCAGTAATTTACATGGTTTAAATATTTAGTATTCATATTACCCCAGGAATCAGGTTCAAAGTAAATCACAGAAAAGAATTCATTTGTGCCTTTACATCTACATTTTTCAAACAGAAGAAACAGACAGATGGGTTGTTTGCATCATTACTTCTTCTTATCCCAACACAGGAAAACAATTTCAATAAGGAGACTGTTGATATTATGCCTCTAAGAGTCTTTCAGAGAAGGAACGCCAATAGTACAGCATGTACTGCTGTAATGTGCAGAAAGGGAAGTCATAAAGATGCCTAATGTTGTTCTACTGTTTTCTATTTTCCTCATCAAAACGGGAATGGAATGAGAAGCATTCGTATTTGATCCAGCTCGAAGATCTGTGACTAGTTTTGTGACATAGAGAGGGCCATTTTGTTGGGGATGGGAAGGAGATCCCCTTTGCAATTCTGAGGTTTTATGCTGGACACGTGTCAGGTTCCCAACCTTTTCCTTTCTTGCTGCTGCATTTTTTCTTTCTGTAAAAGTGGGAAGCCACATTTTCTTCTTGCTCCCTTCTCTATTCTTTGAATCACACACAATCTTTGGGGTTTTTTTGAAGATATATTACAAGGAATGTTGTATTGTTATTGTTAGATTGCACATTTGCAGTGTACTACATGTCTTCTTCAAGCACTGAAAGGCTGCAGAAGAATTGTTTTTACTTCTCCTGAAAGGATCATATTGATAGGACAGCTTGTTTACTATCTTAACATTGAAGCTGAGCTGTTTGTGCCATAAGTACAGGATGGATCTTGCATGCGCAATCTTGCTTCACAGGCATGCCTCTTTTGCTGTCCTCCCAGGACCCAAGCCAAGATGGTTTAATGAGGTTCACATTCTTATTGAGGATAACCTTTCCTGGCTTGTCATTTCCCCATTCTCAGCAATGATTACAAGACCTTTTCCTTTTACCACAAAAGTTTTAACAACACACACAGACTGATGCTTGTCAATTGCCTTTTCAACCTCTCCTGCTCTCCCTTTTATTATCTTAAATCATGTGCTATCAGGCACCCTGCATGATTCTTAATTGAGATTAACTATCTTCATCTGAAGTCCTCCAGAGCTGATTCTGACTGTTACTGCATATATAAGTGAAAGGGGAGCAAGATGGAGTGATGAAATTTTTATGCATCCTTGCCCATGGATTTAATTTTTGGTCTGTCTTGTTCATCTATTAAGCAATTACATCAAAAAGAAATTAAAATATACTGAATGTTCTGTTAAGAACCTTACAATTTATAACACGCAAGCAAAGGGATGGTAGATTTAAGATTTGAGTTTTTAAAAATGAAAATGCAGGATATGTGTTAATGGATAAATGAATGAATGAATTCAATGAACTGAACATTTACCTGTGATTAAAGCTTTGACTTTTATGCGAAGCATGAATTTTCCAGTAGAGATAATTTCAGCCACATTGATCAGTAATTCTTTATTTGTGATTTATAGGAATTTATTTCCCTATAGATGACTCAGGTTTACAGTTTTGCCATAGATAATTTCTCAGCCCATATTTTCCAGACGTGATGTTCTTGCTGAGTAATAATTCCTTTGCCTTATTATCTCTATAATATAACTAGACTTTTCTCTTAAACATACACAAGTAGACAACTTTCCGCATACTTGGCTACTAAAAATAAATGATTAACATTTATCACCATCATGCCAATAGTGCAGACAAAAGAGAGATTCATTTTAATTATGCTTGTTTAGGATCACTATATGATAAGAAAATGCAGCAATGACAGAGTTTCACTATATAGTTTTTTCTGAAGCTGTATGGATGGGGAGAGGGCAAAGGGAGGTGAGTGACATTACATGTGTCATGGTATCATCCTGCAGATGTCACAAATTATGTACTGTATGTCATTTGTATTATGAAGTGACTGAAGCAATTTACATAATTCATGTACATTTGCATGAAGATGTCATGATGCTTGTAGTGTTGTTATGGATTTTACCTCTTCTTGATATTGTGCTTGGCATATAAGATAGTAATAACTAAAATGAAGGAAAGAGAGACACATGGGTGGGACACAATCAACATACTCTAAATTTTTAAAATGGCCCATTGCCAGTATTACACAAAGATGTATTTTCATTTTTTACTGTCGAATTTCCACTGACTGTTAGACTGAGTAGTGTTAAACTGTGACGAGAAAGAGTCAGATTTATATTGCCCACATTCCCATCAACCATGGTCCAGCCTCAGAGAATTATTATTGTGAGGATAAAATCAGGAGAGATCCTTATCTATGCCATATATGCGTGTAAATGGCTGGAAGCATGTACATGTGTGTTTGTGTGTAGGTATATGTACACACATCTATGTATGTGTACTGTATATACATTTAAGACTGTTAAACTAGCCACTATCCAGGCCAATTATCCCTCTAGTTCTGTGGGTTAGAGCTGTCTGTGAAAGTTATGCTCATAAATTTCCTGGATGTGTGGGGAGTATTGTGGAGATGGAACAGAATAATATGAGCTGTCCACTTTAAGGGGTAATGGGAAGTTAACCCTCAAAGTCTCTCCAGAAAATCGCTGTCTTCACCTGTTTTCAGTAAGTGATTAAGTTTTGTAGAGTTAAAAACCAGGAAGAAACCCAAGGATTATTAGAAGATTCAGTGTTATGGCAGATTCAGATGGTATAAAATTGCAAGATATAAACAGCAGCTTTATGTCTTTTTTAAGCAGAAAGATGCACTGGCAGCCCATCTTCAAATGATTATTATAAGGGGCTTTAATTAGATGCACCCTTCAATATATCTAATATACCTAAACCCTGGACATGACAAGCATTTTAAGTTTAATCTGTGATCTATGGCACAGATAGTTCTCAAGTTATCCGCAAAATGTCTGCAGTGCAATACGTCTCCGTAAATACTGCTCGTATTTCCCACGTTTTGCCACACGTTTACAATGGCATAGCAATATAGAGAGAGTATATCTAATAAAAATTAGAACAGCTCTGGGGTTAAGCCTAATCTACATACACAACAAAGATTATATGGTTCTAAGACTGTGTGTATAATAAAGCCCATTTGAAGTCCTACTCTATGGCAGGAGAAGCAACCAGGAAGGTGTTTCTTTCTCCCAGTTGTATCTGCACAGAACAGGCCCACATTGCTCTTCCATACTACATAGTATTTCCTTCACCAAGATGTTGGAGAGAAGAACTGGAACTTCTGGTGGCACCCTGTGAGCTATCTGCACTGTTTTTGGCAGTGTGCCAAACTTACCAGTGACAACTGCAGCAAGGCACGCCTTTGCACAATTATATCTGATCCTTTATGAGCTGACCTGATCTGGCAGCTCTTATCCATACCTAGGGATGCCCAGTCTTGACTATTGCAATACACTCTACACGTGGCTATGCTGAAAAAGTATCCAGAAGTTGTAGTTGGCACAAAACGTACAACCAATTTGATATCTATTGCAAGATACATGGATCAGTAAAACGTTTACATGATCATCAGGAGAAAACCTTTTGAAGATGCCTCTGCTATCTTTCTAGCAGGCAGGAAAGGGGTTTCTCCTGAGAGCAGTATTTGGTATACATTCTCTCATTGCTTAGGAAATCTGTGTACAGGTAGTCCTTGCTTAACAACCATAACAGAGATTGAAATTTGGTTGTTAAGTGAAGCTGTCATTAAGCAACTCCAACCCAATTTTACAACCTTTTTTGCAGCGGTTTTAGCGAATCATTGTGGGAGTTAAGTGAACACATGGTCATTAAGTGAATCATGCAGTTCCCCATTGATTTTGCTTGCCAGAAGCCAGCCAGGAAGGTTGAAAATAGTGATCATGGGATGCTGTGATGGTCATAAATGTGAACTGGTTGCCAAGTGCCCAAATTGTGAATATGTGACCATGGGGATGCTGCAACGGTCATAAGTGGGAGAACTGGTTGTAAGGCAGTTTTTTCAGCACTGTCTTAAGTTTGAACCATCACTAAATGAGTGGTTGTTAAAGGAGGACTACCTGTAGATGCATCTCTTTTACCGGGATTTTAATTGTTACATAATTTCAGTATTTTACTGTTAATTTTAATCTGTATTTTTAATCCTTGGTATTTATCTGGTTAGCTGCCTTTAGTGTCCACCAGAGGAGAAAGGTGGGGTGTAAATCAAATCATTACGTTGTTTAATTATTTTTCATTTCAAAGCAATTATTACCTCATTTTCAACTGTGGCTCTTTGACCCACTTAAAGCAGGAAAATGTAAACAGGCAACAGATTGCCAAAGTAGCAGGCAAGGAATGCTCAAATCTGTTTCCAAGAAAAAAGAAAAGCAGCACCAGGTGAATCTCTGTAGGAAGAGAGATTCATCAACAGGAAGCTGCAACTGAAATTAGTTGCAGATTAACTCCATTTAAACGAGGGAGGAGGAAGGAAGCAAAATAATAAAAAAAAAAGACTTATTCTCTTGCATAAAACTGTAGAGTTGTAGACTGATGACAAGGAAAAGGAAACAGATGAAAACAACTGTCTGCCAACATTGTCTTTTGATTATCTACTGAAGGACTGAGGCCACATCTGCAATTGTTTATAATAAAGGCACAGCAGATTCCCTATCCTACATTACTAACAGAGAATTCTCACCCTTCCTTCCCCATTTTCACATATTTAATTGCTCCCCCATTATCCTGTGTGGGAAAATGTATAGGGATGTACAGCTAGGAAGTCTGCCTCGGTGGAAATGTCTACCGTACGCTCTTTTGTACTTAGCACCAATGCCAAATGTTCTACAGCTCTCTAGCTGAGTTGCTCGTTTGTCCTTGGGCCGAATAACAAACAAGCACACTCGGTGGAATTTATTTATTCATGCTATTATTACATTTTTGCTTTACCCAGCACTTCTGAAGTATGTAACAAAAGTAAATCCATAATAAAAAAAAGTACAATAGTAGAAAAATATCTTTAGAAAAACAAATAAGAACAGCAGCCAGTAAACAAACACATAAATTTTAAAAATAGGATCCTTGAGCTGAGAATATTATTTTATTTAATGATGGGCATCATTATGAATAATGGGTGATACATAGGTTTATTTTGTCTCATTCCAGATGTTAGTGATATATCCTTACATACAATGCACTTTAGAAATCTCTAACTTGGAATGATCGGTCATGAAATAGGATTAAACATGTTGTAAATTTTCTTTATTGAATGTCTTCTTTGGGCCAATCTTGGTTGTAATTAGCTGATCAACAGCAACATGCAGCACATTTCTCTCCTTTTTTTCTCCACCAACCAATCTCTGTTTACTTTGCTTGACTAGAACATATAAGAGAATAAGTGAGTGTTGGACTCCTTTGCTTACTTGAATTTTGCATCGAAAAATACAGAAGAATAATGCCTGAAATTAATTTTCCTGCAGACACAATTAATGTGCATATTTTTAATAAACTTTTTTCATTCTCTGCTGTCCTAATGATAGACTAGTAGAATGGGAAACTAGATTCATCTTCCTACTAATGTCCTTTTTTCTGGCATACTGAATCTTTGCCACTCTTTCCAGCTCCCTGTGTCCTATATCACCCAGAGAGCTACCATGGACAGAAAACATTTCCAACTTCAGAAATCAGCCCTCTGGAGAATGAGGAAAAGGAGGAGAATGAGACTTGGGAAACTGTCTTTAAAGGAAGATGCAAAATATTTGGCCAACCACATTGTCAATCTAACTTTTGAGGAGATAACTTTTAAGGAAACATGTGTTGCCCCAAATTCCTCAGAGAAAGGATGAAATAATAAGGCCACACATAAATGAATAAAATGTTAGCTTGGTAATACTTATCTGGAAGAAATCAGAAATCAGATGAACACTACTTTACCTAAATGTGTAACCAGAAAGCAACTCACCGATTATTTTTTGGCTTTCTGAAAAAAGAAAAATGTTGCGTAATAATTTGATTAAATCCAGATATCCACGCTTATGTTTTTGCTGGTTCAGACGGTCATAACTCATTCCTAAATTTTGCAATGAAACTGAGCATGGGACACAACTCTCACATCACTGAAATAACACGCATGAAATAACAAACGTTGAAGTAAATGACTTCGTAAAAATCAAAGGCCTCAAACTGAACACTGTCTTTCTGTTAAGTCTTTCCCTGTTGCATCTGGCAGAGGTATATTGTCTTGCCTCTTTCAACATACAGCCACCAAGCAGAAAAACGTCTCTGCACAAGAGTCACTCTGGAATCAGCTCCTCAGCCTCCTTGCTCTTTCTAAATCAGGTTGATACTTTGCCTTAAACCACCATAAATTATTGTATTTACAAAAAGAATATTATTTAAACTGCTTCACTCCTTAGCCAGTTTTTTTCTAGCAGAAGGCCTGGTTTCCCAGCTAACCTCTGGCTAACCTACCCTTTTGGGCTTTTTTGTTGGCATGTAAGGTGTTGGCTTCTCCTAAACACCAATTAGAGCAAGAGAGTGTAATGACTAGTGGGACTCGGTAGTTTGTCCTTACCTTGGCTGACCATATTAGTCTAGCATTCACCATTTGTGGGCTACTTTCACATAGAGGCCCAGCCTTCCATGAAAACTTTATTACAAATAGCTTTTAAATCTCAGATTGGGATAGTATGTCACGGAGTTGAATGGGGTTGCTCTGCTGCATTAAATTTATTGCTTAATCTATAAGAAGAACTGATCTGGAACTTTTCTCTTTGTTCCTAACAATGCAATCAAACAGAAAAAATAACTTGGAAGAGCTATTGGCATTTTAAATAAAGCGGATAGCTTATGTTTATGAGTCATAACATGATGAATTAGAAATCTTAAGGTTTAGAAAGTTTGCATTTTTAATTATGATTCTCAGAAATAATAAAAATTATTTTTATGTACAATATTGAGAACTATCTTTTTCCTTTAGTTTATCTTATACTCTGGGGTGGACAGTGCAGCTCTTTTCATAATTTCTTTTCATTTATGTATTATGTCAAAATAGTTGTTACAAAAGTATCAGGAATTTGGAAACCTCTTAAGTAAATCAGGCTTTCACAGCCTGATGTTATCTGCAGTCTTCAGCCATTTTAGCTGAGAATTTTGAAATTTGCAGTTGAAAAAACATCTGGCAGGCACCATTTTGGGAAAGACAGGCCTAAAGTGGGTTGTAGAATATACGGATACTAATCTTTCAGATGTACCTAGACTTTATTTTCTTCCTAGCATTTTCCTGCGGCTGCATGGTCCGCTTTTTGGATCAACTGAACGTTGATCCATTGGTTGCAACAGGAATTGACTGACCGGCTTTTCATCCAAGCCTGATGTTGTGGGCTGAGAGACTGACTGGTCCAAAGTCACCCAGCTGGCTTTCATGCCTAAAACAGGACTAGAACTCTCAATCTCCTGGTTTCTAGCCTGGAAAAAAAATTCAGATTGACTATACGTGCAAAATTACTAATAGGTTAAGCAACTTTTACTTTGGTATTTCATTATTAACTTTAAGAATGAATACTTGTTATTAGGTAAGCTGTAATTAGGTAAGCTGTAATCTGTTGGAAGCCTGGTTTTACATGTCATGCTAGGCCGCAATAAAAAGCAGAAAAGTTGGGATCTTGGCTGCTATCTAATGATGGTTTGTTATTCTTGTAGCCCAGACCTGGTAACTCCAGTTAAAACATTATTATCACACACATTTTGCTTCTTTTAGAAGTGATATATATTAACTTTGTTGCTGGATTCTATCAATTCAAAAGTTTTAGCTACATTGTAAAAAACCCTCCTTGTTTAGAAATGACTTGGGAGCACTGTCTAAAGCCATAAATAGTGGACAAGGTATTAAAAAGTTTCAACATTTTAATAGGTTTTTGCTTGTTTGCTTCTTTAAACAAATCTTCTACCTTTAATCAAGATTATATATATTATTAGATGTATTGCTAATTCACCTGCATTGTTTTTCAGCTCAAATTATATAATGTATTATATCATGCATATAAAAGAAAACTGTCTCATCGGATTAATTTAATCAGGAGCATAAATCACAGCTTGGCACACTAGACTTTATATATATATATATTTGTTAATTATTAATTAATTACTTGATTGATCAATCAATCAATCATATTTCTTCACTGCCCATCTTACACATACTTATATAAATTTAAACAGAAGCCAGCCACTGCAACTATGATCCAGTCTGTTTCATCTCTTTTCTTTCCTCCAGGAACTTTGCCATCCTACACTTTCTGGGGTGAGTTCACCATCCATTTTCATTACTTTGGGGATATTAATCTAACTTGGGTTATGTAAACTTAGTGCTTACTTAGTTTCTGGCTATGATGTATGGCTGATCCAGACAAACTGAAGTAATAATAAACTGAAGAGAAAGAAAGAACAAAAGGGTTCCATTGTTGATACTATATTTGATTTGCAGCATTCAGTAGTCAGAGCCAGAAGTATCCCAGCAGCATCAGACTGAAGTAAGTGACCAGTGTCAAATATGTGATGCTTTCTTTCTAATTGAGAACTGCTATTGTACTTCATTTTAGGACATGCCCTTTTAGATACAACCTCATTTTTAGACATTTGTGTTTTAACCTTTCCACAGTCTCCTATTGTTTCTTTTGACTTTTTACCTTTCCAGAAAAAAGGTGTTAGGAGAAAATGACAGAACAGCTACATAATGTCTTTTAACTGAAAGTATTAGATGTGCCTGTTACCACCTTTTCAGGATCTTTTACTTACCTTTCTAGACAGACAAAACTCCAGATCTGCTTTTGACATAGATCAGGTAACATTTAAAGTTCCTGCATAATGGCGTGATAGCATAGGTGTCTGTCCTAACCCTGATGATGTCAAAATGCTAAAACATATGTCATGACATCACAATTCAGGCTTCATTTTTTCATACTTGTGTTGCAGAGTTACACACAAATATGTAAGAAATTGAATTTGCATTGCAATGCACATTTTCTTATTTGACCCCTCCTGTCCCCTGCCTTGGACATCCAGGAGTGATGTTCCATTAAACTTTCTCTAAGAGCACTTTCTATTATATTTTACCAGATGTTGCCTAGAAGTGCCGTTACAGACTTTTTCATAATTAGAGAATGCCATCTTGTAGGTTAGAGTTCTGCTATTTCAAAAAAACACTGTTAGGTGTATTTCTTGATCCTGGCATTTTGTTTAAGGTGTATGTCTTTGTGGGTAATAAAACCGATTGGAGAAATGTAACAGCTGGGGAAACCCTTCCATGGAGAATATATTGAAAAGAAGGGAGTGCTATGTCTTTTTAACTGCTGCTGTATATAATTCTTGCTGGGAAAAAATTCAAAACACTTTGGGAACTCTCTAAGATTGTACCTAATTACCATAACACAGAGGCAGAAACAAGCTTTTCCAGAATGAGATTCAAGCGTGATGTTTAATTTTTATGTTGGGTCATGCTCTAGGACCAGGCCAAAACCAAGAAGTGGGAAGGGCCAGGATAAAAGCTACATTTGATTTAATTGAGTACTTTGCTTGGTTTAATCACATTAATTGAATATATTTAATCTGATTATTTTCTATGTAATTAGGAATTTTCCCCTTCTCTCGTCTTAAAAGTTACAATTAGGCACCCATTTTTGTAGAGTCTCTGGAGCCCCATGTAAGGTGTTGGGAGACCATAGTTATGCCCCCACACCTGCAACAAGGGGTGGCATAATGATTTTTTGCAAGTAGAACAGACCAAGCTCATATCATCATACTTTAAAGACTGATTCACCATTGACTGTCCTTATTAACCAATCAAAGAACTTGGAGATATTATATGAGTTAAGAATCTGAGACATTGGTGGAATTAGCTTTTTTAAACTCACACAAAATAATGACATAACCTAAATATTATCTTTCCCCTAATCCTCCCTTTATCCAAGATATTATAGCTACAGACACTTTTTATTCCAGCTGTACCTTTCATTCTTATCCCATTGTAGAGACTGGAGAATTTGTACATTAAAATTACTATTTTTTAATTATAAATGTCATAATGAAAACCTCTCTTATATTCTGTTCTGAGGAACAAGTTCCTCAGAAAGGAACTTGTTCCCTCTCCCAATTACCCCTCAGATTATAATTATAATTATAATTATTCAAGATCCATTTGTTGGAGCTCCAAAATAGTTCTGTGTTAGAGCCAAATGCAACAGTACATGGCAGCCAACTAAAATGTTACTTCAGCCAAGCATTTCAAACATATCCTGGCATTTTTAAAAAAAAAAAAAGACATATATTTGACAGCAAGAAAGAAACTGCACATGTGTGAAAGATTTGAACCTTTTCCACACTTAGACATTTCAGCTGCAATCTTGCACCAAAGACAAGTGGACAGAGAGCAAGTAGGAGAATAACTACTCAGAACTTCAATTTCTATCACTGCAGAGAACAAACCATTGCCACATTTGAAGACTTCCTGTGTTCAGCACAGGACTATTCTACAGCCTATTCTTCATCTGTGTGGCTATGCCAGTCTTCCCAAACTGATACCATTCAGAAGTGCTAGGAATTGATATGATGCCAGCCTAGGAGGGCACCAAGATAGGGAAGGCTAGACTCTGCTTATCAAAAGCAGTTAGTAAAGTACAAACAGGAATAATCATTACAATTCTTAGATTACAAAAATCTAGCATACACAAAATGACCCAACATCTTTGGAAGGAGGGAGGAAGAATGAGAATGAACGAATAACCAAGTAAAAATTGACCAGTCAGCTTGCTATTAAAGTCAGGGCAAATTTCTGGAACAAATTATTAAGCATTAATTCCCTAAGATTTTAAAAAAGGATACATTGCTTGGCAATAGCTTAAATAATCTGATTGAAACAGGTAGGGCTGCTTTGGTTCCAAGATTCTTTTACCTTTTTCATTCAGTTTACAGAGAAAAGAAGAAGTGGTTTGATATCAGCCAAGCCTTATCAGAGTAATCAAGCATTTTCACTCAGCGCTGCTAATTAGTTTGCATTATTGCATGTGAGCAATTTGCCTCCTTCTCTAACCAAGTATAGCAAAGCAAAGCAGGCTGCATTTTATCCATCAAGATATGAGCCTAGCATATGTGTGTTACATGCTTATAAACACCTCTAAATCCCAAATTACTAGGATTACTTCTATTTACCCATCCAGGTTCAAGGAAATAGCTTATGAAATTGTAACTTTTCCTTGCCTTTCACAGACTTGATGGATGACCTTGGATTACCTGATGACCCTCGTATAGGTAAACATTTGATCTTCTGTTCTTCCATGTATCTTCTGGTCTAAAGCCTTCCAGAAGAGTGTCCCTCAGCTATTTCCTCTTCAGCATTTTCTCCCTGGGATCATGCCGTTGAACATTTCAATGAATCTTCTCCTGGTCTCATCCAGCAACTCATAAATTCTCAGTAATGTAAACTGCTCAGTCCATTTTAGGTTTACTAGCCAATCTTAGTCAAGATAGAAAACAACAGACCAACAATCCATCAACAGCCACTGGAATTGTCTAATAAAAGTTAGCATTATAGCACCTTTAGCTGACAGCCAGATCCTCCATTAGTCCTCTTCTTATCCACAGAATCCCCTCTGATCTTAATGTATACTCTCAGGTGCATCTAAGACTCTGCCCTTTTTTGCTAGTTGTGTATTTGCCCCTCCTTCTCCTATGAGAACAAAGTCCCATGAAAACCTTCCTGAGCATGGTGACAGCAAAGCAAATACAGATTTAGAGTTTGTTCAGGCTACTCTCCCTCCTCCCACTGGCCCCTTCAGAATCTGAATAGATGTGTGTAACAGTGGCCAGCAACTTCAGGATTGTCACAATGCCAAATGAACTGGATCTCTCTCACACCTCTCTTTTTGATAGAAGACCAGTTTACATTCAACATGGGCCCTTGTTTTTAGCAAAGAATTCAACAAAATCTCATGAGATTCTGTTGGAGAAGATGACAAATGTGGGTAGTTAATCATATACAAAAAGTGTAGATCAATGGCTCTGCATCAGGCTGGAGGAAAATGTGGTGGGCCATGGGGCTCCATTCTAAGTGCTCCTTCATCTCTATTCCTTGCCTGATATCAGTCCTTGTCTCTCAGGAACTAAATGGCTACAGGCAACATTGCCCCACATGCCTTTCAGCCTTTGAGTTCCAGAAAACTATTTTCACACCAGAGAACTTCCCATATTCATTCCAACTAGCAGGGGTCTAGGGACATCTTTTGGTTCTGCAAATATATTTTGGGGCAGGGGAGTGTCTGTGAACGTGGAGGGAAAAAATACAAGTTTATTTCTAACCTCTAACTGAAGTTTTAGCTTTTCATTCAATAATTTATGGTCTCATTTTTTGAGTCCAGAGGGCATAAATTACTTTGTTGCCTACATAGATTTGTTTTTTAACTCCAATAAATCTCACTGTCTAAAATTATTATTTTCTAAGCAGAGTATTGTCTTGTTATTGATTTAATAGATCAGTAAAGAAGCACATATATTTCTATATTACATATGTGTTATTTTTAATATTTTGAGAATGGTATTCAAGCATAATTGGTTTGTATTTTATTTTATTTTATTTTTTTTGTATTGTATTGTATTGTAATTGTATTTTATTTATAAGCTGTATTTTATTTATTTATTTAATTATTATTCAAATTTTGTTACCGCCCATCTCCTCCAAAAGAGGGACTCTAGGAGACTTTATGCATTTAAATACATTTTTTTGCATTTATTTTATGCATTTAAATGCATTTTTCTGAAAAGGGGTCCATAGGTTTTACTAGACTCTCCAGAGGGTCTATGGCACAAAAAAATTAAGAGCTTTTGCCGACTCAAAGGATGCTGTAGATCAGTGTTTCTCAACCTTGGCAACTTTAAGATGTGTGGACTTCAACTCCCAGAATTCCCCAACCAGCCATGGGAGTTGAAGTCAACCGATCTTAAAGTTGCCAAGTCTGAGAAACACTGTGGTAGATAACGCCCAAGTTCATTACAATGGTGCTTTAGAGTGGATGCCAGTATCTTCTCAAGCTGTCACAGGGAAGAAATAGCTTGGCTTATTAAGCTACCCTTTCTGCTAGTAATAAAGTTCTTCAAGTCCTGTTAGAGGTCTTTAAAACTCATAACTGAACAGTCTAACCTATAGCCAAACACACATTCTTGATAATAGATTAACCAGGAATTCCTTTTATTTGGCATTGAATATCAGCAGTTGCATCCATCAATTCAGTGGCTTACAATTGATGAAAGGAAGAATACAGGATACAAATCAAGCACTTTGAGCACTGCCGCAAGCACTATGGATTGTCATATTTTCTTTTAAAAAGAAAGCCACTCATCCCTTAGCATAATCTTGCAGAGGCCCTCAGGAGAGAGGAAACAAACAGCTTGAATCAAGTCCTTTCTAGCCGAAATCATGTTGTGTATATAGATTTATTAAATACACACAAACACAGAGAGAATTTCTATGCTTCCTGATGCCATGTATATCAAGCAAGCTCTCTTTCTCTCCAGGACACAGGCACATACAAAGGCAGACCAAACCCATGTGTAGGTAGGCTGCAGCACCCACAATGGAGGGCCTCATGCTCTGAACTGCAGTCCACCAGGTAGAAATGGAGATCTTGCATCTTGTCTCTTTCCTCAGTTTTTACTTCAATTTTACTAAACAATTACTTTCCCCTTCATTCTGTTTGGGAAAAAGAATGCTGAGCAGCTCAAAACTTAGTCTACATTACATCCTAGCTTGAGAGCATGAAGAAAGGCAGGGGGAGCTAGACAGCCTTTGGGTCCTCAGGACCTTCTGGTATGAATCCTACCCAGCCTCCAGCAAAGCCCTTGTGTTCCTTTCCAAGACTGGGATTCCCCACCTTGAACAGAGTCAGCCTTGGGGGCTAGTAAGGAGGCAGGACAAGGTAAGATTCTGCCCTGGGTAGTAGGAAACCTGTCTCCAATCTCAGAGGGGAGGCCCAAAGAATCTTGGGATAATCCCGTGTGAGCTGCACAATCGCAGCCTAATATTTAGATCATACTGATCACCTGTGAGTGGTGCGTGAAGCCTTAATTGGTTGGTTGTCAAATGCCTTTTAAAAAAGATTTTTTAAAAATTATTTTTAAAAAGTGTGCAGACAGAGCTGCCTAGATCTGCATTTAATTCACTTGGCACCAAGTCACAATCAATGGGTTTTATGTGCTGAGATAATATCAAGTACTGGTAGTGAAATAAACAGTATATTAGCTCACTTATATCGAAGTTGCATATTGTCATGAAACAAAACAGAATAAAAATATCCGATAAAATCACCCTTGGAGGGGAAAAAACAGAACTGAAAATACAGAGAAGGGTAATACATACACATACCCCTGATGATTCATTACAAGTTAGGCAAGGTAGATATTGTTGTCAATTTAAATAACTGGGGTAAAGTTTTTAGGGGAGAAAAATGAGTAAATTGCACAGATAACAAGGGGATGCTACCAAAACGATCACATAATCGTCTCTTGTTTTTGTTATTGTCTGTTTTACAGTTATGGTACTATAACTGCCTGGATTTTTTAGTTCTCGTTTGCTATTTTAAATTGCTGACCTTTGACCATTATAATGAAGAATTCATTCAATTTATTCATAACCACAATAACATTAGCATTTTGGGGTAACTCAGCCACATCAGAGGTCTACAGATCATCTAAGTTTTCACTGAAAAATTACTGAAGTAAACTTGCTGATGGGCACAATTTATTATCTGCATAAAAATGTTACTAATCCTTTTAGCAAAGAAATAATAGCTGTGTTTGTGGTGAGACTGAGCATTATAAAGACTTCATTATATTTACAAAATATGCCACAGAACATTTTAGTAAATGAAGTATCATGAATAATTAAAACTGAGTTTCAGTTGTCAGTCTAAATGAAATAAATGCCGTTTGCACTCTGAAACTTTATGTTTGTGGCACTTACTCAGATATGCAGGATTTCAGAGATGTATCTGTCATTCACAGGGATTTTTCTCATAATCATTCCATTAATGCTGCCCTTATTCACTCCTACTAATTGTTGTAGAAATCTCCACTTGCAGAAATTTGTTCTTAGCTTGATTCACCAATGAACCAGAGTTAGGGAATAAAGCAAGGTAATTTCATTCAGCAGGATTCTGAATTATTAGCCCAATAAGGACTGAAACCTAGATGCAGCTGGATGTGGGGTGGGGGTTTGCCTCCCATTCATTACAATTTTATTTATTCATTTATATATATATAATATATGCATTATATTTGTTGATGCCATCCACATGTAAGAGTGAGTTATTAGCAGATTTGGGGAACTTCAAAATGTATGGCAGTACAAAAAAAAAAAAAAAAATTAGGAGAGGGAATTCCAATGAGGGAGACCCAAAACAGACCATGGGCAATGCTGATGGAAGACTGAGCCACTTAGAACAGAAAAGTCAGGGAAGAAAGAGAACCTATTGGCCACTGAAGAGGAGTTCATGGCCGAAATGATCAAGGAAGCTTTACCATTAATCATCTGAAAGCTAGTTGAGTGAGAAGGTAATAAATGCAGAGGACAGAAGGAGAAGATAGGAAGCTCTCTTCCTTGATGGTTCTCTTCATTTGCTGCATTTCTTTCCTTCTCCTTCCTATTCCAAGGAAAATGGAGGACAAGTTGATGAGGGAAATACCCATAGGTTTGAAAAATACAGAGGGAACTAACTTATTGTAAATAAAATTATTTCCTAGTTTACATTAAGGGAGTAGTACACTTCCACAATAGTAAAAGTAGCCTATAAAAACTATTTAAGTATAAATTTAATTTAGCTTTAGATCTTGGCACCAGAGTGTTCACTGGTTCAAAAAGAAATTCAAAGCATAGCAGCAAAATGTGCCCCTGTTTCTAATTTGGTTATTTTTTGTGTGTGTAAAACACTGAAAAAGAATAGGCTTTCCAGATCTACTTGAGGAAATGGGCAGGGTCCTTAAAGCTCTGGTGTTTAGACCATGCCCTTCCTGGCAGATCAAGGCCTCTAGGGAAGTGTGCTGTGGTGGGATCCATACAGTGGTAAATGCATCCTTGAGAGAGGGGGTGATTTCACTGGGTCTAAGGAGGCAGTAGCCGGCCCCCTCTTCAAGAAGCCATTGCTGCATCCAACAGAGTTGGAAAATTTGCTGGCTGGGAGGCTTCTGGGAGTTGAAGGCCACATATCTTAAAGATGAGAACCGCTGATCTAGAGGACATGGTATTTGCAGGCAGGGGCAAAGGGAGAATTGAACTGCCCATTTGGTCTGGTCATTGAGAGGGGACCTGTTGACAATTCCTGCCTCTTGTGAAGTTCACAGGGTGAGGGTGAAATGGAGGTTTTTTTCCTCCATCTCATCAAACTCTCCAGAAGGACATGCAGCTTTCACTTAGCTTTTGGTCCTGGCTGACTGACTGTGAGTACTAAACTTGGATTTTCTTTTGAGGTTAATTTTTTGGTTTTGATATTGATTTGGATTTAGTTATTTTATTATTATTTTTGTTGTTGTTTGCTTGATGCTCCATGTTTCCCAGACAAAACCTTTTATATCCAGCCAAAGGAAGGGGTTCTGAAGTAATTCCCTGACTACATGAGCTGAGCATTCTTCTCCCTCTTGTGAAGTTGTAGATTCCATGTCTGGAATGAGTGAATAAGGACTGAAACCTAGATGCAGCTGGATGTGGGGTGGGGGATTGCCTCCCATTCATTACAATTTTATTTATTCATTTATATATATATAATATATGCATTATATTTGTTACTCTATTACTTATTATTCTCCCCCTCCCCCTGCCACAAACCACACAAAGTTGAATGTCTCGGATTCTATTCAGTCAGATAATGTTTTGTGAAGCACATTAAATATTGCCAAATGTCAGAATAAAAAATGGTGCAACATAAAGAACATAAAGCTCATAGCATCTAGCCCAAGGCTCACCATTTGTATCAAACAACTATTTTGTACAGATACAGGCATTCCATTCCTTCCTCTTATATGTTTACAGTTTCTCAGGGCACAAAGAAACAGCTGTCTCATTTCATTGCTACACGGTACCTACAGTATATTCAGCACTTCTGGCCATTTCATGTGCAGGACTAACAGAGGGAAAAACATTGTTTTAAATAAAGAGTGGGAATCTATGCCTCAGACATGCACTGTGGTTCATCTAATGAACTGAATAAACTTACAGAAAGTGAGTGTGGCTATAGATACAACAAGTTTTCTGCTCCTTTAGGTTGGCCTAGTATGTCAAATATAATGTTTTGGCAGCATGGGCTGTGAACCTTGAGAGATTCCTAAGTTCATTATTCATTACGAAACACATGGTGCAGGGATGTGGGTTTGGCATGGGAAGCCCCATTGTCAGCTCTCTACTCAGGGCCAAACTTCATCTTGTTCACACTCTCCCCCCTCAATATAAAAATATGCTTAAAGTAGACACTTTTATTTTGAACAAAAAGAATCCCAGCCCAGACAAAAGGTTGTATTTTCCTGTTGAAAACCTGCAAACAGCGCCTCAGGGAGCCATTAGCTATCAGGAGCAGATCTTCCACAGACAATGGATGAATTGGAAGCAGGTTATACGTCACGGCAGATGGCTGCTTTTCCTTCAAAATAAAACCATTCATACTTTAATGAAATGATGACATGTCCTTTGGCCTGTATTGCAAAGCAAATAATGAGCAAATAATGGACAATCCTCATGTTGTCATGTAACTTTTTTATAGTCTTATATACTGACAGAGGAATCATTAGAAAAAAGATTCATTGGGAGGCTGGAAAATGGTATGAAGATAGCCATCCACTGGCTCATTTATTCCAGTATTGTCAACAATCCAATAGTAGAGAATATTTGTACTCACATTGTCAGCAATGATGGCAGAAGTTCTCTAGGCTTTTAGAAAGAGATTTTTTATATCTCTGTCTGGAGATGGTGGGAACTGAACCTAAGAACTTCACTAGAAAAACTAAATAGACTTTCATCAAGTGACAGCTCTTCACATAACATTCCAATATCAAAATTCCCATAATATTAATCTACTGTCTGATCACTCGTGAAACAACTGGATAGAGTACTGACCATTCACAGAAAGTATATTTTACTTTTAGTCATTCATTTAATCCTAGGGTAAAGTTGTTCCTTGGGCCTCCCACTTTCCATATACTTTCAAAAATTGGAAGCCTGCTCAGCTCATGGAGGATAGCTATGTAATTTAAAAATGAAATAAATAATAAAATAAATGCATTTAGAATGTGGGTTGCAAATATAGGGCATTTCCCTGCCTGCCCCTAATTGTGTGACATACTGTAAATTTCCTTGCAACATCTTTTTCCCACCATGTGTAATGATTGCCTATCCCAATACTCAGACTCACAAGCAGGTACTTAATGATATCTGATTTATTAGAAGAATAGTATGCAAATACAGAGAAAGCTGAGAATGAGTAAAAGCATGCCAAATACAAACTAAAAACCCTCGGCTCAAAACGTAATCCCTCCCCTCGCCCTGCCATTGCAAACACCCCCGCCCCCCCAGGTGCTGGTAACCGTTTCTACTGATGTCCTGGGAAAGTAACCTTGAACACATGAGATAACCCAAACACATTCCAAATGAGCAGCCAACAGATAACAACCCCACGAGATGGAATCCTCCTCCCTTCCCAGATGAAACACGTATCAGCGAAATGACATGCGAAACATTACGATGTACCAGCAACATTGGAACGGTGAACATGACACCATGGCTCCATGATGTTGCCTTCATTTCATCCCCTGTCCATAAGTGAGATACACTTAAGTTGTCTTTATAACACTTATTCCAACGCCATCCCAGGGCAGTCTCAATCCATTTAAAATCTGTTAGGCTTTGTCATTTAATGTAAAGGAATTTAGAGACAACCTTGTGGAAGCTATGAAAGAAAGGACTTGTAGTAAAGATTACACAGCCCAAAGACTGAAGAAAGAAACAAAATTCAAAATAACCTTGCCTTGATTTTGTGTAGTATAAGATGGTACAGAGAGGAACTTGGGCAGGTTTTCAAGATTCTGTTATGGTACTCTACAACAATAACATACCTCTCCCGGAATCCCAGCGGTCTTTGTTTCTTGACCTGGCTGACACTCATAACCTTGGAGAGAGGTCAGGGACTCTACTTGTTTGAAAGAAAGATAGTATAGAGATTAGCAGTGGGGAGAGTATATTTCATGCTAGTATAATTTTTGCCAAGCAGCATAGAAGAGCCCATCATAGGTCCTTCTGTGATATATGAATGGTGGTGGGACAGGCAAGCAGAGAAATTATACAGATGAAAGAACTAACAAGAATAAGTTTATTCTTTCCTTCCCTATGTAACAGCATGAAAGAAAGACCCATAGGGCTACTGCAGAACTCTGAAAGATTTTAAAAAATGATCCAAGGCCTGGAGTGATTCCAGTACAAGAAAATATTATAACGACAGCATGATAGAGTTTTAAAAATAATATATCATGTAGAGAATTTGGATGTAAAGAAGAGCTTTTGGTCTTCAACATAACACTAAAAACTTTTTATCAGTGAAAAGTAAAACAATGTATTTTTTCACTTGGTATGTAATTAAATTATGGCATTTACTTGCAGGACCGTTTCTCCCCAGTTGTATCTACCCATCCTGTTAGATCCAGCAGGAGAGGCATATCATGGGGCTCATTTGTCAGGAAGTGTCATCTGTGGGACCCAGGAAGACAGCCTTTTCTGTTGTGATGGCCACCCTCTGGAACATCATTCCCTGGGAGATCAGACTTGCTCTGGCCCTGCTGGCCTTTTGTAAGGCCTTGAAGACCTGGTTTGGTCGTTGACCCTGGGGCCCTGGATGTGCAGCTGAGCCCATATCATGGTTATGTTAATTGCTGTTGTTCATTGGCTTTTCTCAGCTGCTATATATATTATTTATAATTTTGTTATACTGTTTTTGTCTTGTTTTAAATGTTGTTAGCCGCCCAGAGCCATATATTGAGATGGGCAGCCATATGAATTGAATCAATCAATGAATCAATAAATTTTCTGTCACAAAAAATAATGATGGAACTTAGCTTTAGAAGGAGGTTAGGCAAATTCATGAGAGAAAAATGTATCAGTTGGAGTTATTATGACTGTCCTGTTCAGACTATGAGATGGCCTGGCAGAGCTACTAATAATATTCTTTATTGAACAAACTATTTACAAACATAAAATTTCTTGCAACGGATTAAAATATGTAGTTCAATTTAAGTCCAACCAGGTGGCAGAGAACACGAAACAATACTGCAGGGTCAGGCTGCGGAAAGGCAGCAAGACAGAACTTGGCCACTTCTCTGATGGAAGCTGCAAGGCTGGAAGGAGCTAGAGTGTGTGGCAAGGGCAAGGATGGATACTCGGGTTGGTATCCTGGCACACAGGCTGGATCAAGCGGGCACACAGAGGCTAGGCAATGCTGGGCTAAAGTATCTAGGCAGAGCTTGGTACTAGAAGCAAGACTGGACTGGACTGGACTGGAGTGTTCAGGCTAGGCTGCAATCCAGAGGCAAGGCTGGACTGGACTGGAGCATTCAGGCAACCTGCAAACTGGAGACAAGGCTGGACTGGACTGGAGCATTCAGGCAAGGCTGCGAACTGGAGGCAAGGCTAGACTGGACTGGAGCCTTCAAGCAGGGCTGTGAACCGGAGGCAAGTCTGGACTGCACTGGAGCATTTAGGCAAGGCTGAGAACTGGAGGCTAGGCTGGACTGGACTAAATAATTTCGGCAAGGCTGAGGTCTGGAGTCACGTCCAGATTGCACTGGAGTGAAGCAACAAGGCT
The DNA here is from genome assembly GCF_035149785.1 of Candoia aspera. Classification (NCBI taxonomy): domain Eukaryota; kingdom Metazoa; phylum Chordata; class Lepidosauria; order Squamata; family Candoiidae; genus Candoia; species Candoia aspera. Next base: position 156,535,984 of record NC_086155.1, read on the forward strand.
TGGAGCTGGACGCGAGGCTGTGCTCAGCAGGGACGGCAGAGAGAGGCTCTACTAGAGTGACCCACGCAGATGGAGGTTCTGTGAAGGCAGAAGGCGCTGGCACTGGTTCCACACTGGCTACAGGCAAGGCTTCTGATGCTTGTAAGGACTCTTCCGCAGGTGCTGTGAGCTCAAAGGAGCGGTTGTCTCCGGCAGCTTGCTCTTGGTGTGCCTGCCTTTTTATTTGCTCCTTTTTGCGCCATTTCTCCTTACTGGCCAATCGTGCTTTTTCTTTTGTGTGCTTCTCTGCTCTTCTCTCTTGAGCACTGATTGGAGGCTTCAAATCCCCCTCTGGACTTTGTCCAGTCCTCTCCTGCGATTTCTCCTGCTCTGCTGAATCACTTCCTGGATTAGATTCCTCAAGTCCTTGCTGATAGGTTTCGTTTTCCCCTTCTGACTCCAAATAAGTTTCATTTTCGGAGCCCGAAGCAGGCTGAAACCTCACAATGGCTAACAGGGAGTATGTGTTTGAATGCAGCCACAGAAGGATACGAGTAAAGGCAAACAATGGAGAATCCTCATGCTGTCATGTGGCTTTTTTTTTAATTCTCTATTGTCCCCAATTGAGTTAAAAAATAAAGCAAACACCCCATTCTGCTGCATGTTTATGTGGGAATGTTTTAATTAAAGAGGGATTGGGAATAAGGATTAACTTCCTCCTATCTTGCACACATCAGGATCAGGCTGTCATTCTGCTGCAATGAGACATACAGTATAAACAAAAAAGGGGGTGGGATCATATATAAACTATGTATGTATCCTACTGGATCAGTTCTATTCCAGCTTGTTATAAAGGATGCATTTTTTTCTTTTTAAAAAAAGCATGAGAAATGTCTGTTGATAACTTTTGGTATCCTCAACACAGACGTTACAAACTAATCATTAAGTTTTTGAAGTTCTTTTGCAGTGAACAGGTCAGTTGCTTAACCTCAGAATGGCCATGATAAGACCGAGTTGCTTTTGCATGGTCTTTATTTCCTGCATAAACACAACAGTCTTAGTAATGGTCTTTTGCTTTTTAGTTCATTTGTCTAGACATCAGTTGTCCATAAAACAGTATCAATATTGCATATTGTGCTTATTAAGATCTTGGCTTGAGTTTCCAAGAACTCAGCATTTTAATGGCTTCATCTGTGGCATTTTTATGTTGTATGATCTTACTATACAGCAGAAACAAGTTGGTTTGTTGAACATTTCAGATTTCTCCCTAACTTCTGCTGCATAAACAAAATAATGTTTAGATAATAGAGTTTTAAATTGACCATCTTTGAAATGAAGATCTTACACATTCTCAAACAAGTATTTGCAGATACAGCAAAGTCCTTTTCTTTATTTTTAAATAAAAAGCTATAGGAAACTTCTTTTATTGAATAAAAGATTTTACATAGTGAATTTTTCTGACTCTTGGCCTGTGACCTCATAGTAACCCATACCATTGGAATATGGAGGTAAAAATACCTTTGCATTTTTATTTCTAAAATGATGACCCAACAAGCATTGTGGTTTTGCCCATTTCCTCTAATGGAATTTGAATTTCAACAGTGCAGTGGAAAGAATTAAACTGGGTGCCAACCTGTTTAAAATATCACCAGCTGTCCTGGAAGTTACTATCTTCCATTCTTTTATGAGATATTTCTTGAAAGTGAATTGGATTGTATTCATTGTACAGTAGTTCACTGCATTGTTAGTCTTGCTTCATGTATTTTATAGCTGAGATCTAAGACTATAACCAAGTGCAACAGTTAAACCATAGTGAGTCTTAACACAAACTAACACTCTACAGGTAGTCCCTGTTTAGCGATCACAATTGGGACCAGCAACTCAGTCATCAAGCGAAGCAGTTGCTAAGTGAAACTGAAACTGTGCTTATGAACTTTCTTCAGCTTTCCTTTGCTTTACAGACCTGTAAAGGTTGTAAATGCAAGGATTGGTTATAAAGTTACTTTTTCATCACTGTCGTAACTGTGAACAGTCAATAAATAAGGCCATCACTAAATGAGGACTACCTGTAGTCCTATGTACACAAGCACCCCAGATTTGGGCTTTGATGAACTCTTGCAGTCTGCTGATAGCACTTTTGCCTTCACTGAAAAGTTTACTAATTGGGGTTCATCCTAATTACAATGATACTGAAAATTGGGGGGAGGGCTATTTCTACTGCTTAGTCTGATACTTTAGGTGTTATTTTCATAACCTTGCTAACTGAATTCTGTGCTACTTATCTCTGCCCTTCTAAGGTTGGAATCCAATGAAACTCAGTACAACTCTGAGGAAATATACAGAGTCAGCAAATTATGTGATGATTTCTCTGCTGTAAATACTGAATTAAAAATGTGTGATTGTAACATCAACCACTTTTATAACGTGAAGCTAGCCGAAAGCATTAGGGACTCTGCTGTGATTTGGCACAGTAAAAAAAACCTCCCCATTGCCAGAAGCTTGGCTAGCTAGAATGTGGAGCAGGCCTTCTCTGAAGCCCCCAGCCTGTGGAATGCATGCCCCAAAGAGTGTTTGGCCTCCACTTGGCCAGGATTTAGAAAAATAATGAAATCCATGGCTTACAAAAGCCACATTTTTGTTAGCTGATTTGGTTTTCATTTTAATGAAACCGACTGTAAATTTTACTTTGATTTTAATTGTATTGCTACTATTCTTATGTTTAATAATTAGTATTTTAATTGCTACAATCCACCTTGAATATTGTTTGAAGAGAAAGATGAGATAGAAATCATTTTTTTAAAAAAATTGCCTTCCTGCAAAATTGTCCCCTGATTCAACAAGGACAAGTAGAGTACAGATGCACTGTGTTATGGATGCAGGGCATTCTGTTAATGCCTACATTGTGCAAGATGAGGCATAGCACATACTAATTACATTCACCAGTAACATTACAATTTAATATTGCTTGGTTTTGGCTTTATGCCTTGGGTGAACCCACCCAAATATGGTTGATGAAGCAGACTCTCCTAGTGACATGTGTGATTGCAGGCTGCATCTACAGCTTCCATGAAACTTAAGTATTTTACATTCCTGTATGTGATATTACATCAGGCTCTCCACAACTTTCTTCACATTGGCCTTCGCTAAAGGGGAACCGTCCAGGATTCTAGTGTTGTAGTCCAACAGATCTTCAGGAAGGAAAGAGCTTCTTCAGACAACAGATGACCTGGGAAGTTCCAAAAGAAAATGCACATCCTTTGGAATTCCCAGGGTTTGAAGAATGACACCATGCAAAAGTAGCTCTTTTGGAATTTAAACTATCTTTTTATTAAGGATATATTATTCTTAATTAAAACCCTAGATCATCAACAGTCAGCCGACAACTCTATTTTGTTGCTAGACATTACCTCTATTCCAGGTCTCTTCCTTATTCCTCCCAGAGTCTTCTCTGATGACTTTTTAAGGTTGTGTTGATTGCCAGTCCATTTACAGCCCTTTCTTTCCTAGGATAACTCAACTATCTTTATTCTCCTTATCAGCAAAGCTAGCACAAACTAGCATAAAACATTTGCTTGGGTGCCTGCATGAGAGTATGGATATGAGACAAACCAGCAAAAAGCCATGGTGACTGCAGTGTGTCACATACATGTTATAATTATGAATGTTTTATGTAAACATGGCATCCTATTTTTAAGAGAGAGGGAGAGAGAGAGGTGGGGGGGAAGAATATAGCAATTCTGGTAATGCTGAATGTTTCTCCTTTGCTAATATGCTTCAGTAAATTAATGAAAATGGGAAAAGTGTTACAGTAAATTTTATTTTTTTCTGAATCACAACAACATTATTAAGCTAAATTAAAATTTGTGTTTTAAGCTTTATTACAATACCACCACTCATTGTTTTCTTTTCCTAAAATAAGTTGCATTTCCTTTCCCACCATAAGCAGTTTTTCAGGAGGGAATTATGCTGTAAATTTCTTATCTTTGCAAAATCTGGCAAAGAGTAGAAAACAATCCTTTGTGTATAAATAACAAAACAAAATGTTTTCTACAGTTGTGTTCCATTATTTATTCTAGACAATTAATGTGCACAAGGCATTAAAACACTAATTGCTGTACAAGCCAGTATCTCAGAATGCTAAAAAGACCAGCTTTTACTTAGCTGTATTTATAACATTTTAGCTAAAATGAACTGAATTTATCTGTAATGTATAAGAAATACACATAAAGCTAAACTATATAAAAATATAAAGATGTTATATGACTCTATTAAAAGCATATAATTCTGTAAAAATCCATGAATTAAAGTATTTTGTAACATAAATGAAACAGCTTGCAATGGTACTCTTTGTGTGAAATTTCTATTTCATACAATTTTGTAAATGCAGAGAAAAATTAATACATATTTCTGAAGCATAAGCCCTTTCCAAATTATCAAGTGTCCGTGGATACTTCACATAGATCTTTTCTTTCCATGTATAAGAACATCATGTTTAAAATGTCTATAACATCTTGCATGACTTCAAATAAAGAGCTTTCTAGTAGGGCCAGTTTATGCATTCTGATGCAAGTAATCAGCCATTATGAACAATCATGGTGTTGAACCTCAAAGTAATGCAAACAGAAAGTCACTTGCAGAATAGAACTTCTCTGTAGACAATTCCCATTGCAGCTCCAGTGTTTCTTCCTCTCCAGAGGTCCAGAGAATCCTCAGACAAGATTGGGGAGAAATTATTGGGCTGCAGTGACATAGACGAATTAGAAATATGGGATGGAGGATACTCACACAAACTAAAATTCCATTGACCCAAGTTACATTTATTTGGATGTCTAGAGCCTCTGCTTTCCTACTGCACCCTTCTGCCCCATTTTTTTTTACACCAAAAATCCCTCTTTCTCTCCTGTGCAATGGTTTAAGTTGCATGACCCTTCATGGCTCTCTGATGTATACAAAGAGGCACTGGCATTCCATCCACAGAATTTCCACATCATGTGTTGTTTTGAGTTTGGGGCCTTTGTAAGTGCATGACTGAGTAAGCCGATCTTTGGGAGAGTTTTTATGGGAAACTGGTTTGAACTTTTGTCATTCTGAAAAAGAATTTTTTTTCAGTAACACCATATCAATATACTGTACATCCCTATGGCCTCTATTCTCTTCATACTCATTCAGTTAATTTGAATAGAAATCAAGTTGAATGTTTCCTGCCTAAATTCAAGAGTTGCAAATTTAGGATCATACATTCACCAGCTAAAAATCCAGGATCTTTTTTACAACAGGAATAATCAGTCTGTAAGAAATCCCTAAAAACATCAATTACACCAACACCAAACTTAGAACAATATTTTACATATGAAATGCCCTTCCAAAGGAGGCATGTCTGGTCCTTACACCACCCTCTTCTCAGTACTGAGCTATGATATTTCTATCCATCCAGGCAATTTAGAATTTTAGATGTTGATAATTTGAGTTGAACGTTAAAATACCTATATAGTCTAGACCAGTGTTTCTCAGCCTTGGAAACTTTAAGACGTGTGGACTTCAACTTCCAGAATTCCCCAACCAGCATGGGGAATTCTGGGAGTTGAAGTTCACACGTCTTAAAGTTGCCAAGGTTGAGAAACACTGGTCTAGAAGCATGGCTTTTATACAGTTATTTTTCTTCTGCTATTTAGTGTAGCTTTTAGCTGTTTTTTTAAAACAGTTTTTGTAGACTGCACACATTGAGTAGATTAAGAACTATTGGCCTATCTTATTTTAAGTCACCTAATCCAACAGGCAGAACTTCCAAGTAAAGAAGGGTTTTTTTCCAACCCTCTTACACTCTTGCAGCTATAACCTAAACTGGGAATCTTGTCCATGCAAAGCATGTATTACCCATTGCATGCTCCTTTGTATTCAAAAATGAGATTTTTTTGCTCACCTGAAAACCCAAATGGTTAAGCAAACAGGTTCCATTTTTAGCATACCCTTTACTTATTTTCAAAATATGCTGCATAGGCAACCAGAACCAAAGCAGAAAATTGAGCTGAGACAGGATTCCAACTAGTACCTATTAAACTAGTTCGAAATATACAAAAAAGTATATTAAACTGGTGAGAGTGGGAGCGGTAGTATTTATTTGCTAAGCAAATTTGTATGCTGCCTGACTCCCAGTGACCCTGCCTCACACTGCTCAGTCTCAAAAGCTAGAAGTAGAGAATGGGAACTTATAGAATCAGAAAGGTCTCCCTGAAACCTAAACCCATTAAACTACCATTTCAATTATATAATGGCTTTGTTTCTCAAACATGGGATACAGCTGGAAGGTTTTTGCCCAAAACAGACAGTGTCTTCCCCCATACAAAAAGGGAGTATCTTATATAAATGAATCAGAGTTGCTATGAAAGAAAATTATAAAAAAAGTAAGTTCATAGAAGGAAACATTTAAAAAATTACCTGAACTGACCAAAGTCAATTGTGAATGTTTGAAGAATTATATGTGCAGTTATTAGAAAACAATATTAGATAGATTATCCCATGAAATACTTGTAAAAAGGAAAAACTCTGACCTGTCAAATGAGCAATAACTTGATGTGTAACTAATCCCATCTAAAATTCTACCACTCCTATGTAAGTACTATGTAAATTTAAGGCTTTTTTAAAAATGGTATGGCCTAAATATAAAACAGATAATTGAAAACCTTTTACTTACCCAGTTCCCAGCAGAAACCTAAGGACAGGATGCAAAGGAAAATTGGAAGGGATTAGTTTGAAAGTCATAGAGAAAAATGGAAAACATAGGAAATTGGACAGGGGAAAAGACTGAAAGGAAACATGAAAAATGGCATGAAGTGTTGGGAAACAGTTGCTCTCTAATCTCCTGATGCCCCTGAATTTTTATGGCTTCTCTTTTTTTTCTTTCTTTCTTTCTCCTCCAGGTCTCACCAAAAAGTTTGGTCCTGGATCAGGGGATAGAAATCTGTAAAACAGTTTTCCTTTGCTTTAGGGGCTGGTATATTTTCAGACTGTGTGTGAGTTGGGCAGCCATATAAATTCATTGAATAAACAAACTAATAAATAAATAAATCATACCAGGGTAGCAGATAATACAAATGCTTTTGAAGGTCATCCAGAACACTGAATTATTATTTATTTTTTTGGTGCCTTTGAGTCAGTGTTGACTCCTGGTGACTGCCTGAACAACTCCCTGCAGTTTTCTTGGCAAGATTTTGGAAGTGGCTCACCATTGCCTGCTTCTTCCTAGGGCTCAAGAGAGAGGGGCTGGGCCAAGGTCACCCAGCTGGCTTTGTGCCTGAAGTGGGACTAGAATCCATGGTCTCTCAGTCTCTAGCCTGATGCCTTAACCACTAGACCAAACTGGCTCTATTTGGTGAAAACTGAACATTGGGAGTTCAGATTTCCTATCTTCTTCTGACACTCCCCCCCCCCCACCATTGTGTTCCATCATGACTGTACTTTCTTGCATTTCTAGATGACAAAAATTAAATGCCACCTGGGAGAAATTTATGAAGCAAATGCTAAATCTCAGACCATTCCACACTCTTTCAAATCCATTTTGATTTCAGAAATGGGACTAAGAGCATTCATAAGAAGCTTTCAAAATACATTCTCTCTTATTTCAACATTTTATGCCTGTGCCCAATTCCCTTAAGTATATGGAAACAATTTCCTTACTTTTATGGCAGGACTTTCAAACTGATAGACAGTTCAGTGAACTGCTGTTAAGAATTTTTCTGCTAAATGGTGGTAACTAAATCCTGAAAAAAGGTATAAAGCATCAGTATAAGTATCATATTGAACTATTTTCAGCAAAGAAAACAAATGAACCTCAGAATAAATTGTACATTATTAGGTTTTGGAGGGAGGTGTTAGTCATCGGTATCGTTGAGTAAAAACTCCACAAATAAGAAGCAGAACTTCTCCATCACTTTTGAATAATGTGGTCATTATACAGAAATTAATGTGAAACTTTGTAATTAAAACCCTTTATTGACCTTCTTTTCTATTAAAGCATGCCCAAAGGAGGAGAATAAGAATGTAAAAAGATAATAAGCCGGACTGGAGGAACAAAGAGGGTGTCTGTGAAAGAGAACAGAAAGAATAACACCGTCTGCTGCAGACCATTTCTGTATTTCTTAAAAACACACTTGTGAGTATTGTGGAATTGTTCTACAGGAAATCTGCCCTTGGTGAGAAGGTGTCAGCACAATTAATCATTCAGCATACTTGATTTCAGAATGTCAACAGATTTCCAGGTAGAACATTCAGTTTTAGATGGGGATTTGCCACAACCTTAATTTTAACTGAAATATGCATAGTATATAAATTGCTCCCCAATCTACAGAACACTGCCTTTCCTGGAATCATAGGCTTGCAACAAATCTGCAGGCCTAAGAATATCTGGAATACTAGTCTTTTCTCAAATACTCCCCTAAGCCAGGAAGTGAAAAAGGATAAAGTTTGAATGTCTACTTGTATTTGGGGCTATCAGATAGGTGCTGCAAAAGCCCTGACAACCATTAGAGGGAAGAAAGGAGATATCTAAAAAGTCTAACTCTTTGCTGTCATTTAATAGTCATACGGCAGTCCAGATCTGGTAGCCTTACTTATATTGTTTATTGTCCACAGCTAAAAGGAAGATTCCACACATTCAAATGAAAGTGAATAGAATTCCCATTCTGACCTTACTGAAGCAAACTCTGGATTAAGTAAGGCTGGAGGATGCCCCAGCAGACATGAAGAGTGGGATCAATACTGATGGTTCCATTTCTCTTCCTATTTTGACCCCTCATGTTTTCTTTGAACTATGTGAATAGGGCAACTGTAATAAATATGCATTCAATTAAAAAAAAAGAAGCATTATGAATAAATCTTCAATATAATAATAAGAAAGAAATATAGGCATGGATATACCAAAGTAACCACAGAATTTTACTTGGATGTTTCAAACTTAAGACAGCATCCTAACCATATAGTTTTAGAGCTGACCTATTGTGGCTCTTGGATTTTCCACTCTGGAGTCATTAGATACATAAGACTCCCTCTCTAGCATCAGAATGAAGACTCTAAAGGATAAGCCAACATCGGACCCATCCTGCCAGACTCTTGGGTACAGTGAGTATTGGGCAATAGATATGGTGGGAGTTACTTCAGTTCAAACCTACTAGCATACCCCCAAATTTGCAGAATATTTAGAATCCCCACCACCACCACCACCACCATTGCCTATAGTGAGGATAGGGGAAGCTGATGGGAAGGAAGAGCAGAGAGACACAAATATTCCTCCATTTTCACTTCACTTTTAGCTTGTTGTTTCACTACACCCTGAAAAACGTCCAAGGCTGGAGTGCTCCATAACTGGAAACTGAATGCTCAAAGGATTTGATTCCAAGATAGTGCTAGAATTTCATGACCAGAGACAGTTTATGATACCTTTTATGGAAGAAAATAGAATACTTATCATTTTATATTTTAAATATTAGTTTATCTAATAGGAATTTAGAGTTCTATAATTTTTCCAAAGGAGAAAATTTTCATTTTGACAATTAAGCCATCTGGTGGCTCAAAATAAAAACGTGACATTGCATCTTTTCCCCATCTAGTACCATCCACATATGTTTGCTTTCAGAAACTGCAGTCCCAATACAGTACATCTGGAAGGGGCCAGTCCTGGAAAGGTGGTGGTATCGATCCAACTAGAAACTGTTTTTTTTCTCTCTCCAGAGAATGCTAACCTAAAATTGTTTCTCAATTACAAAGGCTCTCCCACCTTTGATATGGTATCAACAATTTTCCTCTGTTATATGAAATTAATTTCAGCATATACAAATATGCCTGCCGCAACACACAGTCTGTATGAGGCAGCCAAAATTACTGCTGTCTGATCAAGTTTGGCAGGTAGTCTTATATCATGTAATGGGACTCTTTTTACAGTATGTGATTCCTTGGAAATAAAGAGGACATTCAGCCCTTTTAAAAATTTAGATGTGAGAATTATACTCTGAAAATGAAACCCTGTATTTGATCATAAGATAGACATACTATTGCATAACTAAGGACATCTCTGTCTGTACAAAATAAACCCCGTCAGAAATGGAAACCATTTTTCTAACTTTAATAAACTGCAGTATGTGGGCACATTAGTTATTTGTTTATTTAGTTGTCAAATTTGTATCCCACCTTCCCACCAGTGCTGCTCAAGAGACTCTACAGAATTAGGAAATCTTGCCCATAGGATCTAACCTTTTCAGCAACTGTACTGTTTGAAAAGGGGGTCTCCAAACTTTGGGGCCTCCTCATTGATTGATGGTTGGTTATGTGCCATCAAGTGGTTTTCAACTCCTGGCATCCAGATAGATAGACCACATAGACGGGGTCTCTAAGCATTTGAAAATCCAAGCAATTGCCATGTTTGCCACAGATGATAAGCAAACTACAAGAAATGGAGGATATGATAGAAGTAGCTTAGAATGCCAAAGTGCAACTACTGTGCAACGCAGATGGGAAAAAAAACAAACCCTTTGGCCTCTGAAAAGTCCCATCCTGGAAAAGTGAATCTGTGAAAGAACTCTTTTTTTTTAAAGTAACTATATCCACCTAAAGAGAAAAGAAAAAAAGTAAACACGGTACTAAATTAGCCCAAACACAAGTACAGAATTAACCCACAGAATTAAATGCAAAAAACAGTCAAAATTAACCTAAGAAAAGGACAAAAATATTCCCATCAATACTAAAACAACAGCAGCAGCAGCAGCAGCAACATGATCTGAAAATTCACTTGTCCCTACCAAAAACATACAGCACTATTTCCCCAATTTAACTCAAACTGTGAAGAAAAAATATAGGCATATCTACCTAGAGACATATAGGCACAAACGTTCTCCTCTCCTAAAACAACACGCAGGAAAAACAGGTCTAGCCATTATTTGCATAATCCCTAGCAAAATTCTCTTTTCTTAGCTCCCCACCTCCACCAGAGGTATCCGCAGGGCATGATTAGAGAAAGGTGGAGCTTCAATCAGACCATTGTGGCTGCCATGAATTTTTTTAACCGTATCCTTGTCCCTAATTTTTTCAAGCAGTAGGCTTCCTTTCCTTTCTTTTTATAAAGTCTTGATTAGCTGTCTGAGCATGCTGCAGAGATAATTCCCTGTCTGCCAGTTTATCCCACCTTTTCTTTAAAAAAAAGAAAGGAAGAATGACATTGGTCTATTTATAAGCATGCTCTGAGAAAGGAAAGCTAAGTAATGGCAGCTGTAGGATGGAGTTTGGTTTTGCAAGCACTGAACTTTAGAAACATTTCTGAAGTATTATTTTTAATTAAAATTGGGATAATCAGTGGCTTGATCGGCATTTATGAGATGAATGATGTCTCTGTGGCACCACAGGATGCTGTGTTTCCCACACTATAGTAATATAACAGTCCTGTGTCATGAGTACTGATGGTGAGCAGGAGGGGGCCACTATCCAGGGGCAAAAACGCATGCGTAGTTTAGAGACTTTGAGCTGTCATTCAAAGAGACACAGAACAGACCCACCTTGACTCTTGGGGGTTTATCTGTCTGGGTTTTCCCACGCTTCTTCAGTTTGGTAGGATTTTCTGTCTGCTATAGCATTAATAAAGCACTAGAGGCTTCTTCCTCGTCTCGACATGGTTCTTGCTTAGTCAGGATACCTGCCACTGAACACCAAACAAGGGGTTTGGACATGTCTTATTCTAAACATTGTTTTATCTGTTCAGTTGTGTACAATTCTCAGAGACTGCCTGGACAAGTCCCTACAGTTTTCTTGGCAAGATTTTTCAGAAGTGGTTTGCCATTGCCTCCTTCCTAGGGCTGAGAGAAAGTGACTGGCTTTTTGCCTAAGGCAGGACTAGAACTCACAGTCTCCCGGTTTCTAGCCTGATGCCTTAACCACTACACCAAACTGGCTCTCTGTTCTAAACATAAGAACATTTAAATCTGAAAAGCACATAGTGAAACCAAATCTACCAAGTTCTGACTCCTTATCCCTTTTATATTTCCCACATTCTAGCTTGTGGGAAATGGTTCTATCCACAGTATTTGAAATGAGTCTTATGATTTGGATAATCATCTACAGAAAAAAAAATCCAGCAACAGAATCTTTTTCAATTCTCTAGATAAGGAGGCAATTCACACCAGTGATTTAAAGCATTATCCAGCTGCTGCTGAACTGATGTATAACTAATATAGATGGGTTTGATATGTAGCAAAGGCTGGTTTACTAGTGTGCAAATTGCTAGCGTGCATAATCTCCAGGACTAGATTTCTAGAAGACGTAGAGAAATCTGTAACTTCATTTGCCTAGAATTACATAAAGATTTTTTTTTTTAGGCAAGACACAAATATGAGGATTTGGAATATTGTCTCATTAGTCACCCGAATAATAAATCTATCATACATAAAATGTTGTTACCTGTTGTTGTTTCATCATTGTCATTATGTTTTCTGTTTTGCAGAGTTGTCAAAAAGAATGAATATTCAGTATATCAATCGAAGAGAATATCTGTAGCTCAGGGTTGAACTGTGGAGTCCTCTTGGTACTCTCTGAGCTTGGTTGTTTGCTGCAGACATTTCATTGCCCGACTAGGCAACATCTTCAGTGCGAGAGAAGAGTTCTTAGTATTATCAGTATATGCTTTAATAGCATTCTTGTTTTTTTAGTATGTGTGTGTATTTGTGTGTGTGTGTATGTGTGTATGTATACACACACACACACACACACACATACACGTATAATTTTGCACACTTCTCATACAGGAAAAAATACAGCAGAATTCTTAACATCTCAACAAAAGTGCTGGCATCACATTTCTATAACAAACCTTTGTGGGTATGGTGATAATGGCAATAGTAATATGTTGGATCAATTAAGGTTTTTTTTTCATTATAGCTATGGTGTCATATAGTAGCTATTACCAAATGTATAATCTTGTTTAAATATTTTGTAGCACTAAAACATTTATTTTCAATGCCAACTCAGCAATATTTCAAATGCAATTCTTTACCAGGGTAGCATTGGATTTATGTTCATAGACCTATTGTGTCTCTTATATTTATTACCCTTTGGAATGTAAATTCTTACATTTTATGTCAAAATGTTGAAGTCTATATCTTAATCATTCTGTCACAAAAGTCCTTCAAGTTCCTATTAACATTTTAAATCCAAAACATGGAAATGTGATGTTATTTCTCCTCAAAGAGTAGGGGCGATTGAACAAAAACTGAAATACAACTTGAAAAGTTCCAGCCTACACAATCATAATTCTTGATGACAAAACTTCCACCATGGAATTCATGTTAAACATGAATTGTGAAAGTTTTAAATGAAATTATACCCCACCAGCAATATGGTGATTACCAGATATGGCTTCAAATATCTGTGGGAAATTCCATGAGCCCCCTGCTGATCACTTGGTGCTACTGCAGGAAGAAACCAGAATTTGGCACAATGGAAAGCATCCAGTGATGCTATCAATTGATGGGTGGGAGACTCAATTCATTTCCTGAACGTAATTGAGGCCACACCTGGTAATGCCTTATATGTGAGCATGCTGGTTCTCAAAACATAATGTTTAAGCTAAACATTTCTGGAGTAATAAGCAGTAGAGCAGGAAGGAGTCAGGAAAACATCCCTGAAGGTAGCCATATTCAAACCACTTCTGAATTCTGGCTCATCCAGAATTCTGAGATTGCAGTTTAAATGAGTATTTGCCTGCGGGACTCACCTGCTCTAATGTAATTTATATTACATGTAATTTGTCTTGCAACTTGCATAACTGAAATTGGTATGTTTTTTTTTTTTTTTATCGGTCCTTGGGTTATCAACCTCAAAAAGCCTTTGCTTTAATTTAATTCATGAATTATTACTAATTATTACTTACTATCTTATTCCATCTGTCCTTCCACAATCGGAAAAAAATCGCTATCTTTTATTTTATTTTTTTATTTTAAGCCTGACCATTACGTAGGCTATTGTGGCAGGTTACAATTCAGAAAAAGTACCAGCCATTTCATTATCTGAAGATGCTCTGAAAACCAAGGAACATTCTGTATTTCTCCAAATAAAGCCAAATAAGATGTTTAGGAGCAATCATGTTGATGGCCTTTTCATCTCAGCATCCCACAATGAGAAAAAGGCCTTCACAGGATCACTAATCCTGTTAGTTTGGAAATCCCCCAGAGTATTCAGGAATCCCTTTGATTCTATTTATCTCCAGGAGAAGACTGATTTGATGGATTCCTTACTTTGAGATGAAGAGTCTGAGACTGCCAGTCTAAACCTCATGAAGAAGTGGTCTTTCCATGACAAAGAAGTCACAGAATCCTTCCTCCAAACCCAACATTCTTATTTTTGTCCACCAGGCCCAAGGTACGATCTGCCATACATGTTGGGCTGATAATGAAAGAGAGATCTTCATGATAGTCAAGTTGACCAACCAGGGAAGTGGCTAGCATATAAATTATGAAAAGAAAATGATACTGAGATTGAGATTGCAAGAGGGAGATACTGTATTAATGGACAATGCAGCCATACAAAAAGCATTTCATCATTATTCCAACTTGTATAAAAGAAATTTATGAAGTTGTATAAAGTTTTGTCTCTAGACAAAATAGATGAATAGATGAAGATTAATAAACAGAAAACAACGATGTTAGCAAAAAATATGAAAATAGAAAATCAAACAGAATTGATGAATAAAACACGTTTTAAGATTGAGAAGAAGGTAAAATATCTGGGTATCACTACAACAAATATGACCTGTATGTTACTTCAAAATAACTATGTTAAGACATGGCATAAAGTTAAAAAAGACATGTTAAGATTGGAGAAACTACAACTGTCATTGCAGGGGAGAATTTCTGTGATAAAAATGAATGTCTTGACTAGAATGATGTTTTTGTTTTAGACAATAACTGTTTTGACAACTTATGCACCATTTAAACAGTGGCAGAAGGATAAATCTAAATTTGTGTGGCAGAGGAAAAAAACATGAGTTAAATATAAGGTGTTACAAGATGCAAAGGAAAGAGGAGAATTGGGTCTACCTGATTTGAAATTGTATTTTACAGCTTGCTGTTTGGTTTGGATGAAAAAGTGGGTGTTGCTGAGAAATAGGCTGTCAACAGGTATTTTATTTAAAGTTATTAGAAAGATTTAAAGTAGACAAAAGAGTTTATTATTTTGAACATTGTAAGACTGAGTTTGAAATAGAATTGTTTACAAACTATGAACAAGTAATTGTTAAAATGTATGAACTTTTATGAAATTTGAAACAGAAGAAGAACAAATGAAAGAATGTATGATAAAGTGGGCTAATATTTTTGATTATAATATGCAGGTGGAACAATGGGAAAATATGTGGTTGAAAGGATTGAAATTTACACCATGTTATAATCTTAAAGAGAATTTTTATAAAATGATGTACCATTGGTATGTCACCAGAAAAATTGTCTAGAATATATAAAGGCACTTCAAATTGATGGTGCAAATCTGAACAACAAGAAGGGACATTTTATCCTGTTTGGTGGACATGAAAAAAAGCTAGAAAATTCTGGATTCAAATATGCACACTGATTCAGAGGATTTTAAAGATTCATATACAATTGAGACCAGAGGTTTTTCTTCAGGGATTGATGGACAAACAGTTGGAAAAAAAGTCATGCAACTTTGTTTTTCTATATGATAACTGCAGTGAGATTACTGTATGCCCGAAGATGGAAAGATTTGGCATTACCCACAATGGAGGAATGGTTGGTGAAGATGATGGAACTTGCTGAGATGGCTAAATTGACTTCTTTGATCAGAGAAAAGACAGTATCTCTGTTTATTGCTGACTGGAAACCCCTTATGGACTTTTTGCATGAAACAGAAAAAAATGAACTTACTATTTATGGTTTTGATCATTGGACAGGATAGATTATAAAGAAGAGAATTATGTTGTAACCATAGAGTAGGTGGTAAATTTATAATTGCACTTATAACTGCTGTAAAGAAGATCGGAAGCTTCTTCTTTGTATCTTTTTTCTTTCCTTTCTATTTTTCTTTTACTTTTTTTGTTTCTTGCACTTTTAGCTTTCTCTTTGATTGCTTTCTTTTTCATTTCTTTCTCTTACTTTATATTAGTTTGTATTAGTTTTTTTATCTTGCTTTTTAAAAATCTTTAATAAAAATTATATGATTGTCAAGATGACCATGATATTCTGAGCGGTGGAGCAATGGAGACTGAAATATTGCAGGACATTGAATAAGTTGTGCAAATACTAGCAGCCAATATAATTTTCTATGACTTGCTGTTAAAACTAAGCCAAATAATGTGCTTGCCTTATTTAATTTGAACCTTGTTTTACTGAATTAATTAGCTTGGGCTCATACTACATGTTGCATTGTAAACTAACCATACCAGTTGAGATTATACAACATAGTGATCAGTTAAACTAGCCAAGGTTAAATCTACTCAAGTTTAGCATATTATGCAAAATGCAGCCAATAAAATGTAAAGGATAGAAGATATCCATTAATGTGAGCATGCTCCTCAGGAGTGTCATATGAGTTCTCAGTTCATGTGGTGGCTGATTACACCCTGTCCTTCCCATCACCTATATAGTTGAGCCAGTTATCAAACTTGTTTATTAGGTTTAGTTGTTAACTTAAGTGACATGGTTGCACAAACAATGCATCACGAACTTGTCATAAATTGTCAGTTTGGAATAATTTGCTGTTAGGTGTTGGTCCCAAGAGATGAAATAGAAGCTTAGGCAACAAAAATAAAGCTTGCCAATAAATCTTTATTTTAAAGTGTTGGGGGGCAAAATTTGTTAGATTCTGCAAGAGACACAGATAAACAAAGATGAATGAACTGAAAACAGTGCAAGCCTAGTGCTGAATGCCAATGATATCTTAATGCATAAGCCTATCTTTTAATTTAGTTTTAGGGAAATGGTGTCCTCCAACTGTTTCTGAATTACAGTTGCTAGTGGTTCCAGCCTAACTGTCCAGTCCTGGTTACTGTAGTTCATCAATGCTGGGAAAGCCATAAATTGTGTCCTTTTTTTGAATATGGAACTATGTATCACACAATTTTAGAGGGTAACACATTCCAAAAGTTCTGAAATAAAAAATAAATATTAAAGCTACAAGTTGCAACATCTTCAAACAATGATTATTTGTTCAATCTATTACATTTTATATGTATTAAAACTAAATATTATGGTTTTATAGTTAGTGTTAATCTCAGCCCCTACTGTATTTTTCTTCCTATTTGATTCACTTGAATGTACTTATCGCTTTATTTTCTTTGAATGGGCATTTTAGAATGTTTTTCTTGCCACAAATAGCAGCTGAAATGTTAATTTAAACTGAATCATTGTAATTAAATAATTAAAAAATTAAAAAAAGGAAAAAAAGCAGATTTTTCTGACTATTTTGTTATAATTTAAGAAACCATACCATGCAAATCCATATGAATGGTAATTGTCCATATAATGAAATGAAGCCATAATATTTCAAGCAGATCTTTTTCCAGTTTGCAGCAGAGTATTTAAAGTAAATCAAGAGACTGATTAGCTTAATATGACAGATTTCCTCTAATTGGGGAAAGAAAACAGAGCAACGCACAGCCAGAAAATAACAGCAACACATACACACATAAATCTGGCATTATCTTTTAAGTGTGACCCAGGCCAATGTATACATACCAGATCAATTCTAACATCTTTGTATAGATCAGTGGTTCCCAAACTCAGTAACTTTAAGTTTTATAGACTTAGATTTATAGGAGATGAACAGAGCGAGTTCTAGCACATCAGAAGAAGGTGACAAAGTGTCACTGGCAATGGGAATATTAACAAGTTTGAAGGAATGTAGAGCATCAAAGGATTCCATATCATTCTTCTCATGTTTTTTAAGATACGAAGATTCTCTTTGCATAATAAAGCACATTTATGGGAATAGTCTCATTGCTGCCTTTCATGGATTTACAGTATTGCTGTTTTAAAGGGTGCCCTAAAGTTACCTCACTTTAGAATAAAATACCTAGCAGAGGACTGGGAAGACTACGATCCTGCCAATCTGTCATGCCTTCTTTGGGGCTTCCTAGCTTCCTGAATTCCTGAGGTTAGAGACCAGCAGGGAGGTGAATCTTGTTTGTTGTTGTTGTTTATTCATTTAGTCGCTTCTGACTCTTCGTGACTTCATGGACCAGCCCACGCCAGAGCTTCCTGTCGGTCGTCAACACCCCCAGCTCCCCCAGGGACAAGTCCGTCACCTCTAGAATATCATCCATCCGTCTTGCCCTTGGTCGGCCCCTCTTCCTTTTGCCTTCCACTCTCCCTAGCATCAACATCTTCTCCAGGCTGTCCTGTCTTCTCATTGTGTGGCCAAAGTATTTCAGTTTTGCCTTTAATATCATTCCCTCAAGTGAGCAGTCTGGCTTTATTTCCTGGAGGATGGACTGGTTTGATCTTCTTGCAGTCCAAGGCACTCTCAGAATTTTCCTCCAACACCACAGTTCAAAAGCATCGATCTTCCTTCTCTCAGCCTTCCTTATGGTCCAGCTCTAGCAGCCATATGTTACTACTGGGAATACCATTGCTTTAACTATGCGGACCTTTGTTGTCAGTGTGATGTCTCTGCTCTTGACTATTTTATCGAGATTTGTCATTGCTCTTCTCCCAAGGATTAAGTGTCTTCTGATTTCCTGACTGCAGTCAGCATCTGCAGTAATCTTTGCACCTAGGAATACAAAGTCTTTCACTGCTTCTACATTTTCTCCCTCTATTTGCCAGTTATCAATCAAGCTGGTTGCCATAACCTTGGTTTTTTTGAGGTTTAGCTGCAAGCCAGCTTTTGCACTTTCTTCTTTCACCTTCATCATAAGGCTCCTCAGTTCCTCTTCGCTTTCAGCCATCAAAGTGGTATCATCTGCATATCTGAGATTGTTAATGTTTCTTCCAGCAATTTTAACTCCAGCCTTGGATTCCTCAAGCCCAGCTTGTCGCATGATGTGTTCTGCATACAAGTTGAATAGGTAGGGTGAGAGTATACAGCCCTGCCGTACTCCTTTCCCAATCTTAAACCAGTCTGTTGTTCCGTGGTCTGTTCTTACTGTTACTACTTGGTCGTTATACAGATTCTTCAGGAGGCAGACAAGATGACTTGATATCCCCATACCACTAAGAACTTGCCACAATTTGTTATGGTCCACACAGTCAAAGGCTTTAGAATAGTCAATAAAACAGAAATAGATGTTTTTCTGAAACTCCCTGGCTTTTTCCATTATCCAGCGGATATTGGCAATTTGGTCCCTAGTTCCTCTGCCTTTTCTAAACCCAGCTTGTACATCTGGCAATTCTCGCTCCATGAACTGCTGAAGTCTACCTTGCAGGATCTTGAGCATTACCTTACTGGCATGCGAAATGAGTGCCACTGTTCAATAGTTTGAACATTCTTTAGTGTTTCCCTTTTTTGGTATGGGGATATAAGTTGATTTTTTCCAATCTGATGGCCATTCTTGTGTTTTCCAAATTTGCTGGCATATAGCATGCATTACCTTGACAGCATCATCTTGGAAGATTTTGAACAGTTCAGCTGGGATGCCGTCGTCTCCTGCTGCCTTGTTATTAGCAATGCTTCTTAAGGCCCACTCAACCTCACTCTTCAGGATGTCTGGCTCTAGCTCACTGACCACACCGTCAAAGCTATCCCCGATATTGTTATCCTTCCTATACAGGTCTTCTGTATATTCTTGCCACCTTTTCTTGATCTCTTCTTCTTCTGTTAGGTCCTTGCCATCTTTGTTTTTGATCATACCCATTTTGGCCTGGAATTTACCTCCGATGTTTCTAATTTTCTGGAAGAGGTCTCTTGTCCTTCCTATTCTATTGTCTTCTTCCACTTCCACGCATTGCTTGTTTAAAAATAATTCCTTTTCTGGCTAACCTCTGGAATTTTGCATTTAATTGGACATATCTCCCCCCATCACTGTTGCCTTTTGCTTTCCTTCTTTCTTGGGCTACTTCTAGTGTCTCAGCAGACAGCCAGTTTGCCTTCTTGGTTTTCTCTTTCTTTGGGATGTATTTTGTTGCCGCCTCCTGAACAATGCTGCCAACTTCTGTCCAGAGTTCTTCCGGGACCCTATCTACTAAGTCCAGTCCCTTAAATCTATTCTTCACCTCCACTGCATATTCCTTAGGAATATTAGTGAGCTCATATCTAGCTGATCTGTGGGTCTTCCCTAATCTCTTGAGTCTGATCCTAAATCGTGCAAGAAGAAGTTCGTGATCTGAACTACAGTCAGCTCCAGGTCTTGTTTTTACCGACTGTACAGATGTCCGCCACCTTTGGCTGCAAAGGATGTAATCAATCTGATTTCGGTGTTGTCCATCTGGTGAAGTCCATGTATAAAGTTGTGTCTTAGGTTGTTGGAAGAGAGTGTTTGTTATGCAGAGTGAGTTGTCCTGGCAAAATTCTATCAGCCTATCTCCTGCTTTGTTTTGTTCTCCCAGGCCATACTTACCTGTAATTCCAGGTGTCATTTGACTGCCCACCTTAGCATTCCAGTCTCCTGTGATGAAAATAACATCTCTTTTAGGTGTGTTGTCCAGTAGGTGCTGCAGATCCTCATAGAACTGCTCTACTTCAGCTTCTTCAGCATCTGTGGTTGGGGCGTATATTTGGATCACTGTGATGTTAGATGGCTTGCCCTGAATTCAAATTGAGATCATTCTGTCGTTTTTTGGATTGTATCCAAGCACTGCTTTAGCCACTTTACTATTAATTATGAAGGCTACTCCATTTCTTCTGTGGTCCTCTTGTCCACAGTAGTAGGTCTGGTGGTCATTTGATGTGAAGTGGCCCATTCCAGTCCATTTCAGTTCACTGATGCCCAAAATGTTTATCTTTAATCTTGACATCTCACCAATAACCACATCCAATTTGCCTGGCTCATAGATCTTACATTCCAGGTTCCAATTGTGTGTTGATCCTTAGAACATCGGATTCGCCGTTCACCACCAGCACCGTCGGCCGCTAGCCGTCCTTTCGGCTTTGAGCTAGCTGCGTCATCACGTCTGGGGCTAGTTGAACTCATCCTCTGTTCCTCCCCAGTAGCATTTTGACCATCTTCCGACCTGGGGGTCTCATCTTCCAATGGTATACCGACATATCTCTGGTTGTACTGATCTATTTAGTTTTCACGGCAAGAATACTGGGGTGGGTTGCCATTACCTTCCCCAGGGATCGCATTTAGTCTGACCTCTCTGTCATGACCTTCCTGTCTTGAGTGGCCCTTCACGGTTTAGCTCATGGCATCATTGAGGTGCTCAAGCTCCAGCACCACAACAAGGTAACGATCCTTTGCTGAAGGAGGTGAATCTAATGTATTGCATAATGTGTGTAGGGAGAAAGAGATAGTTACAAAGGATATAGTCAAGGAGAGCAAGGAACCGTTCATAATAAATGAGGAAATTAAAATGCAGAGTGTGGAGAGTTGGAATTTGAACACAGGTTGAAAGAATTATGTAATCAGATGCTTCCTTTACAAATACAGTATTCATTTGGGTCTTTTTGTATAATTTTGGAGTTCATGCCTTAAGCAGTGACAGTAAATTCAAGGATGAGTATTGTTGTTCCTCCTAATCTCTCTCTGGAGTAAAGTGTAGGGATTGCTTGTTAGAATGGCAATCAGAGCCTTTGCACAAGTTGTATATCAAAGCTGCTATATTGCCTGGAAAGAAATGCATCTGTAATGTTTTCACACTACGAAGGGTGCCTGTGTCTTTCTCTGCAGTCATCTTGTCTTCTTATAGTGTACAGCAATTTTCTTAACTGGGGTCTCCTATTATATTCATAGGGTTGTATGTTCAACCTATCCTGGATCAAAATGCAAATCTCACTATTCTGGGTACTACAGTCCATACCTGGGAGCTGCCAAGGTGGAAAAAAGATGTTTTTTCTCATCCTTCCACTTCAGGCATTGCTATGTACTTGCTCACTTTGACTACTATCACAGATACAGAATTACTAGTGTATATTAAAAAAAAATAAAACAAAAGTAGACTCTGCTTTTTTGACAAAGAATCTTGAGTAGAGATGAAATTGAATTTCTCAAGTGAATTAGATATATAGTGTTTGAAATTTGAGATTGGTTTGCATCAAAGTTGCAAAGTAATACTGGGCAGAGCATGATTAGCAAAAAGATAACAGATGAAGATATCTACATTCTTAATCTCCTCCCTCCCCACATACACCTGCCAAATATTTTCCCTCTAACTCTTGTTTATATCTGCTTTCCCCAGCAGAATTTTGGTCACTGCATCAGGAAGAAAAGCAGTTGCATGATTGTGAAAGTGCTAGATATGGAAAGAGATAGTTATTTTATAGAAGACATGTTTCCATGCACCCAACAAGTTTCCTAGAGGTTTTCTTATTTGAAGTGTTTCGTCCAATCTAATTTTTCTAAAGTTAGGCAACTCCATGTCATTTATTTCTATAAATACTTTTTACTGAAAATCTGTACATGTTATATTTTACATGAAGCTTCCTGGTGGATGGGTAGGGAAAGTAATGTTTGGCTTATGTGCTTCCTTCTGTTATAATTTTTGATTTCTTACAATGTTATTCATAGCTGTCTTGCTAGTTTTAAAATATTTCATTGCTAGTTATAGAATCTGGACATGGATCTGGAAACTACAGAAACCATTACTGTATATTTACTGAAATTAAACCAGTGTCCTACTGATGACATTTTGTTGCAGAAATATGAAAAATAAGAAAGAAAAGACATTTCAGCCAAAAGATGGCACTGCAAGAACATCCATTCTGCTTCAGATACATCTGAACTGAATCCCAGGTTGGTTTTTCTCACCAAATTTTATGCAGGGACCATATGCGCTGTGTGTGCACACTGCCATGTCTGAAGCAGCTGCACACATCTATTCCTCTACTAAACTTTTCTGGAGCAGAAAAGTAGGTTTAGCTGTAACTCTCAAGCCCATATTAATTCTATTCAGATAGATAGACTTATTTATTTAAATGCATTGGTTTGGTTGATCTGGAAAATCGGGAAAGGACATTTTCATCTCCTACTGAAATTACAGAATAATTCAAATTTGGGGGCACTAATAGCCAGTAATTTGGGGCACAGTAATAGCTTGTGGGTGCCTTTGCAGATGACATTGCTGTGATGCCACCTACATGAAATAAGGATTTCCATTTAGTGACTGAGAAAATACTTAAATATGGAGAGGCAGTAGGATTAAAAATAAATGTTTAAAAGATCAAGCCTCTGTTCATCAATATTGGTCCCAACTTACAGAATGAGCTTAGGGAAAATATTACTTCAAGAGTTGTCACAAACATAAAACACCTAGGAATTTTAATTCTTCAAAATGGAATTAAATCTGAAATGGGCACACTAAAATATATTTGCTAATTAAAAAATCAAAGAACAACTAAAATAATGGAATTCAATAAAACTATCTATACCACAGAAAATTGCATCTATAATTATTATTATACACCCTAATATATTATATCTTTTTAGATGTTGCCACTTCTTTACTAGGGAAACTAACTTCATGGCCAAAACAAAATTAAAAGATAAAGTCATATATATTTATACTTACTAATATAAACATTACTAAATCTTAGAGAATCACATTTACATACTCAAGATCTATATACAATCTTGTTTAATAAGAAAATGGTTTTAAACTAGCAGAAAAGAATATGTAAAATTCTTTCTTTGAGTGTACAACCAAAATCTGGTAAAAGTGGCCCCAATAATTAGCACCTCACTTTTCCCTTTTAATTTTCCTTATAGAACAGCAATCTTTCCTGGGGAATTTAAAGGCATTAGAGATTAAGAAGTGAAAATAGGTAAATGGATATACCATAAAAGATTATTAGATAAATGGAAGAATGATATCTAGCATAGAGATTAATTGGAGATCTAATTTTTTAGGATTAAACTGGCTATAACATAAGTAACATAACATAAGTCTTACCATTCCTCAAAGAAAATGTCAACAAAACAGCTTTATACCACCTCATTGATTTTGAAAAAAATACTTGAAGCAGAATAAAAATCTAAAAGAAAGGATCTATTGTCTTTCATTAAAGATTTCTGGGAAAAAACCCTAACTTTAAAGCATCTATGGTAATTGGAGCTTGGAAAGAAATATTAGCAACTTAAGGTGTTCTATGGAGCTGGAAATCTTTAAGACCTGTCCCTAGAAGGATTAGGGAAAGCTCACTGAAACTAATACACCAATGCTATTATGCTCCTATTTTTTAAGCAAAAGTGTTGAATTCTGTATCTAAGATCTACTGGAATGGATGTGGAAATACTGGAACTTACTGGCACATTTGGTGGGGTTGTCCAAAGATCCAACAGTAGTCTTTGGGGAGATAAGTAAGATATGTCTACTGTATTCTTGCAACTACAGAATTATGTTTCTTATAAATGTTCAAGGGAGAAAATGAAAATAGCTCCAACATGGAAGGAGACTAGCATCCCAAATTTAGCCCTTTGGTATTCCAAATGTATAGAAATATAGCTAATGAAGAACTCACAGATATAATACATAAAATACAGGGTACAATGGGGTGGATTCTAAGGGGTAGATTCTAATGAATAAATATCTTGAAGGATTTTAAGAAGGAGCCTGTCTGATATTTTGGATATGCCAAAAGAAACCATCATCATTCCTCTTGCCTTGCCTTGCCTTGCCTTGCCTTGCCTTGGTCAGCCATTTGAAGTTTTTGAATAAGGCTAGTCTAAATGGTCATTTATTAGTTTACTATTTTAGCAGTTCGCAGTTTTGCAGTTCAGTATTGTAGTTTATTTTAATTTCTTATATACTTATCAGATGTAGCAATAAAATAATTTAGCTTTTTAGCATTTCAGACCTTTACTATTTTAGTAATTGTACAGTATTTACATTTTATTTAAGATACTTATCTTAGCTTGTATAATCTAGAATTTAATATCCTATACAGTAGTTTAGTATTACATATGGTTAGCAGATTTGCAATCAAATACTATTGCTTTTTAGTATTTTAGACTTTCTTCAGTAGTTTTGCATTTGCATTTATATCATATTCTAGCTAGTTTTGCCTTAATTCATGTAAATGTCTAGAAGCTTTTTTAATTATATGAACTTTCTAACTTCAAGGTTTTCTAAAAAAGAGAGAGCAAAATATGTTAAAGCATATTTTCTTTCACAATGACCTAGTTAAAAGGATTTGTATACAAGAGGAAACTGATGCAACTATTGCAAAACTCATATTGGAGCAACACCTGTAGTAGGAAAACATCATATTCAAACCATGAGTCTTCATTTAGATCCAGGTTGAATGGAATGTAGGATCAGACTCTGATGAGTGTTGAAATGTTTTCAGGTTATACCCAGGGACTCACCCCATGGCTCTTAGAATGGAGAAACATATGAGTAATGGTTGATGCCACATTTATGAAAATATCCACCTAGCTACAAGGAGAATTAAGATCTATTCATATGAGTTATCATTTGAGACTATTGCTTCTCTGCACATTATTATTTTGAATGCACTGTTTTCTCTGATATATATATATGAATGGGCATTCCCAACTACCTGGTCACAGATGTATTATTCAGTTTGTTTATGTGCAACTAAGGGTGGAGCACAGTTTTTTCTTTAACTTTCAGATGGACTGTCTGTAATTACCCGTGTTTAAAAAAACAAACAAAATACACAGTGAGCTGTTTATGCCTAAGTGTGTGATAATAAACAGGAATCAGACTGAACTGTATATGAGAGGTTCCACATTCAGAGGCCATATCAACAGAAATATCAATAAGCTTAATTGCATGGTGAATTGTGCTTTATGCCTATGCAGTTATAAAGAATCGTGATTTTTTTTTAATGGTTAGTCCTATTTAAAAGCTGTTGAATTTTCTGGTGAATTTCTGCATTGCCTTTTGCCCCTGTGCATTTTCGTCCAACTTATTTTCCTCATTTACAGGAAATTTGTAATAATATTAGTAGCAGCAGGGTTGAAGCCCTAGCATGAAAGATGGAGATCTCAACCTTCCTTTCCCAGACCTGCTCCATGTTCTTGTCTTGATAGGTGGGTATATATTTGTTTGGCAGTTGCCACTGCCTCTAGCTATCTTCCAAGGAATGTCTTTGCCTGGCATCCTTCCTCTCAATGCCAAGGCTATTACAGCCTTTACTCTTAATGGAAATAGAGTACATAAAATGAAATAAATTCTATAGCACTACTTCCTGAACCTGTAGTACAAAGCAGATACTAGGGAAATCAGTTTCCCTCATTTGCGAGCTGGACGAAAATTTAAAATTCAACTTTATTAAACATTAAAAAAAAAAAGAAAACGTAAAACTTCCCTTTTTAACTTTAAATAGTCATATGCAGAAACAATTGATCTTCAAGGAAATAATCATAGAATTCTGCTAAAATCACAATGGGTCTTAAGGAATCTCCTACGGAAAGGTCCAAAGGAGAATTTTAGATTTCTGAGCAGACCATAAGATCGCATTGATTTGCTCCTATCTACAAACTCTCAGGTAAAGAGATTCCAAGTTGCAGAGAAAACACAATTTAATGAGCATGTACAGAGAACATAAATACTAGAGGCAGTAATGACAGGAACCATATATTCAGACTTAAAAAGAAAACAAAAAATTAAACCTAGCGGTTTTCTGGGCTAACTTTTCCTGTTTCTTTAGAATAGTTTTCAAACCATTTTTTGAAGCTGTGGAACCTGTTAGCTAACCCCCCCCCCCCAACTCTGGAACTCCTGATCTGACAAATGGTATTTTTTGTGGGAGAACAAGCCTTGCCCTTTCTGCTGTATCTTAGAAAATTTGCTGTGGATGTCCCTCACTGCATTTCTTCCTGAAGATTTCCCTCTTTTAATCAAAGGCTTAGGAACAATGTCCCTTGCTCCTTTTCCTAGCCTTGGTATATTCTTTCTTCCTACAGTTTCAAAAGCCAAAGCCAGTCTTCTCCCCAGAATGGGAAGAGTTGGGGGAATCTCCTTTTGCTATGTGATCGGGTAATCATCTTTCCTCCAGTAGATGCTGATTCTGAATCCAGGTTTGCAGCCAAGAGTTGGCTGTATGTGGACCACAGTTTACCATTCACCCCAGCGTTCTTGAGATACAAGAGAGAAAGAGTTTAAGTGGCAGTTCCATACTCACACCTGAACTTTGTCACTGGTTGCCAAATCTCCCCATCAACACCATTTAAGGAAGCACCATTCTGGAACTGTCAGGGAACAAGAATGTGGGAGAAGATTATGAGAGTAGTAAGTGGCATGTACAGTACATCAGTTTATTAAAGCAGAGGGCTATAATAAATTTAGTGAGGGGGACAATGACTGCTTGAGTCCGTGACGTTCCTTAAGTCACATGTGTCCCCTCCGTGGTGCCAAAGAACAGTCACTTTGTGGTAAACACCTGAAGCCTCGAAGTTACAGCAGTCAGTTAATCCTAGTGATCTCCTGGCTATATCACATGGCATCAAAATATGCCCCAAGGCATGAATACAAATGGTTCTTTTCAGGACCCTACAACAAAGAAGCTTGGCCCTGTTATCAAGAGTTGCCAAATAAATATAGAAGGAATAAGTAGGTCAAAGTGTCAGGTTCTACAAGGATTTTAGCAGACAATGATAATGATGTTGTTGTAGTTCAGGAGACCCATGTTGATAATGAGGATCAGATTAAGCAGAGAGGTAGGATCCCTGGCTACGACCTGATGGGAGCAACATACCATCACGCTTATGGAGTGGCAATGTATATACGGTCGACAATTGAAAATGCCCAGCTGTGTTCAGCCTCCAATTTCAATAATATACATGAGGTAACCATTAAAATAGGAAGATTAACAATAACTAACAGATATAAACCCCCAGCCACTGTTTGGCCTCCACAAGTTATACCCCTGTCTCCACACCTGGCTGTATATCTTGGAGATTTTAACAGCCGTCACACTCAGTGGAAGTACAGTGAAAATGATGAAAATGGTAAGATGCTTGTTAACTGGGCAAATGATAACACCTTGTATCTGGTAATTGATGCAAAAGAGAGAGGAACATTTAAGTCAGCAGCTTGGAGGAAGGAGTATAATCTTAACTTGTGCTTCGTGACCACCAATGAGAAAAAACTCCCACTGGCAACTTCATGATTGGTGCTAGCAGATTTTTCCCATAGTCAACATCATCCAATTTTGATTGAAATTGGCATAAGTATACCCTTGGTGTCATCCTTTCCCCCTCCAAGATGGAATTTTAAGAAGGCAAAATGGGATGTATTTACTGAAAATTTAGATAAATGCCTGGGCTGGATTCCCCCCAAAGGTAATAACTGTGAGAGAGTTGTGGGCGCATTTATATGTACAGCAAGAAAGACTATTCCTAGAGGATATTGTAAACAATATATCCCAGGTTGGAATTATACCTGCAAGAACTTTTATCAAGAATTCCTAAAAAATGGAGATCATGAAATTGCAGATGATTTATTATATAGTCTTGATGTAACTTGACAAGAGAAATGGGCAGAAAGCATCAAATTGCTTAACTTTAAGACGTCTAGTAGAGAAGCATGGTCGTTACTATGGCAATTAGGGGGAAGTAAGAAGAAAATAAATAATAAGACATATAACCCAGCCAATAAGATCGTGATACATATATTGTCTACATCTAGAACACCAAGGGACAAAGTTCATACAAGACAAATTAGACATAAACTTAGTGCTCTTAAGAAGGTTAGTACTGAACAATTTGAATATTCATGCCCTTTTTCCATTTTTGAAATCATAAATGCACTTAAGGATATAAAAGCTGGTAAGGCACCTGGATATGATGGTATACACCATGAATTCCTTCTACTTCATGGAAAATACGTGAAAAGATGGCTAGCAGAATTCTTTTTGGACATTATGGAAACAGGTATAATACCACATAAGTTGAAGCAATCAAAAATTATTGCAATACTTAAACTGGGAAAAACAAATGGTCATCCAAAAAAATATCGACCAGTAGCACTGCTAAGCACAATCTATAAGCTCCTTGAAAGACTTTTATATAATAGAGTTAACCAGAAGATCTTCCAGATGATCCCAGTAGAACAAGTTGGATTCTGACCTGCCTGAAGTTGCATCAACCAAGTGCGACCAAGAAGCAGGATATCAGGCGAAGCAAAAAACGTCAGCTGCCTTTATAGATCTGAGTGCAGCATATGACACAGTGTGGAGACATGGATTGTTATAGAAATTAATACAAATAATCCCATGTCGAAAAACTATTCAACTTATTGATAATATGCTTGCTGGAAGAACTTTTTTTGTGGCAATGGGAGACGATATTCGTGTCCCTAAAATATTAAATAATGGCTTACCACAAGGCTCGGTTCTTGCACCCCTTTTCTTTAACCTGTACATAGCCGACATACCCTATACAACACCCAGGAAGTTTGGCTATGCGGATGACTGGGCTATAGCCACCCAACATAAATCTTTTGAGACAACTGAAGATGTTCTTACTACTGACTTAGAAATATTGGATAAATATTTCCTTAAGTGGAGGTTACAGCCTAACACAACCAAGATGGAAGTAACATGCTTCCATCTCTGTAACAGATCAGCAGGCAGAGAGCTTAATGTAAGATTTAAGGGAAATCGACTTAATCACATGCACCCCAAGTACAGTACCTCAGGGTTACTTTAGATAGGACGCTTTCTTATAAAGAACATCTGATGAAGACTGCAGCCAAACTGAGAAGCAGAAATAACTTCTTACATAAATTATGCAGCACTAGTTGGGGTTCGGCAGTGGACATGTTGTGAGTGTCTGCACTCAGCTTGGTGTACTCAGTAGCAGGGTATTGTGCCCCAGTGTGGCTTAACAGTCTGCACACAAGTAGGATTGATGCACAGTTGCATGAGTCAATGCGCATTGTCAGTGGGACAATACGATCTACTCCCACATACTGGCTGCCTGTTCTGAGTCATATACCACCCCCGGATGTAAGACAGAAAAATGCCCTCCTTCAAGAATACCGGAAGATTATTGATAACCCCCAGCTGCCAGTATTGAGTGACGTAACCTGCCTGGAATGAAACAGGCTGTGATCTAGACATCCAGCCATTTCAACTGCTAAATCACTTGTAGAAGATGACTTCAACATCCACAATATGTGGAAAGAGTAGTGGCTAGAAAATTGTCCTCCGCAATGTTGGAGCTTACCCTGCATCTCAGAGAGACCATCTGGATTTGATCAGCCCCGTGCGATATGAACAACATTGAACAGAATCTGCATGGGCCACTGTAGATGTGCTGATGTCCTTTATAAGTGGGGCAAAATGACATCACCGAACTGACTGTGGGGCTGAAAAACAAACTATCCAACATATAGTGACAGAGTGCCCAAGTAGAGCCTATAATGGAGATTTCACCGATTTCCTGGCTGTGATAAATGAAGCAAAAAATTATATTTGTAATCTAGACATATGTCTATAATTTTATACTCTATATTTTATATCTTGTATTTTATCTCCTGTGTTTTTATTCTATTGAACTGAAATGTGAATGTGCCATATGATAAATAAAATAAGCAGAGGGCTGAGATATCTGCCCCATCCATCTGCACATTAAGATCTAAGGTTCTCTGGTTGACCTCATTCCAGGCTTTTCCTAGACTCAGCATACAGTAGGTATAGATTGGGGGATAAACCCACAGTGAGTCAGAGAGGATTTTTTCCCCTTCCAGCTGGGCAAAA
The DNA here is from genome assembly GCF_035149785.1 of Candoia aspera. Taxonomy (NCBI): domain Eukaryota; kingdom Metazoa; phylum Chordata; class Lepidosauria; order Squamata; family Candoiidae; genus Candoia; species Candoia aspera. Next base: position 156,566,767 of record NC_086155.1, read on the forward strand.
TGCCTACCCCCATAAATTTGTTTGGGACAGTACTTTAACCGGCAAAACCTCAAATGGGCCTCAACAAAGTTATATCCAAGTTCTGACTGGAGGAGGGCATTTGCAACTGAGTGTTGAACTCAGTAAAACTTAGATTTTTGGCTTTAAACAATTTGGTTTCTGAGCCCATGTAATTATTCCCATGTATCTGATTATTGCATTAGCAGCTTTTTGTGCCTCAGGCTTAAGAACTGAAGACTGAAATTTCCAGGAGGTAAAATAATTAAAAGAAAAGTCTAGATATTTTCAGACCTTCAACCGCTCAATTTGGATGTTACTATTTTTCCAGAAGTGAGTGTGATTAATACCAGGCCTAGTAAATACAACCACAATATTACACCTAGTAAATACAACCACAGTGTTTTGAGTGCTTGATTTCCAGCGTTTCAGTCTGACAGAATGCACATTACTGGTCTATGAAGTATGTTGATTTACCAAGAGGTCTCTCTATGTTGCTGTTATAGATTTTAAGGTGGCATTTGACTCAATTCCCTAGGGAGAGGTTCTCCGTATCCTATGATTAATAGTGATGCTATTTAAGAACATTAAAATGAAGGTTAGAAAAATGGGAGTTGAACAATTAAACTGAACATATCTTGCTTAGAAACTGGGGACCAGTTAAGTGGAGGATCAGGAGATGTTGGGTATGGATGTGAATCTTTGATTATTGTTTGAAATAAAGCATAATAGTTCATGGCCCACTCCAGTCTTGGCTTTGTCACCACAAAGGAAACAAGGCACCGGAATGTGATGTCATTTTTAACTTCAACTGACTGGATCAATCTGTCCCATTTAGCTAGTTGGCTAACCAACATCTTTCTTCTCAGGAAGTCTTGTACTCCTTTTTCCCTGTATTGTTTATCATTGATCTGCACTTCTTTGAAATTGTACAGTGAATTTATTGTCTTATATAACAGGCTTGCAGAATTCCTGTGAGCATCTTAGTATAAATTCTGTTTTTCCCGGTGTAGAACTAAGTGACTTGTGCAAGGCCATCATTTGGGTCTGTGATACAGGTAACACTTTAATGTTCACATCCCATTTTAATGTCAGTATTGTTAGCTACTGAGGTATGCACTCACTCAAGCTATTATTCCTTGTAAAATGTGTCCAAGGATATAACTACTCTGTTACACACAAAAGTGAGGTTCAGATTTTAACCCAACTCCCCAATATTTCTTCAAAGCATAAATCCTGCAATCTATTATATGATCAATTTATTTTTAGTACTGGGAAACTTCTAATAAGAATTAATTTACTGAAGATTCATCACTGCCACATGACAACAAGTAATTTAAGTGAAGGCCATTGCCCAATAGTCTAGCATTCTAAATTCTTCATTTTGTTTAATAGAAGAAGAGTATCTATATAGATTGCAAACAAATCATATAATTTATTGTTTATGCATGTAGTATAAACTACTCACTTATAATTTAAGTTTCAGAATGCATCCCCAGACACCAATATTTAAGTGTTAATTATGGGTCCATTCATTCAGTGAGGTATAATTTTGTTCTGAGATGGTCTGAACTTACTTTTCTTATGATTTCCTTCTTTAATTCCACATTCTCTATTTGGCCTGTTTTTCTAGAATAGTATTAGGCAACCTGATAACCTACAGAAGTTTTAGACTACATCTCCCATACACTCCAAAACAACTTGCCCACTGGTTAAGAATTATGGAGGTTATACTCTAAAACTTCATAAGAACTTCAGGTTCCTGTTCTGGATACTTCAGCTAAACCTTTAGTCTAAAAGTAAAAAAAAAAATCCCAAATAAACATTCAGTGGAATGGATAAGAAGGGTATAGAACATTTAGCTAGATAATTCATATGGTCATTCCATGTCACTTAGCTCAACAAATGTCTTTCTTATTCTGCCTTTTCTTTGTAAGGCTAAGACATACTAGCTGTGTTCGTATAATTTGATAATCCATAATATCGATTTTGTTTTGGGTTAGCCTGCTGTCTGATTCCAGCCATTGTGCTTTGCAAACCATGGTTTATTACTTTTCATGAAGTGCTGATTGATTGATTCATTATGTGCCATAAAATCAGTGTCAATTCTTAGGAACTACATAAATAGTCTTCTTTTAGGATGATCTGTTCTCAACCTGGCCCTTCAGGTCTCCCAACAGTGCACCCATCACTGGTGTAATTGAATCCATCCACCTTGCTGTTGGTTGTCCTCTTCTTCTCTTAACATGAAGTACTAACCTACCCAAATGTGGAATATTTAACAAATGTTAAGGTATCAATGGGTCAGTGTGTGACTGTAACCTGTGTTTGTTCACATGGTCCCCTATCTAGGCAAGACTAGCTTAGCTCTGGAAAGGCAGCTGTCATAAGAATGGCTATGTCAGAGAAAATGGCCAGACTAAAGTCTGAAATAGATTGGTGAATTACATAATGAATTCAGGTATTTGTAGCCCTAAAATATATATGAGTGTTATACATAGGTGTCTGGTGTAAGCTGTGACATTAGTAGTAGTATTTTTATTTGGTACATGCTTCTACTATCTAAGCACAGTACAATACCTACTTTTTCTCTACCATAACAATAACCCTGGCAATGAAGTGAAAACGATAGAATGTACATCATGAGGTCATGGTACAACCTGCAGCCTTTCATACTTGCAATCTGACATAAGCTGTAAGTCTGTAAGTCATGTGGTTTGTGTTGTAACATGTTTCATCCTTGGCCCCCTTGCTTTCCCCCAGGATGCCTGTGGTGATATATGTTCATGATGAACTTAAATTTAAAACCTAACTCTCTTGATGCATAGAGAAATTAATGACTGCTGTGATAATATAATAATGCCAAAAGAATGCTTTTGAAGATCAGTAATAACAGGACAAATGTCCAGGTATACATTTTGGATAAGGGCCTGAACTGTACCTGGAGCTATCAGTTTATTCTTGGGTTCTTAGATGCATTTATACTATTAAATGAAGGATTCAGTTTTTTCCTATCCCTAGAATTATATCTAATACTAAACAAGCAGATTACTATTCTCCCAATGGGACTTGCCTTTTCCCTTCTCCAACATACAACTCCTGTGCCCATGAACATACTTCTAGAGAGTCTTTCAGAGCATATATGGGCAGGAAGTGGACAGCAGAGAAGGGAGGGAATCCATTCTGCTATCAGATGTTCTTTCAGAGATAGATTGACATTGTTGGATACAATCCATAAGTATAATGGATTGGATCTAAAGTTAGCCATACTTATTAAAATCAATGAGTTACATGAGTCATGACTAAAGTTCCATTAGTTTCAATAGGTCTGCCCTGAGTGTGATTAGTCTGGATCCAACCTGATGTATTTTTGATGCTGGTTGATTTTGAAAAATATTAAGAGGCAAGAAATCCTGTTAGGTTCAGAGTAGTCTGTTGTTCTTTACACCAGATAAGAAGATTGGTCTGTGCTGCCAAAGACATAATAGCTTGGCTCCAAACAGCATGAGCGGAAAGTGTTCTGGGAAACCCTAGGCAAACTGGCAGAGGTTTTACTAAGGCAGTTCTACAACATACCATAAGAAACATGGTACCTAAGTCTGAGGCATATATATTCACTAAAAAGATTTTATACAGAACTTTTTTCATGATTTGAAGTCTATTTTCTCACACACTACAGTATTGTATGGTTGGAGGTTCTTTTAGTGCAGACATGCATACGTTGTGCCAACGTAATGAGTGCACCAAGCTAGTGCACGTTGAGGACCATACTTCACAAATGGGTGGGGCCAGGGGCCATTTTTTAGGGATGTTCAGGAGCTTTTAAAGAATCAAGTATATGCCTCCAACTTTAATCTCTCCTAAACTACTCCAATAAATAAATAGAAATAAACAAACAAACAAATAAATAAAAGGCTGAAAAAAATGGCTCTACCTACCCTGGAGGCTATAAAAGAGATGCTAGCAAAACTCATTTTTTGCATCCCTGCCACACAGAAGCCATGTGTGGATCCAAGTCTATTTTTCAGTTTACTTACAGGTGTAAGGTGTCATCTTAATTTTATCTGGGAATAAGCCAAATACTGAAGATAAGACAGTATATTTTCAAGTAAATAAACGTATAGTTGGGTTCTTAATTGGATCTGAAATAACAGGAGTAACTCAGGTTTGACAAAACTATTGGTTTTATCAACAATATATTGTTGCCATGATTTGCTTGACAAGTTTTATATAATTTGATGACAAATGTTGGACTAGATTAGTGGTCTGAAGGAATACTGTGGATGTAATGTACTGAGGTTTTAGTAAGGTATTTGATAAAGTACACCATATTCTTCACCTTGATAAGCTAGTATAACGTGGATGGTCCCACTACCAGATGGGTCTGTGTCCACACGGAGGGAGATACGCAGAACTTTCGAGTTCTGTGCTGAGCCCAGTACTCTTTAACTTCTTCATAAATGACTTGGATGAGGGAATAGAAGGGATAGTTATAAAATTTGCAGATGACACAAAATGGAGTGTGGTGGGGAATTGCTAACATCCCAGAAGACCGGCTCAAGATTCAAAAGGATCTTAATAGTCTTAAACATTGGGCCCTATCCAACAAAATATTGTTCAATGGTGAGAAATATAAGGTTATGCATTTAGGCACAAAAAACCAGATGCACAGGTTCAAAGTAGGTGGTACGTGTCTTATCAGTAAAAAGGATCTGGGAGTCTGGGTGGACCACAAATTAAACATGAGCCAGCAAGGTGCCATGGCTGCTTAGAGAGCCAATGCAGCAGTATAATATAAAGGTCAGTGGAACTGATAATACCCCTTTAAGCTGCACTGGTCAGACTCACCTGGAGTACTGTGTCCAGTTCTGGTAACCACAATACCGAAAGGACACTGAGGAACTGGAAAGACTGCAGAGAAGAGTGACAAGGATAGTAAGGGGCTTGGAGGATAAATCCTAAGAAGAGCTATTAAAGGAACTTGTTATGTTTAGCCTAAAGAAGAGAAGGCTAAGGGGAGACAAGATAGAAGTCTTCCAATATATGAAGGGATGTCACAGGCAGAGTGTATGGATTTATTCCTCAAAGCACCTGAGGATAAGACAAGAACCAATGGGTGGAAGCTTAAGAGAGAGAGAGATCCGAACTTGAAATAAGGAGGAATTTCCTGTGAGCATTTTCAAGCATTGGAACAGCCTGAAGTCATGGGTGAAGTCATCATTGGAGGTTTTCAAGGAACAATTGAGCAGCCATTTGTCTGGGATGTTATGAACCTTCCTGCACTGGGCAGGGGGTTGGATTAAATGACCTCCAAGGTTCCTTCCAACCCTATGATTATTGTAGAACTAACAAGCTCCTTGCTTTCCTTTGAGACTAAAAACAGTTTTACAATATGGCTGCCTATTCTGCTTTGAAGAACCAACAGTAAGAGCTCATCTGGTAAATGATTATAATATGGATATGGGTAAAACGTTAATTCATGATTACGTACTAATTTGAAGGCTGTGATCACTGCCTACAAGAAAAGCGTTATTTTCTTGTAGGCAATGATCATAGTTCAAACCACTTGTTGGCTGATTCAGCACAATTCTTTGTTAGTCAGTAACAGAGGGTCTCCTCAGGTAATTGCACAAACCAACAAATGTTGGGCCTGCTCAGACTGATTCTATTAAAATATGTCCGTAAGTGTATGCTGCAATGACTTCTGGGAGCAGTTTAGTAGAAGAAAACATTGTACATGTATGTGTACACACAAACACCCAAACAATTAGTTCATTTAATGAGTGCAGTTTTCTGTGTGGTGCATCTTTTCATCTGACCAAGATCCTCCCCGCTCTCTCAGATGCTTTCATCTCCACGTGCCATCTCTTCCTTCCTTGAGCAAGTTTATTGTGAATTAAGAAGGGATGGGAAATACTGGCTTTGGTGTTTAAATGAGTTCTTTGCTGTTCCTGAGTGTTTGATCTTCTTTCTTGTTGCCAAGAAAGTGTTCAAAACGCTGCCAACCTGCTTCAGTATCTGAGGCACTGGAGTGGCTCATATGCCTGTGCTTTCCCTGCCTTTCCTGAGAAGGATGGTCCTGGCTCCGCCTAGGTTACTACCATGGGGGCAAGAGAAAGCACTTGGCCAACTCTGCCTGTGCTAAACAGTCTTGGATAGTACTTGGGTGGAATTCTTCTGGGAAAAGAGCAGGACCTTAGCCTCGGCTGGAGTGTTGGAAAACATTCTGGAACGGTGGGCAAGAATTGTCACCAGGAATCCAACCCAACTCTAGGGAGCTTCATCAAGGCCCACGGCAGCTATTTCCTCTTGCTTACTCTCCCCTCTACAGTATGGCAGAGGCTGCTAGGAGCCGCTCGCCAGGCCCGACCCTGCTGCCCAGAGCGCGCGGGGAGCCGCAGCTACCTCCGGCTCTACCTCTCCCTGTAAGGCGCAGGAGGAAAACACACGTTCCCGGCGCTCGATTTTCGGGGCGCCGCCGCTCCCCGGACGGCTGGAAACAAGAAGGGGAGAGAATGTGGCAGCGGCCGCCTCTGCTTCCTTGCACACCTGCGCGGTCTCCCCAGCAGGCCAGTCGTTCTCCCACGCCTCCACCGCCGTGTCTTCTCTTAGTGGCCGTACTGAGATGGGAGATGAGGCCGATGGAGAATGTAGCCGGCTCAAGGGTTGACAGGGGACTTCGGTAATCTAACAGCAGCACTTGACCTGCGGCTAGTTCCCGCCAGGGTATCGCCTCCCTTTGGTCCTAGCTCGAACCTTGGGTAAGTCCCTCGGCACGGGGAAGAAACTGGCTCAGACAGAGGTGAACTCCCGTTGTCTCTAACTCCGACGCAAGAGAAACCCCAGACTTTCTCGTCCTTATCTTGCTATTGGCCAGGATATGCCAGACAGCCCGTCCGGCCCGCCCACTCGAGCGAGGCGGGGCCACGCTAAATTTCATTGAGGTGGAGAAATGTAGCAAAGACGCTGGGCGGGAGCTTTGCCGCGAGGAAGGCGAGCGCGCGCGGCGCTCTTCTGGCCCCTGTGGCAAAGGGTGCGCTGGCTACTTGGCAGCTTTGGACGGTCCCGCGATGCCTCCTGCCTAATTCTTGGGAATACTTGGTGACTCCTCGCCTAGAGCGCGCTGTGCGCCCCTAGTTCTGTTCCCCGACTAGGTGGCTGTTGTTATGGCCGGGAATCTTGGTCGTTGACTCTCAGGATCCATCCAGGGTCGACGCAGCCAGGCACCATGCGCCCATTCAGACAGATCGAGTAGCGAAAGGCAGCTCTCCGCACCCCGCCCCCATGCCGGGAAGGGCGAAATGGTTGTCAAGTGAAAAAAAAATTATTTTAAAAAAAAGAAAAACTCTCTTTGCAGCAGAAACTAAGCGCCTTGATTAAAACTTCGGTTGCTCTTGACTTCGGCAATTGTTGGGGGGTTTGACCTTCTTTACTGAGGGATCTCTAAGCAGAAGCCCGCGGGACTCTCTTCCTTGCTCCAGCTCTGAAGGAGAGTGGACCTAAATTGCTGGTGCCTGTTGACATTGCAAGCGGACGGCTGTCCTTTGTTTCTCCAAAACTCCTCTTGGTCCGATCTCCTAGCGATGGCCACAGAAGTGGTGTGTGGACTAATCTTCAGATTGCTCCTTCCCATCTGTCTAGTCGCTGGTAGGTGAAGTTTGACTTGGTGTGGTGTGAATAATGTCACTGGACTTTCTTTCTAGAAATAGGTCTTGAATTTCATTGGTAATTAAAATACATCGTGTAATTTGGAATTGGTTTCCTTTAAATTAGGACAGTTTTTGCTTTCTACTGAAGAATGGGGTATATTTTCCACCCGAGAGTGTCGGCATATGTGCTGAAGGAGTAGCCTAATAGATAGCCTTAGTTTTTATTTTGCTTAAACTTTCTAAATGATCTTGCCTTATCTGATGTACATGGAATTAGATAGAAACTAATTCACATTCAAAATTCACATGAGTGCAATTTTATGTTCCTCTGCTGAGAGGTAAAACATTTAAGTTAAATAGCATATACTCTCTGGTAGGTAGGTACGGATTATAGTCTTAGATTGCAGTTGTTGGCACTGTATCCATGATCAAAGAAATTGACAGTACAGTCACGTTCGTATTTATTTCAGAAGTAAGTCCATTAACTGAAGGTTAGCACAGATGAGTAGATAGAGGATTACAACCTAAATCTGCATGAAGATTGCACATTATTTGTTTACTATTATGTTGCAGTCTAAAGTATATCTATTCAGCTGCTAATGAAGCAGGTGTGGAAGAAGCCTGTAAATACATTTATAGGACTATATCTCCCATTGATTCCAATAGAACATAATTGTTGAATGATTGCAGCTGAAAACATGTTCTTACATGGAGTACATATTTAATAGTTTTACATTAATTGAAAACAAAATTTAGTCTGCTTTAAAAAAACTAGACACATGTTAGAGAAATAAATGTGTTTTTAGCTCCATTATTTGTATAATGGCAATTATTTTAGCTAATTAGGTCATTAGTTGTGGATGACAGTAATTTGTGTCTGTAGTTAGAGAAACAGGAAATGGAATGAATGGATTGTTTTAGATCTTTAGGCTGCAGCACACCTGATATGCAGTAATACCATTCAATTTTGTGGATTTCCTTGCAGTAAATACTTTTAGGATTATAGTGCATGCAGAACTAAACGCTGTGTGCAAAGGGCTCAGTCTATTGGATCCAGCTATTAGATTAATTTATAAAATAACTGGAAGTGTTTATTTCATCTAGTTGATTGGATAAATTGTTAAGTTAAATTGAAATGCCACCTCTTTAGGTCTGAATATTTAGCTACAGCTTTACATATGGAATGCTTCTGTTTATTAGAAATCATGTTGAGATCAGTTGCTTATGTTTGGTTTTTATTTATAGTTTATATCTCAAGATATTTGTAGGCTTAGTAGTGGCTTGGCTTAAAAGCTGCGTGGGTACATTCCACAAACCTGGAACTTGTAATTATAAATCCAGTTTAGGTTCTCTGTTCTGTTTTGAAGTGCTGGTGTTTTAGATACATTGCCCACATGATTGGGAGGCAGTACTAAATTACTCTGAAACAAAACAGAGTATCTGAACCCTTTTCAGAAAGGTTTCAATACACATTTCTCTGCCAACAAAATACTAGTGTCCTAGGTACATGGGCCCTATGATTAGGAGGCAACAAAGGAACTCTGTCAGCTGGCAAATCTGCACAATGCCTCAACTCTATGAAAGTTGTCATCTGCGAGCTGAGGAAATGTATTTCTTGTGAAATACGCACAAATACTTTTTCCCTACTCACCTCCCTCCCAAGATCACCTTTGTAACTACTGTGGTACTACCACTGAATTTCATAATGATATTTTTCCAGTGGATGATCTAAATTTTCCTATCAAGATAAATCATTCTGGTCTTCTCATTTCAGTGCCCTCAAAATCTTTTTATGGGCTCATTCTACACAGTGCACAGACTGGAGGTCAAGCTTCCTGAGAGGATAAGATTAGTACAGTAATCTGCTTGCTCTAGGCAAGGTTAGATCTCGGAAGTGGAACCACATTTCATCTACTTTCCATTATTGGAGAATCTTAAAACAGGCCAGGCCAGTGTGGACTGTACTGAAAATCACTTGGTTCCTCCTCTTCAAAACAGTGATAGCATCTTTAGTGCAAAGATGACTAAATAACTCGAAAGGCAATCATCTGCTTTCCTAGTAAAGTTTGGTCAACAGCTGAGTTCTTGCATCACACTAAGCCACAATGTTGCTTGATGATTTCAGCTTTGCCTGTTCCATGAAGCCAGGTATTAAGATTTGGGAACCACAAGTAGCAATTATACATGAACTGTATTACTATAGATTGTTGAACAAACTATGATTAAACAAATCATAGTATAGCATGTGAAACACCAGTTAAAGAGAGCAACTTTGTTCTTATCTGCCTTCATTATTACCCAGGCACAGTAGCCATTAAGCAGTTGAACACTAGATGAATGCAGGATCTTTGTCTCCCAGCCTTCTGTGTAGTGAGCAAATTAACTAGCATATAGTCCGTTCTCCAGAGAACTCAAGATCTGGAGTTTGTCTGGCACAGAAGTAATTGCCTGTGCAACACAATTATAATATAAAATATTTTTCCTTTCTTAAATTTGCCGGCCAGAGTCATCATATACGAGATGGGCGGCAGATAAATTTGATAAATAAACAAGTAAATGGAAGGGACTCTGTTTGGGCAATGCAACAACTTCATGGTTCAAGCATGAAGAATCATTTGATTTGAGTCAAAAGTGTGCTCAAGAATGATTTTACTCAATATATCCCTAAAGTGGAGCATCTTCCTTAAACTATGCCTACAGCCCCTTCTGCTTCAGATTTAAGAGATTGCAAACCTTGATATTCTGGATTTCATTACAAACATCTTCCTAATTATTCTGTTCGCTTATGGAACTCATCCCATATATTAAGGGCTTTCAGTGTTTTAAGCAGCTGGATGAGATTGTCAAGGCTGATGCCCAGGTTTCAGTGCTTTTATGCTCCACAAGTACATCTAAATCAACGTATCTCAGGTTTTCTCGTAAGTCATAAGAATTGGAACCTGTTCAGAGCTTCCCACTCATAGGATTGGACTTAATTATAATTGTTGTTTTACGTATTATATGGGAAATGGTGTGGCTGAAATATTCCCAAAGAATTCATTCACCTTGAAAAAAACAGTTTCCCTCCCATGTGCTTTCCTTTACAATAAAAGATCTGTAACATGTGAAGAGCCTCAAAGGGACCCCTTCCTTGGTATTTTGCCATTTTCCCCCATAGTTTTTAAAAAACTGAATTATGTTTTCCTTGCAAATAAATCAGTACAATTTCTGATATCTTTGAACTTTGCAAATGACAAAAGATTTTGTTTCCCCAGCGCCTTGCAAGTATGAAATGCAGCCCCATCTGAATAATCTTTGGGCAGTTGAGGAAGTGTTTTCCCTTTGTTTAACTTATTTGTACCCTCATAACTATGTATCTAGTTCTTAACTTAGCCTTGCAGTTACACATGGTGGGGTGGGGGTGGGGGGTGAGGAGAAGGGAAATAATAATTCTTTCCAGGTGAGTATGTTATTATTTTCTACCATGCCTGCAGGATATTTCAAGAGTTGATTTACTTGGAGGTTGATTTACTTCTACTTGTCTGCTCAGATTAAGTGTTCAGTTTAAGCAGCCTTTTTGAATAGATCAGGAGGGATAAACAGAAGGTTGTATGTGTAAATGCAAATGTATTCCTGGAGTTCTGCACAGTGATAAGTATGTTCAGATTGTTGGTCCAGACTTTCATTGTGAAGATTTCTTATCAGAAGCTTCCTGGGAGTCTCTAAATCTGTTCTCACAAGAATCCTGTTGATTACAGTTGCTTTTTCTTAACATGTACAACTTTGACATGATATTGCACATTTGGCTTTTACATTAATGAGAAAGAGATTGGTGGCTTTTTCACATGATAATCAGAGGCAGCTGGCTATTCTGCACAATGACAGATGCATCCAGAACCTCAAGTTGTATTTATGCATCAGGTTGTAAATGATGTTTAGTTTGTAGAGATGAACTTCAAATACATGGCAGTCCAGTCTACATCCTAGATCAGACCAACAGTATCTGGGATGATAATAATTTAATCCAATTGTCATCACAGAGACTGACATATATTAAGGCTTGTTACACTATAAAAATACTTAAATTGCTCCATCTGATTTGGAATTGAGTTTCTAAAATATTGCTTGTAGACTTAATCATTGCTGACATTTTCTTCCTATAAATGCATTTTCATTCTGAAGAACATTTTACAAGCATGTATCTTCTGATCTAACAGCCAGTCTGGTGTAGTGGTTAAGGCATCAGGCTAGAAAGTGAAGACTGTGAGTTCTAGTCCCACCTTAGGCACAAAGCCAGCTGGGTGGCCTTGGGCCATTCATTTTCTCTCAGCCCTAGGAAGAAGGCAATGGCAAAACCAAATCTTGCCAAGAAAACTGCAGGGACTAGTCCAAGGAGTTGCCAGGAACAAACCCTGACTCGAAGGCACAAATAAACAAACCACATTCTGACCTGTTACAAATGTCAGATTAGGAACTAAGATTTAAAGTTCAGCCCTGAATGTATACTGTGATAATGGTTATTGATTTATTAATTCAATTTAGCATTATTGGCTAACGAATAGATGCAAATTTCTATTATAGCTACTGACATTGTCTGTGAAAGAACACATGCTTTCAAGACAGCAAACAGATAACAAGATAATGGGACAATATCCTGTTTTCTCTTAGGACTATGCATTTTGAGCTTTGTCAGGTTGCTTTTTCACAGAAAGAATAAGATAGCAGTTGTAGCTGATTAATGGATCATAGGTCTAAGTAAAACTTGAACAGAATTTTGTTAGTTAGGCACATTCTATATTGTAGTCACTATAGATTTAAGATAGATTGAAGAATCTGGCTTGTTTGAAAATTTTTGAGAGAAGCAAAAAGAGCTATAATGAAACCAGCATTTCTCGGGAATTCTGCAGACCCTGAATTGACTAAAACAAATTAAGATTGTTATGGAATTGAGAGCTCTGTGCTGCTAACCTGTGAGGATGGTGGAAATCAAAATGAGCATGCTTTGCTTCATGTGCTGGATTGGCTTGACATCTGTTGTCCAAACTGACTCATCACTTGTCCATTACTAGTACAAATTTCCACTTGGCAATCTGGATCTTTTGAATAAGCTCTGTTTGCAGTGAACAATGTTAATTAGAAGGACACTAAATTTTGAAGGGAATGTTAAGTTTCCTGCCTCAATTCAAGGTACTTTGAAGAAAGGAAACACATTAGTAAAAATAACCTCTGTTGCCATAGGAGATGAACATATTGCTATTTGAATTATTTCAGTGTTTTTTTTTTTCCAGGATGATGTCTTCTTTTGGTATGTGCCATAATTCTTGGTAAAATTTTGTATGAGTTGTTCTACTGAAGGGTTGTAAAACTTTTTGCATGCTGAGTGGCATGCTGAGGTCCAGGGGCATCCACAAGGAGCATTAAAAAAGTCAAGATGGTGGCTTTGATCACATAATTAAAGCCCCACCTCTTTTTATATGACTCATGGGGGCAGGGCTTTGATTGAGTGGTCTCAGCACTATCTTGGCTTTGTGACACTCTTCTGTGGAACACCTCTGTTGAGAGGGTGTTTCAGGTAAAAATGAAATGTTAATTCATTTAGTTAATGTTCTCTACACATTTGATGCTGTTTCTTTTCATCACCTTAAAATTACAATTTTGTGGTAACTTTTGTAGCTTCTCTGTAGTGTCTCCATGATAGTTTGGCTCAAAAAATAAACTTAGCTAAAGTTTCTTTTTTCCAAATGTGGATCATGGACTGAGATTATGAATATCATGACAAAAAACAACATAACACAAGACAAAAAAATCTAGGGATACAAGCCAGTGCCATATCAGTGCCAAATTTGCATATCAAGTTTAAATCAGTGTTCTAAACATTTTGCTTATCCTGTCTGTTTGATCCAAGATGAACTGATTTAAAATGGTATTTTAAACAATCCAACAAGAGCAACATAAATCATTAGATTGGTTACCCTTTTGCTTAATTTATGTATTACCTGAACATGAATGCATACTAATTAGTTGTATCATTTTATGGTACAACTATAAAGAACATTTTAGAAGCAAAGACACAATGTTTGGATGTAGTCAGCATACATTTTGAGCCTCAGAATGATCTGCTTAGATCAGCCTTTCTCCAACTGGGTCTTCTCCAGATATGTTTGGCACACTCTTATTCAGTACATAAAATACATAATAATATGCCATTTTGGCATCCAGTTTGTGTTGAAGAAATACTAGCTGACTTAGCTTCTTGCTTCCAATATAAAATAAAATGGCAGGTGTCTTCATTAATTAATTTCAGTAGGATCTGCATAGGAAACAAACCCTACTGAATTGTAGTTTGGCTGGCTGCATATAGGACTTTGTAAAAGTAGAAACCAGAAATTGCTAATGAGAATGGTAGTTGGTATACAATCACCAAAGTTACATACATTTTATGGTTTTTATATAAGGAGAAAAAAAAGCCTGATTTCATTCCTTGAGATGAAGTCCCAAAGGGATTTAAAACGGATAAACTTTAATTGGACTGTGAGCCAAATATCCATCCTGTTTGGCTTGTATCATGCGTCACTATGGCAAATTATGAATATTGATGACATTTTAAGGGAAAAAATGGCATGCTGTTTTTATGCTAGTGCAGTGTGAAGATAATCACACATTAATTAAGATAATAATTAATTCATGTTAATTTTTAAAAATCAAATACTGATTAAGGTAATTAAATTTGAATAATAAATAAATAAATAATAAAGATGATGTGGCATACATGTGTAAACAAATAAGTTGAATTCTATTATTAGGAGTTTGCAGTGCTTTTTCTTTTCAGGCTTTCAGAAAATTTCTGAAGATTTAGATTTTTAAACTAAAAAAACAAGGGGGGGCTGCTGGTTTTAACTATAATTCCTGTTTTGTTAAAACTAGCATCTCAAAAAAATTACAAAACCCAGCAAGTATAAGCACATCTTCAGAACTTTCCTGTTTTCACTGTTGTTTCTTTGGGTGGTACCAGACTTTGTAGCAATCTAGGCATAATATATTTTGCATATTTGTTTTTTACTATTTAATGTGGAACTTGGATAAATGTTGTATTTCAGTGCCTATATACTCTGCAGCAAGTATAAATATTTTAACATATGTCTTTGTGTGTGTCTATGTATGAATCTATGCATTAATTTTAGTATGTTTTGAACTAATGTTGAAATAAAAAACTATGCTATTATAATGAACTCTGAAAAATGAAATAAGAAATGTGAAGCGGGCTATTGGCATCAGCATAATTCTGGCACAAAGTAATTAGTGTTGCATAAGACCGTGAAGATTTGGCTCTAAAGATAAAGATAAGATCTGACTCTAAAGTCTTTCTAAGTTCTTGCATTTTAAGTGACTTATTTTGTGTACTGTACTGTTTTGTGATAATAAAAGCTGTTAAGTAAGATGCAACAATTGATGTAGAAATCAGTCATTATTTCTTCTATCTTCAATAGATTAATTAATATTAGGGAAAGAAAGAGAAGTAGAAAATAAATTAATATTTTCTGGAGTATCTTGAACTTAACTAAGTGTCCTAGCCACAAATAATGAGATAATCTTGAGCAAGATATTTTGCTTGCAAATTAGCATTAAAGACAAATACATTTTAGAGTATTTTGAATATCTTTTAAATTCTTGGCTACTTTCAGAACTGTGTCCTAAAAATCTGCTGGATGTAATTCTCATTCAAAGCAATGTCCCTTCTTAATTATACAACTTAGTTCACCATAAGGAAAGATCACGAACTTCCTTTAGTGCCATTCTTGGGTGGGAAGGGGGAGTGTATATTAAATAAACTCCTTCTAACCCCTTAATTTAAGAAAATTGCAGAAATATCCAGCAAGTAAATGGGGTATTTGTTTATTCCACAATCCTGAAATTTTCTTTCCAAATTTGCTGAAAGCTCTGACATAATATCAGATTCTTATTCAGTCTATATTTCTTTTTAAAACTAGCACTTCAGAGTTCAGAGCTGTCATACATATAGATCTGTGTTTATTTATTACTTGGGCAAATCTGAGAGTAAATTGTGTGGCGTGGTGTTTGAATTGCGTGCCTTTTACAGATAGACAGAGACTTTGTTCAGATAGTGTTTTCTTCTTAGACTTGTAATTGGGAAATGCCTTAATGCTCCCTGGACTTGAAGAAGCAGGATAGAAAGAATATTGATGCTTTTGAAATTTGGTGTTGGAGAAAACTCCTGAGAATGCCATGGACAGACAAGAAGACAAACAAATAGATCATTGAAAAAATTAACCCAGAGTTCTCACAATGTACAAATGACCAGGCTCAAATTATTGTACTTTGGATATATTATACGAAGATCTAGCTCTCTAGAGAAGGCTCTAATGCTGGGAAGGGTGTGGGGAAAGAGAAGAAGAGGACAACCAGCAGCAAAGCAGATGGATTTAGTTGCAGTAGTGATGGGTGCACTGTTCAAAGACTGAATGACTAGGATAGGGACAGATCATCATGGATGAAATCTGTCTGTGTGATTGCTAAGAGTTGACACTGACTTGATGGCACATAATTAATCAGTCAAATCAGTCTTCATGCTCCGAGTATGATTGATGGGGAAGATTGAGGGGTGAGATTCTGTTTTGAATGTAAGGTGTTTTCCCAAACTCTGCAAGGCATAAAGCATGTTTTCTTTGACATAGATGCCATGGTCAAGAAGGTAGAATGTTGGGTATGTTACTGGTGAGAGCCTGTAATTAGAATTAGTTGGTGGTAGTTTATTTGTTCTGATTAACTTTCATTTGATAAATATGTGAGGCCAAAACTAGAAAGGACTGCTGTAACCTACAGAAATACATATTCTTTAAGGACAAAGAATATTTCATTAATGGCCAAGCTAATCTTTCTTAGCCTGTAGTGATATAGCATAGTGTATACTGTAAATATTGAACAATATTCAGAAATGCAAAAAAATGGAAGGTGAGAGAGGAAAGGCAGAGTAGTTACATGCTCAGGGATATTCAGAGAAAGACCTTTGTCATTTATACTCCAACCTTACTCTGAGGCTTTACTTTTAGCAGCCATTAAATGGATTAAGCTGTTGCTGAGGTCTAAACTACTTACATCAACAAGAAAACATTTGTTCTGAAAGCATTTTTCTGATATGTGAAACACATTAATTGCTTTTCAAAATTATAGTGCTATGCTGCTCTTTTTTAATTTGTCTTTTATGTTAATGAATGCATTATATTTTCATTGTTGGAAGTATTACTCTTTATTTTATTGTTTAACAGACTGAAGACCTGTGTTATCAACAAAATATAAACTCCTTGGGGTGTTCAGGAGCCTTTAACAAATCCGTATTTCAAATGGTTTAAATCTCTGGGGATTGGATGAAGACATTTGATTTATCTTATCTGCTTGGAAATGCGGATGCATACACATTGTTTTAACATGCAGGTGTCCCTGCATAACACTGAGAGTTATGACCATGATTGTATTGGCCAGGTAAGCAAAAACTGAAACTGCAGGAGTATTATGCATGTAGTCTTCAGTGTTGTTCTTTGTAAATTCAGTCAGACACAGGACTTAGTCCAATACAAAGTCTGAATGTTTGATTACTTCAGGCTTCTTCAACTTGTTGCCTTCTGGGATGTGTTGAATTCTCAGACAGCATAGCTGAATTTTGGGAATGACACTAGATTTGGAAGGCTAAATTATATTCAGGTGTTATTTTCCATTTCCCATTGAAGCAGTAAGAAAACTACTGGGCATCATACATCAAAGTTCATTAATTTGAATGTGTGAATTTGCAATCTTACATCAGTCATCAGTTGCTTTTTCCTGCTATACTGTGTGCTTGCCTAATAATGTCAAGCAAATTGGGACATGACAAACCTATTGTGTTTGTATCCAGGCTCCACGCCAGAAAGGCTATCATTTAAGTGGAAGCAATCTCTCTTCATGTTTTGGTTAAAACTTAATGAGCACAGATACACTGATAGAATTAGTTACTCTATAATCTGCTTTTAATGACAATTTATAAAGAAATGAAAGGCAGGTATCCATAAGTCCACATCCTTGTCTACTCTTTCATAGTCTTTTTTAGGTAATTTTTTTAAATGCTAGATTCAAGGGCTTCATTACAATGTGATAAAGATATGTCCAGCAGTACTTACTTCATCTATCAGTGTAATGTTAAAGGGGAATTCTACCATTGCTTTGTGCTTTCCTCTCTGTCTCTTGATCTGTTCCCAGTATGGTCTCTTTTTCAGTTTTCTGTTCTGCAACTGCCGTCCAGTTTTCAGGATTTCTGTCTCACGACATAGTATTAGATAGATTTATGTTTTAAAATGTATACAATATTAGTCGTGTTCAGAGCGTCTTAGTGCCTGATTCTGTAAATTGCAGTGGTGTAACACAAAAGAGTAGATTAGCTATACTCCCCAAAGAGAGGCTTTCCTGACTCACTGAGGAAAGACAAAGTGAGGGCAATAAAAGAGGCTTTGTTTTTTTTTAAGCAATCCCTTCCCCTCCCTCAATGCATCAGTCAATATATTAAAAAAAGAAGAAGCTGGTCACTGAATAATCTTGCAGGTATTGAACAATTTAGGGCCTAAACAGTAGCTGACCAGAACTATCAACTTGTTAAAACAATTGGTGAAGGGTAAAAACCTATAATGGCCAGTGAGGGTAAACCCAAGCAGAACAATCAACAAACCTGCCTCAATGACCCACTGATCCTCCTGACACCCAAGCCCTGGAGCACATCCAGGTCTTCAGTGCTTTCTGAAAGGCTGGTAGAGCCAGGACCAATCTATTCTTTGGGAGCATGGTGTTCCAGAGGGCAGGTGCTGTGACAGAAAAGGTACATTTCTGGGGCCCTATAAGATGACGTTCTTCAATTGAAGGACCATGCCCCTCCTGTTGGACCTAGTGAGACAGATAGGAAGGAGCCCCAGGCCCCATTCCTTGGAGAACTTTATAGATGACAACCAGCCCCTTGAATTCCACTTAGAAAGCACACTGGGAGCCAGTGCAGCTCATGGAGCAGAGATATAACACAAATGTACCAAAGTGTACCTTTAACTTCTGCACTTTGGACCAGCTGTAGCTCCCAGATAGTCTTCAAGGGCAGCTCCATGTAAAGCACATTGCAGTAATATATGTCTAAATAAAGCATTTAGTATTCAAACTAAATAGCCAAGTATACTACTTCTGTCTGCTTGAATTAGCTACAGTAGGCTTATGTTTAGTTGAAACATTGTCCACCTATTTCTGCATGAAATGTGCTGTCCCAGCTGTTGACCCATATCCTGTCTTTATTGCCTCTCTTTCCAGTTACTGCCAGTCCCTAACTTCCTCAGGGTAATAAACTCTAACAGATTTTATACTCTGTCCTGAATGGTCTCAGAATAAGAGGGAGAACAGCTGGTGTAGCTGAGGACAGTTTCAGGCTGTTCTATTCATATGATGGGCACAAAATGAAGGCAACTACATAGAGACATGGCAGAAAAAAGCTGTTGTCAGGACATGTGCCTGTGCCTGGTTAGGTGCAAATGGGGAAAGATCCTAGGGCAGTGAAAAAAACTGTCATCATCATATTGCATAATCTGAAAATAATCCACAACAAGGAAATAGCAGGAGCTTCTGTCATATCCAGTGATTATGCACATATTATGAGACATACTGTACATTTGTGGATTTTTTGGAAAAACTGTTTTGGTAGTTGAGTGGGAGAGAAAAAGGCAGTCATGGATAATATGGTACCGTAGATGAAGCTGTTGGAAAGGAAATGTGGTGTTCTGTTGGAAAATTAGAGATTTGGGTTCTTGCTGAAAGAAGCAGTGTAAATAGCTTTTAGCTCTGTGTTTGGTTTTAGTTGATTAAATGCAGGAACCAATTACAGAGGATAGTGAACTTTTATCATTTTATATAGTAAAGTTAACTTTATGCTTTGTGAGATACACACACATTTGCTGACATACAGTTTTGATAATCAATGTTATCTTTTCCCTATCTTCTCTTTAACCTTTATGCTGTGTTTTTTTTTTAAATACCTCCCATGGTGATATGTTGTTCAATGTACCTTTTGTCTTGCTGATCGAGTATGAATAATTCATGGCTTCAATCTACTTGTCTGCTCTCTTGGCTACCACATGTGAGATGTAGTCAGTTGTATGGATTAAAGTACAAAAGGAGTCCATCTCCAGAGAATGCTATACTTTTAACCGTGGCAGGAAACTTCAGAATTATTTGTAAACTGCTTGTACAGCAGATAAAGTGTCTACACTTTTGAAGAAATTTATTCCATTCTAGAAATTAAATATTTTTGTAAAAGTTTATAGATAGAAAAAAGTTGCACAATTTTGTACAGATGGTTGGTTCATTGACAAATATAAACAAGCATGCATTTGCGTAATTTGAGCGCTTCCATTGCTGAAATCAGATAGGCTATGTGCCACAGGTTTAGTAAACCTACTACCAATCAAAGTACGTTAATAAATCTATAATTTTTGCAGTAATCTTCTTTCCTCTGCCTCTTTCCCAGTTTGCCTTGAACATTTCTTTCCAGGTTTTCTCATAACTGAAACAGCAATATTTGAGTTTTTTTGTTAATTGGATAAACTTCGTAATGGTTAGTAATCCAATGTCTTCACAACATTTTCTCTCTGTTGGTAGAAGCAAAGAGCCCCCTCTTGTTTATTTTTATTCTTTATTCTCTATATATTCAATTCCATCCAACAAAGAAGGTATCTATGGATATACAGTGATTCTCAAATCACAGGCCTAAATTGGGTGTTCATCTAAATAGGCTTGTACAGCTAGATAAACATTTGAATGTGCCATCTAAGTATGCACTTAAAATAATTTAGTTTTGCCCTAACAGGTAGAAAGATATGGCTTCTTTTATAACTTAAAAGATTTTTTCAAGAAAAGAAACAGCATAATTATATTAAAATCTCAATAATAATGTCAGACTACTGGAAGGCAATGCACTACTTTAAATAATAATAGCAATTAAGTAGAGGATCTGTCCAATTCTGTTATATGGTTTGAGAGTTTACTAAATGCTGAACTATAGTAACATGCAATCCTAATCTAAATAATACTTTTTAATCAGGTATACAGTGGCCATAAAAATAAGCCGAATTGCAAAGTAATTTAGTTGAAATAAACTGACACATCAGAATAGCTAAAGCCCCTGAAATGGTTGGGGTCCACCTAGCAAGATTTTCTGTGACAAGATGAAGTCTTCCTAAATTTAGAAACTTCTTGAGGTATGCACTTCAATTCCCAGAATACATTCACCAACATAGCTATTGCTGAGAATCCTGGGAGTTGAAGTCCATGTATCTGGAAGTTTCCAAGGTTGGAACACATTGGTCTAGATTGTAACTTTAGGGTTAAATAAGATATTTGTGCAGTATGTGGTATGACTGTTCTGTTACAGGATATATTTGTAACATGTATCATGGCTAGTAGGTAGAAATGGTATAAATCGCAAACAAGAGACATTGGTATGCTGGGGCAGATACTCAGCTTTCAGCTGTGTGTGTGTATTCTGAGGGCAAAATAAACTAGAATAGCATGAGGATATATGGTACTTCCACATGGGGTCTTTGCACTATTCGATAGCTCTGTATTCTCACACATTCCTCTGTGATCAACAGCTGAGCTGATTTATGTCTGCTTCAATTATGGTATATCCAACATTTCACAAACTTACTTTTTGGTTTGTTTGTGGTATTGAAGTTCTGTAAGTCTTTTGGGCTTCTGTTTTTCCATGGGGGACGATCTCCTCTCATCTGACCACACTGCATTCAGCTTACAGGTCCTTAAAAGGAAAGCCCCTCCTTCACAGCGACCGGAAAGAAAAAAGAAAACAGGTTTCTTTTCCATTTTTTTCAGGCAGTATCGCTGGACAAATTCAGAGCACCCTGCTGATTTCACTGTTTTGACTTTTTGCAGATCCTTGCAATGATTTGGCACTCAGAGGATGCTGGAGTGAAATCAACAAGGGTTTTGTTTTCCCCTTCCCTTAGCAGGGGATACCAAACAGCTTGGGTTTTTTATTCTTTCCAACTCAGTGGAATGTTGGAAAGAAACAGTGTAAAGGGCCTTGGGCCTTTGCCCATCTGTCTGCTTGTCAACAAGGTAACTCTCTGAAATCTGAACAGAAGACATTCTCATTTGGTGTGTGGGGAGAAAAAGGAAGATCAGGCTTAAAAATGGACATGAGCTGGCCAGGAACTGCATAGAAAAAAGTGTCCCGGTGCATCCCAATGGAAGAGGCAGTTGGCTTGAAATGTTGGGGACTGCTTCATTCTAAGCCCTCTTTCCTCTTCCCCTTAGTCCTGTACTGTATATGCAGCCAATTCTGTGCTTTCCAGGATAAACATACACACAAAGACACACAGATGCAACACAGGGAGAGCAGAAACACCCACATGCACAGAACTGCAACACATTACTTCATTACACATTAAAAAAAACAGATGCCTCCTAGGGCACTGCTGCTAAAAGCAAAAGAAAGAAAGAATTCCAGAAGTCACATCTTCCCTATCATTTTTTTAAAACCTTCAGTTGCCCCCCTGGTGAAGGTAGAGGCATTTTTCCACTTTTTGGGTGGAATGAGAGGGATGGGTAAGAAGATATTAAAGGTTCTCTCCCACGCCCCACCCCCAGCAACCTTTAATACCTTGCTCCCAGTGCTTTTGTTAGGCTCATGATATTCCCTGTCCATTGTGTTTTGATGTTGGCACAAGTGAAAACAATCCTCAGGTTTGCTTCAAACAGGTTAATGAGGAATTAGAGAATGGAAATTGTGTGATACAGAATGGGAATGCCAGAAGTGTTCTCAGTGTACATAAGATGTTGACTGTCTGAACAAGAGGAGGTACAGAGAACCAAGCTGAAGGGTGAATGCAAAGATTTAACCTGGAAAAAAGATATGGCTGGTTGGAAAACTTTCTTGTAGTTTCACATGTGATTCTTCCACTATTACAGCCAAGGGGCTGAAGTTCTGGGAATTCTTTCATAACTCTGATAAGGTTGCACTGAGGATATGCTGTACCTGTTTCCTGAGTAGGTGATCCAGTTACCACGTGCCATTTGGAAATTGTCAGCAAATGTCCTGTGGGTGGCAGTTAGGACTGCATAACCAGTTACACTGTTTCATGCATCAGTGCAGGAATAATCAGCTTATGTGTCACTGTGACCACATTTCAGGTGTGTAAAACATCTGTTTAGTCGTCATCCTTGAGCAAATTCATGTGGATAATGAACCTGTTCCTGGGTGTATAAAGACTGTGCTGGATTGGCTCATTGTAAAGCAAAATATATATATTAGCTTTAAAACCTATGCTTATGATAGTGTCATTGTTATAACTTGGGCACCTTACCATGCAGGTATCATACTTGTACTAAAAAGATCCACACTGGCTATTTGGCCAGATTCATGGTGTTGGTGTAAGTATACAGAGTTTTAAACAGCTTAAGTTTAGGTTATCATTATGATCTTCACTTACATTAGCCTGCCAGGGATTCACACTCTTAGAGAAAAATCCTTTGCTCTGTCCTATACTGTAGGTGTAGGTGGGTCAGTTTGGTGTAGTGGTTAAGGCACCAGGCTGGAACCTGGGAGACTGTGAGTCCTAGTCCCACCTTAGGCACGAAATCTTCTGAAACCTTGCCAAGAAAACTGCAGGGACTTGTCCAGGCAGTCACCAAGAGTCAACGGTGACTTGAAGGCACCAAAAAAAAAAAAAAAAAGCTTGTAGACTGCTATTTAACAATAACAGGGAAGCAGGCTTTATCTGCAGGGGTCCTTGCCATATGGAATAACTTTCCCATTGTAGGATGCCAAGTCCCAACCCTAACTTTTATCTTATTTTTTCATTTATTTCTATTTTATGAAGTTTTTATTGCTATCATAAACCATTCCAGTGTTTTTACAATAAGAAGCAGTACACAAATATTTTGATAAACAGATATAAACAGATATGCTATACAGTATATACAGTACACACATACTTTAATAAATAATAAATGTACATCGGTTGTACACAATCCTTTGGAGACTTGACATTGTGTCCATTGCTATAATTAATGATGCAGTAGTCCAGCATTACTGGATAGAGCAGCCTTTTTCAATCTTCTGACCCTGGAGGAACCCTTGAAATATTTTTAAGGCCTCAGGGAAACCCTGCACATTCATGCTCAAATATAGGCCAGAGGTTACAAAATTATTATATTTGTTTCATGTGTAGGCCTGTATGTATGCACTAACAGTGTTCTTAAACTAAAAATAAAGAGTGAAACTTACCACTTTAATGTTAAGTTGCCTGAATTTGAAATAATTTTTTAAAGAAATTGTGATCTCCTAGGAAACCCCTAGTGACCTCTCGCAGAACCCTAGGACTTCACAGAACACTGGCTGAGAAACCTTGGGATAGAGTATAGACCTTTTCATAAGCAAAACAGACCAGTCCATTTTGTTAGATCTATGGCAGGTATATTTTGAATCTAACCATATTTCCAAATGTAAGCCAGTATGTTGTGTTTATTCTTGAAGCACATTAAATGTTATGCCTCAATGTGGGAAAGGGAATTACGGCATCACAGTTATAGTTTTCAAAAGTGGAAAAAAAGTACAATATAGTTTGACTCTTATTAAAAAAAAACATTTTCTCAAGTTTTCTTTCAAATGAGTTAGCCTAAAAGTGACTATAGAAAGAAAAAATAGTTTCATGAAAAATCCCACTAATGACGTGTAGTTTCCCCACTACATCTTTATGGTTGTTGGTGATTCTTGACATTATGAACATTTGTTTTTAAATTACAACATCATATCTTGGCTCAGAATAATTCAGTTTTTTGAGACAGCATTGCAAAACATTCATATCTTCTGAAACCTCTTTCTAATATTTATATAAAATAACTTTCTTATTATTATAAGAAATATATATATATATATATATATATAATATAATATAATATAATATAATATAATATATATAAATAAGTCCAAACCATCTAAATGAATGGTTGTTAAGTGAGAATTACCTGTGTCACATATATACATTTATTTGTTTAGATTTGGGAATATGCATACAAATTGAGGAATTTAAATATTCCTTCCCTAGCCATTTTGATTCTTAGAATTGCCTTGTTTCCATTTGGAATTAAAAGAAGAAAATACAGATTATTTTTATTTATCAAAGGTTTTGCCAGAAAACTAGAGCATGTGGTGGTGCAGACAACATGGTATGCTGACAGGTGTATAGTTCCAAAATAATTGTGGAAATGTTAATGGCAGTAACACTGGGTGGTGACTGAACCAGCAGTAATCTGCTTAGAGTACCAGGAGGGTATAAAAGTCAACTTCTTTGTCCAAAGTTATATTATGAGACTAGGCTGAAGCTGCCATAACCTAAAAATGAAGCAGGCAGGACAAAAACCAGGAATCTTGTTAAAAAATTCCAGTCAGGAGGTAAATAAGGAAACAAGTCATTAAAGATCAAAGGAGAAATGTCACCTTTGAGGAGAAGACAGACGAAGGAGGCTGGGCACTGAGCACATGGAAACCCCCCAACCCCCCCAATAGCTACCAATTTTGTGAATCAACAAAGCAAGGACTTTTGGGGATAAAAGGGATCCTGAAGCTAACCCTCTCTTTGATTCATCCTGGATCCAGACTTGGTGGCTTCCATCCCTCTTGCAACTAGTGCCTGGCAGCCTAATTGAGAAGGATGTGAGTAAATGGGGAAGTGTGTGTGGGTGTGGGTGTGAGAGAAAGCAAATGTACATTGTAACCAATAAAGTTTTGCTGCCACTTTGAATTCATTGGGTCTTCGTGTACTCCATAAGAAGCTGATGTACCTTGGTGTTTGGTTGAAAGTGATTGTGTGTGTTCCTAATTATTTCATGGTTGTTGACCAGGGCTATGTGTTTTGTATGTTCTAGTCACCCTTACTTGGAAAACTCAGGTAGAAAGCAAGGAGGGCTTCAAGATCCACATGCCCCAACAGGCTGTTTGTGCATGAGTGAGTGACCGTAAGCCGAACCTGGGAGTGTGTGCAACAACAGAAACTAGCGTGGTCTGTAATTAAAACGATCTGTTGAGTTTGTTGTATTACACTTCCTTGGAAAAAGCTGAGGCCTTGGGTACATATGTTAACACAAAAGTAAGCTCCATTAAGCATACATAGATTCCACTATGAAAGTATAAAGTTACATTGGCAACTGAAATACAAATCTGTCACAAATTTGCTTTGAGAAAGTTGCAGCCATATCGCTAATAAATTAGTCAGAATGCATATTAAAGATGACTTCATTATAATAATGATCTTACTCTTTTGAATACTCCAGTAATTTGGTAGTCATTTGAAAACTTTGGAGACCACCACTTGTCCCTCTGCTTGTGGTGCAAAGTATGCGGATATTAAATAGCTGGTAGTTATATTTTGTCAGTTAATATTATTTGGACCAAATCTTAATTTTGCAACACAGTCAGTTACTGCCAGGAAGAGGAAACCCCATAGCATTTATTATTTGAAATTTTCTTCAAAGTTGATGAAATTTCATTGCAGTAAAGTCCGAAATGACTTTTCTCTCTCCTGCCTCATCCTTGGTAATTAATGATCCAAACCTATGCCTGAGCTGGATGATGGACTGGATAAAGGATAATAAACTGAACCTGAACCCAGACAAAACTTTTTGGGATTCCTTCACCTCTCTACTTAAGTGCTGTTAGTTAGATTTGGATCAGGTATACACTTCGAGGGTATTCTTGACTCTAGCACTGCCACTGGAGGTCTTGGTGATTTGGAGACATTTTTAACAGATATTTTAAGCTGAAATGCCACATAGGCCTTGAACCCTATTCAAATTTAATTTACCTGGGATTAATTTCTGGGTACCTCTTCTCAGTGAGGTTAAACAGGTAGCTACCAGAGAAAGGGCCTCAGTTGTGCTTTAGTAGTTGAAAGCTGCCTTACTTGCTACCTACATGATTGTCTGTCTGTCTGTCAGTCTTCATTCATTCATTCATTTGATTTTTTATGGTCTCCCAATTGGACATGACTCTGGGTAAGTTACAAGAGTTAAAAACAAAATATAAACAAATCAAACAAGAACAGAAATAGCCAAGCTGGGGATAGGAGGAGAATGCTACAACAATTAACAACATTCAACTCAGACATGACCGTGGGCTCATATAATGTCTTGGACCAGTGTGAGTGACTGTGCCAAGATTTCCTCATCCAAGAAAGGACACAATTGGCCCATAAGATGAATGTATGTAAAAGCTTTCCTGACCATAGCTGCTACCTAACTGAACACCTGTTCTATCTGAGGAAGTGCAGCTCCTCAAGAACGAAAGTTGGCAAATCCTTGGAACTGGTTAGTCCATGAACCCATAGCCATTTGGTCTTGTTAGGGTTGAGCCTTAGCCTCTTCCTCCTCACCTGGACTTTTCATTTTCTCAGGCATTTTAAAAACTGCTTTGGTGGTTTAGAAGTTTAGTGTTTTGTTATTAGTTTATTGTGATTTTATGCTCCATTTATTGCTGCTTCTGATTTTTATCTTATCTTTTATTTATCTAGAATTATTATTCTAGGCTTTATTGTGGTTTTTGTAGGGTTATTTGACGTATATTAACTTAACTAGCTATATACTGCCCAATTGATTCTTGCTTTGGCTGGTATAAAAATACAATCAGTATCCTATTGGGAACTTGGAGAATATGCAGCAATGGTAAAACTAACAATATATACAGTATATGCAATAGAAGTATAACTAAATTTAAGCAAGAATAGCTTCCGTATATACTGTATTACATATTATGCAGCAAAACAAATGCAAACACTTAGAGTATGGTTTCTAAAGTTTGTATCAATAAATACTGTAAACTGGTTGGAGTACAAAGAAGGCAGAACTTAAATACTTATCTATACTATTTTAGTGGTGTTTTCTTTTTTAGTATTTATAAATAATAATATAGTGGAGACTTTGGCACTAAGCTCAAAAATTTATACTTCTTTTTTATATCATAAAAACAACTCAGTGTACTTTGTTTGGCATAGTTTATCTTTTATTAATGTTATATTGAGCATTAATTGTATAACCAGTAATTCTCTGTCCACTTATTGATATTATCTTTTCTGAAAATATATCTATGTTTTAAGTAAACAAATAAAATATAGGAAAACATAAAAAATACAATCAGTATATCAATCTAAACACACACACAAGCCTTAGTTTCCCTTGAATAAACAGGGAGGGTTAAAACTTTTAGTGTGAATGTGTAGACAATATGATGACTTGTGGCTTCCAACTGTTGCTCCTTTCAGATGTGTCCTAATGGATCTCCAGATTTAAAAAAAGTATTTTGGAATTTGAGAGGCCTGTAATAGCTTAGCAATGTTTACATGACATGAAAGATGCCCATCTGGCTCTTACTCTGGTCCTGGCTACTAAGGAAGGAGAATTTTTTTTTAAGTTTTCATGTTTTTTGCCATGTGATATCTGTTTAATGTGAGCAAAACAGAAACATGCTTCTGTTTTAATTATCTTCCTGATTTTTTTTTGCAGAAAGTTGTTTTTTTAATAAAGCTTTATTAATTTTTTCAACATATACATAAAATACATAAAAACTAAAAGGAATGAAACAAAGAATACTACAAGAAAAAAGAAAACTAAAAAAGCACCAAAATACAGTGAAGACTATTACATAGTGGCTTCTGACTTTCTAAACAAAGATATATATAACTCATTATCAATCTCTTACTCTAATTTAAACTAAGATAAACATTATTTCTATAAAGCATTTCCATCTCTATATGACGTTCTCCTCTAAAACAAACACTCTCCCTCTTAAAAAAAATAAAAAACCTTTTCTAACGTAATTATTCACCTAATAAGCAAATACTCAAATATCCTACTTCACTAAAATTTTACTCCTCTCTGCCTACTGAAATAACAAAAAATAAATAATCTACATTTGGTTAATGTCCTTTTACCCAAGGTAAAATCATTATCACCAGAACAAAAACATCAGTCTAAACCTTTAAGAGACCATCCTGATAAACACAGTTAAACAATTATTCGAGTTCAAAACAGACTAAGGTATTTACATATCTCAGTATTACACACAAAGCTTTCCCCTTACAAGTCTCAAATTCAGTAGCCAGCCTTGATTCTTGGTCTCGATTTTCCAGGAACTCGGCCAATCATCTCTCTCCCTTTGCACCCGAAACTCTTCTTTCTTAAGAATCAAAGTTAACTCTCCACAGTCCAATTTTTCTCCCTTCGCTTTTTGACTTGGAAATGTTAATCCTTGTTTTCTTCTTTAAAGAAGGAGCACTACGCTCAAAGTAGTCTTCACTCTTGTTTTCTTTTTCAAGATGTGGGTAGGCTTTAGACTCCACAAGATCTAGGAGATGATCCAGGGCTTGGGTGATGTCAAGATAGGGTTCTTTAAACATCGCTTTCATTTCCTCCATGTCTCTCCACAGTGTGTTATCAGGAGAAAAAACATGTAAACAAAAGCCATTCTCACAGGAAAGCAGAGGCAGATCGTTCAAAATTCAACTCCACAGATTCAATGAAGTAGATAAATCTTTTATAATCCTCAAAACATTAAGAAAATGGCAAGAAAACAGCAAAAATCTTTAAATCCCAATATTAGAATTTAAATATTAAAAAGGCCAACTTTCCAAATTAGTAAATTCCAAAAATAATGAAAATCACCAAGAGCTTTGCATTTCTTTGTTGCAAAAGGCCTCTCTGCAGTAACAAACAAACAGACAAACAAACAAAAATCCTTGGTGTTTTAGAAATTGGGGGGACAAGATTTAGTGTCCATTTTACGGTTTTGGTGCAGCCCCGAACTTGATGACATCCACGTTTCCCAGCATTCTCAATCACGGATTGATCGCAGGGACTCCGTTCTGTGACACACACCCCCCCCACAAGAAAATGCTGTCCAGAGAACAAAAGGGATGATTTCCTGGATTCTCCTTACCCGGAGAATTCTTCAGGCTGCAGGGACCCAGCCCGCTTCCAGAAAATGCTGCACCATTGGCGCTGCTTAAAAAAGCAGTACCATTCAGATTGCCATTCCCCACAGGAAGCCTGCAGGAAGTTGTTTTTAATAATGTTTTCCTTAACCAGCCTAATTTTTCTGTCATAATGGCTTTAAAAAATATTCATGTACAGTAGAAGTTCTTTTATCTTTGCAGGGCTTACAGTATTTAGGGATGCTAAATACCTCTTTATGTACTGTACCTTTATGTTCCTTTAACAAATACTTAAAATTAAATGTATCATATAATGTGTAAATGTGGTATGAAAAAAATAGTACAGTAATGTAATTAAGGCAGATTTCCCAATTTTATTTTAGAATGTTTGAACGTGGGAACGTGGTATTCTATTTTTAATTCAGTCAAACCTCAAGCAATAATTACATAATGTTTTTTCAGAAAAGGAAAAAACTGTACCAACACGCTGTAACAGTTAAAGGTTTTTGATATTTTCCTAAAAACCTAGTTGAAAGTAAAGGGTTTTTAAAGTGAAGATAATGATAAATGTAAGTTGCCAATTAATTTTGCAACATATTTGGAAGAACACCAGTGACATAAAAAATTCATAGGCAGTGACATTTTCGGCTGTATAATCAAGGAATTATTATTCTTATAAACTGAATTGTATGTGGTGATAGTCATTAGTTTAGTGGCTTTAAAACAATGTTGGCATATTGATGGAGGTAAGGTGAACACACTGGGGACAGACAATATGCACATCTTGTTACAGGGTTTTCTATTCCCCACTACCACCTATATGTTGAAGAGAACATCTCATGGATACTGTCAACATGATTTGTCATCTGTGTAAAATGGGACCATTTGATAATCTCATATCTAAATTTGCTGCCATGAAGAGCGGGTGAGGACAAAGTTATTTTATATAAAACACCTTTTGTTGGTCAAGTATTTTCTTTTTTTCTCTTAATGGGTTCTATCTAGCGATGGCATTCTGTTTATGGAAGTTCTCCACCAACAGAATTATTTTTTCTTCTACACATTCTCCTGTGCCCAGATTGGCCCTGGAGGATCGGAGGTCTCTCCTGAGCCGATTAGGGATCTATGTGAAAAAGTTATAGGGTAGCAAGTACATATGAACCTACAGTTGTGCAAAAGGACTAAAAATCAATGTATTATTATATACACAACAAAGTGAAATCACAGCTGCCAGTTCTTTAGCTGGTGTTGGCCTTCATTCACATCAAATCCCAAGAACGTAAGATGTCATAATGTATCAGTGTAGTATACTGTATGTGTGGATCCAAGCAGTGTGGCCTTTTGTAATTGACAGATGGAAATGTTGTCAATGTGCAGATTTCTAAGTGCCATCTAAGCCTTTTTGGTATGGCACCCAGTGTGCCAATAACCACTGGGACCACCACAGCACATTTATGCCATAATTTTTCAACTTCGATTTTCAGTAGATACAGTATACACACATACATACATACATACATACATACATAAATAAATAAATAAATAAATAACAAGGCAGCGAACATACCTAATACTCCTGCCTCCTCATATATTAGTTTATTATCTGGTTTTAAAACATAAAGTGTTAATATATAGCTTCTCTTGCAACATATGGGTTTCTAAAACATTACATGGGTATTCCAATTTTGTTGTAGCTGAGGGAAAATGGGTTGATATTTGGTGCACAGAGATAGAAGAGAAGGAATGCTCTCAGTCCACTTTGTGTTATGCTGCAAATTAATTTGTGGTATCAATTTTTAATGTTTCAATTGCTGTTGATGACATACCTTGTTAAAATTGGACTCTGACATATGAAAATTTATCTGTTAACATTTACTGTTAGGTACTTTTAAAAGCCTTGACTGTCACACTGTATTAGGATTTGTTTTTCTTTTTAAATATGCTTGTGTTACAATTCTAACATATATTATGCTGTTGGATTTATAAGGGAAGCATTAGGAGAAAAGTATTACAGCATTATTACAGTTCAGCCACTGATAAGATACTGTATAGCGGTGAAGCTATTCTATTCTGTAGAAAGGTCATTGTTAGCTGCTTTTTTTTTTTTTTCTATAAATGTAGTTAGGCATCTTGGTAGAAATAATATTAAATGCTGCAATTTTTAAATCATATTTAAAATTAAGAATAAAAATACCATTTACTACTACCGTAAGTGCATCACCAAACTCTGCTGGAAACCGAATGTATATTAACAAGCAGCCATGAAAAATGAATGAACTGCCAGGAAACTGCAATCAAAAATATTGATAACATTCTGCAATAACAACAAGGCTTTAGTTTAAAATTCTAGACTCAGTCTTGTTCCTATTGTAGAAATGAACATATATTTGAACATATATTTTCCCAAATAAATAACCACACTTTTTTGATACCTCAGTGACAACTCTCTTGATGAAGTAGAATTTAAGAAATGATAGCATATTTATTTAGAAATGAATGGACTGATTTAAAAATGTTTTGGTCATATCCATGTCTCAGGGATACATCTGTGCAGAGATAGGCAATCTGCATTGTACAGTATATCCCCTTAGCCCCAGCCAGTATGTAATCAGAGCATCTGGAAGACAACTCTTATATATGATAATGTTCACATAACCCTTTCTAACCAATATTATTTGCCTCATTTCTGATATCTTTGTGTTCAGTGCAGTGACTGAAAAACTCTATGTGTATACAACTTTCCAAATGTAGACTCTCCACATTTAAATATTCAGGTTATTTTGAGAATCCTTTGCATATAGACCACTACATTTATAATAGATCTGCTTTGCAAATGGCATATTGAACACTTGAATACTGGGGAGGTGCTAATTGTTTCAGGTCCCTCCCATCCATGTGTTAGAAGCTTTTGTGAAAGAGAACATTTTAACATAGGAAGTAACAGATCAAGTACTACCAAATTATTTGTATTTTGCCAAGTGGAAATCAAAGAGTTCTATTTGTTTATAGCGGCCATTTTCTCTTGGAAGAGATGTTCATTTAAGTCAAGGCTTAACCTTAAAACTGATTGGTGGGATTAGTTTATCATGCATGGATAGCCAGAAGCTACATATAACATTACAAATGAAAAGATTCCATTGGCGTTGATGTGGATGTGTTTATAGAAGTTCAGTCATTAGGATCTAATAATATGCTTCTCTATCCAACCCTTTTCTTGGCTTAACTACTAAACTATTCTTCTAACTGAACACAACCTACAAAATAGGGTTTTAAGTTTTCTACTTTCCAACTTTTATTTGATCCAAGAGAAAAGTGACAACTGTTTCAAGGAAGAAGTATAAATATTTTACTCCTTCTTAAACCATGACAGAATTTATTGTTGTATTATTTTATTAAAAAATCTGTTATTCTTTAAACTAACATGATTTTTGTGTGGATTTGCTAGAATTTGCTATAAAAGAGTAAGAGTTATAATGTTTCTAAACAACAGTAAATCCAACAGGGTTAGTCAGCAATAATATACAATGAATTTGTATTCCTATTAAGACATAGTATAGTTTGCTAGATTTTGGATGGGTGTAATGTATGAATTTGTAATTTGTCATAGTTTATTATTTAATGTAATTTGTAAATCCAGCTATATTTTAAGTCCACAAACTGGGGAAAAGTGTGGCTTAGTATGAATTCAACAGATGGTGTTTTAATTATATAAGTAAAACATTTTTTGCAGACACCTGAAAGTTTTGAAGTGTGAATGTGACAATATGTCTGCAAATATTGTATCTATCATTTATGTATTTTATATTTTAGAAGGGGAAGGGTGGGTACTGTTTCTGTGACAGTACTTTGGGTTTCACAGTAGCTATCCTATTGGACTGAGCAAGAATATCACCAATACTGTCTACTGTCCAGGAAGTCTCTGAGAATGGGACATGATTGAATGGATAAAAAGCGCCTAAGGTTAGTAACTAAGAGATGTATCTAGAACAAATTGATTTTAGAACAGTAGGTAATATTATAAATTGAGTATTTAAGAATGAGCAAGAGAAGCTCATATGTGATTGATGATGGAATGCACCTTACATGCACATGTATTGGTAGAAGGAAAGAGAAGAGGGTGGCCAGCAAGATGGATGAACTCAATTGGCAATGGGTACACTGTTGGAAGACCTGAAGGATCAGGTTGGGGAAATATTATCCTGGAGAATGTCTACTTGGGCACTAAGAGACGATATTGACTTGATGGCACATACCACTTTAATTTAGCCGCTGTGTTTTTTTCCCTAAAAATGCTGTGATTTGCAATTCTAACAGCAAGATCCTCTGGTTTGGAATCCTTTTTCCATATACACAACAGATTCTATAGTCCAGGAATGGGCAGAGGGTAGATATAGATCTACTGGTTTATCTATGGATATGTTAGATCAGCAGTTCTCAAAGTGTGATCTGGGGACCCCTGGGGGTCCCCAAGACCCTTTAAGGGGTCTGCAAAATCAAATAAATAAAAAGTATAAACAGTAAATATCGATAAATATAACCCACATAAACCAAAGCTCTTTGGGGTCCTTAATCATTTTTAAGAATGTAAAGGAGTCCTGAGACCAAAATATTTGAGAACCACTGTGTTAGGTCAACAGGAATTTCTGCATCCCAGCTGCTAAGCCCCAAAGTCCCATCACTGCCCTAAATTATGCTACTGAAAGGAAAGCAGCTTGGTAGTAACTAGAATAGTTTTTGCATGCTGAATGACTATGAGGTCTATTCTGGTTCTGGTAGTAAAAACAAAACAAAAACGTTGCATTCATTTCTCTGAGCTTTTTTTTTTTTGCACTAATCTTCCCTTAATGGATTTCAGAGTCCAGTAATAACAAAAAGAAAAGAAAAGACCAACAAAACCAAAGTTTTGAACCGAAGGTTGAAGTCTCCCGTGGTTATTCAGTGATTAGTCTGCACATGCTCAGAAGCATTTCGATCTCTTTTTTTTCAACAAAAGATATATTGAAAAGATATGCTGGAACTATACTGTCCTAGGGGGGGAGGAGAGTTTCAGTATGTCACATTTTTAAAACAATTCACCCACTCTGAAGTCTGACACACATTTATACTTTGATAGCAGACTTCTCTGAGTTTTGTGATACGGTTTTCAGCTGAAAAATAGGTATGCAAAACGTTGACGGAGTTGTATGTTTTATGAATGCATGCAATTCCAATGCAACATTCTGTATGTTAAGATGCGGGGTTTGCCAAATAAATAAATAAACAAAACAAAATAAAATAAAATAAAATAAAATAAAATAAAATAATAAAATAAAATAGATGGAATGGACCTAAAACTGAAAACATACAATCTAGCAATAGCCGAGTCCCTGTAAATGAGCGTCTCCTTCAGGGGATGCTGTTCCTCCCTGTCTGTATCCTTACGTTACGTGCTGCCCTCGTGTTATACTCCCTTTTAAGGACAAGGACAAACGGACAAGCTCAGGAACAGCTATGATTTCATATCTGGCTATAGATGGCTTTTTTAGGTTGGTTTTGTTTTTGTTTTGAAAGCTGAGAGATTGCTATATTGATGGAGTAAAGATGTAAGTGCCTTAAAGTGCCTCCAAGCGATTTTTATCCTCTCCTTGCCTTCTAAGCCGTGGCCTATTTGGTTCTCTCTCTGTGGTCTTTTCGCCAGAGCAACTTTTTTTTTTGTCTCTCTCTCTCTGCTTTAATTTATCATGGTGGCACTAAATATTCTGATAAAATACATAGTTCCATATCTGCTGAGTAACTGTCATCAGTAGAACTGTGAGGTTTACAGTTTCTACATAATGCAACATATTTATTTTTCAGCCATAGCCGTTTGACAGCATTGCTTGGCTGACAGATTGTTAGGGAGGAAAACAAAAGGCAGGTCTTGCACCTGGCTGGGGGTTCACAGTTTGCTACAAATGTGAAAGTATAATTAAGTACAGATCCCTTTCAACTACAGCACACATAACTGTTGCATTATTTGAATATATTGTATTATACTGGGGAACTTTGCCAAACTCCTCTAGAATCTCCTCTTTAATATGTACCCCTTATATAGTCATCATAATTAATGAAAATAAGGTTATTTGAATAATTCAGTCTGTAAAGGCAAAACTGTCACACTCTTTGTTGACACTGCATTGCTATCATCCGACCTTCTTAACAGCTAAAGACTTCTGTTTTTTTATTGTATACAATCTCATGTCTGGGTTAACTGCAGCATAAAATCATATTTATACAGTTAGGAAACAATATGAAGGATAAATCAATTACAGGAATTAATAGAGTTAGTGCTTCAAATAAATTCCATGCCTCATTAATAAAAGAAATATTTTGAAAGACTTTCTTAAATTTCTTCAAATCAGAGATGTAATAAATAAACACTACAAAGATTTCAGTGGTAGGTGATTTTGAAACAGGTTTGTCAAGGAGAATAAACATCTGGCATCCAAAAAGAGCAGCATTTTTTTGGTGTTTGGGGAAGTATAATTAGACCCAGAGAGCATAGTGATATTTATTTTAAATAGCAGCATTTTACACGGCCTGTAATTTGTGACTGAAGACTTAGCAAGTCATTTGGCACAAGATACAAAGAAAATATTAAATGTTTTATGAACAGTACCTTACTATTGTAGATTAAATAATTTAAAGCTTTGTGAAATATATGTGTATCCAAGGATACAACTATACCTGCTAAGAAAATAGACCCCATACATAACCTTTGTCAGAAATATATACAAACTATGCCACATTGTAAATGCAGACATTTATTAGAAATACTATCAGTTGAGCTTACAAAATGAATGACAGTTGCTAGTACTACTCCTACAATATCAAGCCATGAACTATAAGTGAAGAAGAATGACCAGTTCCAGACTACTTTGTCACATCTCTGTTTCTATAGAAAACAAAAGATATAGCCTCAAGACTGCGACAAGGTAGAATATATTTTAATGGTCTGTTGGTTGTAACAATATCTATCTGGCAATGGTTAGTTAGCTTTCATTAAAAGGCAGATGATAGCACCTAGTTGACCTTGGCTTATTTTAAAAAAAGCTATAGAAGGGCAGCTCTCATTTGTACTTGGCTTGGACCACCTAGGAACTCCAGGGCTGTAAAACAACTCAGAAGGTGGCAATGGCAAATAAGTTCTTTATTGTTGCTTAAAAAGGCATATGGATATGTCTATGAAATTACCAGGAATTGAGGTTAACTTGAAGGAGCTGAGCTTGACTTTGCTTTTTATGAGATGGCCAATGAAGACAAGCAGCTGTTTATCAGGTCAGGAAACAGACACCACAAGGACTACTGGAACTCTATTGCTGTAGGATATAATAACAGAATCTTGAAAGCCTGACATAATTTCCGTATGCCCCCTCTTATACTAAAGAGACTCAAAGAAGGGGTTTCTTGAGTTTCTTTCTCACCCTCTCTTCCTTTCCAAGGCTAAGTGGAAGTTTACCTAATTGTTCTTGCATTTCTTTTTCAAAATTAGTTCCATACTGCTCTATACTCTTAGGCTGTAGATTCCTGCTGCCTTTGGATGTAAGGGATACTTTTCATCAGCTTGTCTCACATCTTATCAATTAATATTCCAAGCTGACTTACAGTCAGTTGTTTTTAAATTGGTTCAGGCATACAGGGGCTTCCAAGGTCATCCAGTGAGCTTCAAGTTTAAATATAAGTTTGAACTGGACTTCTACATCCAAATCAAATATATAGTGAAAGCAATTGCTATTGAATGTATGGAAAAGAATTTTGTTTTACAAGGGATGGGTCATATAATGTATGAAATTGTTTTGTTTTAAAACAATTTTTAGCATTCAGATAATTGCTGTGATATTTACAGAATTATAAGGGGAAGCGAAGCAATTTTTTTTTTGCATGTGGGCCAGGAAAATTATGGTGTATCCTGTAGATAGGACTGTAGATGGTTGTCACTGCAGCTCCTCAGAGCTGGTTTCTCTTGTTTGCATTGTATTTGGTATATCTGATTCTTGGTAATTAGAATACTGAGAGCCAGTTTGGTGTAGTGGTTAAGGCATCAGGCTAGAAACTGGGAGACTGTGAGTTCTAGTCCTGCCTTAGGCACAAAGCCAGCTGGCTGACCTTGGGCCAGTCACTCTCTCTCAGCCCTAGGAAGGAGGCAATGGCAAACTACTTCTGAAAAACCTTGCCAAGAAAATTGCAGGGACATGTCCAGGCAGTCTCTGAGGATTGGACATGACTGAACGGAATATATATGTATATGTATATGTATATATGCAATGTCTTTAGGTATAATGAGTAAAACTATAATAACCTCTCATAAAGCAATGTACAAAATGACAGGGCTATTCATGTCCGATTTTATAAAGCTGAGAGATTGCATATATTCTTGGCCATGAGTCACACATTTTACAGGCTTGTAGATTTTTAATGTAATAAGTCTTTATATGGCCAAATTAAAATGTGATGACAAAGTGGTAATTCATTATCAACATGTTTCAGTTAGCTTAGTTACTTTTTAATAATGCCTCCTTTTTATTATGCTCTTCATTCATCTGGGTTTTTTTCTGTATGATATAACAGTTACTAATGTAACAGTCTTCAGGCTTTGCTTGAACAGCTAATTGCAGTAGACCCTTTCAGTGTATTTCCTGTACAGTAGTAATGTCTGATCTTCAGCAAAGGATCGTTACCTTGTTGTGGTGCTGGAGCTTGAGCACCTCAATGATGCCATGAGCTAAACCGTGAAGGGCCACCCAAGACGGGAAGGTCATGACAGAGAGGTCAGACTAAATGCGATCCCTGGGGAAGGTAATGGCAACCCACCCCAGTATTCTTGCCGTGAAAACTAAATGGACCAGTACAACCAGAGATACGTCGGTATACCATCGGAAGATGAGATCCCCAGGTCGGAAGATGGACAAAATGCTACTGGGGAGGGACAGAGGATGAGTTCAACTAGCCCCAGACGTGATGACGCAGCTAGCTCAAAGCTGAAAGGACGGCTAGCGGCCGAC
The DNA here is from genome assembly GCF_035149785.1 of Candoia aspera. Classification (NCBI taxonomy): domain Eukaryota; kingdom Metazoa; phylum Chordata; class Lepidosauria; order Squamata; family Candoiidae; genus Candoia; species Candoia aspera. Next base: position 156,605,425 of record NC_086155.1, read on the forward strand.
GGTGCTGGTGGTGAACGGCGAATCCGATGTTCTAAGGATCAACACACCACTGGAACCTGGAATGTAAGATCTATGAGCAAGGGCAAATTGGATGTGGTTATTGGTGAGATGTCAAGCTTAAAGATAGACATTTTGGGCATCAGTGAACTGAAATGGACTGGACTGGGCCACTTCACATCAAATGACCACCAGATCTACTACTGTGGACAAGAGGACCACAGAAGAAATGGAGTAGCCTTCATAATTAATAGTAAAGTGGCTAAAGCAGCGCTTGGATACAACCCAAAAAATGACAGAATGATCTCAATTCGAATTCAGGGCAAGCCATCTAACATCACAGTGATCCAAATATACGCCCCAACCACAGATGCTGAAGAAGCTGAAGTAGAGCAGTTCTATGAGGATCTGCAGCACCTACTGGACAACACGCCTAAAAGAGATGTTATTTTCATCACGGGAGACTGGAATGCTAAGGTGGGCAGTCAAATGACACCTGGAATTACAGGTAAGCATGGCCTGGGTGAACAAAACGAAGCAGGACATAGGCTGATAGAATTTTGCCAAGACAACTCAATGTACATAACAAACACTCTCTTCCAGCAACCTAAGAGATGGCTTTATACATGGACTTCCTCAGATGGACAACACCGAAACCAGATTGACTACATTCTTTGCAGCCAAAGGTGGCAGACATCTATACAGTCGGTAAAAACAAGACCTGGAGCTGACTGTAGTTCAGATCACGAACTTCTTATTGCACAATTTAGGATCAGAGTAAAGAGATTAGAGAAGACCCACAGATCAGCTAGATATGAGCTGACTAATATTCCTAAGGAATATGCAGTGGAGGTGAAGAACAGATTTAAGGGACTGGACTTGGTAGATAGGGTCCCAGAAGAACTATGGACAGAAGTCCGCAACATTGTTCAAGAGGCGGCAACAAAATACATCCCAAAGAAAGAGAAAACCAAGAAGGCAAAATGGCTGTCTGCTGAGACACTAGAAGTAGCCCAAGAAAGAAGGAAAGCAAAAGGCAACAGTGACAGGGGGAGATATGCCCAATTAAATGCAAAATTCCAGAGGTTAGCCAGAAGAGATAAGGCATTATTTTTAAACAAGCAATGCGTGGAAGTGGAAGAAGACAATAGAATAGGAAGGACAAGAGACCTCTTCCAGAAAATTAGAAACATTGGAGGTAAATTCCAGGCCAAAATGGTATGATCAAAAACAAAGATGGCAAGGACCTAACAGAAGAAGAAGAGATCAAGAAAAGGTGGCAAGAATATACAGAAGACCTGTATAGGAAGGATAACAATATCGGGGATAGCTTTGACGGTGTGGTCAGTGAGCTAGAGCCAGACATCCTGAAGAGTGAGGTTGAGTGGGCCTTAAGAAGCATTGCTAATAACAAGGCAGCAGGAGACGACGGCATCCCAGCTGAACTGTTCAAAATCTTGCAAGATGATGCTGTCAAGTTAATGCATGCTATATGCCAGCAAATTTGGAAAACACAAGAATGGCCATCAGACTGGAAAAAATCAACTTATATCCCCATACCAAAAAAGGGAAACACTAAAGAATGTTCAAACTATCGAACAGTGGCACTCATTTCACATGCCAGTAAGGTAATGCTCAAGATCCTGCAAGGTAGACTTCAGCAGTTCATGGAGCGAGAATTGCCAGATGTACAAGCTGGGTTTAGAAAAGGCAGAGGAACTAGGGGCCAAATTGCCAATATCCGCTGGATAATGGAAAAAGCCAGGGAGTTTCAGAAAAACATCTATTTCTGTTTTATTGACTATTCTAAAGCCTTTGACTGTGTGGACCATAACAAATTGTGGCAAGTTCTTCGTGGTATGGGGATACCAAGTCATCTTGTCTGCCTCCTGAAGAATCTGTATAACGACCAAGTAGCAACAGTAAGAACAGACCACGGAACAACGGACTGGTTTAAGATTGGGAAAGGAGTACGGCAGGGCTGTATACTCTCACCCTACCTGTTCAACTTGTACGCAGAACACATCATGCGATATGCTGGGCTTGAGGAATCCAAGGCTGGAGTTAAAATCGCTGGAAGAAACATTAAAAATTTCAGATATGCAGATGATACCACTTTGATGGCTGAAAGCGAAGAGGAACTGAGGAGCCTTATGATGAAGGTGAAAGAAGAAAGTGCAAAAGCTGACTTACAGCTAAACCTCAAAAAAACCAAGATTATGGCAACCAGCTTGATTGATAACTGGCAAATAGAGGGAGAAAATGTAGAAGCAGTGAAAGACTTTGTATTTCTAGGTGCGAAGACTACTGCAGATGCTGACTGCAGTCAGGAAATCAGAAGACGCTTAATCCTTGGGAGAAGAGCAATGACAAATCTCGATAAAATAGTCAAGAGCAGAGACATCCCACTGACAACAAAGGTCTGCATAGTTAAAGCAATGGTGTTCCCCGTAGTAACATATGGCTGCGAGAGCTGGAGCATAAGGAAGGCTGAGAGAAGGAAGATCAATGCTTTTGAACTGTGGTGTTGGAGGAAAATTCTGAGAGTGCCTTGGACTGCAAGAAGATCCAACCAGTCCATCCTCCAGGAAATAAAGCCAGACTGCTCACTTGAGGGAATGATATTAAAGGCAAAACTGAAATACTTTGGCCACATAATGAGAAGACAGGACACCCTGGAGAAGATGCTGATGCTAGGGAGAGTGGAGGGCAAAAGGAAGAGTGGCTGACCAAGGGCAAAATGGATGGATGATATTCTAGAGGTGACGGATTCGTCCCTGGGGGAGCTGGGGGTGTTGACGACCGACAGGAAGCTCTGGCGTGGGCTGGTCCATGAAGTCACGAAGAGTCGGAAGCAAGTAAACGAATAAACAACAACAACAAAGTAATGTCTGATACCTTGTGTGTTTATCTGAACATGCATCTGCTTTCTGATTGCAGAGATCTGTTTGCAGAAAGTACACCATTTTCCTTTTAATAGCCGAAAGACAATATCTTGCTATGGTTTAAGCCCTTGAAAAAGTTCTCAGTATCATATCACTAAGTCATTAATATTCACTGAAGAGATATTGATTGGGCCAGCCTTCATTAGCTTTGTGTTCTGTAGGCATGCTTCAGCTACAATTCCTTGATTTCCTTAGCTGGAAATTTTGAAATATGCAGTCCGAGCACATTTGGAGGGCACCATGTTGAGGAAACTCTCTTGGACAATTAGATGACAATGGCAAATAAAAAATGTTTCTTAGAACTATCATGATACCATGCATTAGGAATTTGAGTTGGAAATTTACTATGAACAGTAATGATTTACATATTATATCCCACCTTTGAGGCTACTATGAATCCTTTCATATAGTAAGATATGTTATATTCCTTTAGGGCAATGGATCATATCACCAAATATGAGGGTTTTTTTTTCTGTTTTGAGTCAGTATAGTTGTATCCATTTTATTATGTTATCTGTCCAAGAGCTTCCCACACTGAGTGATTTCAGTCTCTTGCCTTAGCACTCACAGAATCCAGACTGATCTTTACCATGTATCTTTAAATCATGTGGCCTTACTCAATGTTTTTTAATCATACTAGACCAAACTGTGGTTGTATTGTTCTTCCTTCTCATTGCTTTACTTGGAATCTTCCTCAGAAAATTCCTGTACTGTGTAGCTGTTATAATTCACTGAAAAACTGCTTAACTTCCGGGGCTTCCAGTGGGAGTGGCGGACTGAATGGCTGTGCGGTTCAGCGGGTGGAGCTGACAACGTGGTAACTTTTTCGGGCTCAGGCAGGTTTTCCTGAAGCCCAGAAATGTTCTCTGGATCAAGGACAGTACCTGGAATCATCCCATCTGTCCTCCAGACAGCTGCTTGTAGCCAGAAGATCACAAACAGCATTTCGTGTTCGACTGGTAAGAGCCAGCTGGGAGGCGGGGACTTCATCACTTTCCAAGCTGCGCTGTAACCTTAAAGGGATACTAAGACCGGCCACCCCATTTCTAAATCACCAGTTTGTATTTTTTTAAAATATATGTACCCCAAGGGAGGCTTTCTACAGTGAGGAGAAGCTGGTTCTCTTGGTGCTTAATGTTATTTTTGGGATTACTTTTAAAAAAAATAAATTAAGTTTTGGATTTCATTTTCCTTCCAAAGGAAATTCCAAAGATTGAGAGTAAACAATTGTCTTCCTGTTATTATTTTTGTATTAAATTTGAAGATATTAGCATTTTCCTACACATTGAATTGGCTGATTTGAAACTTCAGCTTTCTGTTTTCACTTTTCCTTGAGAACTGTCTACTATCTCACTCGCATTTTATGTAAGCACACTTTGGAACTCTTCCATATTGACTTTCATTGGTTAATGTCAGCACCTGCTCATTCAAGCATTCACACACACAGTCAAGAAACTGGAATTCTTTCAACTGGTTTATTGAAGCATAATGAATGGTACAGAAGGCAAGCTGCGAATAAAGACTTCCCGCCAAAAACCTACTTTAAACTACATTCCCTTAGCTAGTTCCCTTTCCCACGAAACGTGTCACTCCCCCTCCCAACCAGATGGCATTTCTATTGTATCTCAACCTCCCATCCTTGATGTGCTTATAGCCAAAACAACCCCTTACATTCCAACTTCGCAAACTCCCTTCCATCTCCTTCCCATTCTGCAACCTGTGAGAATGACACAATGGGAGATGTCCTGATAAGGGTTTCTGTGAAACCTTTGATCAGGGAATCTGACAGTTAAGCTCCTAGGGGTGCCATAATCTGCGTGAGACATGGAGGATTTCAGACAAATTCTTTCTGACTTTCACCAGGATTTTAAACAGAGTTCTTCTGATTTCTATCGAGCTTTTATGCAAGATATCCAGGACATTGTGGAAAACATGAGATCTAAAATGAGCCATCAGGTTGGGGTTGTGGTGGATGAAACTGAAGAATTTAAGAGTAATAGAAAGCTTTTTTTTTTTTAAGACTGAGATTGAGATTTTTATCAAGATGCTGGATGAAGATTGGATAGTGGAGTTGAAGAAATCTAAGGGAGAGAGTCATCTGCAAGCTATAAGTAAAATTGATCTTCAAGTGGAATGCCATGAAAAGAACCTGGAATCTTTGAGGGGGGCAGATGGGCTGTTTGATTCTTTGAAGAGGAAAGCTCTGTGTACATTGTGGGGATATGTAACTGCTTTGGTTTATTTTGAAGTGGGATAAGGGTTGAAGAATGTTCATCTGGTTTCCTTTAAGGATTTGATTGATGCTATTTGCCTTTAAAGATTTGGATTTACTGTTTTGAATTGGCTTTGTTTTTTGGGTTTATTAAGATGAAAATTATTAAAATTGTTTGTATTAGGGTTAAAGAATGTTTATCTGGTTTGCTTTAAGGATTTGGTTGATGTTATTCCCTTTTAAAGATATGGAATTACTGTTTTGAATTGTCTTTATTTTTTGGGTTTATTAAGATTGGGATTATTAAAATTGTACTATTAAGTATAATAGCAGACAACTTATGTGCTTTTTAATTTGATTCTTATTATAGTAGACAGAAATGTATAGAATAGAGGTAGGAAGGGAATAATTAAATATGATTTATATTTTGGAGGGGAGAAAGATGTTTAGGAGGTTTATATGAATTTTTTTTTCTTCATTTTAATATAAGGGGGAGGAGTAACTGTATTTAGTGATTTTTATTATGTGTTAAAGGGGAATGACTTATAGAAACAATGTGGTGTTTTGGTTTATTATAGAGTAAGAGATTGATTATGGAAATTTTTGTATATCCTTGCTGTTAAAAGTTGGAAGCCACATCTTTTTGTAAATCTGAAAATTTTTTCTCTTGTGTTCCCACAATTTTTTAGTTTTTTCTTTCTTTGTAGTTTTTTTGTTTTTTGTTGTTGTTGTTTTTATTCTTCTCTTGCAACCTAATAACATTTACTATTTAAAAAAAAAGGAAAACTGCTTAACTTCATTAAGAGGTTAGGCTGTTTCTCTTGATGTAGTTTACTTAACCATCATTTAGGATGGATCAGTTAAACCAATGATAAGTTATTTAGGGCATATGATTTCTAGATTTTAGTAGCTGCCACTGAAACTTTATTGATTGATAGAATTTACCATATTCATCATAATGACATGCTGACATTTCTGTCTATGAATCCATGTAAGACCATAATTTTCCTTTTAGAACTTATTGTAGATGTAAAGCAGTCAAAGAAGAGAAGAAAAGCTCTCCAATAATCCAGGCTGTCTTTTCTGCTGATGCAAGACTTATCTCTTTCTCTAGTCTACATTTTCTGTTTCTTGTCTCAGTATAAAAGCCTTGGGGAATGGGATGTCGATCTAGCTGTCAGGATGTTGTTAGCAATAATCTATATTTTGTGTCTCTTATTTCACCTCAGTGCGTTTTTGCTCTGAAATATCCATTGTGTGTTTTGATTTCCTGCTGTTCTGTATGCTGAATGTATTTATTCTTGAACAAATAGGGTTCTCTTACCCAAAGCAAAATCTATTTAAAAGGGATTGCAGAAAATGGGGAAATGGTAGAGAAAGCTGATTGTGGTATATTAAAATGCTTTTCTGTTCTTTTACAAGAACATATGAGGTCTTCCACCTTCATAGCTAGAAGCTTGAAACTTAGATCTGTTTGGTGCCATCCCAAAATACAGAAGGTGTGTGGTAAGATTGCCATTTGACTGGAGTGAGTTGTATTTTCTTCATTGTGCATTAAGCAAGGATATGAATGCCTTCAGTGATTCCATATCAATATGTGCCACATAGAATTGGTTCAGGATGAAATAGTCCACATCCTGATGACTTAGTCCACATCCTGATGAAATAGTCCACATCCTGATGACTCTGCATGTGAATATGTAGCTGCTATTGTTAATCTAGTTTAATTTTTTATGAGTACCACCTGTGTAGTATAGCAGTTAGTGTGCTAGACTTGGCTTAGGGAAACTAACGTTGAAGTCTCCACTCAGCCAAGGAGTTCCCTAGATGATTTGGGCTGGTCCCTCTTATAGCCCAATGTACCTCAAAAGTTTTTTGTGGTTTGGATAACATTAGGGAAGCCGTCCATGTAGAAAACCTTGTGTACTCTGAGAAAAGGCAGCATGTAATGCATTGTACATTAATTGATGTAATTATTCTTATTTTTGTTTGGGAAACTTCACTAACTAAATTTAAAAAATAGAATAGTATCCAAACTGGTTCTAGTATGAACAGCACTAATATTGCAGGGCCAGGATATCTGTGAGGTTGCCTTATACCAATACCATCTGTCCATCTGGTAAGATCTAGCATGCTGAGCTGTTTATGTGTTCTTTTGATCAGAGACTGTTACCCATAGGGTCCACTGAAATATGCCTTTCAGTCACTGTCCCATCCTTTGGAATAATAGGCATTCAGATAGCCCCTTCTCTCCTGACCTTCAGAAAGTCTATAAAGACATGACTATTTCACCAAATCTTGGGAACAGAGCTGCTGTGACTATCCCTATGAATGAGTAATTACTTTTAATTACAGTATGTTTTTGGAATACTTGACTCCTGGAGTATATATGGTGGTTTTATAATGCATGATATTGGTTTTAATTTTTGATTATGATGTATTTAACCCAAATTATGGATTGAGGTGTTGTATGCCACTCAGAGTCAGTTGATTGAAGCAGCCTATATGTCCTGTAAGTAAATAAGGATTGATCGATAGCACTGTTTGTTACATATCCGAGCTTGAAGGCAGATTGGGCAAGAAATAGTTGCACATTCAAGTGTACATATGCATTCATCTGCTATTGTTTCATTATGTTTTTGTAAAATCTATTCATTTGAAAATGTGTTTTTCCACAATATACAAAGTTTTATATTTATTCTTAGTTAATGGGTCCAATACTTCTTTTTTGCAATGAACCAGCTTTTGACTTTTAGCGGATACTGGGGGAAAAAAAGTCCTGTGGAGCTATGCAGCTGTCAATGGCTCTTTCAGAGTTACCCTGTAGCAACAGGAGGAGTTTACTACAATGCCCTGGAGCAATGCTACATTGCAAGCTTGAAGTGCTGGACTTGCAGTTCTTATGAGAACATGCTGATTCATCTCAGTGATAGGGCTCAATTAAGGCAGAATGTAGATAATAACTAAAGATATTCACAGAAGGGGCAAGGCTATTGGAGGGAGGGGAAAATTATAATCCAAGTAGCAACACTGATTCCTGGGATAGTAGGACTGCATACTATGATTTAGGAGTCCAAAATAAGTTAGTAAATGTTTATTTCATAGGTACATAGCAGACTGCCATTCTTGCTTTAAATATATATTTTTAAGGCAACTAGAAATGCAATGAAGCAAAAGGGAAATAAAATTAGTTAAAACGATTGCTTTATTTTTTTTGAAACAGATAAGGGCATTCTTCATTTTGTCTTAGGCTAGTTCATTAAAAGAATAATTTGTGTTAGATTATGTGTTTACACTGAGTCCTAAAATGCTTGGACCTTGCTCGGTGTTGAATTCTTTTGGTACACTTGGGCCTTGGCCTGTTGGGTGCTGATGCTGACTTTAATAAACTCAGCTATTCTAATTGCTCTGGGCCTCAGAGTATACAACATCACGTGTGTGAGATTTTGGTATAGAGGTATAGATTTAAAGTCTTTCTGCTTCTGGGCCCAGATCAGCCAGAATACATGAAATCTGCATGGGGAGGGGCAAGAACCCATCATTTCCACTGGGATTGCGTTGCTTTCAAATCTGACATGGTTCACAGCAGGGGAAAAGAGTTAAAGCCATCTTCCCTTCATGACATAGTTCCAGTTAACTTCCCCACTTCCTATTTGTAAAAGAAGAATCTGTCCCTTATGGTCAAAATATAATTTGGCAGTATGTTATGACAGTTTTTATTGCCAAGTTGTGCTTTTGCAAAAAAACTTTGTCTGAAAGCAAAGGGTGTAACTGGACACTAATATTTCACAAAATCTAATGAGACTGTCAAATATCTTGCTCATAAGACTGCAGCCTCTGTCTTACCTATTAATGTTTTCAAAATTACTGTTCCAGAATTTATGGCTTTAGAAAGGATAGTTCTTACAGTACATTCCTGGAAATACTGAAGTGACAAAATTGATTTTTCTCTATTTATAAACTTGATTATGTGCCTTTTCACATTAAAAAACACACTTAAAAAGCACATGGTTTTATTCTCTTCCATAACAAGAGATGAGTTTGGATGAAGGTATACTGATTAGAAAATCTATGTACTTGATCAAATCCCACCTCAATATATATTTATTTATTTGTGCTGCATAGTAGCATAATAGCTGATTCAGCAACAATAATGGAACCATGCAACAATGGTTTGGCTTCTTTTGTAGGCATGAAGGCTATTTAATAGGCATGCTGTGGCATTTGGCATCTATATCCAAGAGAGTAAAAATAGAGCCCTAGAAGCTGCTATTTTCTATGACCTTTCTGTCAATATTCTTTGGCTAAATGTTAATAGTGCAGCATGCTCTTAGAATCCTTTTAAATAGCTTTAAACAATTAAAAAAAGCTACCTTGCAATATAAGAAAGTTTTGCAGCAAAGCAGAATACCAATATTCTGATAGCAAATGGGTAGCAAAATATCCATTTGCTAACAAAGTAGAATACCAATAGTCTGATAGATAACAGATAGCAAACTACTGTATTCGAATTCTGAGGTATGGTGCAAGCTGAATCAATAAGACTTGACCTGGCAAATAAGTAGAATTGGACACAAAGAGTGTTGAGTTTCACAACTTATAATGGGTGCTTGTGATGTAATGTAGTTTCACCATATTATACCAGTCATCATCCTGGTCAAATGAATTGGGAAGCCATGTGCAGGAATCTTTCAGTTCATGCTGAAAAGTGGAAAAAAGGAGTGGGCATAATTTATAAAAAAATTTTTCAAGATGACATCAGGGAGAATAGCTGGTATGGTGTGAATCTAGGGATATGGTGAGTTAGAAGGACAAATTTGTTTGGTGGCTTAGTTTGCATATGAGTGTTGATAAGGGGAGAGATATAGTTTAGAGGCTTTGGAATCAATGGTGTGGCAAGGCAAGGAAGTTGTGCAGTCTGTGGATAGTCAAGACACTGGGCAGATGGGAGAAAAGTGAATCAGGAGTGGAGCTGAGCAGTGGTGGCAACAGTTAATACTGTTGTAGGGATGAGGTGTGCCAACCCATGCTGTTGGAGTGTGTGTGGCTGGAGCAGGACCAGCAACAATGATGCTGACAGCATCCGTGGTAGCTCTTATTGCCACCATGTGGGCTTACTTGCCAAGCAGATCTGGTGGACTTGCTGCAACAGTGGCTCTGGGGTGGCAGTGGAACTGGTGAGCAGCAAAGCCACCCCATCCAGGGACTGCAGACTAGAGCTGGAGTGGCAGTGGCGCCAGTGTATGTATGATATTTCCCATCTTCCAGGCCACCACCAATAATGGAGAAGATGGTAGAGCTGGTTGGTAGTATAATATATTAAGAGCTGCAGTTCAGCATCCCTGGTATCAGTCAACATTAGTTTCAAAATATATGGTAAGTTAACATCTGACCCTCATTACTGTATTTTCAGTAACAAGAAATGAAAAATGATTTTTTTAAACATTCTTTCTCTTACATAAGTTTCTGTTGTCCTAAAGTAAGATAATTTCTTTAACTCCTCTTACTGGCATAAATATTGCATCTCTGGTTATCAGTGAGATTATATATACATTAAACTTTCTTGCCAATCTACACATACTGCATCTCTGAATTCCTCACAGATGGAGTATATCAGTAGCAGTATGTTTTAAACTCTGAGGACTTTTTCCCACTGAATCTCTGATACTTTAAATGTATCATTAGAGTGTACTATGTTACAAAATTCTGGTCAAAAGTGAGTTTTGGAATTGTGATTATAGATAAATCAATGGAATTTTTCAGAGTGAAGCACAGGAAGTGAGTTCAGAAAACTGAAAAAGTCAAAAGCTTTCACGGTTGGCTGGTATAAATCAGCACATTTATCTTGGCACCTGAGGAATCTGATTTACATTCCTGCCAATGTCAAGAAGCCTGCTTTAATATACACAAGCTGGTTATCCAGCTTTCTGAATTCAGTTTGAGTTATACTATCATGTTTACCCAGTTAAATGATGAGAATTTATACCAAGATTAAATCTGTGAAAATGTGTGTTTGCTCAGTGGAATAGTTGACTGGCACTTTTCATTAATCTGAGTTTACCAAACACTTTTTTCTTTCTATATAATTTTATTAAAGATTTTTTAAAAAGGAAGATAAAAACTAATACAAACTAATATTAAGTAAGAAAAAGAAAAGAAAAAGAAATCACAGAGAAAACTAAAAATGCAGGAAAGGGGTAAAAAAGTAAAAGAAAAATAGAAAAGAAAGAAAAAAAGACACAAAGAAATAGCTTCCAATCTTCTTTACAGCAGTTATAAGTACAGTTATAAGTTTACCTCTTACTCTGTGGTTACAACATAACTCTCTTCTTTCTATAATCTATCCTGTCTAATCATCAAAACCGTAAATCATAACTTCATTTTTTTCTGTTTCACCCAAGAAGTCTATAAGGGTAGATACTGTCTTTTCTCCAATCAAGGAAGTAAATTTAGCCATCTCAGCAAGTTCCATCATCTTCACCAACCATTCCTCCATTGTGGGTAATGCTGAATCTTTCCATCTTTGTGCATACAATAATCTCACTGCAATTATCATGTACAAAAACAAAGTTCCATAATTTTTTCCAACTGTTTGTCCATCAATCCTAAAAGAAAAATATGATGAGCATGGTAGATTTGTTGGGGTGGAAGTTAAAATGTACAGCACTAAGACTTTGATACTGGGAATTTATGCCCCAAATGAGGATAAAGTATTATTTTACAAATGGCTTATAGAGAGATTAATAGGTTTCTCTTATGAAAACTGGTGTCTGATGGAGGATTGGAATGGAATGATCTCTCCATAACTGGACAGAACGTCTGAGAAAAATATTAAAATCACTGAAGGCAAATTACCAAAAGTTTTCTTTGACTTGATGGACAATTTAGAGCTGGTTGATATATGGAGATGGGAAAATGGCAGTTCAAGAGAGTATGCCTACTTTTCTGAAAGAAATAGATCCTTTTCAAGAACAGATATGATTTGGACTTCAAAGGACTTCTTTACTAAGGTTTCTAAGGTAGAGAGATTAGCAAACACTTTTAACGGTAAATATATACTGTCCCAAAATGAAAATAGCTTTGTTGTTTCCATTTATAAGAAGAATACTGTTGGATCGTATTGAAATCCTGTATAGTGCAGGATTCTGTTTCACACCAAAACCAACCACATATCTATTGGAAATCCATAAGCAAGGCAGCATAAAAACAAAACCTCTCTCTCGCTGTTGCTGTCTAGCAACTGGGATCCAGCCTGTGATCCTAGATAGCCATCATGACTGGTTCATCTCATTTTTAAAGCTGTCTAAGTTGGAGGCCATCACAACCCTGTTGGAAAATTCAATAATTTGTGCACTGTATGAAGAAATACTTCCTAAGAATACTTCTTAGAGATGGGAATCTTTTCCAAAATAGCAAGCAATGAACAAGCTTCATTTTTTCTGTGACAAGCCCATATATCCTGTTGTAGTTAAACACTGCCATCTAGGGTTTCTGAGATTTTGCACCAGTGTGCTGAACTGAGAATGAACATATCTTGACTAAACATCCCAAAGTTAATGCTAGCCATAACTGGAGCCTTTTTATAATATAAATATGAGTAGCCTCAAAATAATATTTGCTTGTACAGCTGGAGTCTTACCACCAAAGATGGGATTTATTTTGTTATTGGATACAACACTTATTCTTGGAAAAGGGGGAAATTCTTTTATTTTTCATGAATAGATGAATTGATATCTACATAGAAGAAAGTTCAAAGATGTGCATCATTTTGCTCTCTCTCAAGCTCTGTTCAATATAAGGAATTCTATATACGCTGTACCAACTAAGTTTTTATGCAAACTAAAATGAATTAGCTATATTAATTTGACTTCATTAATTTTTATACAGAATTCTAGGTGTGTGACTTTGTGCCTTCCTGTTTCCTTCCCCTTTTCTACCTTCCCCCATATATTGTTTTAATGCCTTGATATTTAATTGCATTTTTTAAAAGTAATTTCTCCATAAAGCCTTCCTTACCCAAGATTATACAGCTTGTAGCTACTTTTTAAGTTTATAGGATGTATCTTCTAGGCTTCGTACAGGTAAATCCAAAGTGCATTACTCTTTTATTATTTTGGTAGAGTAGACAGATAGCTTGGCAATAGATCTTAATAATGCTCCCAATGGCTGGGCAGACCAGAGCAGACTCCACCAGCCTGACGCCTTTCAAGATGTGTTGGGACTTCATATGTGGGGAATGTTCAAGCAAGGATTAGCCTGGGATGACATCATCCATCATTGGGAAACCCTTGACAACAGTGGGTTGCAGGAGGAACCATTCCAATACCCCTTTTAACATTATGCCAGAGGGAGAACATTGTTATTAATGTAATAACTATTCTAAATCTCTTGAGAGACAGAAAGGCAGAAGAGAAATCTATTAAAGCATTCCACTCCCCCCCCCCCATAAGTTTCCCTCCATTTAAAGGACACATCAGTTTAATTATCATGGTAATGTAATCATGTAATACGTAATCATGTTTTTTCTACAAATAACTAGATTACAATAATAAATTCTGTGTGAATGTTTCACCTTTAACCGTTAAAAATTTGTCTAAGAAGCTGCATGAACAAATGTTCTAGAAAATGGTGCAAGGGTAATATAAACAAAGTAGAAAGTATTAAACCATTCCAGCTATTTAGTCCCACATTCTAGATTTTATCAATAGCCTGTTGTAGTTCATCAGTAGTTTTGTGGTTAAATCTACAAACACATTCAACCTTTAAAAAATCTTCAGATGATTTAAAGTATACACACATACTGTAAGTTCTCAAGAATTCAGGCAATAACAGACAATACTGGCCAAAAAATGTCTATCAAGTCACAAAAAGTCAGAAGTAACCAAATGACTGAACAGCAAAAACCAAATAAAATATATACAGAACAACACAGATGTCTTTCTACAGACCATATACATAAATATGTTAAATAATTTCAGGTGATGGGTTTTTTTTATAATGCTAAGAGGAAAGATTGTGCAGTTAACTTTTTCTACATGGAACCACGTACATCTAAGAAGTAGGAAAAGACAGTAGTGGACATTTTGAGATCAATTATTATTGAAGGTCAGTTGTTTATTTAATGCTTGAGGAGGAGAGTCCCCTGACCTAAGAAATGAAGAGCAAACTGAGGAAGAATAATGAATGGAAGGTAGACAATATGCAGTTGATTCTCTTGGACATGATTAAGACTTTATGTTTAGCATAGGTGAGAACATACATGAGAGCGTAAGTTTAGCATAGGTGAGGACTATGCCAAAGGCATCAGGGAAAACAAGTCTTTTAAGGAGAATCTTGAAGGACATTATGCGGATATTTCAAAAGAGACGTGACTGGAAGGACGTGTGTTGACCCATAGTGAAATGAGAGAAATATGAAAAAAATCTGTTTTTAAGAGGACAGAAGAAATATAGTGTTTTAGCAATACCGGTGCATTACCAGTACTTTGTACCTGTGAAGGTGACAAGTTGCAGAGGAATGATTGTATATATATCTGGTGGAACTCATCTAAGTTGCTGCTGTGCAGAAATATGGGCTGATGTCTTCTTGTGGTCTGTCAGCTAGATAAGTATTTCTTCCCTCCTGAGAGCTGTGCTGCTTTATTTTCTCTCATGTTGCTATTGTACAATGATGAATGATTGGCTATGTATTTATGTGATCTAATAGTTTATTTAAAATGGCAGTAGCCTTGGTATTTTTAGTGGACAGCATTCTTTTTCAGAAAGGCAACAACATCCCATTTCTGTGCAAAATGCCTTGCACATTATGTGGTAGATTGGTTAATTTAAATTTCTGTGTGCTCACTGAAGAGTGCCCCTGTCACTTCTGGGATGAAAAAGAGGGGCTTTTCCCAAGAAGATAGAGTTCCAATGCAGAAAGTGGGAGAAAAATTCATAATATCTTATGTAGCTTTAATATGGGGTATCCATTTCTCTTTTTAAATATTTATACATTATTTTAGCATTATGATTGCATTATCTATTATCTGTTACCAGGACCTGGGAATCTCCTGGTAACAGGGAGCCTGTGTGTTGATTGTATCATATGTACAACTGATACATTCTCTCTGTGACCTTGTTTCTGTTTCTGTCTATTTGTTTTTAATGGTTTTTGAAGAATGTTTTAATTGTTGCTTTTATTGTACACTGCCCAGAGTCACATTTTTG
The DNA here is from genome assembly GCF_035149785.1 of Candoia aspera. NCBI lineage: Eukaryota > Metazoa > Chordata > Lepidosauria > Squamata > Candoiidae > Candoia > Candoia aspera. The sequence goes on from NC_086155.1 coordinate 156,620,784, forward strand.
AGATGGGCTGCCATAGAAATTTGATAAACAAACAAACATCTATTTTTCTTTTCTTTTTCTTATTTTGTTTCCTCTTCCTCCCACTCTTCTAATGTTCTCCAAAGCTATAGTTGTGGCCCTCCCTCTCTCCCTCCCTCCCTCCCATTCATTGATTTTATATTTCTGATTTTATCTTTGTACGTTTTCTCCACTTCAAATATTTTAAAACATTTTAGGAAGCAATGGGTAAGTGGATATATAAGAGAAAAGAAGAAAAAGGGTTCTGTGCCAGTAACTATAATACGATAACAGAGTTCAAAGGGGCTCCTGCCCAGTGCAACAATCTCAGTTAAAGCACCCTACACAGATAGTTGACTTGAATACATTCAGCAAAGGGTGGGTAATTGATTCAAATAGCTTTCAGTGTTTAGGAAGTTTTCCTAACATTCAAATGGAATCTGCCTTTTGTAATTTCAATCCATGATTCTCTATTCTGCCATTAGGGATGATGGAGAACAGGTCTTAGCCTTCTGTGTGACACATCCTTTCAAATATTTGAAGAGCGCTATCATTTGCCCCTGAGTTTTCCTGACTGAGGAAAATAAAGTTTCCCAGTTTCAACACACTGCTAACTCATATTCAGTTTGTAATCAACTTCTGTTTCAAGATCTTGTATATATATTATTTGCCCCTGAGTTTTCCTGACTGAGGAAAATAAAGTTTCCCAGTTTCAACACACTGCTAACTCATATTCAGTTTGTAATCAACTTCTGTTTCAAGATCTTGTATATATATTATTGCCAAGCCAGGTATTACCCCATTCTATTCCTGTGCATTTGGTCTTTCTTTTTGTAAGTGGAAAGTGTTGGGATTTACTTTATTAAATTTTAATTGGTTATTTTCAGTCTTTTTCTGTAACCCATCAATATTGTTTTGCATTTTGCTTCTGAGTTCTAGGGCATTAACTGTCCCCCCCCAAGTTTGATAACATAGTTTTCATGAAATATGATAAGAGAATGAGAGCCAGTGAAAGGAATCGTCATTTATTATGAATAGTGAGTGCCTCCAATTCCTGCTGTGCTGCCTCATTGTGGTGGAAGGTGTTCCTGGGAGGGATGAGCAAAGAATGTTGGGAGTATATAATTCCAGCAGGGTCACCCAAAGTGTGAAGATAATCCCAGCTGCCCAGCTAAAGCAAGCAGGCACCTATACTGGGCAACAGCGATATAGGAAGATGCTGGAGGCAGATGACTGGCTCAGGTTGGCAAAGGAGTGAGAAAAGGCTGTGTACTTTCCCCTTATTTATTCAATCTATATGCTGAATATATATTAAGGGAAGCTGGATTGGAAGAAGATGAGCAACCAGACTTAGAAATGACAATGAATATATCAGTGGTGGATCGCTTCTGCCTTTTAGGGTCAACTATCATCAGTAAAGGAAAAAGCAATCAAGAAATACACCACAGACTAGCACTTGGTAGAGCAGTCATGAAGGCCTTGGAGAAGATATTCAGATGCCATGATGTGGCTCTATCTAAGATCAGAATAGTGCAAGTGGTGTACCCTGGGACACTCTATGGAAATGAAAGTTGGACTTCGAAGAAGCAGAACAGGAAGAGTCTTTATGCTTTGGGGCTTTTGTTTTGGTGAAGACTCCTGAGAATACTGTGGACAGCCAAGAAAACAAACAAATGGATTATTGAACATATCAGTCCAGAGTTCTCACTCAAGGCACAAATGACCAGGCTCAAATTATCTTACTTTGGACACATTATGCAGTGAACTAGTTTTCTGGAGAAGGCTCTAATGCTGGGAAAGGTGGAAGGAAAGAGAAGGATCTGGATTTTGTCTTGGGGTGGTTGAGATGTGATCTTTCAGTGGAAGACATTGTCATCAGTCCATTCCATGGGCAGATCACTCTCTGGTTGCCTTCTGGCTCTCTGGTGTCACACCCTCCCCCAACCAAGAGATAGGGACTGTTCAATAGCCTACCCCCCACCCCCAGGTGCTTAATGGACCCTGTAGAGGCCCAGAGAGAGCTTAGCATTTTCCCTGAGGATTTGGTGGGCTGTTCAGCTGAGGCCTTAGTTGCTGCCTGGATTGGGTGGGTGGTGGAGCCTTGGACTGCATCACCTCTCTGTGGCCTCTCCCAGTGTGTTGATCCTGGGATGCACCTTGGTTTAGCAAGGAGCTCCTGGAGATGTATCCATCCTTGTGTTCCTTGATGTCTCAGTGACTTTTGATCCTGTCAACTACAGTATCCTGAGCTGGCTCTGTGGGCTAAGGATAGGGGGCATTGTTTAGGGTGCTTCTCTTCTTTTCTCTGGTGCTGGTTTTAGTTGATGTTGGTTGGGGGGAAAGATCACTCCCTAGGTCCTTCCTCTGTGGGGTGCCATAGGATTCTACTCTCTTTCCCCTCTTATTCAACATCTGCATGAAACCCCTGGGTGTGGTCATCCACTGGTATGGGGCTTGGTATCATCAGCATACTGATGATACCCAATTATTTATTTTGACCCCAGGCTAGCCAAGTGAGGCTGTCAAGGTTCTGTCCCAGTGCCTGGAGGCAATGTGGCAGATTTCGGCAGTGCCGCTGGTTCTCAGGAAGGAGGGAGCACATTCCAAGGAGGTGGAGGAGATAAGAGGAGGCACAGTCTGGGAGGCATTGGTGGGAAAATGAAGAGGTTCAGGATAGCCCCACCCCTAGAATCCTCCAGGTTATTTCCCCTTAGGTTAGTTAGAATAGCTTTAGTTTGGCAAGATTCTGTCTATAAAGGTGACCAAATAAAGAATTGGTGTTTGAATGGACTGACTCTTCGTTGTTCTTGGGCTGAGCCTGACAGGCTGTATGGATTTGGATGGGGAGGAACCATCTATGTTTCAATCCTACCAAGACTGAGTGGCTGTGGGTGTTTGGGCTACTTAGAAATGGAGATATAGCACTGCCCCATTCAAGAATGGTACACAATCTGGAAGTCTTTCTAAACTCACAGCTCCTGCTCAATGAACAGGTGGCAGCTGTGGCCAGAACAGCTTTTGCACAGCTTTATCTGGTGTGCCAGTTGCACTGTTTCATAGATCAAGAGGCCCTTCAGACAATCACTGATTCCCTACTCACCTCACAGCTTGGTTATTGCAATGCACTCTACCTGGGGCTACCCTTGAAGACCACCTGGAAGCTTCAACCAGTCCAGAATGCAGTGAGGCGGATGCCTCAGTATGCCCATCTAGCACTTCTGCTGCATGCCAGTTTGCTTTTTCAGTGCAATTCAAGGTGCTGGCTGTTACCTATAAAGTCATTCGTGGCATAGGGACCGCCTATCTCCCCTAGTATCTGCCTGGCTGCTTCGATCTACCAGGGTTGGTGTGCTCCAGGTTCCTTCAATTAAACAGTGCTTTCTATCATGACCCTGGAAGTGTGCTTTCTCTATCAGTGCCTGACCTCTGGAATGAAGTGTCCTAGAGATCTGGGGGGCTCTCAGCTTAGTGGCATTTCAGAAGGCCTTGAAGACCTGGCTCTCCACCATGGCTAGGATGTTGCAGCCCCTTCTGAGGAGCGGTGTGTGCTTTGTTGCTGCCCAGTTTTGTCATATTTGCTTCCTGGGTTATATTTTATTGCAACATTGTTTTATTGTTTTATTGATTTCCTGTTTTCTTGTGTACTGCTCAGAGTCATTGGGATCTAAGAAGTGTACAAATTAAATAAATAAAGCAAAAATAAGATGATGACCAGCAGCCACATGAATGGACTCAGTTCCAGTGGTGATGGGTGCACCATTGGAAGACCTAGGGATCCAGGTTCAGGACAGATCATTCTAGAGAAAATTTACATGGTAACTAACATGATAGCACATAATCAGTGAATAGTGAGGGAACTGAAATGTAATAAGAAGGGGAAGAAAGTTCTATGATCATGGTTACATATGAAGCAGTCATTTAGCCAAGAGAACTGATAAGGGCGCGGTTCCTATATTTATTTTCAAGGAGTATGTATGTATGTGTGTGTGTGTGTATGTTTTCACATTAGGGGTGAACATGGAAAATATAGAAGAGATTGGAATAAAAAATAAAGACAAGGTTCTATCACCAGTTAATAAACATCATTAAGAAATGAGCAGTGATTGAAGAAGAATGATGTCGGGGAAAAGATGAGCATGTTAGACTTCAATTTGAGATGGTGACAGGTAGATAGTTTAGACTGTTGGACATGTTATAGAGTATGCAGTTATCTGCAACAGCTGTTAGACTTGTCTGATCAAATGTTTAAGTGAATGACAAGGAGAAGAATTTCTATTCACTAGATCTTGAAGAGCATGATTCAGTTAGTTTTGAGTACTTTGATTGGCACTAATTGAAGCTTAAGGTTAAGCCTTGCCTAGCTGCAAACATAATGCTCAGCTTAATGTTAAACTTTTTGAAACTTTTGGAAAAAGTTATCCTATTAAGCTGAAGTACATTACATCTGCCAGTTAGCAATTTGCCCTTTAGCAGTCTTTAAAAATGTGATACAGCAGCTGTGTTCCCTTCCCCCCACCCCAGGATTGCTTACATAGTTAGATATAGTTACTTACAAAGTTAGATATATGAATACACACACACACACACACACAGACTGTACGTGTGTGCGTGCGTGCGTGCGTGTGTGTATTTGTATGTGTATGAGAGAGAGAGAGAGAAGTGTGGAAAACAGCTGGAGATATAGATAGATAGATAGTTACACACACACACACACACACACTTAACAACTGTAGGACAACAGAAGAAAAGGTTTAATAAAATGTTGCCTTTTATTTATTGCCATGATGCAGTCTTCATGCCTATGGTTAAAGCAAGGGTCTTGTTTCCCTTAAAAGGTAACAAATTTGTGATGCACAAGCTGCATAGACTTCAGTATATTGGAAGGATCCACTAAGACTTAAGTCCCATGTTAAGCACACTTACTTAGAGTTGGTTATTATAATACCCTTCCCCTCTAAGCAGCTGTACAGCAAGGCTCTCACTTTGATTCCCATACTGACCTCTTGCCAAAACTCATCCCAACCCAGTTACTATTTTCCCATGAAATTTCCTTGACTGCAAAGAGCGCTTGAGGCAGGGGGTGGGGGACTAAAAAGCAGTGGAGGGTGGTTTTTAGTGAGAAATTATTGTTTAGGGAGAAAAGTATTGATTTTTTTTCAGGTGAGTTGTGTTCATGTTTCATTATATACATGTACATGTATGTACGTGTGTGTGTGTGTACCCACCCATGCTTAATGTAATATATATTATGTGACTTCAAGTTAATTTGCAGTGATGTTGTGGACTGCTTTGGAAGTGCTGCTTAGCTCAGTTATATACCTATTATACAACTGAAGATCTTGCTTCTTACAAGGTGTTCTAGAAGAGCATAGGATCTCTCCCTATGCTTGGGTTGCATAATTTAAGGAAAGTTCCCATGAGATGGGAGAATAATAATTTGATCAGGAACAAATGGGTTCTCTTGGCTGCTGAGGCTAAAATAGATAAAGAGCTAAGCTGCCATCTGTCTTCATAAAAAGGGGGTCTTTCAAAATACTGTAATCCGATGGAGTAGCTCTCTGTGAATGGCTCCTGCCTGGCTCAAACATTCATTCAAATTGGAGGGGTATAACTTTTTAGGTTGATGACTGCCTTAGGGCTTTGAACTGATGCCAAAACTAAATGGCATCAGGATAAGGACATGGGCATGACTAGAACAAGAACTAAATTTGAGTTAATGTAAATTGAGTTGTCATTACTCCAATAAGTATTATGATCACATGTCATATACTGTATGATATAATTTCTCCCTTCTATCACATTAAAAATTACTGTTTGATGGTAATCTTTGAAGATCCACTGGGACTTTTGTTAAGGCTTTGGGTGGGGAGGGGGCTGCAATCATGTGCTCCAAATTGAAATGATCCAAATGTTAGTGTGACCAAATTATGTGCATTGTTTTAATGGAATTGACTATTCCTTTGTAAGGAGTCATTCTGCTTTAGGAACATATGTGATAGTGTCTATCCATGAGTTATTGGAATGTTATCCCAGCTGCATGAGAGGAATCCATAGAAAATAACTCCTGTATAATTAGGTAATATTTTAAAAGCCACAGAGTAATTGCTGATTCTTCCTTTAGGCCCACAATTTTGATGCCTAGCAGGGACACAAGTTGTCCACACTGGTTTTAGAAATTGTGGTTTACAAAGCGATGGAAATTGTTTTTATTATTTTTAAAACAGGTTCATTAGAGGAAAGAGATAAGTGAACTTGTAATATGGGTTTCACAGGATTAATGCTTTAGTTTGATACCTCTACTTTCTGGACATAAGGAAATTCAGAGAAATGTTGTAGCTACTAACATTTTTGAAAATTTGATTGGAGGGCATTACTTTTTTGTGCAAATAAATCAAAATCTCTAGTCTTGTGTTGACACTCTTGCCTTTAGATTATCTTGTGTGAAAAGGCTGAATGTGGTGGGTCTCATTATCATCTTTTAACATCTATTTTAATATCTATTAACATCTGTCAATATGGTTGGATTAAGCTAGCTTTTTTCCTTTACATTTCAAAATGGTATCTTTTTAATATACTTCTATAATAGTCATCATCTTTTATATGATTCTTGGACATAGAAGTATGCATAAGTATACAAGGAATCTTTGCAAAACTTTGATCAATACTTGCCCCCCCCTCCCAAATTGGCTTGTATATCAAGATCATGTTTTATGAGTGAGAAGGTGCTCGAATGCTTGGATGTTGATTTCTCTCCTCCAGGCTGTGATCTTTAGATATTTAATGAAATCTTGTTTTAGAAAATTGCAGAACCACTGGCTAGGCATGCTTTATGGCAACAAACATTATACTGTAGCCAGTGAAAGGAAAATGTTCAAGGATAAGAACTTCTATACATACAGATAATCTCTACATTCTGAACATTTGTGTATTAATGAACAGACTTGTTCAAATGGGCATTTAACTGTTTGCTCCACATGTTGCTTAAGGATAAAGCTTCACTAAATTCCCTGGAGGGGTAATATAATTTTCAATTATTTCTTGGGGCTTTTGTGATAAGGAAAATTAGCCCAGAGCTGCAATAGGAGACTTCTAGTGTCAAACAAGAAGTCTGTCATTAAACTAGCATTTGAGCTAAGTCGTCTTTCTGTTTGAATCATAAAGCCACCTAGTTTTATTCTTTAAGGAGTATTCTAGTTAAAAATCTAGCAAGCTCCTAATATCATCTTTAATTTCTTACTCTTCTGCCCCTATCACAAAAAAGAATTCCTAGGTATACTTAAGAAATACAAAGATGGGTGGCTGCAGCCCAGTGATGGTTTACTAGGATGATAGATTGAATCTTCAGGAGGTAGAGTGATGGCAAGATGCAACCTTGAGAGTTTGCCTTCTAGAAGTGGGTATTCTCTCAGAGGCCATGTTTCCTGTGAGAGCCTTTTGGTGAATAGCATGCTAGGCCAAGGGCTCATGACTTGTTTTCAGAATTTCAGGTATATTCACCAGCTCCCAAAATTTATTTACTATGCTTTAGTAAATGTATTTAAATGTATACTGTAAATGCATAATTTATATATGAAGATTTGGTAATGACTATATATTATATATGTGCGAGAGCCAGTTTGGTGTAGTGGTTAAGGCACCAGGCTAGAAATGGGGAGACCGTGAGTTCTAGTCCTGCCTTAGGCACAAAGCCAACTGGGTGACCTTGGGCCAGTCACTTTCTCTCAGCCCTAGGAAGGAGGCAATGGAAAACCACTTCCGAAAAATCTTGCCAAGAAAACTGCAGGGACTTGTCCAGGCAGTCTCCAAGAATCAGACACAATTGAACAGATGAAAAAAGTATTATATATACAATACCTTGATCTAGACAGCATGCTATCATATTCATTATTACCCTCATGTTACCTATACAGACTTATCTGTCTTTCTCCCTTCTCTCTACAGCATGTGCATTCCGCTACAATGGGATCTCGTTTGTCTACCTCATCTACCTCTTACTCATTCCGCTCTTTTCTGAACCTACAAAAATAACAATGCAAGGTAAGCATAATGTTCCTGGCAGATGTATTTGAGGTACGATAGATGCAACCACTGTGTACAATAAAATTGCTTCTGCATCCTTTTTAAAGAAGTTGAATCTCTCTCTCAGAAAGATATCACAGTATGAAAGAAAATTGTATACATTTTAATAATACTTGCATTTATAACTATTTCCTTGTCTATCAATTTCTTGACGCTGGTAGCTTCATAGTTTATTGAAGTACAGTTTGTTGAGCTATGCTTCTTGGTGTGTGCATTGTATTCAGCAGACTATGACTATCAGGGTCCAAAGGCGTTTAAGGAAACTTAATTTTTTTAGGACATTGCTTTCTTACCATTTAGCTGTACCAGTCTGAGATGGATCATCTGCCAGCAGAATACCTACTAAGAGCTTAAAATCAGTCTACACAGCTCTTCTTGGAGAAGTCTTTGGAAACAGAGACACTACACACAGTCTATGTTTGTATATAGTTTGCCATAGAAGTGAATATGTATTTATGTGCTGGAAATAGTATGTGCTTCCTTCCTGTATCATTTTTTTTTACACTCAGAAGCAGGAACTTGGGAATTGATTTTGCAATACAGAGTAGGATGGGTTCACTTTATTTACAAGTTTTCACTTATTATGGAAATCTTTACCCTTTTTGTGAACACTTTATGTACCTTTGAAAGGACCTACGTGAATAAAAAATCCATATGGTTCTGGTATGCTTGGCAACATTCTCATAAGTGGGAAGCTACAAATGTAGAAAACTATGGAAGTAAAAAATAAATGTATAAAGCATCACCTCAGATATCCAATACTTCACAATCTGTCAGTCACTTTTTATCAGAAAACAGGGCAGAAAAATGTCTAAATGTGAGCTAATTTATGCTTAGGATAACAGATGACAAATTAGATTTAAAGATTAAAGAAGAATGTAGGTGCAGTTTTCTGAGTCATATTTTTTCATCATATTGATTTTATGTCTTTTTCCTAGTTCTTTCTGTGAAAAGAAGAATGATTTATGTGCTAAACGTAGCAGTTAACTATAATTTAAAAAGAGTCTAGTAATATACAAAACTTCCAGGTCAAGATATTTAATGCTATTTTTTAAAAAAGGTGTTCCAAGAAATTATAAGCAGCAACCATGTATAAGTCAGGCTTTCTCCATTCATTATCCAGAGAATGATAGGATTAAACATTGTTTCTATTGAATCAGGTAGTCCAGTGAATGTTAATGTTTTAGTATTTGCACCTTTATGCAGGTGTCTTGGATCTTTCCAGTTTTCTTTGTGCAGTGCATCTCTGAATAAGATGGTTGCATATTAATTGATTCATTGTACTTGGCTCCATAGTGTTCAGTCTGAGGTTGGTTAGAGAAGTTTATTATATTTTGACAATTCTTACTGCATATTTAGCGCTATATTCTTAGTCTCATAAGAACCAAGTCAGTATAAATTACCCTGCTTGGCTGTGACATTTGTCTGAGGGTGGAATGGCTGAAAGTGATGGGTAACATTCCTGTGCCTCCAAAGATAAACCAGGCCCACAACTGTGTAAGAATTCTTTTCCTGTTCAAATGACTGTTCTTCACTCTAGTTCTTGATGATTCTAGGGTCTGAGAGAGACAAATCAGCAAGTTTTTGACCTGAACCTATGCAGAGAAAGGGAGATATAAAACTCCTGACTATTGTCTTGCGCTCTCTGGGGTGGATCTTTTAGACTACTAATCTTAAATGTTAATAACCTTAATAACCTTAACACTAATAATGATCTCTCCATCTTGTATAGCAGAACATATAATCTTGTTAGTGTACTGCATCCCCGGTCCTAGCAGGAAGGTTTAATAACATGACCGTTCCAAGATCATTTATGCCTCTATTGGGTTGGAGCAAACATGACACGGCCACATGTGGTACTCTCTGTATCAGACCTGACATTCTTAATTAATAATACTTTGCTAACTAATAGTTTAAGCTGGCTAGTGGATTGGTCTCCAGAAATGTCTGGGAAGGTTGCCAAATTTTGTGGAACTGTAATTGCTTTAACAGGGCTCTGGGTTTAACATTGGGAATTTTTATGAGTTTATTTACTCATGTCTGGACATGGTTCACTGTTCATTTTATTAAGCATTTGGCTCTTGGTATATTCAGTTTTTATTTTGGTTTTATGGGAATGTGTTTTATTGGTTTGATCTTTGAGTGTAATCTGACTAACAAATATGCATAAACCAGAGCATGGCCAAGCTTAGGATCTCAGTGGATGGTGTGCTCTAGTTAACCCTTTTGTTTCAGGCCCATCTTTTGACTATCAGAATGGTACCTCATAGTAGGTCCATGTATGGTTCTCCTCCTGTTTCCAGTGAGATTAAAAATTGGAGATACTTAATAATGCTAATTTGAAGTTCCGAAAACTCATTGGTCAGTCACAGCTAAATGTTAAAGCAAAGTAACTATAAAATGAAGTTCTGAAAGAAGAGGGTATAGAGCAACCCAGCTTTTTCCTTCTATTATTTTGGACATTCCTAACTTCTTTTCCTTTTCTGTTTATTTTTGGACAATTCTATTCTTATGTTTTATTGGCTTAATAGTATAACTGGCCTCCAAATAATTTGCTTCATTTTATTCTTCTGTTAGGTACTTCTGATGCAGATTCTGGATCTTTCTCTTTCTTTCTCTTCCTTCCGGTTACACTTTGTTCTACTGGCAAAAGATGCTTCTGTTATTTTCCATTCTATCTGAATTTCTCATGTGTTTTGAATTTTTAGTGTGCATGTTTCTTTCTTTCCTAGTCATAGTAATAGTAATGGTAATAGTAAAGGTAATAGTAGAGCCAGTTTGATGTAGTGGTTAAGCATCAGGCTAGAGACTGAGAGGCCGGGGGTTCTAGTCCTGCCTTAGGCACGAAGCCAGCTGGGCGCCCTTGGGCCAGTCATTCTCTCTCAGCCCAAGGAAGGAGGCAGTGGCAAGCCACTTCCAAAATCTTGCCAAGAAAACTGCAGGGACTTGTCCAGGCAGTCTCTGATAATCAGACACTACTGAATGGATTAAAAAAAAAAGTAATAGTTGTAGTAGTAGTAGTAGTAGTAGTTAGTTTGCAATAATTAGTTCTTTTAAAAACAACAGACCTGGCTTAATTTTTAAGTTCTGTTAAACAAAAACATTTTACTGTTTCTGTTGTTATAATTGTTGTTTATTCATTTAGTCGCTTCCGACTCTTCGTGACTTCATGGACCAGCCCACGCCAGAGCTTCCTGTCGGTCGTCAACACCCCCAGCTCCCCCAGGGACAAGTCTGTCACCTCTAGAATATCATCCATCCATCTTGCCCTTGGTCGGCCCCTCTTCCTTTTGCCTTCCACTCTCCCTAGCATCAGCATCTTCTCCAGGGTGTCCTGTCTTCTCATTATGTGGCCAAAGTATTTCAGTTTTGCCTTTAATATCATTCCCTCAAGTGAGCAGTCTGGCTTTATTTCCTGGAGGATGGACTGGTTGGATCTTCTTGCAGTCCAAGGCACTCTCAGAATTTTCCTCCAACACCACAGTTCAAAAGCATCGATCTCCCTTCTCTCAGCCTTCCTTATGGTCCAGCTCTCGCAGCCATATGTTACTACGGGGAACACCATTGCTTTAACTATTCAGACCTTTGTTGTCAGTGTGATGTCTCTGCTCTTAACTATTTTATCGAGATTTGTCATTGCTCTTCTCCCAAGGATTAAGCGTCTTCTGATTTCCTGACTGCAGTCAGCATCTGCAGTAATCTTCGCACCTAGAAACACAAAGTCTTTCAATGCTTCTACATTTCCTCCCTCTATTTGCCAGTTATCAATCAAGCTGGTTGCCATAATCTTGGTTTTTTTGAGGTTTAGCTGCAAGCCAGCTTTTGCACTTTCTTCTTTCACCTTCACCATAAGGCTCCTCAGTTCCTCTTCACTTACAGCCATCAAAGTAGTATCATCTGCATATCTGAGATTGTTAATGTTTCTTCCGGCGATTTTAACTCCATCCTTGGATTCCTCAAGCCCAGCATGTTGCATGATGTGTTCTGCGTACAAGTTGAATAGGTAGGGTGAGAGTATACAGCCCTGCCGTACTCCTTTCCCAATCTTAAACCAGTCTGTTGTTCCGTGGTCTGTTCTTACTGTTGCTACTTGGTCGTTATACAGATTCTTCAGGAGGCAGACAAGATGACTTGGTATCCCCATACCACTAAGAACTTGCCACAATTTGTTATGGTCCACACAGTCAAAGGCTTTAGAATAGTCAATAAAACAGAAATAGATGTTTTTCTGAAACTCCCTGGCTTTTTCCATTATCCAGCGGATATTGGCAATTTGGTCCCTAGTTCCTCTGCCTTTTCTAAACCCAGCTTGTACATCTGGCAATTCTCGCTCCATGAATTGCTGAAGTCTATCTTGCAGGATCTTGAGCATTACCTTACTGGCATGTGAAATGAGTGCCACTGTTCGATAGTTTGAACATTCTTTCCTGTTTCCCTTTTTCGGTATGGGGATACAAGTTGATTTTTTCCAGTCTGATGGCCATTCTTGTGTTTTCCAAATTTGCTGGCATATAGCATGCATTGCCTTGACAGCATCATCTTGCAAGATTTTGAACAGTTCAGCTGGGATGCCATCGTCTCCTGCTGCCTTGTTATTAGCAATGCTTCTTAAGGCCTATTCAACCTCACTCTTCAGGATGTCTGGCTCTAGCTCGCTGACCACACCGTCAAAGCTATCCCCGATATTGTTATCCTTCCTATACAGGTCTTCTGTATATTCTTGCCACCTTTTCTTGATCTCTTCTTCTTCTGTTAGGTCCTTGCCATCTTTGTTTTTGATCATACCCATTTTGGCCTGGAATTTACCTCCGATGTTTCTAATTTTCTGGAAGAGGTCTCTTGTCCTTCCTATTCTATTGTCTTCTTCCACTTCCATGCATTGCTTGTTTAAAAATAATTCCTTATCTCTTCTGGCTAACCTCTGGAATTTTTCATTTAATTGGGCATATCTCCCCCTATCACTGTTGCCTTTTGCTTTCCTTCTTTCTTGGGCTACGTCTAGTGTCTCAGCAGACAGCCATTTTGCCTTCTTGGTTTTCTCTTTCTTTGGGATGTATTTTGTTGCCGCCTCCTGAACAATGTTGCGAACTTCTGTCCAGAGTTCTTCCGGGACCCTATCTACTAAGTCCAGTCCCTTAACTCGATTCTTCACCTCCACTGCATACTTCTTAGGAATATTAGTGAGCTCATATCTAGCTGATCTGTGGGTCTTCCCTAATCTCTTTAGTCTGATCCTAAATTGTGCAATAAGAAGTTCGTGATCTGAACTACAGTCAGCTCCAGATCTTGTTTTTACCGACTGTATAAATGTCCGCCACCTTTGGCTGGAAAGGATGTAGTCAATCTGATTTCGGTGTTGTCCATCTGGTGAAGTCCATGTATAAAGCTGTCTCTTAGGTTGTTGGAAGAGAGTGTTTGTTATGCAGAGTGAGTTGTCTTGGCAAAATTCTATCAGCCTATGTCCTGCCTCGTTTTGTTCTCCCAGGCCATGCTTACCTGTAATTCCAGGTGTCATTTGACTGCCCACCTTAGCATTCCAGTCTCCCGTGATGAAAATAACATCTCTTTTAGGCGTGTTGTCCAGTAGGTGCTGCAGATCCTCATAGAACTGCTGTACTTCAGCTTCTTCAGCATCTGTGGTTGGGGCGTATATTTGGATCACTGTGATGTTAGATGGCTTGCCCTGAATTCAAATTGAGATCATTCTATCATTTTTTGGATTGTATCCAAGCACTGCTTTAGCCACTTTACTATTAATTATGAAGGCTACTCCATTTCTTCTGTGGTCCTCTTGCACACAGTAGTAGATCTGGTGGTCATTTGATGTGAAGTGGCCCATTCCAGTCCATTTCAGTTCACTGACGCCCAAAATGTCTATCGTTAATCTTGACATCTCACCAATAACCAGATCCAATTTGCCCTGGCTCATAGATCTTACATTCCAGGTTCCAATGGTGTGTTGATCCTTAGAACATCGGATTCGCCGTTCACCACCAGCACTGTCAGCCGCTAGCCGTCCTTTCGGCTTTGAGCTAGCTTTGTCATCACATCTGGGGCTAGTTGAACTCACCCTCTGTTCCTCCCCAGTAGCATTTTGACCATCTTCTGACCTGGGGGTCTCATCTTCCGATGGTATACTGACATATCTCTGGTTGCACTGATCCATTGAGTTTTCACGGCAAGAATACTGGGGTGGGTTGCCATTACCTTCCCCAGGGATCGCATTTAGTCTGACCTCTCTGTCATGACCTTCCCGTCTTGGGTGGTCCTTCACGGTTTAGCTCATGGCATCATTGAGGTGCTCAAGCTCCAGCACCACGACAAGGTAACAATCCTTTGCTGAAGGTTGTTATAATACGAAGTTTTATAATGCAGCATTATTCATTTCAGCCTGATGAAAGGCAAAATATTACTTCATGTAAAAAACCATTCCATTTGTCCACAACAGTTTCTCAGGCTAGATTTCTGTGAATTTAGCCATTGGGAGCATCCACATGTCCCCCTAACTTCACCTTGAAGATATCCTGCTAACCATTCTTTAAGGACATTTTCTCAGGCTGCAGCCTTCATTGCATCCCCAGCCCATAGTTGAAGCCACCTAACTTCAGATGTACATGATGCTTATATTTATTTGTTTAATTTTTAAATCCCGCCTTTATTATTTTTATAAATAACTCAAGGCGGCGAACATACCTAATACTCCTTCCTCCTCCTATTTTCCCCACAAGAACAACCCTGTGAGGTGAGTTGGGCTGAGAGAGAGTGACTGGCCCAAGGTCACCCAGACGCCTTTCATGCCTAAGGCTGGACTAGGACTGTCAGTCTCCTGGTTTCTAGTCCATTGCCTTAACCACTAGGCCAAACTGGCACAGTGTGTGATACTCCTAACATGGTTGGGATCTGTTCAGCAACTTTTGGCCACCTTTGGCTGCTGCGGATATGCCCTTTCCCCTCTGGTTGCTGGTAACCTACCTCCATGGCCATTTGGCTGGGCAGAAAGAATGATCAGGTACCTTGTACATCTGCTGATGTAATGCCTCACTGGACCTTCACAAAGTGAGAAAGACAGGAAGTCAAGCAAGAGAGTCAAACAAATGAGTGAGGAATGCAAGCAAGCAGTATTTGGAGAGCAAGTGATAGAACAAGGATAAATGAAAGAGAGCACAAATAACAGATGGAATAAAGAGTGATAATCCAGGGATTATTTGCAGACTGGGTACGGACTTCCTAGAAATACGAGAGTAGAGCATTGCTGCTCTGCATTGTCCGTGTGGTGGGTGGGCACTTCCTGATAGAAGAAGAAAGGCCCAAAGCCCCAATCCACCCTGTGGATCAAGTTCTGACAGATGGCTAAACCCGTAGGTCTGGCCATGTGTTAAAACTCGCCACCTCCTTGAGCTTCACCTCTGATTGGGAGAGACTGGTGGATATTTTCCCACCAGCAGGAAATCCACCAATTGCTGCACTTTAATTTTCCCTGCAAAAACTGTCTGGGCAGCCTCACTTGTTGACCGCATCACTAACTTTGTGTTGCCTCCCCAACTGGTGGAAGGCACGTGAAACTGGCTGTCTGTATATGACCCTGCAGTGCTACGTGTTTTTCACTTCTGTCAAATATCCTTAAAATGCATCTTTGGGGAGGATGACCAGTGTCTGCAGAAAATATTCTGCTAAATAAGCTTGAATTGTTGAGGTAATTGATTTAAGGGCAGGTTTCCAAAAGCTTTTATAAGGTTTTGCCTTGAATCTAGAATCTACTTAACTCTCAAATAATCTATGGCAGTCCAAAAAACATTTAAACTATATTTTCATATTGTTGAAGCTCGTCTTTACCTTAAGATAATTGAGTGTGTTTGGAGATTCCAAGGCACCTAAATGTCTTGTGGCCAAACTTCTGAGAATGGTATTGCTGTAACTGATCATATTGACATTTAGCTTTTTTTGGCCGTACACAATCCCACGTCTAATCTACAAAAGAATAAAAATTAGCATTAGGGGATATTCATTGTGATAAGTCAAAAGATTTTCCACAAAGTTTACTTTGTAGCATTACACAGTTTTCTGGCGTAGTCACAGAATTGGGGGGGGGTTGTATTGTTTTGGTAAGGTTAGATATGCATGTGGAAAATCAAATTAAGTTGAGGTCAGATCACCCAGACTATTCTAGTTATTCTCATATTTTACATATTTAAGACCTTGTGTCATAGCTCTTTGACAAGTTGGGCTCAATTATACACCCCTTTTCTGTAGTCTCTCCAAATGGGTGGGTAGAACACTTCCACAGTTATTTCCCCAGGACAACATAACACAAATTATTTTATGTGGCACTGGAATTGTAGGCAGGTACCATTTAAAGTCTTAACGTAAGAGTTGTCAGAGTAAAACCTGACTGAAAGCTAATCCCTCAAATGTTCAAATGATTGGTAACACAGATTTGATTGAGCTTAAGTGGATTTACTTTATAACTTATTTTTTAAAGTTGGATACATCATCTAAACTTATTTCCATCTCCAACTCAAGATGGAAAAAAATCTGTGTAATAGCTGGATTTTATATTTAAAAGTAAGTGATTCCAAACCATGATTTGAAAATTAACCATTGTTTGTGTCTTCAAGATAGTAGTCCATGGGAAGTGTGATATGAATCAGTTCCTGGTGTGTCTAATTTAAACATATGATTAAATGTGGACCCTGTGGCATCATGATAAGACAGCCACCTTGTTTGGTTTGCTATTTATCGTAACTAAAAGCCCTAAAGGACTAAAATATTTATATATTATTTTGTGAAATAAAGGTGTTGCCTTAATATGGATGTTGGTATTTTTCATATGGCTTTGTAGTTTTAGTTTATTGATTTATTTGGTTTATGCCCACTGCAATTGAGAAGATTCTCAGTACATCTGTAAACAATAACAAGTCCATGGTATAATGAAAAATAAAAATGACAGTTCAAGCAATACTGCATATCACCCATGATTAGGATAGGTCATGCTGAATCATCTTTTATTTGTTTTCAACTGCCACAATGAAAACATACTTATTTTCTGAGTTTATGATTATCCTAGAATATGTCTCCTAGATATCTAAATTATCCCAGGAAAAATATGTATCAATATATATACAGTATATACAGTATATATAGTATATATCTATATATCTTGTCTGTGTCCGTGTGTGCCTGTGTGTCCAGGGTTTTAGACAAGATGCCATTGACTCTCTTCTTTGTAAGTCTTTGGGCTTTACCTTTATTTAGGTCCCATTCTACAGGTACCAGCACTGCACAACCTCCCCACTCATATGAGCATAATTGTTGTTTATTCTATCTTGGGAAAGATGTTGCAGGCTTTTTAGGCACTACCAAAAATTCACTAAAGAAGCTTATCACGTTTGTTCATCCCATTTGTCATTGTACTCTTTGGGTACACCCTGTTAGGGCAACAGACTCTGATACTGTAACCACCTTTCTGTGAACTGACGAAGCCCAGAGCAAGACTTCTCACTACCTTCATCTTGAGATTGTTGAGACTGAGGTAAGTTACCTTGTAACTTCCCTGCCTCTCACCAACATCTGTTATGGTCTCATCTGAATTCTGAGTCAGAGGCTGAAGAACAGACCAGACAGATAATCAGCTGGGAGAGTCAGCAGGCATTCAGGCAAATGATGCAGTTTCTAGAAACACTAAACAGGTAGGATATGATTTAGATAATGGAAGGGCCAGATTTTGGCAGGGTCTCTGCTTTCCAGCATGCCACAGGCTCAACTTTCCCTACTCCTATTTAACATATACATGAAACCACTGGATAGGATTATCTGTCAACACAAGGTTAAGTATTGGAAGAAAAGAAACCAGATTAACCCTGAGTTAACTGAAGTGGATTCTCTCAGGGTGGGGCAAATGGTGTGAGGCTGGCTCAGCATGTCATAACTCTTCCTAGATGTTTTAAATGGAATTGGGAGGAGCATTTAAAGCATCTAGGAAAAGTTGTGACAAGTCTAGAAGTTGCCTTGGCTATAAATCCAAAAAAGTGTCAAGATATTAAGAAATTATCTATCAAGAATATGTAATTGTGAACAGGAAGTAAAACCAACCAAACAAATGGTGACAGCACTATTAGATTTTAAACTAAGAAGTAAAATAATTTTAGATTTGGTAGGATATTATATTAGGGTTATCCCTTATTTTGCCACCCATACCCAGGTTCTTATAGACCTCACTTGAAAAAATGAACCAACCAAAGTCAAAACCAAAGTCAGTTGGACTCCTGTGTCTTGGAGGTGCACAAGCATCCTCCTGATCCCACTCTCTTTTAGGCTAACTAACTTTTTCTATAGGATTTTTAGGAGCTGTTGTATTAGGACCTTTTGAGGATGTTAACAATCCTTGGCTACATGCCCTAACTTAACCACAGTTCTGACAGTTGATACTGCCAGCATTTATCTTATTTCTTCCTTGTTGGGGAAGATTTCTTGTCTTTCCATTTTTGTAGTTTCTGCTTTCTGATCACCCATTAGTGTTGACTTTGACACTCCAGGTTCCTTTTCCAGCTTCTGCCTTTTTTCTGACCTCTTCAACCTTTTATGTAGTCAAGTACTCCTGTGTAAGGGGTATAGGTTTCAGCCCTATTTCTGGGTGATGCTCTTGGACCCATACTTTCATAAAACATGGCAATACATGGATAAATTGTTCTAAATTTTGCCAATATTTCTTCCTTATTATTTATTTCTGGTTTTAACCACTTTTTTCCTAAATCTGCCTACAATTATCTCATTTCTTTCTTTGGGTCATAGAGATGTTGCTTAAACTTTTATTGGCAAGAATATTTAGTTACATTATGCTGATACAACACAGTCTCCTTAACTCAGTTATAGCCAGACACCTCAAACAGGGAGCTCTGTATAAGCTTTTAGAGCCTTTCCATTTAAACATAGAACTAGATGAACCACCCTCTCTTCTTTGGGTCCCTTGCATGCATCTGTAACACATTTGAACATTACAAAAACGGATTTTCTACCATCCTCCTTTTAAGCTGGGGAATCCTTAATATTTAGGTCCTTCCCTTCCACTAAGCAATGTAGAAGGAAAGGGAAGGACTAGAGGGCGGCACCTAGCCAATTTGAACTGGCGTTTTCTCCTTTCTCATCTGCAACTTTATCTTATCCTGCTCCCCACACAACTGCAATTTCTCCTCCCAGCATAGACACCAAGGTGCCAAAGGCTCCTCTTATAGTAGAGCACAGGTGTAGTCCAGTTACTCATATGGCATTAAAGTCTGGGAGAGTGGGGGTGGAGGGAGAAAAAGAGAAGGAAGGGCTTGTGCTGGGTGCTTTAGTCATATTTTATCCGAATCAAATTATCCATTCAGTTGTATCCGACCCTTGGCAATTCCATAAGCCAGCTCTCTCCATGATTTCTGATCTTGTACAGCTTCTTTCAGTTGCTTTATATTTTGGCCTATGTCAGCTTTGATATTTTGGCCTATGTCAGCAAAGAACCAGCACGTTCTTTGGTGTCCTTGTCGTCTTTTGCCATTCACCGTTCCAAGCATAACGTCTTTCTCCATTGATGTTGATCTCATGGCATGACCAAAGTAACTAAGTTTTGTTATTTTTCCTTCTGGTGACATGTCCGGTTTTATGCGCTTCAACACTTCTCTGTTATTTTTGCAGTCCAAGGCAAGAGCCTCCTCCAACACCATAGTTCAAAAGAATCAATTTTCCTTCTGTCCAACTTTTTCATCGTCCAAGTTTCACAGCCATATGTTATAGTTATAGTTATATAGTTATAGTTATAGAGGACACAATAGTGCAGACTAGTCTACACTTAGTCATCAAGCTGACATCCTTGCTGACATATTTTATTAGGCCACTGTAAAAAAGGGGGAGAGGGATCCACCACAGTGTTAGCTATGTATTTTTATTAATGTGGTTGAACATATAAAGGGAAGATGCATTCCAATATATACAAATTATGCCAAGGGTGTGTATGTGTGTGTGCTGCTTTTTCCTTCAGAAAGGAATTGCAGCTATTTCCTATTATTTGGTTGGTGATATAGCCTCACAGAAGAAGATGCTACAGAGCTGGATTTATTGTGTAGACAATGTTGTAGCTAGCCAGGAACATGCCTGAGTGAGCTCTTAAAAATGGGTCAGTATACTACTGGCAAGCAGACTGAATGTAAGTGTGTCACTGATTGTTGCAATGCTGTCAGTATCATAAATCTCTTCATTGTTAGAGTGTCTTGCCTGATACTAGGCAGAAATTTCTCTGCTGTGGTAGACAGTTTGCTCTTAAGTAAATAAATATACAGTGTGTATTCACAACTTGTTTCTGTTGTTTGAACTGAACATAATCTTACTCCACATCATAAATGGTCAATGGAGAAAAAGGTTGACTGCCTCACTTTTATAATTCTCAAATGTTTCTTTCATTCTCTGGGCTCATTAAGACATAATATTGTGGTTAGAATTACCAATCTGTTACTTTGTCACAACTCTCTATTTGTTGCTTTGGGAAAAGAAGTAATGAAAGAATTGAGCTTTACTGCATTTGTTTTGAAGACTCTGTCTTTCTTGGTAACTACTTTTAAGCTGTCAATTACGGAGGAATACCATTCAAGGAACTTCAACCTTTGCACATGGTTTGATGTTCCTCAGCTTTTGGAAGAATGGATTGTTGAATTTTAAGGTAGCAGAAACTGAATAATAGATTAGTAACCAAATAGCCTTTTTTTAAAAATGAAGGCCATACCTGCAGTGCATGTTGGGCAGGGTTCACCTACCCACCATCTCTGATAATCTTGTTCTTAAAGTCCAAAGAAAGCAACACAAATGAGTGGTTTAATGGACTGCCATACAATGCTAACTGATAGCAGTTGCCTTGATGAGTCAAAACCTATGCAGGTATGTCTTGATGCAGACTATCTTCTTTTGTTTTTAGCTATAAAAGCTATCAAAATATTAAAATACAGTCTACTGTCTAAATACAGTTCAAAGTTGTACTATTAATATCAATGAGAGAAAATGCATCACAAAAGCAAGTACCTCACATGAATACATTTGGTTGAATAATATGGGTGATTTGTATCCATCATATCTGGAGGGCAGCAGGATACAGAAGGCTGCTTTAGAGATCATTTGTACAGTATATCATTGATAGTCTCCTTCTCCTTTTCAAGATGCCTTTAATATTGCCACTGTCATTCTCTAGTAACCAGAGATCACAATTATTTCTAGTTTCATAAAAGGAGAATGGTCCCTACCAGACAGAAGCTAGAATCTAAGGGAAAGAGCAGGTGCCACTTTCGTTTAGAACTACCCATCAACTGAACAATGCTCACTTAATAGATATTTGAAATTCAATATTATAATTTACAGTATATTGCAAACATTTAGTTTAAAGATGCATAACTTGCATTGCATTTGAGACAGCTGTAACATGGTTGGGTCTCAGATCTGAATCCTCCTGAACACTCTGAAAATAGAAGTCATTGTTATGCTGCAGAATTCTTTGAAGGCTGAATAATCTGTTTCCCCTGCTGTGATGGTTCAGCTTGGAAACTGTAGTTCACTATGGAATTCAAGGTTATGTTATTTTCTTCCAGCCTAGCATGATTTCCTTCCTTCACCTGTGAGAGGAAGTTGCATTAGATCACAGAGGCCATTGTTGGACCCTGAGACAGAGGCTTCCTGTGTGGTCTCTTGATTTTGAATATACCTTCTTAATGTCAGACATAAAGATGGGTCAAATCAACATGGGTACTCAAAATATGCAATTTGCTGAATTAAAGAAGTGCTTCTTTTTACAGGAACCAAGTACACTTACTTACTCTTTTCTAAATTTTGCAATGTAGTTCTTTATTTCATCATTACCTGTTTCCACATCAGTTTGTATTTTTTTCTTTAAAAAGGTAAAAAAAAAATCAGATGCATCTCATTCACATTTTTCTAAAACAGATATTAAAGTCCAGTTTGCCTAGTATAATTTATGTTATTTTCGTAAATATGTTATATGTTATTAATATATTATGTTGGGACATATTTTCCCCTAATACATGCACTTCTTCACACTTTTTTTTAAAGTGGTATGAAAGGTGGTATGAAAATTGATGGTCTGGAAGAGGTGTGTGTTAACTGTAAATAAAAACCAGTAGCTATATGTAGCAGTTGATTGGCTTGGGGTATATGGTACTGTTTATATATTTGTAATATAATTCTATTGTGGTATCAAACTTTCAGAATATTTGGTTACATCTCTTTATTACCTTGAAAATTGTTTTGCATTAAAATATGGATTCATCTGGTTTGTATTTTCTGAACTAATTCAGGAGTAGGAACTCAATTATTACTTTGCTTTCTTGCAAAAGAGGTTGGCAGTTTGGTGAAGAACATGGCCTTATTAGGATTCCATCAGTCTGTCTGTCTCCCCATTCCCTTGATATGTGCCTTTGAATCTCTTTAATCTTCCCAAAAAATACAGGAAGCAACCATAATTGATCACCACATTCCTGTCTGCAGTGAATTCCACCTATCAAAGTCTTACCATGGCTGCAGAAATGCTATCTTTTCTTAAATCTACCTTGACATTGAAGATAAGATAAGATACCCAAAAAAGTTTTTAAACTTTTTACTTTTTAAACTTTTTACTTACTGTTTGCCTCTTGTTCTGTCAGCTTTCCAGTTTCTCTGCTGAACTTCTTCTCTTTTCTCCCCACCAAACACAGAAACACGCCACTCAGACACTTGGCCTACTGCTAATTCACCCTGCCTTTTCACATCTCTTCCACCTTGATGACAGCCAGAGTTTCTTGGAGGAGGGGTGTCAAGTATGCCAACAATTCCCTAGCTCCATGGCTAAAAAACACAGTGTAAGAAATTGTTTTAGCTATGGGAAAGGTAGGGAAAAGAAACATTGGATTTGAGCTACAGTAGAATATATATGGAGATTGCACTCTCATGTTAACAGACAGCAGTCAATTGTTTATAGTGGCTTCCTCCTAGTATATAATAAAGATGCTTATCTAGCCTTGCTATATTGAGTGTCTGGGAAGTTTCTACTGGTCTTTAGAGCGATTTTTCTTGTTAATTGCTAAATTGCTTTCTGCTGTGCTTTCTAAATAAAATCCTAGATTCTGTGAAAGCTCTGATCTTATCTGTGCTCCTTCCTGAGCATGTTTCAACAACCTTTTGCTTTCTAGATTTTATTTTAAGGAAATGCTGCTTTGCACCTGAATATTATTGTAGAAGTGCTTTTCCTTTTGTTCTGGTGCTGGCTGTAATGCTCGGCTTGAGACCATCCTCTAGTAAAACTGATCCATAGCTATAACAGGAAATTTGAGCTAAGCCTCCCCACCCCCTTCCCCCAATCCTTTTATATACATTTGTTTGTAGATATGCATTTAGAGATCTGTCCCAAGGAAAAGGGGACAGTGCTTATAAAGTATTCAAGATCCAACCTGTTCAGTGCTTTAAATGGCAAGACCAATATCTTAAATTGAGCTCAGAAGCAAAACTGGAAACCAATCAAGTTGTCCTGTGAAAGGAAAGGTATGTCTTGCTGACATACGTCTATCACCTGAACCAGCGGATGTTTTCAATCCAGCTTCACATCCCACTTGCAGTCTATAGCAGTAATCTAGAGTTGGCAAAGCACTTACAACAATATCCACATCCATTCATGAGAGAAATTATCAAAGAATATAGAACTGATGCAATACATTCAAAACCATTTAACTAATCATAACTAATTAGGATCCATAATTGCTGGTTCCATAATTACTCAGATTGCAGTCCTGGCACTTAAGGATAAAGTGACTGCATAGAACAAGTATTTCTTGTTGATGGCCCTATCAAACATTGGCCTTCCTGTTATTTGGTCTTGCTTGGATTAAACTTTGTTTCTTTTAATCCACTCATTTGCTCTTCTGCTACTTTCTGTTCATCTTTATTGCTGCCTGTTCACTTCTGTTACATTAGACATGGAGAGGGATGTGTGGGAAGGAGAAAGATGCAATAGGGATTCTACATCCTTGTACCAGAAATACCAAAAATGATGCAAAGAGAGTAGAATTGGTACCAGCAGTAATGAAAAGGAGGAAATTAAACAGCCATCAGCAGTGTAACCCATGAAGGCTCAACGTCAGCTAGCCCAGCCTTCCTTAAATGTGAATAAGGTGAGAAAAGGAATAGACCACTGAAAAGTCTTACCAGGGTGCCAAAAAACCTAGCTAGCTGTGGACTCCAAATTAAAAGATTGAGCATAACACATCAAAGACCAAATTGTTTATTATTTTATGGAATATTTGTTTGAGTTTCTGTTTGTGTTTGGGATCCCGAGGTCCTTCTGCAGTTTTATGGCATAATATATGTGGTTCTTGTTAGTAGAATAAATGCCAAGAATTCAGTAGGCTTTGTGCATGAAAAAATCTTGGGGAGTGTAAGGTGCTGATTTATTTATTTTCATTTGAATAATGGTAAATTATGTGCATTGAACCAGATGTTGTCTATAAAATATTCAGCAAGTTTATCCAGAATGTTTTTAAGGAACTTGCATACTCTGATAATTAAGCCAGCAGATGACTTTGGGATATAGTATGTTTTTTTTTTTTTAAAAAGCTTGTTTATGATGCTAGTATTGCTTTTTACTGTCAATAAATTGAAAAGCAAAAATTAATTTCCCTCCCTCCTTCCCCTACACTCAAAGTAGAGAACAAGGACTGTTCCCTACAGTACCATTGTGTAGTTCTTCAGATGAAGTGTAAACAGACCACCTTTAAAACTATTACATTTGAGTCACAGTTTGCCAGATTGCATTAATGAATCAATATTTCATCTGTTTAACAAATTAGTACTTTGAAATTGTTATTATACCTATTGCAGACATTAAGAAACTAAATAAAATATCATGGAATCATACAATTATTTGTCCTGACTAATCAAGAACCACACCGAGACGAGGAAGAAGTCTCTAGTGTTTTATTACTGCTATTGTAGACAGAAAATCCTACCAAACTGAAGAAGCGTGAGAAAACCCAGACAGATAAACCCCAAAAGTCAAGGTGGGTTTCTTTGAATGACAGCTCATAGTCTCTAAACTACGCATGCATTTTCCCCCCTGGATAGGGGCCCCCTCCTGCTCACCATCAGTACTCATGACATCATTGGATGTAAGGGCTGTAAGGGATCTTGGAAATCATCTGGTCCAACCCTCTGCCCAGGGCAGGAATCTACTAGAGTATTCCCAACAGATGACATCCAGCC
The DNA here is from genome assembly GCF_035149785.1 of Candoia aspera. Classification (NCBI taxonomy): domain Eukaryota; kingdom Metazoa; phylum Chordata; class Lepidosauria; order Squamata; family Candoiidae; genus Candoia; species Candoia aspera. Next base: position 156,646,116 of record NC_086155.1, read on the forward strand.
TTTCTTTAAATACCTCCAGTGAAGGAGAGTTTGGTAATTCCTGAGGCAATCTATTTCATTATTGAACATCTCTTACCATTAGGAAATTTTTCCTGATATTCAGTCAAAACCTGTTTCTTTATAAATTGAACCTACTGTATATCTTCTGGAACATTATGTGAACAATTGTGTCCCAACTTCTACATGACATTCTTTCAGATACTGAAGACAGCTATCACTTCTCCCCACAGTTTTCTCTTCTGCAGGCTAAATTTACCTGAAACATCCAGCTGTGCTTCATACTTTTTTTTTTCTTAAAGACACTTATCATCTTGGCTGCTGTCCTGTAGATGTGCTTCAATTTGTCAATGTCCTTCCTAAAATGCAATGCACAGAACTAGATGTGATATTTTAGTTATGGTTTGACTATCACAAAATATGACTTTTTGATCTCTGTTGATTCATTTCTGCTTTTGTTTTACAACTGCATTACTCTATTGGCTCATGTTCAGTTTATGATGCACCAAGATCCCAGATCCTTTTCACATGTATTGCTGCCTAATATGGGCTCCCTGCCCATCTTGCACTCATACCTTTGATTTTTCTACCAAATGTAGGATTTTGCATTTTCCTAGTTGAAATTCATCTTGTTGGCTTCTGCTCATTGTTCCTGCTTGTCAAATAGTCAAAATCCTCCTGAATCTTGATATTGTCCTGTGAGGCATTTGTATTTCTCCTCATTTCTGTATGACCCACAAACTTGATAATATTTTCTAACTTCATGTCCAAGTTATTTATAAATATATTATAAACAGCACAGGGACCAGACTAGAACCCTGCCATACACCACTCAACACTTCCTTCTAGCTTAATGCAGAACCACTGATGTATGCTAATTGGGTTTGATTGCTCAACCAACTCTGTATCCATCTAATGATAGTGTAGTTCAGCACTAATTTTGCCATCTTTTCCTTCTACAATCTCTTGGGATTCTTTGTTGAATGTTTTGTTAAAGTCCAGGCATACTACCTTGACTGCATTCCAGTAGTGACTAATCTGGTTACTCTATTAAAAAGGACATCAGGTTGCTTTGGCCTAATTTAGACATGATAAACCCATGTTGGCTCCTGCTAAGCAATTCATTCTTTTCCAAATGTTCAGAAACCAACCTTTTTTATAATATGTTCAAGAGTTTTGTTGAGTATCAACATCAAGCTGACTGTTTTGTGGATACCTAGATCCTCTTTTTTAAGATGAGAATAATATTTGCCCTTTTCAATTTTCTAGCAATGTTCAGTTTACTGGCAATGAGCATACAATTAGACCATAATATATAGTAATTCTAAAATAAGAATACTATTACATATAAAATTCTATACGTATCTACTTTGAAATAAGTCCTATTGCAGGCATTGGGAATACTCATCGACTTAGGATTGCAGTGCAAGAGAATGTATTTTCTGTACATAGTTGTACAGAAAATTGTATTCAAATTACTTCCTAAGCATACTAGGTAACACTAGTAGTGCTTGTAGATTGCTTCTTAGTGTCCATACAGCCCAATTTTCATTACCAGTTTCCCTCTGCCATATATTTAGGCAACAAGACTAGTTATTTAAAAAGAATGTGACAGCTGTGTTTTTCCTATATCCCAACAGCCATTAACTTAGTAATTACGTATGCTTAACAGTGCATATATGATGCTAACAGCTGAGTTCATGGTTTAATGGCAGAAGAATTTTGGAAGCTGAAAGTCTTGATTTGATTTGATATGATTTGATTTCACTTGCCATCCAACCTATCATTAATTATGGGCAACATTTAAAGCTAAAAACAATTATCCAATACAATACAATAAAACATAATAAATATATATATAATGGTCATAACAGGGGAATAAACATATCCTATAAATGTGTGACACCAATTCCATAGTAGATACACATCCTGCCTTAGCCTTGGGAAATAAAACAGGGGCTCACTTGAAGGAAAACAGGGTTGGGGGTGTTTGGATAACTGGGATAATGCTGTTCCTGGGAACAGGTACCATGACAAGAAACAGGCAGAGGCTGCTTAGGAGCAATCTGATCCAAGCCCCCTGTTACTGTCAGCCTTACCATTACAGTTAAACACCAATGTTAGGAGAAGACTAAGGCCTGAGTTGAACTATCCAACAGATCTATGAGATGAATCCCAAGCTCCCTCTGAAGCCCATGTGGGTCCACTAGTGGCCTGAAAGCTAGCTGGACAGTCTGAAGAGGTGACATGGGTGATGTCTTGCAACATCATCTGCAGTCTGCTCCTTCAGAGGAAGCGTGACCCTGTCCAGAGACATCATGGTCTTATAGACTTCTTGGATTCTGAAACTCAAGAGGAGTATCTGTGTTGGTTTGTGGGCTGTCAGCCACCCGAGGCAGATCCCGTGATTAATGAGTGAGTGATTAATGATTCTGATAAGGGAAAATCAGACCCAAGTGCCAAGGCCTTAGGTAAGAGCTTGGCCAAGTGCCAAGGTCTAAGACAAGATGACAGTTAAGTTTAAAAGAGCTCAGCAGCAGATGTCAGCTGTTTTTAACTTTCAAAAGAAAGTATCAACTGGACTAATGAATCAATGTCAGAGGCTGTTGCTATATTACAGTGTCCTCTGGCCTCCTTGTGGGAAACAAGGCAAGATAAGCTGAGCACACTCTGCAGTAATACAGCCAATTCCCCCCCCCTTCTCTTAGTGAGAAAAGAGAGGAAAAGGGGGAAAGCTGATAGTTTAGCAATGGAGCAGGAGGTTATTGGTCAATAGCCCTGAGAAAGAGACTGGCAAAAGTGGCACTTTTGTAAATAGAAGTTCCTACTTGCTGTAAATAGTTGCATATAATAAGAGAACCATAAAAGCCTCCACTGTCTCTTGTTGTGTTGCAACTGTTTTCCATAATGGTAACAGCACATCCAGCTTCAAAAGAACCCATGGTCACACTATGGCAGTTAACATGAATCTATTTATTGAGATTCTCAGCTATAGTGTGCAGGCAAGTGATCTGTTATTAGATTTTTCATTGTCAGCAGACTCCTGTCTGAATCTCTACCATGCGTGTTATCTCTGTTCAGGCAACAATGTTGAACCGATTTATGCCTCAGTTAATAAAGCTGTTACCAAAGTGCTATTCACTCTTGCTTGCTCACAGGTGTAGAGTTGAATAGGACACATGGGAGAAGGAATCAGACCAATCTGTTTATTTATATTTGTCTTGCTGGAATTCTGTTTCAGTGTGGTTTGCCTCATCTAGCCACTAGACTCTGGTTGAAGATGTCCATGGCATTCCTGGTTTGGTTCAAGATGAAGATGTATAACATTCTGCACTGATAGATAATAGATATTAAATACTATGAGAAAATCAAACACCATGGCACCCCATATTCAAGGAGCCAGAAGCTTGACCTTCTGGGCCCCATTCTTGACTGGAACTGCATACTCAGGAAAGAATGGAAGTGGAGTAAAACAGTGCCCTTACCCCCAACCCTTGCAGGCAATCCAGGAGGATACCATGTTTAATAGTATTGAATACTGGCTGAGAGGTCAAATGAGGACTGTACCATCCAGGTTCTGATGAAGGTCATCCACTGGAGTGACGGGTGGTGTTTCAATCCTCATACCCAGGTGTGAATCCTGACCAAATGAAATCCAGATAATTTGCTTCATCTAACATCCTTTGCAGCTGGAGCCCCATCGCCTTCTCCAGAACCTTCTCCGGAAAGTTTGGAGACCAGACAGAAGTTGTCAAATACAGTTAGACTCAGAATTGCATTCCCACCTTTGTGGGAAGATGAACTCATTGCCAAGGATAAACAGACATTCCTCCTGTTGTCCAGATATCCAGGTTTTTGATTTGGCCTGACCTTTCCTGAAAAGCCCCATCTTTTCCTTTCCTGGAGAGCACAGCCCATAAAAAGAACTAAAAACTTCATTGCCTTAATTGGGAAAGAAGAGGAAGAGCCTAGAAGCCCATTTGATTGTTAAGAGACAGCAGTTGGCTACAAGACCTGAAGAAACTTTAAGGACTACCGCAGTTAATGAAGAGCACTTGGGTTATTTTTTTATATTTTTGTGTGTTGTCGTAATCTTAATTATTTGTATTCTGTAATCCACCTAAAGATACAGATGTAATTGAGGTGGCCTAAAAATCTATCTATGTGGTCTCTAAGAGTCGACAATGACTTGATGGCACATAATCAGTAAAAATCCATCAGGAGTCCTTCTGCATTTTCACATTGGGATTCTGACCTCCATGAGTTCATTTTAAAAACATACTTCTTTTTAAAAAAGGGAACAAGAGGAACAAGGTAATTCCTGTATAAAAATAAAAAAGCAACATATTTGCAACAGTTCTGTGGTGATTTTGGCCTGTTCAAGCAGAGGGTCAAGCAAAATTTTGGGCTGTTTTTTAATTAATCTTTTTGGGTGCAGTGTGATTAATTCCTAGGAAATTGCTGGATGTGACTCATATCATAAAATCCAATTAGTGGTTGGTTAACAGTTTGCCTCCCAACTCAAGCATCCAAGTTTCTTTTAATACCACATCAGTATATAAGTTATTGCTGGCAAAGGACTTGGGTTTATTTTGTAAAAGAATGCTCTATGTAGGCAGAAGTTTATTTTGGATGTGGCTAAAGCTAAGGCATTTTTGTTTCAGCAAGGTATTTATTGGTTTTTGTCACTTTTGGCTTCCTTTGATGGGTTAAATGCATATTTAAGTGTTGGGGGGAATGTGGACTTCGTAAAACTTCCTTGTTGTTAAAGCTTAATAAATTGTGCATTTTCTGCAAGCATTTATTGTTATAACTTGATTTTATTATATTGCCAAGGAAGTCTGGTTTTGTCAGGGTTATGTTATGCCTCTCCATTTGTTCTGGGGAATTGTATTTCTTACGACTATATGCATTCTCTCCTTCTCTCACATATACACTCTCTCTCGCCCTGCCTTTTTCCGGTGTGGGTAAACAAAATGCACAATAAAAGAATCTTGAGTAATATTCAGATACTAGCATACACATGTCTCCATGGAAAAATTGACATATAGGTTGCCCTTGTTTAGTAATTGCTAAATATTGCAAGAATCAGTACAATATTTTTTCCAAAAAGTATGTGCAAAGAAGAAAAGTATTTCAGGCATTGTGGTGTAAAGGGCACAGAGACTCCAAAATACTACTTTTGGTGAATTTTAATTATTAGCTTAGCATATAGCATTCCGTCCAGTTTGCAGACCAACTAAGTAAATTAAAAATTAGTTAACTTTCTGCACTAATTCATTGCATAAATCTGAGTAGATTCCTTTTAATTTGTTTAATCTATGGAATAGGGTTGTTGTTTTTAATAATTTCATCCTCGAGCTTTGGAATTCCCTCAGAATATTTTCATGATGTTTTTGAGATAAATGTATAATTGTGAGATGGAAAGGAATTTTTGTTATTTTTTGCTATTTTTGTTCATAAATTATACCTTTCCTTCACTCTGAAGTTTCCCTGGCTGCCCCATTTCAAAATCTAAAAAGCACACTAGGAGGAATTCCCTCATGATGTCTGACTTCTCTTGGGGTTGTAATTGAAATGTGGCAAACCAAGAAATCTGTTGACTGCTGGACTGATGATTATACAGCAAAATACAGAGCATTAATGCACTCTGCTTGGCCAAATGCAGAAATCCTGCATCGCACCATATGTTGTTTCTGCAGGCACGTATACACTAAGAAACAAGCAACAGATTGTTCTGGATACACGTTCAGCCCAGAAAGATGGGATCAGTATTGGAACCAAGCTCTCCATCCATCATGCAAGAACTGAATCCAGATTTTCTGTTGAGCTTTCTTTTTTTACCATAATTTAGAGGAAAACAGCTTTTTAAATTACTGCTAGACCAGTAGTTCTTGATACTGCTCTAGAGATTTACAAAGAGATCCCAACTGATCTTTTGCTCAACCCTGCTCTGTGCCACACTCTTGAACAATTTAACAGTGTTATCCAGTGTTGCTAGAAATTTACTGTTTTTAGTTTATGAATAAATCCCATTGATTCCTGTTCAAGCCTGTGACAAATGTTGTTTGCCTTTTTTTTTTTTTTGAGTGTGGAATTGGAAAATGGAAGCTTAGTTCCAGTAACTTAGTTTATTTTGATATTTGGATTGATACAAGCAAAGTAATATAAACACCAAAGGTAGTGATTATGACTCAATTTCTTGTAGGCTTCTGCTGGTAAATTTGCTACTTTGCTACTAAAAATATTATTTAACAGTTTTTTCCAGACATCCAAACTATAGTATGTTCTGGCCAAGTATCTCTTGAACAAGAAACATATCTAACATCTTTGCCTCAGGGTAAAGTTATGATTTTGGACCTCGTGCAGGGAGAACAGATATCATAGTACTGGTCTGCTTGAATACTGCCTCGGAATACAGTATCTATAATTTGTCAGAAAGGTTTAGAGGAGGAAGAAGCACATTTGTATGACCAAAGAACTTGAACAAACTCTCCAAAGGTGATGGCAAAAGTGGTGGCTGCATTTGTTGCATCCCACTACAACTTCTGGATGATGCGTATGCTCACAAATGGGAAAAAATTGTATGTGGATGCTCATCTCAAAATCAAACTAAGTAGTTCCTAGAGAAAATTATTATTTTTAAGCTTTGCTTTGATCTTAATGATTTATACGTGGCATTCACATTTATCAAATTAAGAGCCTCATTTCTGGTTTTAGAACTGCCCCTAGTGTCAGTCCTAATAACAAGGCATAAGACAAAAGAAATGTTCTTCTGATGATATTCTTTCCCCCAATATACTTCGATAGTTTTATAAAGGAAATACAGAACATTTAATTTTTTAAACTATTCCTAAAATGGCATTCATAGGGGAACAAATCATGATTTCTTAATGTACTAGCAGTCTGAAAGTCCAGAAATGTATTTTTTTGCCAGCAAGGATCCTTGCATCAGAATCTACATATAGGCACAAGATATAGATGGAATAGGCAGTTGTGAAATGAATCCAACTTCCTCAATCTTACGAAAATGTACAGAAGGTTGCTCAGAATGATGGACTATAATTTTAAAATCCCACAGTTTTCTTGGGATAGAGTAATAAATGTTTTTCATGAGAGCAGTTAGTATAGTTTTATATAAACAATCTCATAAAACAGTTTAATTCTGGAACAATGGCCAGTAAGTATTAATATCAAACTAATCAATATAAAATGCTTACATAAAAAGCAAATTGTTCCATTTGTAGCTCATTCCTAAATATACCTTCTAAGAACTAAGTCCAACTGACTTCTGTGGGACCTACTTGAAGTTAAATGTTTGATGAAACACCAGCTTGGTTGTTATAACAAGGAAAAATAGCCCAATGACAAGACAGAATTAAGAAAAAGTCATTTTATGGAATAACAAATAAAAATTCTAATCCGAAAAGACATCAGCAGCTGTTTTAGCTGTACATTAAACTGGATGGTGGTAATATTTTCTTCCACTTATGATTTGTATTTGAGGTACTAATAAAAGAAATCTTTACATCAGTAAGAATATTGTCCAAGCAAATGTAATGACATACTGCTTTAGGCTTCTGAAATGAAACTGCTGTATCAAAAGTGCCCTTTTCCACAGAGCTGTGGGATGCTGCAGTTTATATTATCTGTCCCTCACATCCTGCTAAATGGAAGATGAGTGTTGTTTCAAAGGTGAATTTGTGCTCATTACTCATGTTGTACAAAGGCTGAGGCAAGCTTACCTCTTTTAAGGGGATTTTCTAGTTGCTTCTTTAAAAGTTTGCTGAGTATTAGTGGGATTAGGCAAATGGATGCAACAGCATTGTGTTATGCTTACCCTGCTGTCTAGGATGATCGATGAGTATGCTAACTTACTTTCTGCAGCTCTCTCATTGCATTAGATATTAGAAAAAGAAAGGAAAAGCTTTCCTTGGAAGTATAATTATTTGTAAAATTACATGCATATCTACTTCTTGCAGATATTGTAAAGAATACAGGTAGTCCTCGGTTAACATTGGTAATTGGGACCAGAATTTCCATCACTAAGTGGTGTGGTCGTAAAGCCTGATGGCACATGACCACATCACTTAGCAACAGAAATCCCAGCACTCCCTGTTGCGATTGTTAACCAAATCCCACTGGTCATTAGGCAAAGACCCACTCCAATCCAAGCCATCCCTGGCTTGGTCTCTCAGCCTCGAGCCTCAGTAAGGTAAGGGACTGCCTCCTCTTGAACTCCCCCTACCCACCTATCTCCCCCCACATCTCTGCCCTTTTGGCTACCCTGCACAGCAGCACCCCTTGGTGGCGGTAGCGACACTGGAGCTGGGCCTAAAGTAGAGGCCCAGGGCTTTCTGCAGTCTCAGCCAGCTGCCTTTACTTTAGCCCCAGCATTGCTGGCACTGCCACCACTACCAAGAAATGCTGCCTCAAGCCCCACACCACGGCCAGCTACCCCGGCACCCCAGCACAAAGCCCCAGCCACCCCCACCACCCTGCACTCCGTCGGCCCTGCCTCCCCCAGCTGACCTTCACTGTCTTCTTGCTCCCGCTGCTGAAGAGATGCACCCAGCCTGGCCCTATGCAAGGCAGTTGCTGGCCGTGCCAAGCCTTCTTCCCGAGGCCACACAGTCCATTCTCTAAATCACGCAAGCCCTTCTTGTGATGCTTCAGAAGGCTTCTGAGGCCTTCCAGAACCTTGTGAGTTTTTGGAAGGCCTCATCTTTCTCCAAATGGCACATGCTATTCTCCAAATCGTTAATGCTGGGAATGGAGTTGCATTATCCATGGCATTTGAGACAGCAAGCTAATTTAGTGAAGTACTGGAGAACTGCCTGACTGGAAAATACTGCTTTGTATGTGCTTTCTGAGTCGTAAAATCTAAACCAGCCTTTCTCAACTTTTTGGCCCTGGAGGAACCCTTGAAATATTTTTCAGGCCTTGGGGAACCCCTGCACATTCAGGCTCAAATATAGGCCAGAAGTTCCAAAATTATTATATTTTTTTCATGTGTAGGCCTGTATATATGCATTAACAGTGTTCTTAAACTAAAGAATGAAACTTACCTCTTTAATGTTAAGTTGCCTGAATTTGAAATCATTTTTTAAATAAATTGTGATCTCCCAGGGAACCCCTAGTGACCTCTTGCAGAACCCTAGGGTTCCACATAACTCTGGTTGAGAAACCCTGATCTAAACTGTAGCAGAACTGTGACTTCCAAGTAATAGATAAATATGTAGACATATAGTTGGCAAGTGATTATTTTACAACTTTGCAAAATAATTGAAATTTGGAAATTCTGTAACATGTAATAACATCTGTTTCATGGAGTGCATGTATCATCTTCATTTAGAATTAAATAACTTGGACATTTTCTTTCGTAGACCATTAATTTTATCTGTATTCTAGAGCATAATTAGCTTCTTGGAGTTTGCTCCATATAACTGAACTATCCGGCTAGCCAAACTTACAGTATCTGGGATTCCTAAAATCAACACATTGAATGGAGCTATGTAGGCAAGCCATTGTTACCTGGTGGTAGGAAAAAACTATTGATTGAGATTGGAAGACTCTCATCTGGTTTTTATCTGTGATTACTTCCTAAAACTTCCCGTCTTCAGTAGCATGTTATTTTGCATCTTGAAATATGATCCTCAGTTAACCACATTTTATCTATATCAAGGAAAACAGTTTGAAGCCTAGTTTTGAATAATTGCTCATAGTCTTTACAGTTGCCCATGGTCTTTACAATTTACATACTATCTGGGCCTGATGCATCTGGACTAGCTGCCTATCCCTACTTGACATGTTAACCTGCTTTTAAGTATGATCAGAAGTTGTAACTAGCAGAGAATACTTTCTCTGGCAATGCATTGAACTTACAGTTCTCTCTTCTGTTCAACTGCAGTTCTCTTTTCTATTCAACTGTAGCAGACTGCTATGTTTCAGGGCTACTTGAAGGTACTGATATTCAAGTTTAAATCTTTGCATCTTCTGGATCCAGTATATTAAGTGTACAGTTATTGCAATGTGTTTTTGAAGAATCATTTGCAGGAAATGTGACATGGTATTGGCAGCCCAAGAACTGTATGTAAGCCAACAAAGTAGAATGAGTTTGAATAATGATCAATAATAAACCATACAAATGATATGTTGTTACAATAACTTGACAGGTAAGAAGAATGCTACTCAGCCCTTTAACATATGAACTTGCCTATTGTTTCTAATAGCAGTAACAAAGGAAAACCAAGGTAATTTTTGTTTGCTTAATGGACTATATTTAGGAAATAAGGAAATGGTGGAATACATTTTCAAGGATTGCTCACAGGAGACAACACTGGACTGTAGTGGCCCATGGTGAATGAAATAGATAGCCCAGGAGTGGAGAGGAATAAATAAAATCAAAGTACTTATTTGATTCAATGTAATGAAATCTAAAAGATAAGACTTAGTGACTGGGCGTAAGGGTTTGGTCACATATTCACAGATCGGTTCCTTTGTCTCCAAATATTCATAATCTTTGTTTTTCTTAAGCAAACAAAGGCCACTGTGAAAAAATAATAGCAGATAATCTGTCCTGAGTCTTGAGATCAAAACAAATTTGTGTGGATTCAGACTGGAATAAAAAAATGTGTCAATAAGTCTACTTGTGAATGCAAAGCACCTCAGTGATATTGGTTGGCTCCTTGACTGAATTTAAGTTAGCTAGCTAAACATTATAGAACCTTCTGCAGAATTTTTAGATAAGGATGCTTCAGGAATGGACCAAGTTACCCAAAAAGAATTTAGACTGACCAGTGTAAAGATAACATTGTATGATTATAGTCTTGGCAATTAGAATTATATTTGCATTGATCCAGAATTTCGATGGTATCAACTCCTTTTAACCTGGAGGGAACATACTGATTATTTCTACACTGGTTTCTACCACAAGATGATCTCTGTCTTGCTTCTATTTGAGAATTTGCCCTTCATAGCAGTCTTAAAGTCTCTTGCTTTTGTAACTTTTTGTGGAACAAAATAGTCAGCATGGATTCTTCTCTTTAACTCTCTTGAAACTTAGATTTTCAGGAGAGGCACTGCACCATCTCCTTGTCTTCACAGAACTGAAATCTGGAAATTGAAGATAGGAATGTATAGAAATAGCTTACCAGTCAGACATTGTTGATAAACTGTGGGAAATGGCAAATATAGTTTTTAAAGTCCCTTAAATACTTTACTATTTGCCAAAAATTAAAACAAGATTTGCCTACTGCCAGATCTAATCAAATAATAATGTTAAGGAATTGTTTGGGGCTGGTTTGACACAGAGAGAAATGAAGGGAGCTAAGGGAAGTTTTGGTATGTGAATGGTTGTCTAACTTTGGATATAGTTCAAGTGTTTATACTTGGTTTAGTCATAATAGTATCAGCTAACATATTTTGGGTTGCAAATATCCAGACAGCTAATAGGTAGCACAAAGAGATACAGAATATTCTAACTCTTTTCTTACATATAGTGGTCATATGGATTTCTTCAGCCCAGATAATGATAGCCCTGAAATATAGCAAACTAAATCTGTTTTCATACTAGTTTTGGATTATTATAGCATGCAGACAGTGTAAAAGGTCTATGAACAGTTTTATGAGATAAACAGAAGCTGAGTGGTTTGGGGGTAGGAAAAAGCACTGAAAAGGAGTATGTATATAGAAAATATCTTGCTGGCTTAACATATGTGTTGATAATTTTTCTTGTCAATGCTTCTCATAGTCCAATGTAATAAATTGTATGGAATATTTTATTTTGTAATTAGTATAATAATTCCTTCACATGAAAGATTAATTTGAAAATAGGAAATTTGATTTGATGCAATGGCTTTAAAACTTGCCTTTTTTTTTCTGGTTGAGGTAAATCACCTGGACTTTAAATTAATCCACTGTGAATAGTTTAAATGTAGGTCCAAAATAAGAATGAGCATAATAGATATGTAATTGAATACGTAAGGAATTATTGGAACAGGTATTGCAGGCATGATAGAAATAATGGTAGTATAATTCTTCCCACTGGAAAAAAAACCTAATTCAGGGAACCTATGGAATAGCAGCTTGGCTTCTCAAATTGATCTGACATTCTTGCTTCTTCCAAAATAATTTTGGCAGAGTACAATCCAATCCAATCCAATCCAATCTTTATATATATTTTTGGCTCCTTCAGTAGATGTCTAAACTATTCCTGAGCAACTTCGCATTCTCACCTTGCTCAGAAAGCAGGAGGAGTAACCAGCAGAGGGAAGCAAGGAAACCCCATGATTTTTGAACCAATATAAAAATTCTAAACTTTGTTGGTATCTGCTTATTGGTCTGCACAAAACAGAGCAAATTCATCTCAGGGTGATAACAATCCTACAGACAGAATTTGCTTTTTAATCTGCTGCATAAATGGCTGGGTTGTAGCCAGCAACATTTATGTGGAAGGCCCTCTATGTTTGATATGACAGCGATATATCTGGAGGATGAGCCATATCACCACTCCTCTTAGTTTTCACCATTTCATTTCCTGACCTTGGCATAATTTTAACAATTGCTCAAATATTTGGTGAATCAAAGATAATATCACATTAAAAAAAAACCCTGTATGTCTTTATCAGTTAAAGCTGAGAGAGACCAATAGAAAATAAGCATGCAGGCTGCCAAATTTCAAGCCTGGCTCCTGTAGAATGATAATACAGTTTTTGTGGGTAAGAGTGAGAAGTAGAATCTTGGTCTCCCTGCTCCTAGTCTGGCACCTTAGCCCCTGGACCATAGTGATGAAATCTGCAGTGCCCTATGTCTGGTTGTGCTCTTGTTGGGGGGATAACTGCATGGACTACAGGTGTGACCTTGTAGTTTCTTTCAGTTTTACCAGATAATATAGCTAGACTACGTGGAAGGCCTCTTGGTGCATCCATGTGGCAAAATACAAGGAAATAACTTAAGTATTTCTTATTTTCTGCAGAGATTACATAGTAAATATAAGATTTGTAGCAAACAGAAATTATAATGTTCAGGAATATATCTAAGATTGATTGATTATTTATTTATTTATTTATTTTTACCCCGCCTTTATTATTTTTATACATAACTCAAGGCAGTGAACATATCTAATACTCCTTCCTCCTCCTATTTTCCCCACAACAGCGACCCTGTGAAGTGAGGTGGGCTGAGAGAGAGTGACTCGCCCAAGGTCACCGAGCCAGCTTTCATGCTAAGGTGGGACTAGAACTCTCAGTCTCCTGGTTTCATGCAGATATAAGAGCTGGATGGCCAATTCACTCTTCATCCAATGACTGGTAACCTTGGCTAGAGTTTGGGCCACACTAGAAAGTGGAAGAAAAAGCTAAAGTGCATGCATGATAAGGCAGACATGTGTCAAGAAAGTAGATGATAAAAGCCCCTCAGCCAATCCGGTAGGACATGGACTTTATTTCCTTGAAGTCCCAGTTGCTTCAAAGATCCTTGGCTCCCTGGCACTTATTGGCTCCAATTCCTCTTTGCTCTTTGTTCTCTGATCCAGTAGAGCTTCTCAGTACTTGTAATTGGATGTCTTTGGGCAGCCTTCCAACTTCAGGTCATCATGATTGGCAGAGTAAATGCTGCATCTTCTTGACATTTGACATATAGTTTAAAGGAAAGATTTGTGAGTCTTGCTGTTTGCTCAAAATCTCTGTGTATGACTGGCTTATTGCTCCATCCTCCTTCTACCTTGTTATCCCAGGAACTGGGATGGGAGTGAGAGAAAAGATCACATCACTAAATTTATCCTGGGAGACGAAAAATTTTACATCGGTTTCTTGGGGAAACACAAGCAGTATAGCTCATTTTATTTGGTTTGTGTGCTGTTGCGCTATACTTTAAATTTCTCCATAATTATCAATGTCAGGGGATTGTATAAAGGTTGTATTAAAACAAAAACAATAAGATGGACTGTCTTTTTTTTTTCAAGGAATGGAGGAGTGAGGGAAAAATATTTTCCCTTCAAAAAATATTGTTTGAATGATTTCAGTTCAGCTTCAGTGCATGTAGTAAGAGACTTATTCCTGGGTAAATGTATATAGGATATAGACACAATAATGCAAATAAAATATTATTTATTTATTTATTTATTTAAATTTATTAGCCACCCAAATATTTTATTTTTTTCAAGACATTGTGTCTTAAACTGCATTCCATAGGTAATCTAACAGGCAGTGCAGAATTACTTCAGTAAATGTTTGGTGATTCAAAATTTTGACCACAAATACATGTGTGTTATTGAACCAAGAAATGAAAATTCAATCTCAAGTTGAAGGCATCACCAAAGATGGTGATACTGCCAGTTATTCCATGTGGTTGGCTGGGGAAGGAAAGGTTCGATGAAGCATTTTTTACACTTCTGAGAAAAATGGTAGAACTGGTAATCTTCTAGCAAGCGAGCTGCTATAAATATCAGCAATTTTCTAACCCACAAGAAGACTGCTGTGATTATAAAGGCCATATTGTAGAAAGAAATTAATTGGATATGACTTGTTCTCCTGGAATGCTGAAATAACAGAAGGACCTTCCTTGCACACATAGACATACAACTTGTTTCACTGTGTAGCATGTAGTGCATAACTGAGTCTTAAAGTATGACATTGGTATACTTAATGCATTTATTTCTGACAAAGTTTATACTGAAAACTAAAACTATTATCAAATCAAAACTGAAACTTCCTAGCATTAAGATGATATAACAAGTGGTTGCTATGCAAATTCTGAAGACATTTTTATTTGCCCCATGAAATTGAGGCATGAATGTTTGAGAATGATTTCCAAAGATGTTATGGGTCCAGGGATATTACCAGCATAGTTTGTGATTATATAGTACTTTGGCCAGTTTATGTCTCTGTCCAAGGGTCTGGAGGCCATAGAACTGCACTTGCTTACACATAGGGCAAATGCTTCAAATAATACTTGCCTTGGTTTTACTTGAATAAATCGAAAAGACAGTGCATGTTTCTGGACTGCCACGTGCTGTGATTGCCATATGTAGGGCCTGAATACATATATAATTATTTATTGTTGTGGAAATACTGTACATCAGCATGTTTTACATTTTGTGTTCTAACAGATCCTTTCCGTCATGATAATAGATTCCTGTCCCATGGCCTTTACAACTATTTTGGCCTAAATTTTAAATTGTATGCTGCCTTGATCTTGTACTTTTTTGGTGGCATATATGTATAAATGCTGAAAAAATGTGGTATGTCATTCTGTTGACTGTCTGTTGACGGTACAATTACATCTTTAATCCATTAGAATCTCATATCCCCTGGGGACAGGATATGCTACTCCCATTTTTGGAATGGGAGGCTTCTTGTGCTTCTGAAGAGCAAACTGTCTTCAGGGAATTAATTCTTGGATAATTGTAGTCCAATCAGTCCGTAGAATAGCTAAAGCTGTGGCAGTGCCTGAATTTTCCGAAGTGCCCAAGAAATACTTTATATTATCAGTGGGTGCTTCTTTGCCAATTTATTTATATCTGCAGAAGCAAGCACATAGAATGCTGTTTTGAAACTGAAAATATAATGCAAGTTTTGTTTATTCCTCCATACACTACCTCCTTGTTAGCTTTTAATGTAACATTCAATTGAATATGGTCATCATTTTATCTATGAAAGAGAATTATTCAGATTGCAGTTGAGTATAATTATATTGCTATGTGCTATGGCTGCCTTCAGAGATCATATTTAATAATCCATATGCATTAAATATGATCTCTTAATATGATTTTACAAATCTGTGTCAGGTACAGTATAGCAAACAATTGGGAACAGAAATAATTGAGTTCCTTGGGAATGGGACTTGTTCCTTGGGAATGGGACTCGTTCTTAAACTGGCGACTTCCTATATAGCAAATAATTATAGCTACGCACTCACTACAGATTAAAAGTCTGTCAAATCCTTTTTTTATTAATACAACATTTTCTGTTTTAACACACAAGAGGCATTTACAACAAAGCCTTTGTAAAGCTGCTTCATTCCCTACTAGTCTCTGCAGTTGCCAATTTATGTGTGCAGCTATGGCCTTTGCAGTATGCTCTGAACTGTGAAGAGCCCAAATAATTATTCTGGATTTGCTCTTTGATGGAATTTTTTAGGTGGGAAAAAAGAGCTTTTGCATTTTTAAAATGTATTTTGCACTTTTGCATAGCATAGCCTGCTGAAAGCACCCTCTTACTTGGTTTGGTTCCAGTATAATCGGTGTTCAGTGATTTACGTTTGGTATTCATGGGAAGATGCAGAAGATATTTCATGGGGGGACACTTATTTGAGATCCCCATCCACCTGTTCCATCTGCAAATCCTGTTCGCTTTTCCATGCCCACAGCTTCTGCCTTTCCCCAAAGGGATCACCCATACCCTTTAATTTCTTCATGGCTTTTCTCAAAGACTTTGAGAAAGGTCAGAGTATTCTTAGCTAGCAACATCATTATCTACTTCATGCTTTGGTGTTCAGCCACATATTTCTTTCCTCAAAAACAGTGGCCACTGCTTCTCTTAGTACCTGCAATGCTCAAGTAATTGGTGTAGCCAGTCTGGTATAGTCAAGGAGGATGACCTATTGATTGACTGATATAGCTGCCGTACTCAGCACATGACTCTGGGCAGTGGTATAAATTCAAGGCATCACTTGCTCATCCTCAGACTTCTGGAAGGAAAGACGAGCAGCTGCATCTTGTAACTCAGCCTCTGAAAACTGTTTTTCCCCCCCTTCTCCAAAACTCAGGGAACTATATTGAGGGTTTGTTTCTCTGTAATCCACCCCTCTATGTGTTTTACAGCTCATTTCTCTAGTATGTATGTATGTAAGGATTCTGATTGTTCATGAATGGTTAAGTTTTATTTCACCTCTGCAAGCAACTTAAAACATTTGTGATCACTTTGTTACTTCCCTAACCAAAAGACGACAGGAAAGTGGTCTTTTGGTACGAGATGCAGCTGCTCTTCTTTCCTTCCAGAAGTCTGAGGATAAACAAGTGATGCCTTGGATTTATACCACTGCCCAGAGTCATGTCCTGAGTACGGCAGCTATATCAGTCAATCACATCTAGAATTTTTGATAAGGATTTTCAGTTGGAAGAAGCTAGGTTTTCTATGCTACTTTGTCAGCTGTGAAGAGAGTCCTCTCTTTTCCCCAAATAATTCACAATTTTAGCTGCCTTTGGTAAAGTTACAGTTCTCCCTTCTGTCTACCTAATTAAGGATCCTGTTTATTTCATTTGTCCCCTCAAACCTATTTCCCACCCCTGTTATGTCCACTCTTAGAGGTGGGCTGATCCGTGGCAGTTTTTTGTGTGTTCATTCATAAATTCATTCATTCACAAGATTTTAAAAATACAGACACAAAATTATGTTCAAACTGATTTATGTTGACCTAAGTTAGAGATGCTGGGCCATTTTAAACAGAGAGGCTCCCATTTCTATGGGTAAATTGCAGCTTGATCATATCCAAGTTGACTTGGAAACAAATCAAATAGTGGATTTCCAGTTCTGTTTGTGTAGGACTGCAGCCTGTAAAAATCCGTTACTCTTTTGCTTACTGCTTTGACTGAAGGGAATGACTCTTTCCTTTGACCTTTCATTTCCTATTCATAATGCTAATATTTAAATGAAAAGCAGTGGTGCTAACTTGTCATTATATCCATTTATGTAGACTGTATACTCATTCCACACATTTATGTGGTCATTTTGTATTTGACCATGTTGTAAATTTCTTTTCTTTAAATTACTTTTTCACACCTGGAGGCATAGCAAATTTTTAAAAAACTTAAACCTGTTTCAAACTGCTTAAGGATCCAGATGATTTCCACAGCATGGTGGTTTTCCATCCTTGTAAAGTAAAGATCAGGTTGCACATATTATTTTATTGTTTAGCCTGCTGGTGTGGGCTGGGGTCCTAGTGTGAGTTTAAGGGATTTGTTCTCTGCTCTGCTTCCAATCTGGATCAAAAGCCCTGCTCTTCCATTTGCTTAGGGAAAAAGCCTCTTATTTGTTTCACACACGCTGGGGAGAAAATCCTGGCAGCTCAGAAACTCTAGACCACAGACATAGTTTTTGATATGTGGGGATTTTTAAAGTATCTCTAAATAGCTTGATTGCAGAAGAAACAGCTACTGCCAGTCCCCAAACAGTACAAATGTGTTGGTTCATTCTGTGTGGTCAAGAACAGTTATCTATGGTAGATAATTCAGATAGAATTCCTCATTTAATAAACATGAATAGTTTGCATTTACTCCAGCTATTTCTTGCTTTAAACTGAGAAGGGTGTTTGCACACCAGTTGCAAAGAACCCAAATGGCAATCACATCACATGACCATGGGATGCTGCAATGGTCATAAATGCGAGGACTGGTCGCAAAGCTGTTTTTTACACCATCGTAAGTTTGAATGGTCACTAAACAAGGCAGTCAGTAAGCAAGGACTACCTGTATGTAACATTGCTGCACAGATTCTTAGAATCTCTTCAGAGGGTGCATTTATGAATAACACTGCAGGAGTAACCAAAACATTTCTTTGTTTTAAAATGTCTTTATTTATATAAACTATTACAATGACAAATATATAAAGTATTTATATGTCAGCTATAGCATTCAAATACATGTGAGTTTACTGTACAATGTCATCTAGGCATCACCAGTCCCACTGAATATTTATGTGCTTGGTTGATTTCCAATGGAATATGTAGATAAATGACAAATTGCTTGAATATGTCTTAAACTTGGAACACACCCCTAGAAATAATGCAAATGGTATGCTACAACTCCTCTGACAAAATACTTTGTTAACAAAATGGGTACCTTGCTTACACAAACTTGCCAGTCAAAGTGAATAACTAGCTTGAAGGATACTATTTATTAATCCAAAGGATGCAGCTACTAATACTAGGCATAGAAACTTTAGAAAAACAGGAAATTCTGCAAAACATTTAGAGCCAGTAGAATTTTCCCCTTTATTTTATTCTGTTTGGCTTTCTAAATCATACATATTTATTAAATCACATATATTTATTAAAGTGAACTATGAAACTTACAAGTCTATATGTGTTTTCTATTGCCTCTATTCTATAGTCTATCCTATGCTATTTTCCTATATTGCTGCACTAATTACTATCACTATAACAATTACAACACTCAATTACTATTACAATACTACACTCTATAGTAATACAATTATATGACAGTGTTTTCTTCTTACAAACACTATTCTGCCTTAATTCCTCTCTCTGGAATTTCTTTTGGTTTTTTTCTTTCTCTGTTATTGGCCAGCATGTATAGTAGACTACTTGCAACTTTCCATGTTGTACTCACACTTTTCCTTGCTGTGGCTCTGTATTTTTTTCCTTCTGGACCATTCACTCCCTTTGAAGGAAAAAAAAAACACCTCCTTTTATTTGGCTGCTTTTCTCTGTTTGCTGGTGGCTGCAGAGCTTCCAAAACACACATTTCCCCCCCCCCCCCGTCTCCTCCCATACCTGTTGCAAAGTTGCAGCTTCATTGGCAACTCTGCTGTGCTGCCGCTGAGGAGAAGGCTCAACTAGGAGGAGAAGGAGGCAGCACGACTGTCTGCAGTTTTTCTGAACAGCCTGCTCTTCCGCAATCCTTAAGTTTCTTTACCATGAACTTTGACACAATGCATTATAATAGCAAACAGTTTAATATCTATGATTTTACTAGGTGCTTTTTAATACAATTTATTGTATTAAAGTGTTAATTTGTTTGTTTGTCAAATCTATTGGTCAAATTTATAAGGCTGCCCGTCACATACGAAGTGACTCTGGGTGGCAGTACAATAAACCCTACTGCAAAACTAATTAAAAACAATTAAAATAGTAAACATAGATAAAAACAAAACCACAAGCATAATGCATAATACAGTTAATGTTGCAATCTTGTCTACACCAGGCCTTTTATCACATTAAATTATTTTGAATTGTATTTTATATCTTTCAGGGCATACAGGGCGGTTATTAAAATCCTTGTGTTTCATGAGTTTAACATTTCTGCTTGTGCACATCATCTTTCAAATCACAATAACCAGCCTTGAATCTGCAAAAACTATTCAGCCTAATTATAACTGTGAGTATAATTCTTTTTACTCTTCTAGCATTTTGCGTAGCTTATGTGGGAAGTGTATTGGGATATGAATGTGTGAATCAATTTAGATCTATATTGTTTTACTTTTCAGATTAGTAAAAAAATATTTCAGTCTGTCAGTTTTAATTTAAAAAAAATGTTTTTAAAAAATGAGTCTCTTTTCCTAGTTTGTAAATTTTTTCTATACAACTTCCCCTAAACTATCTAATTTTGAATATAAATCTGTCCAACAAAACATTTAATGCAAATTTTCCTTCATGTCATCCTGCTTTACAAAGTCTCTCCCTAATATTAATATATACATATACTTATTAATATTAGGGAGAGACTTTGTAAAGTATATATATTTTATATATACTTTGTAAATATACATACATACATATATATATCCCCCAATATGCCCTTTCTTTGCGTCTTTCAAATATATACATTCTTATTCAGAGGCATCTATCACAAATATACTTCTGTGGATTTTGGACTGGAGAAAGGCAAATGCTTATGGATTCTGTTCAGCGCTGCTGTTTTTCCTACAATAGAGTCCATTTCCATGGATATGATAAATATGTTCTCATAGTATTCTCCTGCAGATTTATTTTAGATACCTATGTATTATAACTACCCTTATAAAATCATGGTTTTATAATTAGATTTTTTTTAGGGTCAGTGTATTAATATTTTATTTGCAAAGAATCACTCAGAATCTATTTCTGCCTCATCCATAATTTCATATAGAGTTGTCTGTATGAACATGCATGTAGCCCATGGAGCAACAATCTTAAAGCAGCAGGTTCTATTTAACCCCCAAATCATGTAATATTTAGCAATCTTGAGATATTTGAGGGAACCTACAGGTATCATCTGGAGGTATTTTAGCAGACATACCACAGGATGTTTTTATGAAAGTCAAGATAGCAATGTACATAAAAAAGAGGCGGACAGTGGTACCTGCCATCTTGAATTTTTTATCATACTCTGTAGATATTCATGTGCTTTAGACAATGCGGATGCCATGTTACCAGCCTCTGAGATAGCCTATCTAGCTTTCTCAATAGAAACTGTTGTAAATGTTGCCATTGTAAAAAAATTGGTGCAACAACTCCCAACTAAAATTATACATAATCTGAGTTTGACTTAATTCCTGTTGTGGCACTGTGGGTAAATTTTAGTAGCAATTTCTCATACCAAAAATAATCTGCAAAATTCTATTCTATTTATGCAGGTATCTTCTTAATGTTTAGAGTGAAATATTGACAATGCCAGTAATCTTATATTGTGCAATAATTTGCTTATCAATCCAGAATTTACAAAAATGACAATCAGAAAGTCAGAGGAGAAAATATTAAGAGAAGAGCAATTTCAGTCATACCAATATAAAAAAATTATTGGTTGTCCAGCAGTGGGCAGTATGCAATCTTCAAAGCTAGTCCAAGGATTGGCAATATGCTGCCCCCTTTTATCACTCTTGGATCCCGTCTGGTCATTACTCAACAAACCAATTTGAAGTAAGAAATAGAAATACCATATTGCAAGTCCTAACAATAGACATACTGCAATTAAAAAATAAAGAAACCTCACCAAGTTCCCTCTAAAACCACAACCCCACCTACATGTGTGAAACAGCTTCACTCCGTTTATAGCCTAAGTGCACACCTTAGTCATCCAAAGTTTATCCACCCCTGAGTCCTACAGTAACTCATGAAAAACCTATGTAAAGCCCAAAACTTGCCTGTTGAAGAAAAACTGTTTTAAAATAATTAGAGGAAGGGAGAGAGAAAAGAAATACTTTAAAAGAAAGAGATGTTTCTGATTCCTGTCAGTCTTTCACTTCTAGAATTCAGTCTTCTGAATGTGTATCCTGTCTGCAAAGATAAACACTTTTCAAACTTATTAAAGAAAAGTATATATTAAAGTTCTTCTTAGTTTACATGTAGCATTGACAGACAGTTGGTGGCACAAAGCTACATATAGTTTCTAAATTCCTTTTTTGGTGGTAGCAAGTAACCAGTACAATTTCATGATAATTTTTAATGGAAAATAAAAGCAGTTATGTATAAGCCATCAGATATGCTTAACAGCCTTAAATAATAAATCAGACATTCAGATATAAATACAGGCACAAAATGTTTTTGACTTGTAAGATTTAATACTAGAGTGCACAAAGAATATACAGTGGAAAAAGAGAAGAAAATAGCAAGTGTAGGAATTAATTTAAGCAGTTTGTCCTGCTAACTGTCCTCTACCAGTGGTCTTGACCAGAAACTCTAATTTAGGAAATAGGTGGAAATGTTTTATAGATTTGCTGAATTTTGAAATATTCAGCAAGAATACAAATGGGCTTTATCGATTGCAGAGTTTACAGGTCTAAATATGAATATTCTCATAAAAACATTTCTTATTCTATAAAACATATTTACTATAAAACTGCAAGCAACTCAAGGCAATATACAAAAGTTTAAAAATAAGTCATAAAAAACCAAACAGAAAAATCCCCCCAAACAATAAGAACAAAATAGAAGCAAAAACATAGAAACATGTTTTTGTCAGAGAAATATATTTCAATCAGATTTAAAATATGACATTCAGGCAAGTTCAAACATTACCTGCCCAGGGATGCTGGAAGAATCTGGTTTTTAAAGCCTTTCTAAAAGACATCAGAGTTAGGGCTGTGTGGACTTGGGAAAAATGCTGTTCCAGAGAGTGGGAGTGGTGATAGAGAAGGAGCACACCTCAGGTCCCATAAGATTATGCTGGTTTGTTGTTGGGACCTGGAACATGCCAACCCTACCAGATTTTATTGGATGGACAGAAATAACTGGAGAAAAGTTTTCTTGTAAATATCCAGGCTACAAGTCATGACAAGCTTTATATGTGACAACCAGCATCTAGAATTGTACTCAAAAGCAGTGTGTTGTTGTTTATTCGTTTAGTCGCTTCCGACTCTTCGTGACTTCATGGACCAGCCCACGCCAGAGCTTCCTGTCGGTCGTCAACACCCCCAGCTCCCCCAGGGACGAGTCCGTCACCTCTAGAATATCATCCATCCATCTTGCCCTTGGTCGGCCCCTCTTCCTTTTGCCCTCCACTCTCCCTAGCATCAGCATCTTCTCCAGGGTGTCCTGTCTTCTCATTATGTGGCCAAAGTATTTCAGTTTTGCCTTTAATATCATTCCCTCAAGTGAGCAGTCTGGCTTTATTTCCTGGAGGATGGACTGGTTGGATCTTCTTGCAGTCCAAGGCACTCTCAGAATTTTCCTCCAACACCACAGTTCAAAAGCATCGATCTTCCTTCGCTCAGCCTTCCTTATGGTCCAGCTCTCGCAGCCATATGTTACTACGGGGAACACCATTGCTTTAACTATGCGGGCCTTTGGTGTCAGTGTGATGTCTCTGCTCTTAACTATTTTATCGAGATTTGTCATTGCTCTTCTCCCAAGGATTAAGCGTCTTCTGATTTCCTGACTGCAGTCAGCATCTGCAGTAATCTTTGCACCTAGGAATACAAAGTCTTTCACTGCTTCTACATTTTCTCCCTCTATTTGCCAGTTATCAATCAAGCTGGTTGCCATAATCTTGGTTTTTTTGAGGTTTAGCTGCAAACCAGCTTTTGCACTTTCTTCTTTCACCTTCATCATAAGGCTCCTCAGTTCCTCTTCGCTTTCAGCCATCAAAGTGGTATCATCTGCATATCTGAGATTGTTAATGTTTCTTCCAGAGATTTTAACTCCAGCCTTGGATTCCTCAAGGCCAGCTTCAAAAGCAGTGTAAGCAGTGTAATTCACAAAATAGAAATATCACTTAGGTGAACTGAGATGCACCCATGCATTGCTGTGCTCTGGGTGAGCTGTAGCTTCTGAGTGATCTTGAAGGGCACATATCCTTCCAGATTCCTGTCACTAATCAATCCAAAGAAACTGGGGATAGCAACAATCAAATGGGAAGGATAAGAAAATAACAGAAATCAAGGGAAAATGGATTTTATTAGTATATGCAATATGTTTTAATATATCTGCATTCGAGACTTGTTCTCTATCACTCCAGAGGGCATGACACAGAATAAGGTATTTAACTTATAGGAAGGGCATATATTAGGAAAAATGTCGTAACATTAGGAACAGGATATCAATGCATAGTCTACTGTTCACGGAATGTATTCAAGCAGTTGTTTATTGGGCATGGTTTAATTTGAACTCCTGTATTGGACAGGTCGCTGGACATGTAGAATAGCCTAAATGGTCCCTTCCCACTCTCTGATTCTAGTTGTTACATAATGCTGCTGTAGATGAAAATGAGTTAAGTTGCATCTTAATCAAAAAGCCCAAAGCAGCAGAAGACAGATTCCACCCCCCTCTGGATTTAAGGCATAAGATGTTTACAATTCCTTTGGGATTTATTCTGGGAAGTTGTTCAATTATAATGATATAGTTGCAGAATTTGAATTGATTGGCTTGCCAAAGTGTAATGAGTACTTCTTCTGAATGCTGAATTGAAAAGGGGGCCAATGTTCTTTGCAGCATTTTTATTTAATTTGAGAGCTGAATAATCAGATATGAAAATTTAGAGAGTTATGTTAAATGAGGCTCTTAAATTATTTCAAATTTTGTTAAGTATGAGAATGTTTTATGGAAGTGGCCCAGGTAGACCTGTGCATTGTCTCTGGATCAAATCTGTGACTGTGTTGAGAAAACCAGGGAGATTGAATAAATTTTAACAATAAGTATGTACCTCCAAAACTTTCTCCTAACATACCAAAGGCAGATTTGTTATCATGTTGGCTAAACCTTTCTTATTTGATATAACCCATTGCCACCCCATTTTTACTTCTATGAGTTGATTTCCAGTGGGAACTAGAATGTCTGTGAGTCTATATAAACTTGTATAGTTTCTAGAAACTTGTGGCAATCTTTCTAGTTGTACTAATTTTTATATTTAAATTTTAGTTATAGTAACTTTGGCAGCAAAGATTATCTTATTTAAAAATTCCCTTGTGTTTCAAATTAAGTTACACCATTATACCACTATATCCAGCTTTTAAAAACTATGTCTGAGGAAATAGACATTTCTAAAAATGCTGTTTAAGCATATATCAAAGGTTCTGTTTAATTTCCTGCCAACTATTACTTCATAATAGTTCAGAAGGGAGTATTCATTGTATTTCTGCTCTTGAAATAATAATAGCCTTTTTTCATGAGCCATTAATTACCTAGTAGTATATAGGATTTTTTTTGTAACTATTACTCTGTCCATGTTGCTAGTATTTTAAGTTTGTCCCCTAGAAAATACTTCACTTTTCTTGTGGGTTGGTTTACATTATTTTCTGCAGTCTGTGGTTGTTTATAGTCATAGTTTATACTTTATATATTAAAATGTCCCTGTTTTAAAAGAATTTCTGTTTCCATGTATAATATAAGCTGTAGAGAAGAACTATTATGTGTAGTCTCTGTTTCAAGTTTTCATATAGCAGTACTCTAGGAGGCAAAATATTTTTAAAAAACTGATTTCAGTGTTTCAACTCGGTGACGTCTGCCAACGGGGGTAAAAACAGGCATGGTGGCCATTTTGGAGCACAATTGAAGCCTTGTCCCTTTGAATGTATAAGTAAAGGTAAAGGTTTCCCTTGACATTAAGTCCAGTCGTGTCCGACTCTAGGGGGCGGTGCTCATCTCTGTTTCAAAGCCGAAGAGCCGGCGTTTGTCCGTAGACACTTCCGTGGTCATGTGGCCAGCATGACTAAACGGAACACCGTTACCTGCCCGCCGAAGCGGTACCTATTAATCTACTCACATTTGCATGTTTAGAGCATTTATATGAGCACTCAACAAGGTAATCTGGGCAGTGTACAAAAATAATCAACAGCAAATGCAAAATGTCAAAAAAAAAAAAAAAAAAAGACAGCATTAAAAACCAACTGAAACAATAACATGGCAACAGAACTAAACTATATCATAAGTCATCCAGTTAGGAATTCTGCT
This sequence comes from Candoia aspera, assembly GCF_035149785.1. Lineage (NCBI taxonomy): Eukaryota > Metazoa > Chordata > Lepidosauria > Squamata > Candoiidae > Candoia > Candoia aspera. The sequence continues at coordinate 156,672,216 of NC_086155.1, forward strand.
CATCCCAACCCAAAGGCCTCGGAAAGAGCTAGGTCTTTTTTTTTTTTAATAAGAACTTTATCAACTTCAAAATATATAGTTAAAATACAATATAGAAAATATAGGAAAGCAAGAAGATAGAGCTAAAGAAAAAAAGAAAAAACTATAAAAGTGAAGAAACAAAAGATGGTTTCTGACTTCTCCAATACAGATATAAATACAATTTAAAATATAATCTCTTACCAGTAATTAAACCATATTAATATTATTTCTATCAATGCAAACCATTTAGTCACTAAAACCCATAATTAAAGCTTCATTTTTTTCCCTCACAAGCAAGTAGTCTAAAAGTGGTTGCCAAGTAGAGATGAATCCAGAGACAGTATTCTGTCTTATTAAATCTGTTAACTTCGCCATTTGGACCAAATCCAGTAATTTAATAATCCAGTCTTCCACTGTAGGTATATGTGGATCTTTCCATCGTTGTACATATAAAAGTCTTGCAGCTGTAATATATAAAAGTAAATTTACATGTTGTTTCTCTAACTCCTTCTCCATTAAACCCAAAAGAAACATTTCAGGGTTTTTTTTTTGTATGCTCACTGTGAGAATCTTTTGAACAATATTACATATTTGGTCCCAAAACTTTTTAGCCTTCTCGCAGGTCCACCAAAGATGATAAAAAGTTCCTTCACCCTGTAGACATTTCCAACAAACATTCGTTACACCATTATACATTTTGGACAACTTATCAGGGTCAAATACCAACAATACATCATTTTATTAAAAATTTCTTTTAGATTATAATTCAGCATAAATTTCAAACCTTTGTTCCACATATTTTCCCAGTGCTCCAGCATATTATTATACCCAAGGTTCTTAGCCCTTTTAATCATACATTTCATGACGTGTTTATCTTCCAGATTCATCTATAACAACCTCTTATACATCTTAGTAATAACATGTTCATCATTTGTTCAGAGTTCCATTTCAAATTGAGTTGTCTCATTAACAAATTTATAGATCTTTTTATCCGCTTTAAAACGTTCTGACAATTGCACAAAAGTAAACCAATGGCATGTAAAACCCTCCAACTCTAACATTTCCCTTGTTTTAAGTTTCAGTTTACCCTCTTCAAGATTTAACAAATCTTTATACTTTAACCAACTTAGTCCTCCTACATTTTCTCCTCTAACAAATGCTTCTTGAGATGACAACCATAATGGTACATTAGGAGACAATTTTGCCTTATATTTGTTCCAAACCCTCAATAGAGCACCCCTGACAAAATGATTTTTAAAATCCTTATTTACTTTGACTTTATCATACCACAAACAGGCGTGCCACCCGAATCTTAGTTCATGTCCTTCGATGAGTAGTAATTTCATATTCTTCAAAGTTATCTATTCTTTCATACAAAGCAAACAACAAGCATCAAAATACAGTTTTAAATTAGGTAAACCTAGACCTCTTTGTTCTTTGGCATCTTGTAACAATTTATATTTAATTCTTGGTTTCTTGCCTTGCCAGATAAACTTCAAAATATCTTTCTGCCATTGTTTAAATGGCAAATCTGTCAACAAAATTGGTATAGTCATCCTAGGCAAGACATTCTTCTTAATCACAGATACTCTCCCCATGAGAGACAATTGTAATTTTTCCCATCTTAATAAATCTTTTTTCACATCGTTCCAAATTTTAACATAATTGTTCTGAAACAACTAGGTCTTGACTGCCTTTCTGAAAGCCTGTAAGGTCAGGGCCAACTCTGTACTGGCAAACATATAAAAGGAGGAGGACTTAGATCACTCTGCCATGACTGCCATTTTACTTGCTTTGACTCCCCCATGAATACCACAGGTTAAGCTGTTCCAAACATGAGGGCATGTTATGGACCCCGTCTGTAAGAGAATTCCATCTGGCAGGGTCCAGGAGGCAGGCCTTCTCTATAGTGGCTCCCGCCTTCTGGAACATCCTTCCCCCAGAGATAAGACAGATTCCATCTCCTGGCCTTTCGAAAACAACTAAAGACCTGGTTTGGCCACCCTGCCTGGGGCAAGGAGGGAAGTAATCACTCCTGGAGATGGCTGGTGCCCTAAAATGGCCCTTTAGATGTATACGAGCGTTATTGTAACTATTATCATCATCTGGATTTTATACTACACTATATTTATGTTTTATATTATTATATTGTGTTTTATATTTATTTTATGATATTTAATGCTTTTATCATTATTGTAAACTGCCCAGAGTCCCTCCTTCATGGGGAGATGGGCGGTGGCAAAATTTAATAAATAAATAAATATAAAACTTTGCAAGGATTTCCAATTGCACATGACATTTTTTGTGAATCATTTTTTTAAAGTTTGTGCATTTTCTAGAACCTCCTTTTCAAGGCCCACTACAGCTGCTATCAAACCTGTCCAGATATTGTTAGAGACTCTACCCACACTTTTGGAACATGCTTAGTTTATAGATCGGCCTGTTACACAAACCATGCATGTAATATTTTTTAATAACTGGACAAATACGGGAGCAAGATGTTATGCAGAGAGAGTGATAAAACTTGCTGCCTGAATGGGTGCTGGTTGTCACTGAAGAGAGACTATAAGAACAGCACGTTTTGAGGACTGGCACAGTCCTTAATCCCCTAAGTGAGGAAAGAAAAAGAGATTGAAGGAGCCGTCCCAGAGCTAGAAGAAAGGTGGCTAAGCAATTTGTATAGATAGAAAATATCACCTTTGTAGAATGAAGATCTCTTTCTCCTGAATGTAGTATATTTTTATTTCTCTGTTAAGCTTTATTCTCCCTTTTGTTCCATTATTGAATTACATCAATGCATTTGTATTGTCTGCATTATATTAATATATTAATATTATATTTGCCTATTGACACAATGTACTTGTTTTGTAACTGTTCCTGATTGTTGTCTTTTAAGTTCTCGTAGTGCTCTTCAATTGATGTGTTTGCTGTTTTGAGTACTGAAAAACAACATGGCTTACAAGAAATCAGCGAAGCTGGTATTACCTCTTAAAAGAATGTAACTGATCCTTTGAACATTTCATTCCCTTACAAATATACATAAATTTGTATATTCTATAACAGTACTATCTGGATCCAGTTTAATTAACCATGAACTTTTGCAACATGCATTTACAATGTTTATATATACCTAAATATATGATTATTTATATGTATGTTACTTGCGTCAGTTTTTTCATTTTTTAAAATGAAAACATACAAATATCAATACAGCAGGAACAGAAGGATGTTGTGAAAAGGATATGTGATGTCATTGTATTGTTATCTACAATGACAGATAATACATCTGCAGATATATCTTTGACATTTACCAGATGGTGGAAGAACTAATTTGGTATTTTGGCTTTGTTTTATATACATGTAAATCCGATTTACTTCCTTGCTTAGATATCTTTCAGAGATTAGAAGTTTAGCCAATTTTTCTTACACATCAAAGTTAATAAAAATGTATGTGGAACCACTCATCACAAGGCTTTTCAGGAAAATGGAATAGGATGCAGGAAGGACTGGGGGCTATCATTAGACAATATCGTAATGAACAAGCGGTTTTATTTTATTTTTTAGGCTACAAAGTGTGTAGATTTACTACCTTAGCAGAAATCATTATGATATAACCTAGTCATTATTTCCCTGAATCAGGCAATGGTGGAATACGTCTCTGGCTAGCTTATAGAATTCTACTCCTAGAAAAGTATTTTAGGAAGCAAATGGTTCAAATCCATAGACTGATTCCAAAATTACACTAGTAGAAACTGTCTGAGAGATGCTGTCTTTATTTTAGTGTTTGTGCCACTGCTAGTGGAATAACTGCAATTAAATCTCAGTTCACTGAAATTGTTTCTTGGAGGAAAAATGGTGTGTGTGTGTGTGTATGTATGTGTGTGTGTGTGTGTGTGTGTGTGTATATATATATATATATATAATTTGTGTCTTACTGTATTGTACAAATTACAGGTTGTGCAGAATGCCTATGCATAGCCCATTAATGCTGCTACATACACTTGTCCAGGACTCCGGGACTGTGTTTACATGCCATGCCAAACCACAGTTTAGTACGAATTAGCCTTAGTGAGCCTTTGGCTAGCATGCTCCTTTCCCATCTGGATGAAGAAGAGTGCACAGGCTTTTACTTTCATTTTTATATAAACACATGTTGCTTTGCTCAGATCTGGGACCATGACTAGCTTCAACAAGTCAGCATAAGAAATTACCATTTAAAGATGTACTGTTTGCAGCTAACTATAGCTAATATTGATGCAACAAACCAGGGCACCTAAGAGCTGCATGTGGAGGAAGTCGCTTAAGAGGCCAAGGCTGCCTATCATTCATGGACTGGATGTGTACGGTGCTTCAGGACCTCTCCTGGACATGCAGAGTCTGTGTCATTTGCTTTCCTCATACATATGTACTGTCAAACATGTACAGTCACAGGTTGTCAGTTTTCTGTTCCTGTTCCTAGGGCTTTAACAGTGACATCCCACAAAAGTTATGGTTTTTCTAGCATGGAGAAAAAAACAATAGGAAAAATGTGCTTCTCTGTTGAACACTTATTAAAGCCACAAAAGTAAATGCCTTTGAGAGAAGAATGGTGATCATACTAACTACAAAGAGAGAAATTCAGTTTAAGGCTGCATCTGCAAGACACTGAGAAAGGGAAGAAAGAGGGGACTAATACTGGTTTTCCCTTTTGAATTTAATTGCTATTAAATGTTTAATTTCACATACTTAAAGGAAAGACACAAAACATGGACAAAGAGTGGGATGTAATATTCTTTTCTTACTAAGATTTTAGTGTATTTATTAAAACATTTATATCCCACTTTTCATCCCATAAGTTTGGTAAGGTAGGTTAGGTAGTCATACAATAAAATTCAATCTTTAGAAATAATACTACTTTCTGAAAGAGTCTTTCAGAGAATAATGTCAGAAAGGTCCTTCTGTACTGAAAGAGACCATTCATCAAATGATGCAGAAAGCAGAATATGCTTTAGTAGACTGCTGGAAGATATTCTTGGCCACTCTCAGTAGACACTTTGAAGACAGTTATTAAGTAATTTAAAACGTTGATGGATGTAGAAGGCTGCTGCTCTAATCGTATGCGATTAAATATGAATATTTTAAATAAATAAATAAACTTGAGTTGTTGTAAGATAAATGTTCAGATGGGCACTAAATCACCAAAGTGATTCTCCCTAAAATAAATATTCTATGGGCTAAGCACAAATATTTGTTCCTGTTGACTGTATTGTACAGATCTTGCTTCCCACATATTCACAACTTGCTTCCCACATATTCACCACGTCCCACAATACAACATATTCTTGCTTCCGACATATTCAAAACTCTATAATGAGACATTTCTTTTTTAAAAAAATCTCTCTATAAACATTGAGGCAATGAAACCCAGACATGGAAATAAAACATATAATAACAGGTCTTTGCTGTTAACCACTAGTCGACCTGTGGGTCTAAAAAAGCAAGTTTAAATAATGAGGTATTTTGAACCCGTGTTTTTTTTTAGCAGCAGTTTTACCAACCTTGAAATATGCCTTTCACGCTAAGTGAAGTGCAAAATGAAAGCCAGCTGGGTGACCTTGGGCCAGTCACTCACTCACTCTCAGCCCAACTCACTTCACAGGGTTGTTGTTGTGGGGAAAACAGGAGGAGGAAGGAGTATTAGGTATGTTTGCTGCCTTGAGTTATTTATAAAAATAATGAAGGCGTGATATAAAATAAATAAAATAAATAAATAATAGTTATTGCGCATTCATATACAAATAGTCCTCAGTTAATGACCACTCGTTCAGCGACCGGAGTTATGACGGCACTGAACAAGTGGTGGTTACAACTGGTCCTCAAAGTTCCAGCCGTCCCAGCATCCCCGCAGTCACATGATCATGATCTGGACGATTGGCAACTGGCTCACACTTATGACAGTTGCAGCGTCCCATGGTCACGTGATTGCAATTTGCGGCCTTCCCTGCCAGCTTCCCACAAGCAAAGTCAATAGGTCAATAGATGCCAACCCAATGCAAATAGGCAGAAAAGAATTGAACTACTGGCAGACTTCCTAGGCTCAGCAATTCAGAGAGATGGTGACTTTAGCTATGAAATAAATAGATATGTGCTACGGAGCAGAAATGCTATGATAAGTCTACATATTAAAGTGCAGATAATTCATGCTGCCAACAAAGATGTGTATTGTCAAAGCTCTGGTTTTGCTGGTTGTCACACGTGGTGGTGAAAGCTGAATAAGAAAGGATGAATAAAAAACAAATTGATGCCTCTGACTTGTGGTGCTTGAGAGGATTGTTGAGATCATGGACTTCAGAAGAAGAAATACAGGTAGTCTTTGTTCAGCGACTACTCATTTAGCAACCAAAGTTACAGTGGTGCTGAATGAGGGGACTTACAGTTGTTTCTTGCAGTCGCAATCGTTGCAGCATCCCCGCAGTCATGTGATTGTGATTTGGGCTCTTGGCAACCAGCTTGCAATTGCAACAATCGCAGTGTCCCACAGTCACGTGATTGTCATTTGCAACCTTTGTTGCTGGCTTCCAACAAGCAAAGTCAAAGGGGAAGTCAGCAGAAGGTCACAAACGGTGATTGTGTGCCTGCAGGACACTGCAGCCTGGTGGGATTTTCCTAATGACAGCAACTGGAACTGCCTCAAGTACCATTGTAAGTTGGCGCGGTCATGTGACATCACACTTTATGTCCACATTGCCTGGTGATGGAGCTGCCAGTCCCAATTACCACTGTTAAGTGAGCACTACCTGTAATTCATTGCTAGATGAAGTATAACGAGCCTGCTCACTGAAAGGAATAATAATCAAGCTAATGCAAAGCAAAAGTCAATGGAGAAGGTGCTAATGCTTAGAAATATCAAAGGCACTTGAAGAAGGACTTGAAAAAGATTCCATGGGGGTCATGAAAAGTTGGAAGCAACTGAATGACTGAATAAAAGAGCTATCCTTAAATGATTTGCTGTGAGCAAATTAAAAGAGGTCTTTAGACTATATATCACTAATTCACACAGCAAAGAAAAATCAAGCTGAATTGTTCTGCACTTCAGTTATTACTGAATGCAGGTAACAGTAAAAACATAGGATGATTCACTATACATGTTCCAGTTAAAGGGGAAAATGTTCGTTCATTCATTCATTCATTCATTCATTCAATTCGTATAGCCAGCCATCTCAAAAAGTAACTGTGGGCATTTGACTGTGACATGTACAAATACAAAATTATTTTAATGATCATTATTTATAGTGTAGAGATATATTTCATTCCATAATGATTTCTATATGCCTAATTTTTTGTGTGAATAAAAATGCAGACTGGAGTTTGAGTGTTTTGTTTTATATTGATATTAAAGATGAAATGATAGAAGATAAAACCTCTAAAGCACATACACTATTTTAAGTGTGGGATCATCCATGTAAGTACATCAAGAAGAGCTGTAGGTCTTCTGTTTCTGTCGTTACCACATTGAAATAAGCACTTTGAAGCATTCCCCACATATTCTGCAGAACCTGTGTTGGTCACTGTGCATTTTCAATGTAAAATTTCTATTGTATTTTACATGAAATGCCTCCAATAATTCATGTCCATATTGAACCAGAATATAGCAAGCAAGTTGCTGAATCTATTAAGTATTAAAACCTGAATAGCTAAAATTAGGTCTTGGTTGTTCAACATCTGAACTACTGGCTGGAGATCTAATGCAGCTGCTGAACATTTTTCATTATTTTCAGTTTGAAGAAATACATCATTGTAGCAGTTTTTCAGAAACAGTTGGCAACTAGAAATGAAGTTCAGCCACTGGTCACATTTCAAATGCAATGTATTTTATTTTTGTTGTTTCGAGATTCTTTCATCTCTGAAACATGTTTCATCTTTTAAAAACTGCAGTTAACTTGGTAAAATCGTGAGCTTTGCAAGTGCTGTTGAGTTGGTAGTATTGCAAACTTTGTTTTGCTTTAAATGTCTCTTGTGTATTATTTTAAGACTTTTGTTAAAATTTAAGAATGTACTAGTATATGCATGGGACGCGGTGGCGCTGCGGGTTAAACCGCTGAGCTGTCGATCGGAAGGTCGGCGGTTCGAAACCGCGCGGCGGGGTGAGCTCCCGTTGCTCGTCCCAGCTTCTGCACACCAAGCAGTTCGAAAACATGCAAATGTGAGTAGATTAATTGGTACCGCTTCGGCAGGAAGGTAACGGCGTTCCGTGAATCATGCTGGCCACATGACCCGGAAGTGTCCTATGGACAACGCCGGCTCCAAGGCTTTGAAACGGAGATGAGCACCGCCCCCTAGAGTCGGACACGACTGGACTTTACGTCAAGGGAAACCTTTACCTTTACCTACTAGTATATGCAATGTGTTTTAATATCTCTGCATTAAAATCCATTATGATCTAAAGTTAGAAGGCCTCATATAGTTTATATGTGCTAGTAATAGGAATCATCTCTGGTTTTTTATGAAAATGTATATTCCTCCTAATCTTATTAATGACCATTGAAAGACAGGAATTTGTAGATTCAGTTGTATTCTGAGTTGCAGAGAATTAAAGGCTGTTGACAAGAGTAAAATAATGTAAATTTATTTAGCCAAATAAGAATTTATATTAAGAGATTCCCACTTTAATTGGTTATCAGTCTGTTCACAGTTATCATGATATATAATCCCTCCCTAGAAAGACAACTCATTGCAAGACCACTAGCAGAACTTCAGTCCTTTTTGCTTTTAGGAAGATAATTACTGTATTGTGCTTAAACAAGAAGAAAAAGTATACATGTTTATGAAAGTATTATTAGAAATTTAATACTGTTTTAGAAATAAAGCTTTATTTTGTTTTTTGTAAAGCTCAAGATACTATCTTTGGGGCTACAAATATTAAGATGAACCTGTAAAAAACATATTTACAGTTTTTACTTTCAGGTACAACATCCTTTCATTTACTTGAAGACTTTTATCATATCTCCTCTTAAACTTTTCATCTCAAGGCTAAACCTGTCCAGTTGTTTCCATTTCTATTTGTAGGACTTACAGTAGTTTTTAGTTTTCTGATCATCCTCACTTTCCTTCTCATAACCTGTTCCATTGTCTGTAGGTTGAGTCATGGCAACTGAATTTCTTTCTTTTTGGTTGAAGAGCAGCAGAAGAGCAGCAGAAGAAGCTGCTTGGACAAGCAGCGAAACGTTTCAACCCAAAAAGAAGGAAATCCAGTTACCATGACTCAATCTACAGACAATTCCACCTGGATGACTGAAAATCTTTGACAATCTGTCCATTGTTGCTGAATCCTTTGTAAAATGAGATGCCCCAAACTGGACATAGTACTCAAGGTAGAGCATAACAAAATTGTATAAAATAGGATGATTCTACCTGAAACTTTGAAACTGTATTTTGGTTGATACAGTTTAAAATTACATTTGCCTTTTTTGTAGTCACATAATACTGCTGGCTTATATTCAGTTTGTAGTCAAGTTCATATTTTGTTGTACTGTAGTCCACTGATATTGCTGTAGTTTGTTGAAAGATTAGAACAAAGAATTTGAAAAATACATTTACTTGGACATACGGTCTGATGTCTTCAAGAGAACTAGCTCATCCAATTATTAATCCTCTTTTTTTTTAGGATTTAAGTATGGTAAATTTCAATTATATGGAAACAACAATGTAAACTGAGAGGAAAAAATGTCTCCTTCTCAGTGCATTTGGTATATTGTGATCTAGTAGAAGTGATTCATCTCTAGCTTTACTTTTACAATTATTCAGCTTTTCCCCATTATGTGGAAATCTGCTGTCACCCTATGCTGAAGATAATTTTTTGTTACAAAATGCCAGAAGCTTTGTAAATCAAATGTGATCATTTCCCACTATTTGCCCCTGTAAATGTGCTTTTCATACATCTACTAGACCTTTATTTAGAAAATGGTGTGCCACACTTAGACTTTTGTTGGTTCCTGATTAAGAATGTTTACATTTGGTTCTAAAATATATAGTCCTGCAGGGGAAAAGTGCTTCTCTAGAATTATTCGGCCCTTGTTTTCTATTTAAAATGTTAAAATCAGGCCAGGAGAACAGGACATACTAGACATTCCAAAGAGAGCTCCCCTATTATAAATCTACCAGTGGTTTATGAGCTGTAAAGTTTGCATTGTGAAAAGGGAATTAGGATTCCTGCAATTTCCAAAATGATGCAAAATCCATCTTTATGTAAAGAAAGAAACCTGCCCAAAATACTTCAGGCTTTAAGATAGCAGCCCTCTAAGTGTTTTAATAAATGGTCCAGCAATTTTAATGGTTTGCCTTGTCCTAACAAGTGTTTTACCTTAGTTCTCCACCTCCTTCCATTGCATATTTTCTAAGATTTGTGATTGAATCCAAATTCATTATTTGCAAATTAATCATGTTGGTCAATCCAAATGCAGTTCAAATACTAAGGTATTATTTTCACCAATAAACAATAGTACTGAGATACCTGAGCAGCTTTGGGATAATCAAGGCTGGGTAAGGGAAGTTAATCTTTCTGGCTATGTCAGGTCAGAGCAAAAGGACAATGCCTCCTAAAATGCTGATAGCAGTTTTGGAGAAGGATTTTTGCTTGGTTGCTATTTGAATAACAAAATATGCAATTTAATTCATTCTCACAACTATTATTGCATGAAGTTTAGCCTGCAGATTAAATTCAGATTAGAGTGCCATTTTTTTTTTGGTGAGATAAAAGTTTATTCCCTCTATGTTAAGAAAGAAATCTTTCTAATATAATAGTATTTGCTAACCTCCAAGGTGGCTTCTGCTGACATTGAAGCAATATTACTCTTCCTTGAAATTCCCTGTGGATTTCAAAGGAGATCTTTAAATATGATTTGCTTCCTTCCTCCTTGGATAGTGACATAGAAAGCTTCTATGATTTATTAAGGACACAAATCAAAACAGGAAGTCTAATAGCTTATAGTCACACTAATGTAAAACCTTCAATCACATTGTATTTAGTGAGAAAAAGGACAATCTATTTGAAGAAGAGAACATATATGGGGCAAGATAATGTAGAGATATTTTCTATTAACTTTCATCTAGAGAAATATGGAATTATAGCCCAAAGCAGAAAGAGAACAGCTAGTTGTGATATTTCAGGGATTATTATTATTATTAAATGGGCATTTCAAATTATTATTATTATTATTAAGTTATATTTAAAACTTAAATAAATTATTAAGTTATACTTAAAATACTAGTGAGTTCTCATCTTCTAGTGCCAGCTCACAATTGCACCAGCATACACTGTTTCTGGCTTCTTCTATAAAATACAAACATTAATATAGCAGTTCTACCCCACTGACTTGGATACATAATTATTTTAACTATTACTGGAATCTCTGCATTCCTTACAAAAACTTGGGCAAGGTATTCCTTGTTAAGCAAATTATAAGCCTTCAGAAAATATTTCCTCTTTAATATTCGACCTCTACCCACCCAGTGGGCATCAATACACTAAACTTAAAGAGCATCCATTAACAAATCTGAACTATGGGAGATGAAGTCTAATCCATTTAGAGTTGAGAAGACTGCTATAGAGGAACACTGTGATAGAGATTCCTTGACAATATTTTAAATCATATATAATACACATTATGGGAATGCAATTAATAGAGAAAATATGAGTAAAGCCATCAGCATTTCAGAAACTTACCATTTTTTGTAATAGGTATAACAAATTAAACATAATCTAAACAGTTTTAAAACTAACTAAAGGCTAATTAAGTCTTTACAAATTCCTGATGGTGTCAGCACTAGACCATTCGAGCATTCACACAATGACAGTCAGGAGCCTGGGATCCTTTAACTGTTTAATGAAGCGAAATGACTAGGACAGAGGTAAAGCTACGAATGGAGAATCCCTGCTAAAACATACATTTAAAACTTGTTTATTCGTTTAGTCGCTTCCGATTCCTTGTGACTTCATGGACCAGCCCACGCCAGAGCTTCCTGTCGGTCGTCAACACCCCCAGCTCCCCCAGGGACGAGTCCGTCACCTCTAGAATATCATCCATCCATCTTGCCCTTGGTCGGCCCCTCTTCCTTTTGCCTTCCACTCTCCCTAGCATCAGCATCTTCTCCAGGGTGTCCTGTCTTCTCATTATGTGGCCAAAGTATTTCAGTTTTGCCTTTAATATCATTCCCTCAAGTGAGCAGTCTGGCTTTATTTCCTGGAGGATGGACTGGTTGGATCTTCTTGCAGTCCAAGGCACTCTCAGAATTTTCCTCCAACACCACAGTTCAAAAGCATCGATCTTCCTTCGCTCAGCCTTCCTTATGGTCCAGCTCTCGCAGCCATATGTTACTACAGGGAACACCATTGCTTTAACTATGCGGGCCTTTGTTGTCAGTGTGATGTCTCTGCTCTTAACTATTTTATCGAGATTTGTCATTGCTCTTCTTCCAAGGATTAAGCGTCTTCTGATTTCCTGACTGCAGTCAGCATCTGCAGTAATCTTTGCGCCTAGGAATACAAAGTCTTTCACTGCTTCTACATTTTCTCCCTCTATTTGCCAGTTATCAATCAAGCTGGTTGCCATAATCTTGGTTTTTTTTGAGGTTTAGCTGCAAACCAGCTTTTGCACTTTCTTCTTTCACCTTCATCATAAGGCTCCTCAGTTCCTCTTCACTTTCAGCCATCAAAGTGGTATCATCTGCATATCTGAGATTGTTAATGTTTCTTCCAGAGATTTTAACTCCAGCCTTGGATTCCTCAAGGCCAGCTTGTCGCATGATGTGTTCTGCATACAAGTTGAATAGGTAGGGTGAGAGTATACAGCCCTGCCGTACTCCTTTCCCAATCTTAAACCAGTCTGTTGTTCCGTGGTCTGTTCTTACTGTTGCTACTTGGTCGTTATACAGATTCTTCAGGAGGCATACAAGATGACTTGGTATCCCCATACCACTAAGGACTTGCCACAATTTGTTATGGTCCACACAGTCAAAGGCTTTAGAATAGTCAATAAAACAGAAATAGATGTTTTTCTGAAACTCCCTGGCTTTTTCCATTATCCAGCGGATATTGGCAATTTGGTCTCTAGTTCCTCTGCCTTTTCTAAACCCAGCTTGTACATCTGGCAATTCTCGCTCCATGAACTGCTGAAGTCTACCTTGCAGGATCTTGAGCATTACCTTACTGGCATGTGAAATGAGTGCCACTGTTCGATAGTTTGAACATTCTTTAGTGTTTCCCTTTTTTGGTATGGGGATATAAGTTGATTTTTTCCAGTCTGATGGCCATTCTTGTGTTTTCCAAATTTGCTGGCATATAGCATGCATTACCTTGACAGCATCATCTTGCAAGATTTTGAACAGTTCAGCTGGGATGCCGTCGTCTCCTGTTGCCTTGTTATTAGCAATGCTTCTTAAGGCCCACTCAACCTCACTCTTCAGGATGTCTGGCTCTAGCTCACCGACCACACTGTCAAAGCTATCCCCGATATTGTTATCCTTCCTATACAGGTCTTCTGTATATTCTTGCCACCTTTTCTTGATCTCTTCTTCTTCTGTTAGGTCCTTGCCATCTTTGTTTTTGATCATACCCATTTTTGCCTGGAATTTACCTCCAATGTTTCTAATTTTCTGGAAGAGGTCTCTTGTCCTTCCTATTCTATTGTCTTCTTCCACTTCCGCGCATTGCTTGTTTAAAAATAATTCCTTATCTCTTCTGGCTAACCTCTGGAATTTTGCATTTAATTGGGCATATCTCCCCCTATCACTGTTGCCTTTTGCTTTCCTTCTTTCTTGGGCTACTTCTAGTGTCTCAGCAGACAGCCATTTTGCCTTCTTGGTTTTCTCTTTCTTTGGGATGTATTTTGTTGCCGCCTCCTGAACAATGCTGCCAACTTCTGTCCAGAGTTCTTCCGGGACCCTATCTACTAAGTCCAGTCCCTTAAATCTATTCTTCACCTCCACTGCATATTCCTTAGGAATATTAGTGAGCTCATATCTAGCTGATCTGTGGGTCTTCCCTAATCTCTTTAGTCTGATCCTAAATTGTGCAAGAAGAAGTTCGTGATCTGAACTACAGTCAGCTCCAGGCCTTGTTTTTACCGACTGTACAGATGTCCGCCACCTTTGGCTGCAAAGGATGTAATCAATCTGATTTCGGTGTTGTCCATCTGGTGAAGTCCATGTATAAAGCCGTCTCTTAGGTTGTTGGAAGAGAGTGTTTGTTATGCAGAGTGAATTGTCTTGGCAAAATTCTATCAGCCTGCGTCCTGCTTCGTTTTGTTCTCCCAGGCCATACTTACCTGTAATTCCAGGTGTCATTTGACTGCCCACCTTAGCATTCCAGTCTCCTGTGATGAAAATAACATCTCTTTTAGGCGTGTTGTCCAGTAGGTGCTGCAGATCCTCATAGAACTGCTCTACTTCAGCTTCTTCAGCATTTGTGGTTGGGGCGTATATTTGGATCACTGTGATGTTAGATGGCTTGCCCTGAATTCGAATTGAGATCATTCTGTCGTTTTTTGGGTTGTATCCAAGCACTGCTTTAGCCACTTTACTATTAATTATGAAGGCTACTCCATTTCTTCTGTGGTCCTCTTGTCCGCAGTAGTAGATCTGGTGGTCATTTGATGTGAAGTGGCCCATTCCAGTCCATTTCAGTTCACTGACGCCCAAAATGTCTATCTTTAATCTTGACATCTCACCAATAACCACATCCAATTTGCCCTGGCTCATAGATCTTACATTCCAGGTTCCGATGGTGTGTTGATCCTTAGAACATCGGATTCGCCGTTCACCACCAGCACCGTCGGCCGCTAGCCGTCCTTTCGGCTTTGAGCTAGCTGCGTCATCACGTCTGGGGCTAGTTGAGCTCATCCTCTGTTCCTCCCCAGTAGCATTTTGACCATCTTCCGACCTGGGGGTCTCATCTTCCGATGGTATACCGACATATCTCTGGTTGTACTGATCCATTTAGTTTTCACGGCAAGAATACTGAGGTGGGTTGCCATTACCTTCCCCAGGGATCGCATTTAGTCTGACCTCTCTGTCATGACCTTCCCGTCTTGGGTGGCCCTTCACGGTTTAGCTCATGGCATCATTGAGGTGCTCAAGCTCCAGCACCACGACAAGGTAACGATCCTTTGCTGAAGACATTTAAAACTACATTCCCTTGATTGCCTTCCTTTCCCATGAAAGTGTGTCACCTCCCTTCTCATCCAGGTGGTGTTGCTGGTATATCTTTACTGACTGGCCTTGATGTGAACCATCATAAATCTGAAGCCATAATAATGCAATTCACACTCCCACTTCACACCCCCTCCCATCCGGTGACGGAGAGTCTAACCCATTGATAAGGAAGTGATGGAAGATGCTCCGATAAGGGGTTCTGTGAACTGTTTGATCAGAGGAATCTGACAGATGGTCAGAATATGGGAATTAGGGCCTTGATAGATGAGTTTTTTTTATAGGACCAGAGCAAAATGCTCCATTCTTGAAGGTCTTAAATAGAAATGTTTGATTCTTCTTAGATTGGCAAAGGCTGATTTAGATTTTTTTTCTGGTGCTCTGTCTCTAAGTTTAAGGTTTATAACATAATATTATAATCATATTGTGAGCGTTCAGATTACAATGAAATGTGGTAATTGATAAATATGGAATTACTTTTTTTTTAAACTGTTTCTGTGATAATACGTACTGGCTTAAAACTGGAGCAACAGATTCATTCAGGAACTGAGTAACAAACAAACTTGGTTGTTGTTCTTAAGGATAACTAGTAAAACTAATTACTCTAAAACTTTTACTGCTTCATTTTATCCTTGTCAAAATATAACCACAAGTTAAAATTAAAAAGAGATACAGCAAACTTACTTAGTAGCTAAGCAAGTTCCTGTAATAAAACTTTAATCATAGGAATCAGTAATCTAGCAGTTGATGATATGCTGTTGTATGATGATTATAAAGAAGGTTTAAATCAATGGTTGTCCAAGTTTATAATTTAAATGTCCTTTAAAACCTACAAGAACTGGAACAGATGTGTTGATGAGAAAAGGCCTCAAAAGATTCAGTTCTTTACTCAGTGAAATAAATGTTTTTGGTTTAGAAATATTTTACAGAAGAGTTTCACTAATACGATTTTTCTTCCAGGACACACACACTGTTTACCTTGTTAGCAGTAAATTGAGTTATAATTGTCCTTTTGATTCTGCTGCTCCTATTGGGGAAAGATGAGGACAGCATTAAGACATGGTATCTGAATACATTTAAGGAATAAATGTCAAATTAATTAAGCAAATGATGAATATCGAAGCCAACTTGCAAGAGGACACCTTTTCTTGAGTTAAGACCTATTGAGAAACATGTTGAGAAACACTTACAGAAGAGATATGCATAGGGAAATAGCTGCCCTCAAAAAAAAAAGGTGTTCAAGAGTTAATATTAGTTAAAACAATAGAACATCTATATTACACTTAGTTTGGAAGAAAATAATGAAACTAATTTCTTAAATACATTTTAGGCTAACTTAAAGTACATTTTAAAATAGGATATCTTAAACAAAATGTCTTGAAAACGGTGTCTTCAGAGGATGCCTTAACATATTAATAACTGCAAACATTTAACTTACATAGAACTTTTAAACTTCCATATTTTGAATTCAAGGTTAGAATCAGATATCACATTAAGTTACATTGTACTTTATTTGATTTTGGCTTAGGATAATCTATGAATCCAGCTGATTGTGCATTAGTTAACTGTGGTTAAAGAAATAATATTTAGTGCTATGGATGAATCTAGTCAAAATTTTCCTATATTCTGGAAAAAAAATACTTTTCTTGTAATAGCCAAGTAAGTAAGTAAGTTAAGTAAGTAAGTAAGTAAAAAGATACTAAAAGGGGAGAGAGTGGGAGAAGAGACATAAGGGAAATAAACTTGAGCGAACAGATACTTCATGAAGAAAAAAATTAGGGTCCCTATTTTTGGACATTGGAATGTCTTTCTGTTTTTTATAGCCAAATGATATATTTTTTTCCCTTGAGAGGCTTGCCAATATAATGGAAGAAACTAAATTTGAACATATAGTTGGTTTTAGTATTAAACAAGAATGTTTTGAAATAACTTTAAAGTTACCTGAAATAAAGTTTTAAATTATACTGAGGCTTGCCTTTATTCCTTTATGTCTGGCTTCACCACTGTCAGATGCACCCTCTCCCCACATGTGTGCTGGATTTTAGGATCAATAGAGAGAGTCAAGCAGCTTTTGGATCTATACTAGAAATTCCTAGACTTTTAGTGAACAATTTTGAAACTAGACGTGAACATGGATAGAACTAAAAAAATAAAAAGTAGTGTGGAACAAAAGAGCACATCTGGATTTGGGTGGCTTGCTATTATGACAACTAAAAATAACAAATATAAAATTTAAAAAGTATTCTGATCTCTATTTAGCTTTTTTAATAAGGTTGGCAAAGAAGATAAATTTAAATGGAGTAGTGTCCAGTTATTTTGTTATGGAGTTATAAACTGGCATCCTGAAAATGTATTTCCAGCAGTTGCTGAAAGAACCTATTCATACTGCCCCAATGCTATAGGTGTTCTTACTGTGGCTGTCCTTCCTGTGCTCCAGTAGTGGTATAGCAAATCCCTGTTGTGACTCACTTCTGTGCAACCACTGATACTGGTTAAATTGGTTGAATATTGGTATGAATGGGTCATTGCATTGTTCTATCATAGCACCTGTGCATGGTCCTCCTGGCTGTCTCATTGCTTAGCAATATAAGAAAGATCAACATAGTAGGATTTCTGTGCTGTGAAAATAATGTGTCAATTTAAGTAGCAGCTGACACTTATAGGTTGCCAATTGTATGGAAAAATGAAAACAATCTTTTTTTATTTATATGTATTGTGAATTTTACATAAAGTTAAAGACAAATCTAAATAAAAAGAAAGGAAAGAAAGGAAAAAGATAGAAAGAAAAAGGTGCAAGAAGAGAAAAAAAAGAAACTAAAGTTATGAAATATGACTTCTGCCCTTGTCTTCAACAGATAATTACAGTCTTATAATCTATCCTCCCTCTTAGTTGTTATGCAAATTCCTTCAGCCCCTCACTTAGTCCACATTTTAAAAAATCTTTGAACCCATAAATCATCATATTTTTTTCTTCTTTCAGCAAAAAGTCCATATAAAGTTTCCAGTTTTTCAGGAAAGTTTTTGTTAGTTTTCCTCTGACCAAACAGGTCAGCTTTACCATCTCAGGAAATTCTGACATTTTCACAATCTGTTCCTCCACTGTGAGAATTTCATTGTTCTTCCATTGTTGAGCATACAACTTAATGTGCCTTTTTTTTCCCTGCAGGTTTGACATGGGAAAAAGCACTAAGGCAGATTGGATTTGAAAGGTGAGCACTGTGTGTTTATGTCTTCCTAAGGAGGAAACTGAATGTCGAAACTCAGGTTGATTTTTAATGCCATGTTATATATTTCACTATTTAAATAATATTGATATGTAAGTTTAATAAATTTAAATTTTAAAAAATGACATAGCTCAACAGTTTCAAGGCAGGAGGGAAGAAAGAACAAATAACAAAAACAATGGAGAATCTATGTTACTTCTAAATGGTTTCAGGTAACTTCCGAAGAATATGTTCTTCAACAAGGGAGCCTATGGGAGCTCAAAAAAGTCAAGATAGTGTATACAGCTGCATGATTGAAGTACCATCTCTTTTTAACATGTGCCATCTGCAGCTGCTCCTTGAATATGTATAAAATTATTTTTAAAAATATGTTGGAAGTGATTAGAACAAGAGTTTTATCCAAAGCTTGAAATATGGAGGAAAAGCATTAGGAGAGCTATATCTTAAATATAATCCAAAAGTTTAGGCTCCTATCTTTAATATTTCATATAGCCTTCTCAAAATATAAGTTAACGGTTAAATTTGGACATCATGTTAAACCATGATGTAACACTATGGAAGCATGGCTGTCCTCATACTAGAACAATATATTCCTCATCCCTTGTTCCTCTCCTATACCAGCATGAACAGAAGGTAAAACTTGAAAATATTGTTATGCTAATTATTATTGCTAATGCTAATTATTATTCACATTACATTAAAAGCAATACCTTGAATTCTTCCCAGAAAGCTCTATAATACTAGGACAGACATAGGAATAATAGTGTAATGTAAAGGATGCAATTGTGTAAACCAGGTATTGAAAACATCTCCAAGGGTAAATCAAGAAACTATGAATAGTAGAAATTATTTTCTTACAATCCTAGAGGAGTGATTATAGTTTATCGTTATTTAATTGGTTACCAGTATCTCTAACTTAAGAAATATCCATAGCCTAAAAATAAATGAGGTTAGAGACCAAATGCTGGATTTTTATATTATTAGTAAAACAAAAGGAAGTATTCTCGGAAGAATTTTAATAAAATAGAGCACTATTTTATGCAACTTCATTAGAAGTAAATCCCATTTGTTTAATGAGTCTTACTTGTAACTAAGCATGTAATTCCAGCTTTAATTTATCTTTAACTTCATTTTGAGCTCCTTAAGATTATTTTGATTTTCTTCAGCTACTTACATCTATCACTGAATGTCCCGATCCTATCATGCTATCATTTGATCAGTGATATTTACACATTTATGAGCTTCATTTAGATGACTCAACTATTTCTTTTCTTGATCGAATTATGATGAAAACAATTCTGTAAATACTGTAAAACTAGAGAGTGTTGCTAGGATTCGACCTTTAAGGGTCACGGCAAATTCAAAATACAAGGTTAAGACTAATATGGTCAAGAAAATGGCATGACAGAACAGAAATAGCTGAACACTAAATGTGTTGAAACTAGAGCTTTTTTTGCTTCAAAATGCAAGCAAAAGTCGAAAAGAATAAAACAAAGAAATTTTTAAAAAGAAGTAGGTAAACTCAAGTATGTGTTACCTTCTGATGTGGAATCTCTTTATATACAGTAGTGGGAAGTGTATTGATATACGGTAAGGATCATGTATATCAAAACAGTATATTTTGTAAAGGCTGAGGACTGCAAAAAAGTTGCTTACTGTAGGAATTACTTTCCATTTCAGCAGACTTGCATGCTAATCCGCCCTGCTTAAGGAGAGCCAGAATATACTAACTTGCAAATGAAAACTCATTCATATCCAGATTTCAATAATTCAGATCTTTTTGTGTATGTTTTACAAATTTGTATAAAAAATAATAGCAAAAGGGGAAAGGAATTTTATTATAAGCCTCTAAATTTGCTCTCAAAGTTGGTTGGTCCTCTGAGACTTTTACTTCTTGCTGTATTTGCTATTGCTACCCTCCACTGATGTTCCTGCTCCTATAAATAGCATTATTCCCTGTGTACTGACATATTTAATTTAATCTAATATGTATACTCTGCATTTCTTTTTCTACAAAGGAAGCCTTTGCAGCAAGGGCACCAAGGATTAATCTTTGCTAGTATATGTGTATTGATATCTGGAAATAGCTTGATAGAATGGGTTATGATATGAAAAGTTGTTCCTGAAATAACAAACATTGAAAAAAGTAATGTAACCGTAATGCCTTATGTAACATTAAGGTCTGAGTCAGCTTTGAAGATATTTCAGCCTGATTCATCAGAAGCTTATATAGTCTAAATCTTGAATTTATGAAGCACCCATGAATTACATGCGATTTATAATATATCAAGGGGAGAAGGGAATGTGATCCAGTAAATAGTGCCCACTGGCCATTTTATCCAGAAGAAACTGTACTTGACATTCAAGAAGTTTTTAATAAAGTCCCTCATCAAATTACCATGGCTGACTTTGTCTGAACTTGGAAGCCAAGCAAGTCAGACTTGGATGGGAGTCTACCAGGGAGTATCAGAGCTGTGGAATGCTAGATTGGACAGTCAAAACTTGTTCCAGAAAAAAATCATGACAAACTATTTCTGTATTGTTGCCAAGAAAACTGTGTGGACATGCTCATCAATTCACCAGGAGTTCCATCAAAGGAGATTTTGTTTATAAATCTCCATCTTAATAGAAATATTAATAGCATATATCAGTTCTTGAGTTACAATGGGAAGTGCGTGTGAGAGTTGGTTCTTGACTGATAAGTCTAGCAGCCTTTTCCAAAACAATCAATCCATCACAAAAGAGGCAAGCCTCTTTTCTTCTCCTTTACGTTAAAAAATGAATTTTTCTGAAACATCTGTGGTATCAATTAG
Source organism: Candoia aspera (assembly GCF_035149785.1). Lineage (NCBI taxonomy): Eukaryota > Metazoa > Chordata > Lepidosauria > Squamata > Candoiidae > Candoia > Candoia aspera. The sequence continues at coordinate 156,693,457 of NC_086155.1, forward strand.
TTTTGCATCTAATGTTACATTTATACATAATATACCCATTAATTATTTGTAGATTAAAAATGATTATCTCACCAGGACTCCAGAATGCCTATTTGTTGAAAGCATATTATATCCATCTAAATTAAAATACTTATGGCTGAAACATAATATAATATTGGGATTAGCTGCTCTTGCATAGCAAGTTAAGCAAATGGAGATCACCAGGAGCACATGGTATCATATGAGTAATAAAAGAATCTTTTCCTATTTTGATGACTTCAACAGGTCTTCACGTTTAAGTTTGTTGAGTCCCATAGCGTATGCAATGTACATTTGAATTCAACTTTTCCTTGTTTAAAGCTGACTTTGTAATATGCTGGAAAGTTTATATCCAGATGAGTCATGAGACTTTACTATTGCTGTACAATTGCTGTACAATTGCTGTACAATTATAGCATAATTAAAAAGGATCTGTGAAGCAGCTATTGAGACAGAATGTATTCAGAAGCAACCAGAAATAATTTTTGCATGGGAAAATGTGTATAGCAAGTGGGATTATAGGAATATAAACAGGAAGTTCATCAAAGCCTCTATAAAACATGTTTCAGGAGAAAAAAAGAACTAGTTTCAGCAAAGCAGAATATGGTGCTCTGCTTACAAATACTTCCTCTTTCTGTACTTTCGCAAAATTTCTATGATTTTGGTACAACAAATGAATGAAGCACAGAAGAGATCAACATCATTAAAAGCAAGTATAGAATATTGTTGCACACAATATGCCTGTAAACCTGATGACTGAAGAGAAGCTCTCTGTTATGAATCCATGCAACTATATGTGTAAGAACAATCTATTTTCCCAGTTGCAACACATGTTAAGAAGTTTTGATTGAGAAACTAGATTCTCTCATCAAAGTGCAATGGATCTTTACCTTCTGCAAATGGATTGTTTCTTAATTGGCATTTGTAAAACCACTTTTTCCACTCTAGAAAGTGACAAGAAAATATAGCTACCTTTTCTTTTCCACATCATCATGCATCTGAATTGCAAGGAAGGTATCATGCCTTCTTATATCAGTGTTGGGCAAGGACAGCATCTATGTTTTTTACCCCTTACAGTTTAATTTCTTAGAATAAAGAAAACAGTTTAGAGTTTGCACTTAATATAAGAATTAAAACATAGGTATTTGTATTGTTATGATTTGGGATTGGGGAAATTTTTGTGCTCTGCTAAAGATGGTTAACTGTTTGTTTGTTGCAGTTTAAAAACCAGAAGTAAATAATTTAATCTTAGCTGAATGGTTTGTGGCATTCTACTTGTGAAGGGGTTTGTTTGTTTTTTATTAATATTATTTGATATTTTTACCATCTTATTCACTACCCAGAATCTCCAGATTGGGATGGAATTAAAAAACTAAAAACCTCAGTTAATTAATAAATCATAAGGAGACAACATAGCATAAACAATAAACAGTGATTACATATCTTAATATACTGGGATTACTACACAATATACCCAAGGCTTTCTGATAAAAAGATATACAAATGCTTGGGGCACCATTATTATTATACATGTGTGGTATAATATTCTGGCAGTAATTCATACTATAATTCATACTACATTTGTGCCTCAACACAATATACCCAAGGCTTCTGATAAAAAGATATATAAATGCTTGGGGCACCATTGTTATTATTATACATTGTAGTGTAATATTCTGGCAGTAATTCATAGTACATTTGTGTTTCAACAATACAACCTCAGTCGATTATCTCTGAACCTCATTCCCTTTACATTAATTGTATGCTGACAGATTCCTATACTGTATTTGTTTCCCTAGAAAAGATTGCTTACAGCATATCCATATTTAGGCTTAATTTCTCTAGAGTGTTGAGGTTTCTGTCAGATATTTGGGGGCCAGCAAAATAATCTAATGAATTTAAGACAGTCTTGTGAATTCCTATACAAACTGACCTTATTTGCACCTCTCTGGTGAATGTACAGATCAGAATTTATTTGACATACTTTGTAAGTGGTTTGATGCAATTCTTGGCTCAAAACAGTTTAAAAATGCCCTTAGTATACATTTAGAAAAATGCATTTTGTGCAAAAACAATGTATTAAATTACATTTTTTTGCAGATTAAAAATCCAGTTAGTCTAGAAACAGTGGAACTGGTTTATGATGGATTCAGCCATCTATGATTTTCTCTAAACCACTCTCTCCAAGCATTTTATTAATGAGAATGTTGGAAGAAATTAGACTGTGTGCCCAGTTGCTTCCTAATTCCAATCTAGCCCCAGCATCAAATAAGGTCTTATGGTTACTAAATGGCCAAGCTAAAAGGGTTCCATGTTTTCACTTACATTTTTCTGCCAAATGACAGAAATAGAGGATGGTAATGTCCTTTTTCTCTTATGTAGAAAAACTTCAAAAAAAATCTCTTGCAACAAGTATATGATAGTGTTCTGTAGATGTGTATTGTTATGAACTGCCACTCTCCTTTCCCACAACAGACGAATAGCAGTAACAATACAGTTGATCATGCCTGGTAGATCAAAGTGCTGCTGTGTGTAGATGATGCACTCCAGTACCTGAAGAGATGGTCCTTTATTGCTGTTTGATGTCCACAAAAGTAGGAGATCGAAGTCACCTGACTCCAGTACTTAGTGATTTGCTTTAAGAACTGCTGACCCAGTCTGCAATAGCAAATGCTGGTTGTGGCAGGATGGACTGTCATGAAATTGTAGGCACCCTTTAAGTGCTTTCCTTCCCTTTTAAGCCTAACACACCTAGGGCAGGGAGATGGTTAAAAGCCCT